>NW_025727588.1:1802971-2403962 GCF_021461385.2 Schistocerca piceifrons | reverse complement strand
AAGGTCAGAGGGATACAGTAAAACCTGAAGTGAAGCATCGGAATTTATAACTAGTGTCACAGGAATGGTTCAAACATAGACAGTAAGAAGAGTCAGTTTTCTTGTACTTAAGTCGGCATTGGGCCATTTGTATTTAATTCCGATGCAAATTTCTGTGTTTCATCGTCTATACTAAGGTCAGAGGGATACAGTAAACCTGAAGTAAAGCATCGGAATCAATAACTAGTGTCACAGGAAATGTTCAAAACATAGACAGTAAGAAGAGTCAGTTTTCTTGTATTTAAATCAGCATTGTGCCTTTTTGTATTTAATTTCGATGCAATTTCTGTGTTTCATCGTCAATAAGAAGGTCAGAGGGATACAGTATACTTGAAGTGAAGCATCGGAATTCTATATCTAGTGTCGCAGGAATGGTTCAAAACATAGACAGTAAGAATATCAGTTTTTCTTGTACTTAAGTCGAGATTGTGCCTTTTGTATTTAATTCTGATGCAAATTCTGTGTTTCATCGTCAATAGGAGGTCAAAGGTATACAGTAAACCTGAAGTGAAGCATCGGAATCTATAACTAGTGTCACAGGAATGGTTCAAAACATAGACAGTAAGAAGAGTCAGTTTTCTTGTACTTAAGTCGGCATTGTGCCTTTTGTTTTTAATCCGATGCAATTTCTGTGTTTCATCGTCAATAAGAAGGTCGGAGGGATACGGTAAACTAAAGGGAAGCATCGGAATCTATAACTAGTGTCACAGGAATTGTTCAAAGCATAGACAGTAAGAAGAGTCAGTTATCTTGTACTTATGTCGGCATTGTGCCTCTTGTATCTAATTCCGATGCAATTTCTGTGTTTCATCGTCAATAAGAAGGTCCGAGGATACAGTAAACCTGCAGTGAAGCCATCGGAATCTATAACTAGTGTCACATGAATGGTTTCAAATCATAGACAGTAAGAAGAGTCAGTTTTCCTTGTACCTATGTCGGCATTGTTGCCTTTTGTATTTAATTCCGATGCAATTTCTGTGTTTCATCGTCAATAAGAAGGTCAGAGGGATACAGTAAACCTGAAGTGAAGCATCGGAATCTATAACTAGTGTCACAGGAATGGTTCAAAACATAGACAGTAAGAAGTGGTCAGTTATCTTGTACTTAAGTCGGCATTGTGCCTTTTGTATATAATTCCGAAGCAATTTCTGTGTTTCATCGTCAATAAGAAGGTCAGAGGGGATACAGTAATCCTGAAGTAAAGCATCGGAATCTATAATGAGTTTCACATGAATGGATCAAAACATAGACAGTAAGAAGAGTCAGTTTTCTTGTACATAAGTCGGCATTGTGTTTTTTGTATTTAATTCCGATGCAATTTCTGTGTTTCATCGTCAATAGGAAGGTCAGAGGGATACAGTAAACCAGAAGTGAAGCATCGGAATCTATAAGTAGTGTCACAGGAATGGTCAAACATAGACAGTAAGAAAAGTCAGTTTTCTTGTACTTAAGTCGGCATTGTGCCTTTTGTATTTAATTACGATGCAATTTCTGTGAATCTTCGTCAATAAGAAGGTCAGAGGAAATACAGTAAACCAGAAGTGAAGCATCTTAATCTATAACTAGTGTCACAGGAAACGGTTTAAACATAGACAGTAAGAAGAGTCAGTTTAATTAATACTTAAGTCAGCATTGTGCTTTTTCTATTTAATTCCGATGGAATTTCAGTGTTTTCATCGTCAATAAGACGGTCAGAGGGATACAGTGAAACTGAAGTGATGCATCGGAAACTATAACTTGTGTCACAGGAATGGTTCAAATCATAGCCAGTAAGAAGAGTCAGTTTTCTTGTACTTAAGTCGGCATTGTGCCTTTTGTATTTAATTCCGATGCAAATTCTGTGTTTCATCGTCAATAGGAGGTCAAAGGTATACAGTAAACCTGAAGTGAAGCATCGGAATCTATAACTAGTGTCACATCAATGGTTCAAAACATAGACAGTAAGAAGAGTCAGTTTTCTTGTACTTAAGTCGGCATTGTGCCTTTTGTTTTTAATCCGATGCAATTTCTGTGTTTCATCGTCAATAAGAAGGTCGGAGGGATACGGTAAACCTAAAGGGAAGCATCGGAATCTATAACTAGTGTCACAGGAATTGTTCAAAGCATAGACAGTAAGAAGAGTCAGTTATCTTGTACTTATGTCGGCATTGTGACTCTTGTATTTAATTCCGATGCAATTTCTGTGTTTCATCGTCAATAAGAAGGTCCGAGGTATACAGTAAACCTGCAGTGAAGCATCGGAATCTATAACTAGTGTCACATGAATGGTTCAAATCATAGACAGTAAGAAGAGTCAGTTTTCTTGTACCTATGTCGCATTGTGCCTTTTGTATTTAATTCCGATGCAATTTCTGTATTTCATCGTCAATAAGAAGGTCAGAGGGATACAGTAAACCTGAAGTGAAGCATCGGAATCTATAACTAGTGTCACTGGAATGGTTCAAAACATAGACAGTAAGAAGTGTCAGTTATCTTGTACTTAAGTCGGCATTGTGCCTTTTGTATATAATTCCGAAGCAATTTCTGTGTTTCATCGTCAATAAGAACGTCAGAGGGATACAGTAAACCTGAAGTAAAGCATCGGAATCTATAATGAGTTTCACATGAATGGATCAAAACATAGACAGTAAGAATAGTCAGTCTTCTTGTACATAAGTCGGCATTGTGCCTTTTGTATTTAATTCCGATGCAATTTCTGTGTTTCATCGTCAATAGGAAGGTCAGAGGGATACAGTAAACCAGAAGTGAAGCATCGGAATCTATAAGTAGTGTCACAGGAATGGTTCAAACATAGACAGTAAGAAAAGTCAGTTTTCTTGTACTTAAGTCGGCATTGTGCCTTTTGTATTTAATTACGATGCAATTTCTGTGAATCTTCGTCAATAAGAAGGTCAGAGGAAATACAGTAAAACCAGAAGTGAAGCATCTTAATCTATAACTAGTGTCACAGGAACGGTTTAAAACATAGACAGTAAGAAGAGTCAGTTTAATTATACTTAAGTCAGCATTGTGCATTTTTCTATTTAATTCCGATGGAATTTCAGTGTTTTCATCGTCAATAAGAAGGTCAGAGGGATACAGTGAAACTGAAGTGAAGCATCGGAAACTATAACTTGTGTCACAGGAATGGTTCAAATCATAGCAGTAAGAAGAGTCAGTTTTCTTGTACTTAAGTCGGCATTGTGCCTTTTGTATTTAATTCCGATGCAATTTTTTGTGTTTCATCGTCGATAAGAAGGTCAGAGGAATACGATAAACCTGAAGTGAAGCATCGGAATCTATAACTAGTGTCACAGGAATGGTTCAAATCATAGACAGTAAGAAGAGTCAGTTTTCTTGTACTTAAGTCGGGATTTGTGCCTTTTGAATTTAATTCCGATGCAATTTCTGTGTTTCATCGTCAATAAGAATGTCAGAGGGATACAGTAAACCTGAAGTGAAGCAACGGAATCTATAATTAGTGTCACATGAATGGTTCAAACATAGACAGTAAGAAAAGTCAGTTTTCTTGTACTTAAGTCGGCATTGTGCCTTTTGTATTTAATTACGATGCAATTTCTGTGAATCTTCGTCAATAAGAAGGTCAGAGGAAATACAGTAAACCAGAAGTGAAGCATCTTAATCTATAACTAGTGTCACAGGATTAGTTCAAAACATAGACAGTAAGAAGAGTCAGTTTTCTTGTATTTAAATGAGCATTGTGCCTTTTGTATTTAATTTCGATGCAATTTCTGTTTCATCGTCAAAAAGAAGGTCAGAGGGATACAGTGAACCTGAAGTGAAGCATCGGAGTCCAAAACTAGTGTCACAGGATTGGTTCAAAACATAGACAGTAAGAAGAGTCAGTTTTCTTGTACTTAAGTCGGCATTGTGCCTTTTGTATTTAATTCCGACGCAATTTCTGTGATCCTTCGTCAATAAGATGGTCAGAGGGATACAGTAAACCTGAAGTGAAGCATCGGAATCTATAACTAGTGTCACAGGAATGGTTCAAAACATAGACAGTAAGAAGAGTCAGTTTTCTTGTACTTAAGTCGGCATTGTGCCTTTTGTATTTAATCCGATGCAATTTCTGTGTTACATCGTCAATATGAAGGTCGGAGGGTTACGGTAAACCTGAAGTGAAGCATCGGAATCTATAACTAGTGTCACAGGAATTGTTCAAAGCATAGACAGTAAGTAGAGTCAGTTATCTTGTTCTTATGTCGGCATTGTGCCTCTTGTATTTAATTCCGATGCAATTTCTGTGTTTCATCATCAATAAGAAGGTCAGAGGGATAAAGTAAACCTGAAGTGAAGCATCGGAATCTATAATGAGATTCACATGAATGGATCAACACATAGACAGTAAGAAGAGTCAGTTTTCTTGTACATAAGTCGGCATTGTGCCTTTTGTATTTAATTCCGTTGCAATTTTTGTGTTTCATCGCCAATAAGAAGGTCAGAGGGATACAGTAAACCTGAAGTGAAGCATCGGAATCTATAACTAGTGTCACAGGAATGATTCAAAACATAGACAGTAAGAAAAGTCAGTTTTCTTGTACTTAAGTCGGCATTGTGCCTTTTGTATTTAATTTCGATGCAATTTCTGTGTTTCATCGTCAATAAGAAGGTCAGAGGGATACAGTAAACCTGAAGTGAAACATCGGAATCTATAACTAGTGTCACCGGAATGGTTCAAAACATAGACAGTAAGAAGTGTCAGTTATCTTGTACTTAAGTCGGCATTGTGCCTTTTGTATTTAATTCCGAAGCAATTTCTGTGTTTCATCGTCAATAAGAACGTCAGAGGGATACAGTAAACCTGAAGTAAAGCATCGGAATCTATAATGATTTTCACATGAATGGATCAAAACATAGACAGTAAGAAGAGACAGTTTCCTTGTACATAAGTCGGCATTGCGCCTTTTGTATTTAATTCCGATGCAATTTCTGTGTTTCATCGCCAATTAGAAGGTCAGAGGGATACAGTAAACCCGAATTGAAGCTTCGGAATCGATATCTAGTGTCACAGGAATGGTTCAAAACATAGACTGTAAGAAAAGTCAGTTTTCTTGTACTTAAGTCGGCATTGTGTCTTTTGTATTTAAATCCGATGCAATTTCTGTGATTCATCGTCACTAAGAAGGTCAGAGGCATACAGTAAACCTGAAGTGAAGCATCGGAATCTATAACTAGTGTCGCTGGAACGGTTTAAACATAGACAGTAAGAAGAGTCAATTTACTTGTACTTAAGTCAGCATTGTGCCTTCTCTATTTAATTCCGATGGAATTTCAGTGTTTCATCGTCAATAAGAAGGTCAGAGGGATACAGTGAAACTGAAGTGAGGCATCGGAATCTATAACTAGTGTCACAGGAATGGTTCAAACCATAGACAGTAAGAAGAGTCAGTTTTCTTGTACTTAAGTCGGCATTGTGCCTTTTGTATTTAATCCGTTGCAATTTCTGTGTTTCATCGTCAATAAGAAGGTCGGAGGGATACGGGAATCCTGAAGTAAAGCATCGGAATCTATAACTAGTGTCACAGGAAAGGTTCAAAACATAGACAGTAGGAAGAGTCAGTTTTCTTGTGTTTAAATCAGCATTGTGCCTTTTGTATTGAATTTCGATGCAATTTCTGTTTCATCGTCAATAAGAAGGTCAGAGGGATACAGTGAACCTGAAGTGAAGCATCGGAATCTATAACTAGTGTCACAGGATTGGTTCAAATCATAGACAATAAGAAGAGTCAGTTTTCTTGTATTTAAATCAGCATTGTGAGTTTTGTATTTAATTTCGATGCAATTTCTGCTTCATCGTCAAAAAGAAGGTCAGAGGGATACAGTGAACCTGAAGTGAAGCATCGGAATCTATAACTAGTGTCACAGGATTGGTTCAAAACATAGACAGTAAGAAGAGTCAGTTTTCTTGTACTTATGTCGGCATTGTGCCTTTTGTATTTAATCCGATGCAATTTCTGTGTTTCATCGTCAATAAGAAGGTCGGAGGGATACGGTAAACCTGAAGTGAAGCATCGGAATCTATAACTAGTGTCACAGGAATTGTTCAAAGCATAGACAGTAAGAAGAGTCAGTTATCTTGTACTTATGTCGGCATTGTGCCTCTTGTATTTAATTCCGATGCAATTTCTGTGTTTCATCATCAATAAGAAGGTCAGAGGGATAAAGTAAACCTGAAGTGAAGCATCGGAATCTATAATGAGTTTCACACGAATGGATCAAAACATAGACAGTAAGAAGAGTCAGTTTTCTTGTACATAAGTCGGCATTGTGCCTTTTGTATTTAATTCAGATGCAATTTTTGTGTTTCATCGCCAATAAGAAGGTCAGAGGGATACAGTAAACCTGAAGTGAAGCATCGGAATCTATAACTAGTGTCACAGGAATGATTCAAAACATAGACAGTAAGAAAAGTCAGTTTTCTTGTACTTAAGTCGGCATTGTGCCTTTTGTATTTAATTCCGATGCAATTTCTGTGTTTCATCTTCAATAAGAAGGTCAGAGGGATACAGTAAACCTGAAGTGAAACATCGGAATCTATAACTAGTGTCACTGGAATGGTTCAAAACATAGACAGTAAGAAGTGTCAGTTATCTTGTACTTAAGTCGGCATTGTGCCTTTTGTATTTAATTCCGAAGCAATATCTGTGTCTCATCGTCAATAAGAAGGTCAGAGGTATACAGTAAACCTGAAGTAAAGCATCGGAATCTATAATGAGTTTCACATGAATGGATCAAAACATAGACAGTAAGAAGAGTCAGTTTTCTTGTACATAAGTCGGCATTGTGCCTTTTGTATTTAATTCCGATGCAATTTCTGTGTTTCATCGCCAATAAGAAGGTCAGAGGGATACAGTAAACCTGAAGTGAAGCATCGGAATCTATAACTAGTGTCACAGGAATGGTTCAAAACATAGGCTGTAAGAAAAGTCATTTTTCTTGTACTTAAGTCGGCATTGTGCCTTTTGTATTTAATTCCGATGCAATTTCTGTGATTCATCGTCACTAAGAAGGTCACAGGCATACAGTAAACCTGAAGTGAAGCATCGGAATCTATAACTAGTGTCGCAGGAACGGTTTAAACATAGACAGTAAGAAGAGTCAGTTTACTTGTACTTAAGTCATCATTGTGCCTTTTCTATTTGATTCCGATGGAATTTCAGTGTTTCATCGTCAATAAGAAGGTCAGAGGGATACAGTGAAACTGAAGTGAAGCATCGGAATCTGTAACTAGTGTCACAGGAATGGTTCAAAACATAGACAGTAAGAAGAGTCATTTTTCTTGTACTTAAGTCGGGATTGTGCCTTTTGTATTTAATTCCGATGCAAATTCTGTGTTTCATCGTCAATAAGAAGGTCAGAGGTATACAGTAAACCTGAAGTGAAGTATCGGAACCTATAACTAGTGTCACAGGAATGGTTCAAAACATAGACAGTGAGAAGAGTCAGTTTTATTGTACTTAAGTCGGCATTGTGCCTTTTGTATTTAATGCCGATGGAATTTCAGTTTTTCATCGTCAATAAGAAGGTCAAAGGGATACAGTGAACCTGAAGTGAAGCATCAGAATCTATAACTAGTGTCACAGGTATGGTTCAAAGCATAGGCAGTAAGAAGAGTCAGTTTTCCTGTACTTAAGTCGGCATTGTGCCTTTTAGTATTTAATTCCGATGCAATTTCTGTGTTTCATAGTCAGTAAGAAGGTCCGAGGGATACAGTAAACCTGAAGTGAAGCATCGGAATCTAAAACCGGTCTCACAGGAAAGTTTCAAAACATAGACAGTAAGAAGAGCCAGTCTTCTTCTACTTGAGTCTGCATTGTGCATTTTGTATTTAATTCCGATGCAATTTCTGTGTTTCATCGTCAATAAGAAGTTCAGAGGGATACAGTAAACCTGAAATGAAGCATCGGAATCTATAACTAGTTTCAAATGAATGGTTCAAAACATAGTGAGTAAGAGGAGTCAGTTTACTTGTACTTATGTCGGCATTGTGCCTTTTGTATTTAATTACGATGCAATATCTGTGTTTCATCGTCAATAAGAATGTCAGAGCAATACAGTAAACCTGAAGTGAAACATCGAAATCTATAACTAGTGTCACAGAAATGGTTCAAAACATAGATAGTAATAAGAATCAGTTTTCATTTACTTAATCGGCATTGTGCTTTTTCTATTTAATTCCAATGCAATTTCTGTGTTTCATCGTCAATAAGAAGGTCAGAGTGATACAGTAAACCTGAAGCATCGGAATCTATAACTAGTGTCACATGAATGGTTCAAAACATAGACACTAAGAAGAGTCAGTTTTCTTGTACTTACGTCGGCATAGTACCTTTTGTTTTTAATTCCGATGCAATTTCTGTGTTTCATCGTCAATAAGAAGGTCAGAGGGATACAGTGAACCTGAAGTGAAGCATCGGAATTTATAACTAGTGTCACAGGAATGGTTCAAAACATAGACAGTGAGAAGAGTCAGTTTTCTTGTACTTAAGTCGGCATTGTGCTTTTTGTATTTAATTCCGATGCAATATCTGTGTTTCATCTCCAATAAAAAGGTCAGAGGGATACAGTAAACCAGAAGTGAAGCGTCGGAATCTATAACTAGTGTTACAGAAGTGGTTCAAATCATAGACAGTCAGAAGAATCAGTTTTAATGTACTTAATCGGCATTGTGCCTTTTCTATTTAATTCCGATGCGATTCCTGTGTTTCATCGTCAATAAGAAGGTCAGAGGGATACAGTAAACCTGAAGTGAAGCATCGGCATCTATAACTAGTGTCACAGGAATGGTTCAAAACACAGACAATAAGAAGAGCCACTCTTCTTGTACTTGAGTTGGCATTGTGCATTTTGTATTTAATTCCGATGCAATTTCTGTGTTTCGTCATCAATAAGAAGGTCAGTGGGATACAGTAAACCTGAAGTGAAGCATCGGAATCTATAACTAGTGTCATAGGAATGGTTCAAATAATAGACGGTAAGAAGAGTCAGTTTTCTTGTACTTAAGTCGGGATTGTGCCTTTTGATTTTAATTCCGATGCAATTTCTGTGTTTCATTGTCAATAAGAAGGTCAGAGGGATACAGTAAACCTGAAGTGAAGCAACGGAATCTATAATTAGTGTCACATGAATGGTTCAAAGCATAGACAGTAGGAAGAGTCAGTTTTCTTGTGTTTAAATCAGCATTGTGCCTTTTGTATTGAATTTCGATGCAATTTCTGTTTCATCGTCAATAAGAAGGTCAGAGGGATACAGTGAACCTGAAGTGAAGCATCGGAATCTATAACTAGTGTCACAGGATTGGTTCAAATCATAGACAATAAGAAGAGTCAGTTTTCTTGTATTTAAATCAGCATTGTGCCTTTTGTATTTAATTTCGATGCAATTTCTGCTTCATCGTCAAAAAGAAGGTCAGAGGGATACAGTGAACCTGAAGTGAAGCATCGGAATCTATAACTAGTGTCACAGGATTGGTTCAAAACATGGACAGTAAGAAGAGTCAGTTTTCTTGTACTTAAGTCGGCATTGTGCCTTTTGTATTTAATTCCGATGCAATTTCTGTGTTCCGTCGTCAATAAGATGGTCAGAGGGATACAGTATACCTGAAGTGAAGCATCGGAATCTATAACTAGTGTCACAGGAATGGTTCAAAACATAGACAGTAAGAAGAGTCAGTTTTCTTGTACTTAAGTCGGCATTGTGCCTTTTGTATTTAATCCGATGCAATTTCTGTGTTTCATCGTCAATAAGAAGGTCGGAGTGATACGGTAAACCTGAAGTGAAGCATCGGAATCTATAACTAGTGTCACAGGAATTGTTCAAAGCATAGACAGTAAGAAGAGTCAGTTATCTTGTACTTATGTCGGCATTGTGCCTCTTGTATTTAATTCCGATGCAATTTCTGTGTTTCATCATCAATAAGAAGGTCAGAAGGATAAAGTAAACCTGAAGTGAAGCATCGGAATCTATAATGAGTTTCACATGAATGGATCAAAACATAGACAGTAAGAAGAGTCAGTTTTCTTGTACATAAGTCGGCATTGTGCCTTTTGTATTTAATTCAGATGCAATTTTTGTGTTTCATCGCCAATAAGAAGGTCAGAGGGATACAGTAAACCTGAAGTGAAGCATCGGAATCTATAACTAGTGTCACAGGAATGATTCAAAACATAGACAGTAAGAAAAGTCAGTTTTCTTGTACTTAAGTCGGCATTGTGCCTTTTGTATTTAATTCCGATGCAATTTCTGTGTTTCATCGTCAATAAGAAGGTCAAAGGGATACAGTAAACCTGAAGTGAAACATCGGAATCTATAACTAGTGTCACTGGAATGGTTCAAAACATAGACAGTAAGAAGTGTCAGTTATCTTGTACTTAAGTCGGCATTGTGCCTTTTGTATCTAATTCCGAAGCAATATCTGTGTCTCATCGTCAATAAGAAGGTCAGAGGTATACAGTAAACCTGAAGTAAAGCATCGGAATCTATAATGAGTTTTACATGAATGGATCAAAACATAGACAGTAAGGAGAGTCAGTTTTCTTGTACATAAGTCGGCATTGTGCCTTTTGTATTTAATTCCGATGCAATTTCTGTGTTTCATCGCCAATAAGAAGGTCAGAGGGATACCGTAAACCTGAAGTGAAGCATCGGAATCTATAACTAGTGTCACAGGAATGGTTCAAAACATAGGCTGTAAGAAAAGTCACTTTTCTTGTACTTAAGTCGGCATTGTGCCTTTTGTATTTAATTCCGATGCAATTTCTGTGATTCATCGTCACTAAGAAGGTCACAGGCATACAGTAAACCTGAAGTGAAGCATCGGAATCTATAACTAGTGTCGCAGGAACGGTTTAAACATAGACAGTAAGAAGAGTCAGTTTACTTGTACTTAAGTCATCATTGTGCCTTTTCTATTTGATTCTGATGGAATTTCAGTGTTTCATCGTCAATAAGAAGGTCAGAGGGATACAGTGAAACTGAAGTGAAGCATCGGAATCTGTAACTAGTGTCACAGGAATGGTTCAAAACATAGACAGTAAGAAGAGTCATTTTTCTTGTACTTAAGTCGGGATTGTGCCTTTTGTATTTAATTCCGATGCAAATTCTGTGTTTCATCGTCGATAAGAAGGTCAGAGGTATACAGTAAACCTGAAGTGAAGTATCGGAACCTATAACTAGTGTCACAGGAATGGTTCAAACATAGACAGTAAGAAGAGTCAGTTTTCTTGTACTTAAGTCGGCATTGGGCCATTTGTATTTAATTCCGATGCAATTTCTGTGTTTCATCGTCTATACTAAGGTCAGAGGGATACAGTAAACCTGAAGTAAAGCATCGGAATCAATAACTAGTGTCACAGGAAATGTTCAAAACATAGACAGTAAGAAGAGTCAGTTTTCTTGTATTTAAATCAGCATTGTGCCTTTTGTATTTAATTTCGATGCAATTTCTGTGTTTCATCGTCAATAAGAAGGTCAGAGGGATACAGTATACTTGAAGTGAAGCATCGGAATCTATATCTAGTGTCGCAGGAATGGTTCAAAACATAGACAGTAAGAATAGTCAGTTTTCTTGTACTTAAGTCGAGATTGTGCCTTTTGTATTTAATTCCGATGCAAATTCTGTGTTTCATCGTCAATAGGAGGTCAAAGGTATACAGTAAACCTGAAGTGAAGCATCGGAATCTATAACTAGTGTCACAGGAATGGTTCAAAACATAGACAGTAAGAAGAGTCAGTTTTCTTGTACTTAAGTCGGCATTGTGCCTTTTGTTTTTAATCCGATGCAATTTCTGTGTTTCATCGTCAATAAGAAGGTCGGAGGGATACGGTAAACCTAAAGGGAAGCATCGGAATCTATAACTAGTGTCACAGGAATTGTTCAAAGCGTAGACAGTAAGAAGAGTCAGTTATCTTGTACTTATGTCGGCATTGTGCCTCTTGTATCTAATTCCGATGCAATTTCTGTGTTTCATCGTCAATAAGAAGGTCCGAGGGATACAGTAAACCTGCAGTGAAGCATCGGAATCTATAACTAGTGTCACATGAATGGTTCAAATCATAGACAGTAAGAAGAGTCAGTTTTCTTGTACCTATGTCGGCATTGTGCCTTTTGTATTTAATTCCGATGCAATTTCTGTGTTTCATCGTCAATAAGAAGGTCAGAGGGATACAGTAAACCTGAAGTGAAGCATCGGAATCTATAACTAGTGTCACTGGAATGGTTCAAAACATAGACAGTAAGAAGTGTCAGTTATCTTGTACTTAAGTCGGCATTGTGCCTTTTGTATATAATTCCGAAGCAATTTCTGTGTTTCATCGTCAATAAGAAGGTCAGAGGGATACAGTAAACCTGAAGTAAAGCATCGGAATCTATAATGAGTTTCACATGAATGGATCAAAACATAGACAGTAAGAAGAGTCAGTTTTCTTGTACATAAGTCGGCATTGTGTTTTTTGTATTTAATTCCGATGCAATTTCTGTGTTTCATCGTCAATAGGAAGGTCAGAGGGATACAGTAAACCAGAAGTGAAGCATCGGAATCTATAAGTAGTGTCACAGGAATGGTCAAACATAGACAGTAAGAAAAGTCAGTTTTCTTGTACTTAAGTCGGCATTGTGCCTTTTGTATTTAATTACGATGCAATTTCTGTGAATCTTCGTCAATAAGAAGGTCAGAGGAAATACAGTAAACCAGAAGTGAAGCATCTTAATCTATAACTAGTGTCACAGGAACGGTTTAAACATAGACAGTAAGAAGAGTCAGTTTAATTATACTTAAGTCAGCATTGTGCTTTTTCTATTTAATTCCGATGGAATTTCAGTGTTTCATCGTCAATAAGAAGGTCAGAGGGATACAGTGAAACTGAAGTGAAGCATCGGAAACTATAACTTGTGTCACAGGAATGGTTCAAATCATAGTCAGTAAGAAGAGTCAGTTTTCTTGTACTTAAGTCGGCATTGTGCCTTTTGTATTTAATTCCGATGCAAATTCTGTGTTTCATCGTCAATAGGAGGTCAAAGGTATACAGTAAACCTGAAGTGAAGCATCGGAATCTATAACTAGTGTCACATCAATGGTTCAAAACATAGACAGTAAGAAGAGTCAGTTTTCTTGTACTTAAGTCGGCATTGTGCCTTTTGTTTTTAATCCGATGCAATTTCTGTGTTTCATCGTCAATACGAAGGTCGGAGGGATACGGTAAACCTAAAGGGAAGCATCGGAATCTATAACTAGTGTCACAGGAATTGTTCAAAGCATAGACAGTAAGAAGAGTCAGTTATCTTGTACTTATGTCGGCATTGTGACTCTTGTATTTAATTCCGATGCAATTTCTGTGTTTCATCGTCAATAAGAAGGTCCGAGGTATACAGTAAACCTGCAGTGAAGCATCGGAATCTATAACTAGTGTCACATGAATGGTTCAAATCATAGACAGTAAGAAGAGTCAGTTTTCTTGTACCTATGTCGGCATTGTGCCTTTTGTATTTAATTCCGATGCAATTTCTGTATTTCATCGTCAATAAGAAGGTCAGAGGGATACAGTAAACCTGAAGTGAAGCATCGGAATCTATAACTAGTGTCACTGGAATGGTTCAAAACATAGACAGTAAGAAGTGTCAGTTATCTTGTACTTAAGTCGGCATTGTGCCTTTTGTATATAATTCCGAAGCAATTTCTGTGTTTCATCGTCAATAAGAAGGTCAGAGGGATACAGTAAACCTGAAGTAAAGCATCGGAATCTATAATGAGTTTCACATGAATGGATCAAAACATAGACAGTAAGAATAGTCAGTCTTCTTGTACATAAGTCGGCATTGTGCCTTTTGTATTTAATTCCGATGCAATTTCTGTGTTTCATCGTCAATAGGAAGGTCAGAGGGATACAGTAAACCAGAAGTGAAGCATCGGAATCTATAAGTAGTGTCACAGGAATGGTTCAAACATAGACAGTAAGAAAAGTCAGTTTTCTTGTACTTAAGTCGGCATTGTGCCTTTTGTATTTAATTACGATGCAATTTCTGTGAATCTTCGTCAATAAGAAGGTCAGAGGAAATACAGTAAACCAGAAGTGAAGCATCTTAATCTATAACTAGTGTCACAGGAACGGTTTAAACATAGACAGTAAGAAGAGTCAGTTTAATTATACTTAAGTCAGCATTGTGCTTTTTCTATTTAATTCCGATGGAATTTCAGTGTTTCATCGTCAATAAGAAGGTCAGAGGGATACAGTGAAACTGAAGTGAAGCATCGGAAACTATAACTTGTGTCACAGGAATGGTTCAAATCATAGCCAGTAAGAAGAGTCAGTTTTCTTGTACTTAAGTCGGCATTGTGCCTTTTGTATTTAATTCCGATGCAATTTTTTGTGTTTCATCGTCGATAAGAAGGTCAGAGGAATACGATAAACCTGAAGTGAAGCATCGGAATCTATAACTAGTGTCACAGGAATGGTTCAAATCATAGACAGTAAGAAGAGTCAGTTTTCTTGTACTTAAGTCGGGATTGTGCCTTTTGAATTTAATTCCGATGCAATTTCTGTGTTTCATCGTCAATAAGAATGTCAGAGGGATACAGTAAACCTGAAGTGAAGCAACGGAATCTATAATTAGTGTCACATGAATGGTTCAAACATAGACAGTAAGAAAAGTCAGTTTTCTTGTACTTAAGTCGGCATTGTGCCTTTTGTATTTAATTACGATGCAATTTCTGTGAATCTTCGTCAATAAGAAGGTCAGAGGAAATACAGTAAACCAGAAGTGAAGCATCTTAATCTATAACTAGTGTCACAGGATTAGTTCAAAACATAGACAGTAAGAAGAGTCAGTTTTCTTGTATTTAAATGAGCATTGTGCCTTTTGTATTTAATTTCGATGCAATTTCTGTTTCATCGTCAAAAAGAAGGTCAGAGGGATACAGTGAACCTGAAGTGAAGCATCGGAGTCCAAAACTAGTGTCACAGGATTGGTTCAAAACATAGACAGTAAGAAGAGTCAGTTTTCTTGTACTTAAGTCGGCATTGTGCCTTTTGTATTTAATTCCGACGCAATTTCTGTGATCCTTCGTCAATAAGATGGTCAGAGGGATACAGTAAACCTGAAGTGAAGCATCGGAATCTATAACTAGTGTCACAGGAATGGTTCAAAACATAGACAGTAAGAAGAGTCAGTTTTCTTGTACTTAAGTCGGCATTGTGCCTTTTGTATTTAATCCGATGCAATTTCTGTGTTACATCGTCAATATGAAGGTCGGAGGGTTACGGTAAACCTGAAGTGAAGCATCGGAATCTATAACTAGTGTCACAGGAATTGTTCAAAGCATAGACAGTAAGTAGAGTCAGTTATCTTGTTCTTATGTCGGCATTGTGCCTCTTGTATTTAATTCCGATGCAATTTCTGTGTTTCATCATCAATAAGAAGGTCAGAGGGATAAAGTAAACCTGAAGTGAAGCATCGGAATCTATAATGAGATTCACATGAATGGATCAACACATAGACAGTAAGAAGAGTCAGTTTTCTTGTACATAAGTCGGCATTGTGCCTTTTGTATTTAATTCCGTTGCAATTTTTGTGTTTCATCGCCAATAAGAAGGTCAGAGGGATACAGTAAACCTGAAGTGAAGCATCGGAATCTATAACTAGTGTCACAGGAATGATTCAAAACATAGACAGTAAGAAAAGTCAGTTTTCTTGTACTTAAGTCGGCATTGTGCCTTTTGTATTTAATTTCGATGCAATTTCTGTGTTTCATCGTCAATAAGAAGGTCAGAGGGATACAGTAAACCTGAAGTGAAACATCGGAATCTATAACTAGTGTCACCGGAATGGTTCAAAACATAGACAGTAAGAAGTGTCAGTTATCTTGTACTTAAGTCGGCATTGTGCCTTTTGTATTTAATTCCGAAGCAATTTCTGTGTTTCATCGTCAATAAGAACGTCAGAGGGATACAGTAAACCTGAAGTAAAGCATCGGAATCTATAATGATTTTCACATGAATGGATCAAAACATAGACAGTAAGAAGAGACAGTTTCCTTGTACATAAGTCGGCATTGCGCCTTTTGTATTTAATTCCGATGCAATTTCTGTGTTTCATCGCCAATTAGAAGGTCAGAGGGATACAGTAAACCCGAATTGAAGCTTCGGAATCGATATCTAGTGTCACAGGAATGGTTCAAAACATAGACTGTAAGAAAAGTCAGTTTTCTTGTACTTAAGTCGGCATTGTGTCTTTTGTATTTAAATCCGATGCAATTTCTGTGATTCATCGTCACTAAGAAGGTCAGAGGCATACAGTAAACCTGAAGTGAAGCATCGGAATCTATAACTAGTGTCGCTGGAACGGTTTAAACATAGACAGTAAGAAGAGTCAGTTTACTTGTACTTAAGTCAGCATTGTGCCTTCTCTATTTAATTCCGATGGAATTTCAGTGTTTCATCGTCAATAAGAAGGTCAGAGGGATACAGTGAAACTGAAGTGAGGCATCGGAATCTATAACTAGTGTCACAGGAATGGTTCAAACCATAGACAGTAAGAAGAGTCAGTTTTCTTGTACTTAAGTCGGCATTGTGCCTTTTGTATTTAATCCGTTGCAATTTCTGTGTTTCATCGTCAATAAGAAGGTCGGAGGGATACGGGAATCCTGAAGTAAAGCATCGGAATCTATAACTAGTGTCACAGGAAAGGTTCAAAACATAGACAGTAGGAAGAGTCAGTTTTCTTGTGTTTAAATCAGCATTGTGCCTTTTGTATTGAATTTCGATGCAATTTCTGTTTCATCGTCAATAAGAAGGTCAGAGGGATACAGTGAACCTGAAGTGAAGCATCGGAATCTATAACTAGTGTCACAGGATTGGTTCAAATCATAGACAATAAGAAGAGTCAGTTTTCTTGTATTTAAATCAGCATTGTGAGTTTTGTATTTAATTTCGATGCAATTTCTGCTTCATCGTCAAAAAGAAGGTCAGAGGGATACAGTGAACCTGAAGTGAAGCATCGGAATCTATAACTAGTGTCACAGGATTGGTTCAAAACATAGACAGTAAGAAGAGTCAGTTTTCTTGTACTTAAGTCGGCATTGTGCCTTTTGTATTTAATTCCGATGCAATTTCTGTGTTCCGTCGTCACTAAGATGGTCAGAGGGATACAGTAAACCTGAAGTGAAGCATCGGAATCTATAACTAGTGTCACAGGAATGGTTCAAAACATAGACAGTAAGAAGAGTCAGTTTTCTTGTACTTATGTCGGCATTGTGCCTTTTGTATTTAATCCGATGCAATTTCTGTGTTTCATCGTCAATAAGAAGGTCGGAGGGATACGGTAAACCTGAAGTGAAGCATCGGAATCTATAACTAGTGTCACAGGAATTGTTCAAAGCATAGACAGTAAGAAGAGTCAGTTATCTTGTACTTATGTCGGCATTGTGCCTCTTGTATTTAATTCCGATGCAATTTCTGTGTTTCATCATCAATAAGAAGGTCAGAGGGATAAAGTAAACCTGAAGTGAAGCATCGGAATCTATAATGAGTTTCACACGAATGGATCAAAACATAGACAGTAAGAAGAGTCAGTTTTCTTGTACATAAGTCGGCATTGTGCCTTTTGTATTTAATTCAGATGCAATTTTTGTGTTTCATCGCCAATAAGAAGGTCAGAGGGATACAGTAAACCTGAAGTGAAGCATCGAAATCTATAACTAGTGTCACAGGAATGATTCAAAACATAGACAGTAAGAAAAGTCAGTTTTCTTGTACTTAAGTCGGCATTGTGCCTTTTGTATTTAATTCCGATGCAATTTCTGTGTTTCATCTTCAATAAGAAGGTCAGAGGGATACAGTAAACCTGAAGTGAAACATCGGAATCTATAACTAGTGTCACTGGAATGGTTCAAAACATAGACAGTAAGAAGTGTCAGTTATCTTGTACTTAAGTCGGCATTGTGCCTTTTGTATTTAATTCCGAAGCAATATCTGTGTCTCATCGTCAATAAGAAGGTCAGAGCTATACAGTAAACCTGAAGTAAAGCATCGGAATCTATAATGAGTTTCACATGAATGGATCAAAACATAGACAGTAAGAAGAGTCAGTTTTCTTGTACATAAGTCGGCATTGTGCCTTTTGTATTTAATTCCGATGCAATTTCTGTGTTTCATCGCCAATAAGAAGGTCAGAGGGATACAGTAAACCTGAAGTGAAGCATCGGAATCTATAACTAGTGTCACAGGAATGGTTCAAAACATAGGCTGTAAGAAAAGTCATTTTTCTTGTACTTAAGTCGGCATTGTGCCTTTTGTATTTAATTCCGATGCAATTTCTGTGATTCATCGTCACTAAGAAGGTCACAGGCATACAGTAAACCTGAAGTGAAGCATCGGAATCTATAACTAGTGTCGCAGGAACGGTTTAAACATAGACAGTAAGAAGAGTCAGTTTACTTGTACTTAAGTCATCATTGTGCCTTTTCTATTTGATTCCGATGGAATTTCAGTGTTTCATCGTCAATAAGAAGGTCAGAGGGATACAGTGAAACTGAAGTGAAGCATCGGAATCTGTAACTAGTGTCACAGGAATGGTTCAAAACATAGACAGTAAGAAGAGTCATTTTTCTTGTACTTAAGTCGGGATTGTGCCTTTTGTATTTAATTCCGATGCAAATTCTGTGTTTCATCGTCAATAAGAAGGTCAGAGGTATACAGTAAACCTGAAGTGAAGTATCGGAACCTATAACTAGTGTCACAGGAATGGTTCAAAACATAGACAGTGAGAAGAGTCAGTTTTATTGTACTTAAGTCGGCATTGTGCCTTTTGTATTTAATGCCGATGGAATTTCAGTGTTTCATCGTCAATAAGAAGGTCAAAGGGATACAGTGAACCTGAAGTGAAGCATCAGAATCTATAACTAGTGTCACAGGTATGGTTCAAAGCATAGGCAGTAAGAAGAGTCAGTTTTCCTGTACTTAAGTCGGCATTGTGCCTTTTAGTATTTAATTCCGATGCAATTTCTGTGTTTCATAGTCAGTAAGAAGGTCCGAGGGATACAGTAAACCTGAAGTGAAGCATCGGAATCTAAAACCGGTCTCACAGGAAAGTTTCAAAACATAGACAGTAAGAAGAGCCAGTCTTCTTCTACTTGAGTCTGCATTGTGCATTTTGTATTTAATTCCGATGCAATTTCTGTGTTTCATCGTCAATAAGAAGTTCAGAGGGATACAGTAAACCTGAAATGAAGCATCGGAATCTATAACTAGTTTCAAATGAATGGTTCAAAACATAGTGAGTAAGAGGAGTCAGTTTACTTGTACTTATGTCGGCATTGTGCCTTTTGTATTTAATTACGATGCAATATCTGTGTTTCATCGTCAATAAGAATGTCAGAGCAATACAGTAAACCTGAAGTGAAACATCGAAATCTATAACTAGTGTCACAGAAATGGTTCAAAACATAGATAGTAATAAGAATCAGTTTTCATTTACTTAATCGGCATTGTGCTTTTTCTATTTAATTCCAATGCAATTTCTGTGTTTCATCGTCAATAAGAAGGTCAGAGTGATACAGTAAACCTGAAGCATCGGAATCTATAACTAGTGTCACATGAATGGTTCAAAACATAGACACTAAGAAGAGTCAGTTTTCTTGTACTTACGTCGGCATAGTACCTTTTGTTTTTAATTCCGATGCAATTTCTGTGTTTCATCGTCAATAAGAAGGTCAGAGGGATACAGTGAACCTGAAGTGAAGCATCGGAATTTATAACTAGTGTCACAGGAATGGTTCAAAACATAGACAGTGAGAAGAGTCAGTTTTCTTGTACTTAAGTCGGCATTGTGCTTTTTGTATTTAATTCCGATGCAATATCTGTGTTTCATCTCCAATAAAAAGGTCAGAGGGATACAGTAAACCAGAAGTGAAGCGTCGGAATCTATAACTAGTGTTACAGAAGTGGTTCAAATCATAGACAGTCAGAAGAATCAGTTTTAATGTACTTAATCGGCATTGTGCCTTTTCTATTTAATTCCGATGCGATTCCTGTGTTTCATCGTCAATAAGAAGGTCAGAGGGATACAGTAAACCTGAAGTGAAGCATCGGCATCTATAACTAGTGTCACAGGAATGGTTCAAAACACAGACAATAAGAAGAGCCACTCTTCTTGTACTTGAGTTGGCATTGTGCATTTTGTATTTAATTCCGATGCAATTTCTGTGTTTCGTCATCAATAAGAAGGTCAGTGGGATACAGTAAACCTGAAGTGAAGCATCGGAATCTATAAGTAGTGTCATAGGAATGGTTCAAATAATAGACGGTAAGAAGAGTCAGTTTTCTTGTACTTAAGTCGGGATTGTGCCTTTTGATTTTAATTCCGATGCAATTTCTGTGTTTCATTGTCAATAAGAAGGTCAGAGGGATACAGTAAACCTGAAGTGAAGCAACGGAATCTATAATTAGTGTCACATGAATGGTTCAAAGCATAGACAGTAGGAAGAGTCAGTTTTCTTGTGTTTAAATCAGCATTGTGCCTTTTGTATTGAATTTCGATGCAATTTCTGTTTCATCGTCAATAAGAAGGTCAGAGGGATACAGTGAACCTGAAGTGAAGCATCGGAATCTATAACTAGTGTCACAGGATTGGTTCAAATCATAGACAATAAGAAGAGTCAGTTTTCTTGTATTTAAATCAGCATTGTGCCTTTTGTATTTAATTTCGATGCAATTTCTGCTTCATCGTCAAAAAGAAGGTCAGAGGGATACAGTGAACCTGAAGTGAAGCATCGGAATCTATAACTAGTGTCACAGGATTGGTTCAAAACATGGACAGTAAGAAGAGTCAGTTTTCTTGTACTTAAGTCGGCATTGTGCCTTTTGTATTTAATTCCGATGCAATTTCTGTGTTCCGTCGTCAATAAGATGGTCAGAGGGATACAGTATACCTGAAGTGAAGCATCGGAATCTATAACTAGTGTCACAGGAATGGTTCAAAACATAGACAGTAAGAAGAGTCAGTTTTCTTGTACTTAAGTCGGCATTGTGCCTTTTGTATTTAATCCGATGCAATTTCTGTGTTTCATCGTCAATAAGAAGGTCGGAGTGATACGGTAAACCTGAAGTGAAGCATCGGAATCTATAACTAGTGTCACAGGAATTGTTCAAAGCATAGACAGTAAGAAGAGTCAGTTATCTTGTACTTATGTCGGCATTGTGCCTCTTGTATTTAATTCCGATGCAATTTCTGTGTTTCATCATCAATAAGAAGGTCAGAAGGATAAAGTAAACCTGAAGTGAAGCATCGGAATCTATAATGAGTTTCACATGAATGGATCAAAACATAGACAGTAAGAAGAGTCAGTTTTCTTGTACATAAGTCGGCATTGTGCCTTTTGTATTTAATTCAGATGCAATTTTTGTGTTTCATCGCCAATAAGAAGGTCAGAGGGATACAGTAAACCTGAAGTGAAGCATCGGAATCTATAACTAGTGTCACAGGAATGATTCAAAACATAGACAGTAAGAAAAGTCAGTTTTCTTGTACTTAAGTCGGCATTGTGCCTTTTGTATTTAATTCCGATGCAATTTCTGTGTTTCATCGTCAATAAGAAGGTCAGAGGGATACAGTAAACCTGAAGTGAAACATCGGAATCTATAACTAGTGTCACTGGAATGGTTCAAAACATAGACAGTAAGAAGTGTCAGTTATCTTGTACTTAAGTCGGCATTGTGCCTTTTGTATTTAATTCCGAAGCAATATCTGTGTCTCATCGTCAATAAGAAGGTCAGAGGTATACAGTAAACCTGAAGTAAAGCATCGGAATCTATAATGAGTTTTACATGAATGGATCAAAACATAGACAGTAAGAAGAGTCAGTTTTCTTGTACATAAGTCGGCATTGTGCCTTTTGTATTTAATTCCGATGCAATTTCTGTGTTTCATCGCCAATAAGAAGGTCAGAGGGATACCGTAAACCTGAAGTGAAGCATCGGAATCTATAACTAGTGTCACAGGAATGGTTCAAAACATAGGCTGTAAGAAAAGTCACTTTTCTTGTACTTAAGTCGGCATTGTGCCTTTTGTATTTAATTCCGATGCAATTTCTGTGATTCATCGTCACTAAGAAGGTCACAGGCATACAGTAAACCTGAAGTGAAGCATCGGAATCTATAACTAGTGTCGCAGGAACGGTTTAAACATAGACAGTAAGAAGAGTCAGTTTACTTGTACTTAAGTCATCATTGTGCCTTTTCTATTTGATTCTGATGGAATTTCAGTGTTTCATCGTCAATAAGAAGGTCAGAGGGATACAGTGAAACTGAAGTGAAGCATCGGAATCTGTAACTAGTGTCACAGGAATGGTTCAAAACATAGACAGTAAGAAGAGTCATTTTTCTTGTACTTAAGTCGGGATTGTGCCTTTTGTATTTAATTCCGATGCAAATTCTGTGTTTCATCGTCGATAAGAAGGTCAGAGGTATACAGTAAACCTGAAGTGAAGTATCGGAACCTATAACTAGTGTCACAGGAATGGTTCAAAACATAGACAGTGAGAAGAGTCAGTTTTATTGTACTTAAGTCGGCATTGTGCCTTTTGTATTTAATGCCGATGGAATTTCAGTGTTTCATCGTCAATAAGAAGGTCAGAGGGATACAGTGAACCTGAAGTGAAGCATCAGAATCTATAACTAGTGTCACAGGATTGGTTCAAAACATAGACAGTAAGAAGAGTCAGTTTTCTTGTACTTAAGTCGGCATTGTGCCTTTTGTATGTAATTCCGATGCAATTTCTGTGTTTCATCGTCAATACGAAGGTCAGAGCGATACAGTCAACATGAAGTGAAGCGTCGGAATGTATAAGTGGTGTCATTGGAATGATTCAAAACGTAGACAGTAAGAGGATTCAATTTTCTTGTACTTAAGTCGGCATTGTGCCTTTTGTATTTAATTTCGATGCAATTTCTGTGTTCCTTCGTCAATAAGAATGTCAGATGGATACAGTAAACCTGAAGTGAAGCATCGGAATCTATAAGTAGTGTCACATGAATGGTTCAAAACATAGACAGTAAGAAGAGTCAGTTTTCTTGTACTTAAGTCAGCATTGTGCCTTTTGTATTGCATTCCGATGCAATTTCTGTGTTTCATCGTCAATAAGATGGTCAGAGGTATACAGTAAACGTGAGGTGATGCATCGGAATCTATAACTAGTGTCACAGGTATGGGTCAAAGCATATGCAGTAAGAAGAGTCAGTTTTCCTGTACTTAAGTCGGCATTGTGCCTTTTAGTATTTAATTCCGATGCAATTTCTGTGTTTCATAGTCAGTAAGAAGGTCCGAGGGATACAGTAAACCTGAAGTGAAGCATCGGAATCTAAAACCGGTCTCACAGGAAAGTTTCAAAACATAGACAGTAAGAAGAGCCAGTCTTCTTCTACTTCAGTCTGCATTGTGCATTTCGTATTTAATTCCGATGCAATTTCTGTGTTTCATCGTCAATAAGAAGTTCAGAGGGATACAGTAAACCTGAAATGAAGCATCGGAATCTATAACTAGTTTCAAATGAATGGTTCAAAACATAGACAGTAAGAGGAGTCAGTTTACTTGTACTTATGTCGGCATTGTGCCTTTTGTATTTAATTCCGATGCAATATCTGTGTTTCATCGTCAATAAGAATGTCAGAGCAATACAGTAAACCTGAAGTGAAACATCGAAATCTATAACTAGTGTCACAGAAATGGTTCAAAACATAGATAGTAATAAGAATCAGTTTTCATTTACTTAATCGGCATTGTGCTTTTTCTATTTAATTCCGATGCAATTTCTGTGTTTCATCGTCAATAAGAAGGTCAGAGGGATACAGTAAACCTGAAGCATCGGAATCTATAACTAGTGTCACATGAATGGTTCAAAACATAGACAGTAAGAAGAGTCAGTTTTCTTGTACTTACGTCGGCATAGTACCTTTTGTTTTTAATTCCGATGCAATTTCTGTGTTTCATCGTCAATAAGAAGGTCAGAGGGATACAGTGAACCTGAAGTGAAGCATCGGAATTTATAACTAGTGTCACAGGAATGGTTCAAAACATAGACAGTGAGAAGAGTCAGTTTTCTTGTACTTAAGTCGGCATTGTGCTTTTTGTATTTATTTCCGATGCAATATCTGTGTTTCATCTCCAATAAAAAGGTCAGAGGGATACAGTAAACCAGAAGTGAAGCGTCGGAATCTATAACTAGTGTTACAGAAGTGGTTCAAATCATAGAAAGTCAGAAGAATCAGTTTTAATGTACTTAATCGGCATTGTGCCTTTTCTATTTAATTCCGATGCGATTTCTGTGTTTCATCGTCAACAAGAAGGTCAGAGGGATACAGTAAACCTGAAGTGAAGCATCGGCATCTATAACTAGTGTCACAGGAATGGTTCAAAACACAGACAATAAGAAGAGCCACTCTTCTTGTACTTGAGTTGGCATTGTGCATTTTGTATTTAATTCCGATGCAATTTCTGTGTTTCGTCATTAATAAGAAGGTCAGTGGGATACAGTAAACCTGAAGTGAAGCATCGGAATCTGTAACTAGTGTCACAATAATGGTTCAGAACATAGATAGTAAGAAGAATCAGTTCTCATGTACTTAAGTCGGCATTGTGCTTTTGTATTTAATTCCGATGCAATTTCTGTGTTTCATCGTCAATAAGAAGGTCAGAGGGATACAGCAAACCTGAAGTGAAGCATCGGAATCTATTACTAGTGTCACAGGAATGGTTCAAAACATAGACAGTAAGAAGAGTCAGTTTTCTTGTACTTAAGTCGGAATTGTGCCCTTTGTATTTAATTCCGATGCAATTTCAGTGTTTCATTGTCAATAAGATGGTCAGAGGGATACAGTAAACCTAAAGTGAAGCATCGGAATCTATAACTAGTGTCGCAGGAACGGTTTAAACATAGACAGTAAGAAGAGTCAGTTTACTTGCACTTAAGTCAGCATTGTGCCTTTTCAATTTAATTCTGATGGAATTTCAGTGTTTCATCGTCAATAAGAAGGTCAGAGGGATACAGTAAACCTGAAGTGAAACATCGAAATCTATAACCAGTGTCACAGAAATGGTTCAAAACATAGATAGTAATAAGAATCAGTTTTCATTTACTTAATCGCCATTGTGCTTTTTCTATTTAATTCCACGCAATTTCTGTGTTTCATCGTCAATAAGAAGTTCAGAGGGATACAGTAAACCTGAAGTGAAGCATCGGAATCTATTACTAGTGTCACAGGAATGGTTCAAAACACAGACAGTAAGAAAAACCAGTTTTCCAGTACTTGAGATGGCATTATGCATTTTGTATTTAATTCCGATGCAATTTCTGTGTTTCATCATCAATAAGGTCAGTGGGATACAGTAAACCTGAAGTGAAGCATCGGAATCTATAACTAGTGTCACAGGAGTGGTTCAAAACACAGACAGTAAAAAGTGTCAGTTCTCTTGTACTTAAGTCGGCATTGTGCTTTTCTATTTAATTCCGATGCAATTTCTGTGTTTCATCGTCAATAAGAAGGTCAGAGGGATACAGTAAACCTGACGTGAAGCTTCGGAATCTATAACTAGTGTCACATGAATGGTTCGAAACATAGACAGTAAGAACAGTCAGTTTTCTTGTACTTCAGTCGGCATTGTAACTTTTGTATTTAATTCCGATGCAATTCCCGTGTTTCATCGTCAATAAGAAGGTCAGAGGGATGCAGTAAACCTGAAGCATCGGAATCTATAACTAGTGTCACAGGAATGGTTCAAAACATAGACAGTAAGAAGAGTCAGTTTTCTTGTACTTAAGTCGGCATTGTGCCTCTTGAATTTAATTCCGATGAAATTTCTGTGTTTCATCGTCAATAAGAAGGTCAGAGGGATACAGTAAACCTGAAGCATCGGGATCTATAACTAGCGTCACATGAATGGTTCAAAACATAGACAGTAAGAAGAGACAGTATTCTTGTACTTAAGTCGGCGTAGTACCTTTTGTTTTTAATTCCGATGCAATTTCTGTGTTTCATCGTCAATAAGAAGGTCAAAGGGATACAGTGAACCTGAAGTGAAGCATCGGAATTTATAACTAGTGTCACAGGAATGATTCAAAACATAGACAGTAAGGAGAGTCAGTTTTCTTGTACTTAAGTCGGAATTGTGCTTATTGTATATAATTCCGATGCAATATCTGTGTTTCATCTCCAATAAGAAGGTCAGAGAGATACAGTAAACCAGAAGTGAAGCATCGGCATCTATAACTAGTGTTACAGGAATGGTTCAGAACACAGAAAATAAGAAGAGCCAGTCTTCTTGTACTTGAGTTGGCATTGTGCATTTTGTATTTAATTCCGATGCAATTTCTGTGTTTCGTCATCAATAAGAAGGTCATTGGGATACAGTAAACCGGAAGTGAAGCATCGGAATCTGTAACTAGTGTCACAGAAATGGTTCGGAACATAGACAGTAAGAAGAATCAGTTCTCATGTACTTAAGTCGGCATTGTGCTTTTGTATTTAATTCCGATGCAATTTCTGTGTTTCATTGTCAATAAGAAGGTCAGAGGGATCCAGTAAACCAGAAGTGTAGCATCGGAATCCATTACTAGTGTCACAGGAAAGGTTCAAAACATAGACAGTAGGAAGAGTCAGTTCTCTTGTACTTAGGTCGGCATTGTTCTTTTGTATTTAATTCCGATGCAATTTCTGTGTTTCATCGTCAATAAGGAGCTCAGAGTGACACAGTAAACCTGAAGTGAAACATCGGAATCTATAACTAGTGTCACGGGAATGCTTCAAAACAGTAAGAAGAGTCAGTTTTCTTGTACTTAAGTCGGCATTGTGCCTTTTCTATTTAATTCCGATGCAATTTCTGTGTTTCATCGTCAATAACAAGGTCAGAGGAATGCAGTAAACCTGAAGTGAAGCATCGGAATCTGTAACTAGTGTCACAGGAATGGTTCAAACATAGACAGTAAGAAGAGCCAGTCTTCTTGTACTTGAGTCGGCATTGTGCCTATGTATTTAATACCGATGCAATTTCTGTGTTTCTTCGTCAATAAGACTGTCAGAGGGATACAGTAAACCCGAAGTGAAGCATCGAAATCTATAACTTGTGTCACAGGAATGGTTCAAAGCATAGACAGTACGAAGAGCCAGTCTTCTTGTCCTTGATTTGGCATTGTGCCTTTTGTATTTAATTAAGATGCAATTTCTGTGTTTCATCGTCAATAAGATGGTCAGAGGGATACAGCAAACCTGAAGTGAAGCATCGGAATCGATAACTAGTGTCACAGGAATGGTACAAAATGTAGACAGTAAGAAGAGTCAGATTTCTTGTACCTAAGTCGGCATATTGCCTTTTGTATTTAATTCCGATACGATTTCTGTGTTTCATCATCAATATGAAGGTCAGAGGGATACAGTAAACCTTAAGTGAAGCATCGGAATCTATAAATAGTGTCACAGGAATGGTTCAAAACATAGACAGTAAGAAGAGTCAGTTTTCTTACACTTAAGTCGGCATTGTGCCTCTTGTATTTAATTCCGATGCAAGATCTGTGTTTCATCGTCAATAAGAATGTCAGAGGGATACAGTAAACCTGAAGCATCGGAATCTATAACTAGTGTCACATGAATGGTTCAAAACATAGACAGTAAGAAGAGTCAGTTTTCTTGTACTTACGTCGGCATAGTACCTTTTGTTTTTAATTCCGATGCAATTTCTGTGTTTCATCGTCAATAAGAAGGTCAGAGGGATACAGTGAACCTGAAGTGAAGCATCGGAATTTATAACTAGTGTCACAGGAATGGTTCAAAACATAGACAGTGAGATGAGTCAGTTGTCTTGTACTTAAGTCGGCATTGTGCTTTTTGTATTTAATTCCGATGCAATATCTGTGTTTCATCTCCAATAAAAAGGTCAGAGGGATACAGTAAACCAGAAGTGAAGCGTCGGAATCTATAACTAGTGTTACAGAAGTGGTTCAAATCATAGAAAGTCAGAAGAATCAGTTTTAATGTACTTAATCGGCATTGTGCCCTTTCTATTTAATTCCGATGCGATTTCTGTGTTTCATCGTCAATAAGAAGGTCAGAGGGATACAGTAAACCTGAAGTGAAGCATCGGCATCTATAACTAGTGTCACAGGAATGGTTCAAAACACAGACAATAAGAAGAGCCACTCTTCTTGTACTTGAGTTGGCATTGTGCATTTTGTATTTAATTCCGATGCAATTTCTGTGTTTCGTCATCAATAAGAAGGTCAGTGGGATACAGTAAACCTGAAGTGAAGCATCGGAATCTGTAACTAGTGTCACAATAATGGTTCAGAACATAGATAGTAAGAAGAATCAGTTCTCATGTACTTAAGTCGTCATTGTGCTTTTGTATTTAATTCCGATGCAATTTCTGTGTTTCATCGTCAATAAGAAGGTCAGAAGCATACAGTAAACCTGAAGTGAAGCATCGGAATCTATAACTAGTGTCGCAGGAACGGTTTAAACATAGAAAGTAAGAAGAGTCAGTTTACTTGCACTTAAGTCAGCATTGTGCCTTTTCAATTTAATTCTGATGGAATTTCAGTGTTTCATCGTCAATAAGATGGTCAGAGGTATACAGTAAACCTGAGGTGAAGCATCGGAATCTATAACTAGTGTCACAGGTATGGTTCAAAGCATAGGCAGTAAGAAGAGTCAGTTTTCTTGCACTTAAGTCGGCATTGTGCCTTTTAGTATTTAATTCCGATGCAATTTCTGTGTTTCATAGTCAGTAAGAAGGTCAGAGGGATACAGTAAACCTGAAGTGAAGCATCGGCATCTATAACTAGTGTCACAGGAATGGTTCAAAACACAGACAATAAGAAGAGCCACTCTTCTTGTACTTGAGTTGGCATTGTGCATTTTGTATTTAATTCCGATGCAATTTCGGTGTTTCATCGTCAATAAGAAGTTCAGAGGGATACAGTAAATCTGAAGTGAAGCATCGGAATCTATAACTAGTTTCACATGAATGGTTCAAAACATAGACAATAAGAGGAGTCAGTTTACTTGTACTTAAGTCGGCATTGTGCCTTTGTATTTAATTCCGATGCAATATCTGTGTTTCATCGTCAATAAGAAGGTCAGAGGGATACAGTAAACCTGAAGTGAAACATCGAAATCTATAACTAGTGTCACAGAAATGGTTCAAAACATAGATAGTAATAAGAATCAGTTTTCATTTACTTAATCGCCATTGTGCTTTTTCTATTTAATTCCGCGCAATTTCTGTGTTTCATCGTCAATAAGAAGTTCAGAGGGATACAGTAAACCTGAAGTGAAGCATCGGAATCTATTACTAGTGTCACAGGAATGGTTCAAAACACAGACAGTAAGAAAAACCAGTTTTCCAGTACTTGAGATGGCATTATGCATTTTGTATTTAATTCCGATGCAATTTCTGTGTTTCATCATCAATAAGGTCAGTGGGATACAGTAAACCTGAAGTGAAGCATCGGAATCTATAACTAGTGTCACAGGAGTGGTTCAGAACACAGACAGTAAAAAGTGTCAGTTCTCTTGTACTTAAGTCGGCATTGTGCTTTTCTATTTAATTCCGATGCAATTTCTGTGTTTCATCGTCAATAAGAAGGTCAGAGGGATACAGTAAACCTGACGTGAAGCATCGGAATCTATAACTAGTGTCACATGAATGGTTCGAAACATAGACAGTAAGAACAGTCAGTTTTCTTGTACTTCAGTCGGCATTGTAACTTTTGTATTTAATTCCGATGCAATTCCTGTGTTTCATCGTCAATAAGAAGGTCAGAGGGATGCAGTAAACCTGAAGCATCGGAATCTACAACTAGTGTCACAGGAATGGTTCAAAACATAGACAGTAAGAAGAGTCAGTTATCTTGTACTTAAGTCGGCATTGTGCCTCTTGAATTTAATTCCGATGAAATTTCTGTGTTTCATCGTCAATAAGAAGGTCAGAGGGATACAGTAAACCTGAAGCATCGGGATCTATAACTAGTGTCACATGAATGGTTCAAAACATAGACAGTAAGAAGAGACAGTATTCTTGTACTTAAGTCGGCATAGTACCTTTTGTTTTTAATTCCGATGCAATTTCTGTGTTTCATCGTCAATAAGAAGGTCAAAGGGATACAGTGAACCTGAAGTGAAGCATCGGAATTTATAACTAGTGTCACAGGAATGATTCAAAACATAGACAGTAAGGAGAGTCAGTTTTCTTGTACTTAAGTCGGAATTGTGCTTATGGTATATAATTCCGATGCAATATCTGTGTTTCATCTCCAATAAGAAGGTCAGAGAGATACAGTAAACCAGAAGTGAAGCATCGGCATCTATAACTAGTGTCACAGGAATGGTTCAGAACACAGAAAATAAGAAGAGCCAGTCTTCTTGTACTTGAGTTGGCATTGTGCATTTTGTATTTAATTCCGATGCAATTTCTGTGTTTCGTCATCAATAAGAAGGTCATTGGGATACAGTAAACCGGAAGTGAAGCATCGGAATCTGTAACTAGTGTCACAGAAATGGTTCGGAACATAGACAGTAAGAAGAATCAGTTCTCATGTACTTAAGTCGGCATTGTGCTTTTGTATTTAATTCCGATGCAATTTCTGTGTTTCATTGTCAATAAGAAGGTCAGAGGGATCCAGTAAACCAGAAGTGTAGCATCAAAATCTATAACTTGTGTCACAGGAATGGTTCAAAACATAGACAGTAGGAAGAGCCAGTCTTCTTGTCCTTGATTTGGCATTGTGCCTTTTGTATTTAATTAAGATGCAATTTCTGTGTTTCATCGTCAATAAGATGGTCAGAGGGATACAGCAAACCTGAAGTGAAGCATCGGAACCGATAACTAGTGTCACAGGAATGGTACAAAATGTAGACAGTAAGAAGAGTCAGATTTCTTGTACCTAAGTCGGCATATTGCCTTTTGTAATTAATTCCGATACGATTTCTGTGTTTCATCATCAATAAGAAGGTCAGTGGGATACAGTAAACCTGAAGTGAAGCATCGGAATCTGTAACTAGTGTCACAATAATGGTTCAGAACATAGATAGTAAGAAGAATCAGTTCTCATGTACTTAAGTCGGCATTGTGCTTTTGTATTTAATTCCGATGCAATTTCTGTGTTTCATCGTCAATAAGAAGGTCAGAAGCATACAGTAAACCTGAAGTGAAGCATCGGAAACTATAACTAGTGTCGCAGGAACGGTTTAAACATAGACAGTAAGAAGAGTCAGTTTACTTGCACTTAAGTCAGCATTGTGCCTTTTCAATTTAATTCTGATGGAATTTCAGTGTTTCATCGTCAATAAGATGGTCAGAGGTATACAGTAAACCTGAGGTGAAGCATCGGAATCTATAACTAGTGTCACAGGTATGGTTCAAAGCATAGGCAGTAAGAAGAGTCAGTTTTCTTGCACTTAAGTCGGCATTGTGCCTTTTAGTATTTAATTCCGATGCAATTTCTGTGTTTCATAGTCAGTAAGAAGGTCAGAGGGATACAGTAAACCTGAAGTGAAGCATCGGCATCTATAACTAGTGTCACAGGAATGGTTCAAAACACAGACAATAAGAAGAGCCACTCTTCTTGTACTTGAGTTGGCATTGTGCATTTTGTATTTAATTCCGATGCAATTTCGGTGTTTCATCGTCAATAAGAAGTTCAGAGGGATACAGTAAATCTGAAGTGAAGCATCGGAATATATAACTAGTTTCACATGAATGGTTCAAAACATAGACAATAAGAGGAGTCAGTTTACTTGTACTTAAGTCGGCATTGTGCCTTTGTATTTAATTCCGATGCAATATCTGTGTTTCATCGTCAATAAGAAGGTCAGAGGGATACAGTAAACCTGAAGTGAAACATCGAAATCTATAACTAGTGTCACAGAAATGGTTCAAAACATAGATAGTAATAAGAATCAGTTTTCATTTACTTAATCGCCATTGTGCTTTTTCTATTTAATTCCGCGCAATTTCTGTGTTTCATCGTCAATAAGAAGTTCAGAGGGATACAGTAAACCTGAAGTGAAGCATCGGAATCTATTACTAGTGTCACAGGAATGGTTCAAAACACAGACAGTAAGAAAAACCAGTTTTCCTGTACTTGAGATGGCATTATGCATTTTGTATTTAATTCCGATGCAATTTCTGTGTTTCATCATCAATAAGGTCAGTGGGATACAGTAAACCTGAAGTGAAGCATCGGAACCTATAACTAGTGTCACAGGAGTGGTTCAAAACACAGACAGTAAAAAGTGTCAGTTCTCTTGTACTTAAGTCGGCATTGTGCTTTTCTATTTAATTCCGATGCAATTTCTGTGTTTCATCGTCAATAAGAAGGTCAGAGGGATACAGTAAACCTGACGTGAAGCATCGGAATCTATAACTAGTGTCACATGAATGGTTCGAAACATAGACAGTAAGAACAGTCAGTTTTCTTGTACTTCAGTCGGCATTGTAACTTTTGTATTTAATTCCGATGCAATTCCTGTGTTTCAACGTCAATAAGAAGGTCAGAGGGATGCAGTAAACCTGAAGCATCGGAATCTACAACTAGTGTCACAGGAATGGTTCAAAACATAGACAGTAAGAAGAGTCAGTTATCTTGTACTTAAGTCGGCATTGTGCCTCTTGAATTTAATTCCGATGAAATTTCTGTGTTTCATCGTCAATAAGAAGGTCAGAGGGATACAGTAAACCTGAAGCATCGGGATCTATAACTAGTGTCACATGAATGGTTCAAAACATAGACAGTAAGAAGAGACAGTATTCTTGTACTTAAGTCGGCATAGTACCTTTTGTTTTTAATTCCGATGCAATTTCTGTGTTTCATCGTCAATAAGAAGGTCAAAGGGATACAGTGAACCTGAAGTGAAGCATCGGAATTTATAACTAGTGTCACAGGAATGATTCAAAACATAGACAGGTAGGAGAGTCAGTTTTCTTGTACTTAAGTCGGAATTGTGCTTATTGTATATAATTCCGATGCAATATCTGTGTTTCATCTCCAATAAGAAGGTCAGAGAGATACAGTAAACCAGAAGTGAAGCATCGGCATCTATAACTAGTGTCACAGGAATGGTTCAGAACACAGAAAATAAGAAGAGCCAGTCTTCTTGTACTTGAGTTGGCATTGTGCATTTTGTATTTAATTCCGATGCAATTTCTGTGTTTCGTCATCAATAAGAAGGTCATTGGGATACAGTAAACCGGAAGTGAAGCATCGGAATCTGTAACTAGTGTCACAGAAATGGTTCGGAACATAGACAGTAAGAAGAATCAGTTCTCATGTACTTAAGTCGGCATTGTGCTTTTGTATTTAATTCCGATGCAATTTCTGTGTTTCATTGTCAATAAGAAGGTCAGAGGGATCCAGTAAACCAGAAGTGTAGCATCGAAATCTATAACTTGTGTCACAGGAATGGTTCAAAACATAGACAGTAGGAAGAGCCAGTCTTCTTGTCCTTGATTTGGCATTGTGCCTTTTGTATTTAATTAAGATGCAATTTCTGTGTTTCATCGTCAATACGATGGTCAGAGGGATACAGCAAACCTGAAGTGAAGCATCGGAATCGATAATTAGTGTCACAGGAATGGTACAAAATGTAGACAGTAAGAAGAGTCAGATTTCTTGTACCTAAGTCGGCATATTGCCTTTTGTATTTAATTCCGATACGATTTCTGTGTTTCATCATCAATAAGAAGGTCAGAGGGATACAGTAAACCTTAAGTGAAGCATCGGAATCTATAACTAGTGTCACAGGAATGGTTCAAAACATAGACAGTAAGAAGAGTCAGTTTTCTTGTACTTAAGTCGGCATTGTGCCTTTTGTATTTTATTCCGATGCAATATCTGTGTTTCATCGTCAATAAGAAGGTCAGAGGGATACAGTAAACCGGAAGTGAAGCATCGGAATCCATAACTAGTGTCACAGGAATGGTTCAGACATAGACAGTAAGAAGAGTCAGTTTTCTTGTATTTATGTGGGCATTGTGCCTTTTGTATTTAGTTCCGATACAATTTCTGTGTTTCATCGTCAATAAGAAGGTCAGAGGTATACAGTAAACCTGAAGTGAAGCATCGGAATCTATAACTAGTGTCACAGGAATGGTTCAAAACACAGACCGTAAGAAGAGTCAGTTTTCTTGTACTTAAGTCGGCATTGTACCTTTTGTATTTAATTCCGATGCAATTTCTGTATTTCATCGTCAATAAGAAGGTCAGAGGGATACAGTAAACCTGAAGTGAAGCATCGGAATCTAAAACCGGTCTCACAGAAAAGCTTCAAAACATAGACATTAAGAGGAGCCAGTCCTCTTGTACTTGAGTCGGCATTGTGCCTTTGTATTGAATTCCGATGCAATTTCTGTGTTTCACCGTCAATAAGAAGGTCAGAGGGATACAGTGAACATGAAGTGAAGCATCGGAATTTATAACTAGTGTCACATGAATGGTTCAAAACATAGACTGTAAGATGAGTTAGTTTTCTTGTACTTAAGTCGGCATTGTGCCTTTTGTATTTAATTCCGATGCAATATCTGTGTTTCATCTCCAATAAGAAGGTCAGAGGGATACAGTAAACCAGAAGTGAAGCATCGGACTCTATAACTAGTGTTACAGAAGTGGTTCAAAACATAGACAGTCAGAAGAATCAGTTTTAATGTACTTAATCGGCATTGTGTCTTTTCTATTTAATTCCGATGCGATTTCTGTGTTTCATCGTCAATATGAAGGTCAGAGGGATACAGTAAACCTGAAGTGAAGCATCGGAATCTATAACTAGTGTCACAGGAATAGTTCAAATCATAGACAGTAAGAAGAGTCAGTCTTTTTGTACTTAAGTCGGCATTGTGCCTTTTGTATTTAATTCCCATGCAATTTCTGTGTTCCATCGTCAATAAGAAGGTCAGAGGGATACAGTAAACCTGAAGTGAAGCATCGGAATTTATAACTAGTGTCACATGAATGGTTCAAAACATAGACTGTAAGATGAGTTAGTTTTCTTGTACTTAAGTCGGCATTGTGCCTTTTGTATTTAATTCCGATGCAATCTCTGTGTTTCATCGTCAATAAGAAGGTCAGAGCGATACAGTAAACCTGAAGTGAAGCATCGGAATCGATAACTAGGGTCACAGGAATGGTACAAAACATAGACAGTAAGAAGAGTCAGATTTCTTGAACCTAAGTCGGCATTGTGCCTTTTGTGTTTAATTCCGATACGATTTCTGTGTTTCATCATCAATAAGAAGGTCAGAGGGATACAGTAAACCTGAAGTGAAGCATCGGAATCTATAACTAGTGTCACATGAATGGTTCAAAGCATAGACAGTAAGAAGAGTCAGTTTTCTTGTACTTAAGTCGGCATAGTACCTTTTGCATTTAATTCCGATGCAATTCCTGTGTTTCATCGTCAATAAGAAGGTCAGAGGGATACAGTAAACCTGAAGTGAAGCATCGGAATCTATAAGTAGTGTCACACGAATCGTTCAAAACATAGACAGTAAGAAGAGTCAGTTTTCTTGTACTTAAGTCGGCATTGTGCCTTTTGTATTTTATTCCGATGCAATATCTGTGTTTCATCGTCAATAAGAAGGTCAGAGGGATACAGTAAACCGGAAGTGAAGCATCGGAATCCATAACTAGTGTCACAGGAATGGTTCAGACATAGACAGTAAGAAGAGTCAGTTTTCTTGTATTTATGTGGGCATTGTGCCTTTTGTATTTAGTTCCGATACAATTTCTGTGTTTCATCGTCAATAAGAAGGTCAGAGGTATACAGTAAACCTGAAGTGAAGCATCGGAATCTATAACTAGTGTCACAGGAATGGTTCAAAACACAGACCGTAAGAAGAGTCAGTTTTCTTGTACTTAAGTCGGCATTGTACCTTTTGTATTTAATTCCGATGCAATTTCTGTATTTCATCGTCAATAAGAAGGTCAGAGGGATACAGTAAACCTGAAGTGAAGCATCGGAATCTAAAACCGGTCTCACAAAAAAGTTTCAAAACATAGACATTAAGAGGAGCCAGTCCTCTTGTACTTGAGTCGGCATTGTGCCTTTGTATTGAATTCCGATGCAATTTCTGTGTTTCACCGTCAATAAGAAGGTCAGAGGGATACAGTGAACATGAAGTGAAGCATCGGAATTTATAACTAGTGTCACATGAATGGTTCAAAACATAGACTGTAAGATGAGTTAGTTTTCTTGTACTTAAGTCGGCATTGTGCCTTTTGTATTTAATTCCGATGCAATATCTGTGTTTCATCTCCAATAAGAAGGTCAGAGGGATACAGTAAACCAGAAGTGAAGCATCGGACTCTATAACTAGTGTTACAGAAGTGGTTCAAAACATAGACAGTCAGAAGAATCAGTTTTAATGTACTTAATCGGCATTGTGTCTTTTCTATTTAATTCCGATGCGATTTCTGTGTTTCATCGTCAATATGAAGGTCAGAGGGATACAGTAAACCTGAAGTGAAGCATCGGAATCTATAACTAGTGTCACAGGAATAGTTCAAAGCATAGACAGTAAGAAGAGTCAGTCTTTTTGTACTTAAGTCGGCATTGTGCCTTTTGTATTTAATTCCCATGCAATTTCTGTGTTCCATCGTCAATAAGAAGGTCAGAGGGATACAGTAAACCTGAAGTGAAGCATCGGAATTTATAACTAGTGTCACATGAATGGTTCAAAACATAGACTGTAAGATGAGTTAGTTTTCTTGTACTTAAGTCGGCATTTTGCCTTTTGTATTTAATTCCGATGCAATCTCTGTGTTTCATCGTCAATAAGAAGGTCAGAGCGATACAGTAAACCTGAAGTGAAGCATCGGAATCGATAACTAGGGTCACAGGAATGGTACAAAACATAGACAGTAAGAAGAGTCAGATTTCTTGAACCTAAGTCGGCATTGTGCCTTTTGTGTTTAATTCCGATACGATTTCTGTGTTTCATCATCAATAAGAAGGTCAGAGGGATACAGTAAACCTGAAGTGAAGCATCGGAATCTATAACTAGTGTCACAGGAATGGTTCAAAAGATAGACAGTAAGAAGAGTCAGTTTTCTTGTACTTAAGTCGGCATTGTGCCTCTTGTATTTAATTCCGATGCAATTTCTGTGTTTCATCGTCAATAAGAAGGTGAGAGGGATACAGTAAACCTGAAGTGAAGCATCGGAATCTATAACTAGTGTCACATGAATGGTTCAAAGCATAGACAGTAAGAAGAGTCAGTTTTCTTGTACTTAAGTCGGCATAGTACCTTTTGCTTTTAATTCCGATGCAATTCCTGTGTTTCATCGTCAATTAGAAGGTCAGAGGGATACAGTAAACCTGAAGTGAAGCATCGGAATCTATAACTAGTGTCACAGGAATCGTTCAAAACATAGACAGTAAGAAGAGTCAGTTTTCTTGTACTTAAGTCGGCATTGTACCTTATGTATTTTATTACGATGCAATATCTGTGTTTCATCGTCAATTAGAAGGTCAGAGGGATACAGTAAACCGGAAGTGAAGCATCGGAATCCATAACTAGTGTCACAGGAATGGTTCAGACATAGACAGTAAGAAGAGTCAGTTTTCTTGTACTTAAGTCGGCATAGTACCTTTTGCTTTTAATTCCGATGCAATTCCTGTGTTTCATCGTCAATAAGAAGGTCAGAGGGATACAGTAAACCTGAAGTGAAGCATCGGAATCTATAACTAGTGTCACAGGAATCGTTCAAAACATAGACAGTAAGAAGAGTCAGTTTTCTTGTACTTAAGTCGGCATTGTGCCTTTTGTATTTAATTCCGATGCAATTTCTGTGTTTCATCGTCAACAAGAAGATCAGAGGGATCCAGTAAACCAGAAGTGTAGCATCGGAATCTATTACTAGTGTCACAGGTATGGTTCAAAACATAGACAGTAGGAAGAGTCAGTTCTCTTGTACTTAAGTCGGCATTGTGCTTTTGTATTTAATTCCGATGCAATTTCTGTGTTTCATCGTCAATAAGAAGGTCAGAGTGACACAGTAAACCTGAAGTGCAGCATCGGAATCTATAACTAGTGTCACGGGAATGCTTCAAAACATAGACAGTAAGAAGAGTCAGTTTTCTTGTACTTAAGTCGTCATTGTGCCTTTCTATTTAATTCCGATGCAATTTTTGTGTTTCATCGTCAATAACAAGGTCAGAGGGATACAGTAAACCTGAAGTGAAGCATCGGAATCTATAACTAGTGTCACAGGAATGGTTCAAAACATAGACAGTAGGAAGAGTCAGTTTTCTTGTACTTAATTCGGCATTGTGCCTTTAGTATTTAATTCCGATGCAATCTCTGTGTTTCATCGTCAATAAGAAGGTCAGAGCGATACAGTAAACCTGAAGTGAAGCATCGGAATCGATAACTAGGGTCACAGGAATGGTACAAAACATAGACAGTAAGAAGAGTCAGATTTCTTGAACCTAAGTCGGCATTGTGCCTTTTGTGTTTAATTCCGATACGATTTCTGTGTTTCATCATCAATAAGAAGGTCAGAGGGATACAGTAAACCTGAAGTGAAGCATCGGAATCTATAACTAGTGTCACAGGAATAGTTCAAAACATAGACAGTAAGAAGAGTCAGTATTCTTGTACTTAAGTCGGCATTGTGACTTTTGTATTTAATTCCCATGCAATTTCTGTGTTCCATCGTCAATAAGAAGGTCAGAGGGATACAGTAAACCTGAAGTGAAGCATCGGAATCTATAACTAGTGTCACAGGAATGGTTCAAAACATAGACAGTAGGAAGAGTCAGTTTTCTTGTACTTAAGTCGGCATTGCGCCTTTTCTATTTAATTCCAATGCAATTTCTTTGTTTCGTCGTCAATAAGATGATCCAAGGGATACAGTAAACCTGAAGTGAAGCATCGGTATCTAAAACCGGACTCACAGGAAAGTTTCAAAACATAGACAGTAAGAAGAGCCAGTCTTCTTGCACTTGAGTCGGCATTGTGCCTTTTGTATTTAATTCCGATTTAATTTCTGTGTTTCATCGTCAATAAGGAGGTCAGAGAGATATAGTATACCTGAAGTGAAGCATCGGAATCTACAACTAGTGTCACGGGAATGCTTCAAAACATAGACAGTAAGAAGAGTCAGTCTTCTTGTACTTAAGTAGACATTGTGCCTTTTGTATTTAATTCTCAAGCAATTTCTGTGTTTCATCGTCAATAAGAAGGTCATAGCGATACAGTATACCTGAAGTGAAGCATCGGAATCGATAACTAGTGTCACAGTAATGGTTCAATGCATAGACAGTAAGAAGAGTCAGATATCTTGTACTTAACTCGTCATTGTGCCATTTGTATTTTATTCCGATGCAATTTCTGTGTTTAGTCGTCAATAAGAAGGTCAGAGGGATACAGTAAACTTGAAGTGAAGCATCGAAATCTATAACTAGTGTCACAGGAATGGCTCACAACAAAGACAGTAAGAAGAGTCAGTTTTCTTGTACTTAAGTCGGCATTTTGTCTTTTGTATTTAATTCCGATGCAGTTTCTGTGTTTAATCGTCAGTAATAAGGTCCAAGGGATACAGTAAACAAATAGTGAAGCATCGGAATCTAAAACTGGTATAACAGGAAAGGTTCAAAACATTGTCAGTAAGGAGAGTCAGTCTTCTTGTACTTAAGTCGGATTTGTGCCTCTTGTATTTAATTCCAATGCAATTTCTGTGTTTCATCGTCAATAAGAAGATCAGAGGGATACAGTAAACCTGAAGAGAAGCATTGGAATCTATAACTAGTGTCACATGAATGTTTCAAACATAGACGGTAAGAAGAGTCACTTTACTTGTACTTATGTCGGCATTGTGACTTTTGTGTTTAATTCCCATACAATTTCTGTGTTTCATCGTTAATAAGAAGGTCAGAGGGATACAGTACACCTGAAGTGAAGCATCGGAAACTAAAATCGGTCTCACAGGAAAGTTTCAAAACATTGACAGTAAGAAGAGCCAGTCCTCTCGTACTTGAGTCGGCATTGTGCCTTCTGTCTTTAATTCCGGTTTAATTTCTGTGTTTCATCGTCAATAAGAAGGTCAGGGAGATAAAGTATACCTGAAGTTAAGCATCAGAATCTATAACTAGTGTCTCGGGAATGGTTCAAAACATATGCAGTAAGAAGAGTCAGTTTTCTTGTACTTAAGTCTGCATTGTGCCTTTTGTATCTAATTCCGATGCAATTTCTGTGTTCCATCGTCAATAAGAAGGTCCAAGGGATACAGTAAATATATAGTGAAGCATCGGAATCTAAAACTGGTCTCACAGGAAATGTTGAAATCATAGTCTGTGGGAGAGTCAGTCTTCTTGTACTTAAGTCAGCATTGTGCCTTGTGTATTTAATACTGATGCAATTTCTGTGTTTCATCGTCAATAAGAAGGTCCAAGGGATACAGTAAACATATAGTGAAGCATCGGAATCTAAAACTGGTCTCACAGGAAATGTTCAAAAGATAGTCAGTAAGAAGAGTCAGTCTTCTTGTACTTAAGTCGGCGTTGTGCCTTTTGTATTTAATTCCGATGCAATTTCTGTGTTTCATCGTCAATAAGAAGGTCCAAGGGATACAGTAAACATATAGTGAAGCATCGGAATCGAAAACTGATATAACAGGAAATGTTCAAAAGATAGTCAGTAAGAAGAGTCAGTCTTCTAGTACTTAAGTCGGCATTGTGCTTTTGTATTTATTTCCGATGGATTTCAGTGTTTCATCGTCAATAAGAAGGTCAGAGGGATACAGTGAACCTGAAGTGAAGCATCGGAATCTATAACTAGTGTCACAGGAATGGTTCAAAAGATAGACAGTAAGAAGAGTCAGTTTTCTTGTACTTAAGCCGGCATTGTGCTTTTGTATTTAATTCCGATGCAATATCTGTATTTCATCTTCAATAAGATGGTCAGAGGGATACAGTGAACATGAAGTGAAGCATCGGAATTTATAACTAGTGTCACATGAATGGTTCAAAACATAGACTGTAAGATGAGTTAGTTTTCTTGTACTTAAGTCGGCATTGTGCCTTTTGTATTTAATTCCGATGCAATATCTGTGTTTCATCTCCAATAAGAAGGTCAGAGGGATACAGTAAACCAGAAGTGAAGCATCGGAATCTATAACTAGTGTTACAGAAGTGGTTCAAAACATAGACAGTCAGAAGAATCAGTTTTAATGTACTTAATCGGCATTGTGTCTTTTCTATTTAATTCCGATGCGATTTCTGTGTTTCATCGTCAATATGAAGGTCAGAGGGATACAGTAAACCTGAAGTGAAGCATCGGAATCTATAACTAGTGTCACAGGAATAGTTCAAAGCATAGACAGTAAGAAGAGTCAGTCTTTTTGTACTTAAGTCGGCATTGTGCCTTTTGTATTTAATTCCCATGCAATTTCTGTGTTCCATCGTCAATAAGAAGGTCAGAGGGATACAGTAAACCTGAAGTGAAGCATCGGAATTTATAACTAGTGTCACATGAATGGTTCAAAACATAGACTGTAAGATGAGTTAGTTTTCTTGTACTTAAGTCGGCATTGTGCCTTTTGTATTTAATTCCGATGCAATCTCTGTGTTTCATCGTCAATAAGAAGGTCAGAGCGATACAGTAAACCTGAAGTGAAGCATCGGAATCGATAACTAGGGTCACAGGAATGGTACAAAACATAGACAGTAAGAAGAGTCAGATTTCTTGAACCTAAGTCGGCATTGTGCCTTTTGTGTTTAATTCCGATACGATTTCTGTGTTTCATCATCAATAAGAAGGTCAGAGGGATACAGTAAACCTGAAGTGAAGCATCGGAATCTATAACTAGTGTCACAGGAATGGTTCAAAAGATAGACAGTAAGAAGAGTCAGTTTTCTTGTACTTAAGTCGGCATTGTGCCTCTTGTATTTAATTCCGATGCAATTTCTGTGTTTCATCGTCAATAAGAAGGTGAGAGGGATACAGTAAACCTGAAGTGAAGCATCGGAATCTATAACTAGTGTCACATGAATGGTTCAAAGCATAGACAGTAAGAAGAGTCAGTTTTCTTGTACTTAAGTCGGCATAGTACCTTTTGCTTTTAATTCCGATGCAATTCCTGTGTTTCATCGTCAATTAGAAGGTCAGAGGGATACAGTAAACCTGAAGTGAAGCATCGGAATCTATAACTAGTGTCACAGGAATCGTTCAAAACATAGACAGTAAGAAGAGTCAGTTTTCTTGTACTTAAGTCGGCATTGTGCCTTATGTATTTTATTCCGATGCAATATCTGTGTTTCATCGTCAATTAGAAGGTCAGAGGGATACAGTAAACCGGAAGTGAAGCATCGGAATCCATAACTAGTGTCACAGGAATGGTTCAGACATAGACAGTAAGAAGAGTCAGTTTTCTTGTACTTAAGTCGGCATAGTACCTTTTGCTTTTAATTCCGATGCAATTCCTGTGTTTCATCGTCAATAAGAAGGTCAGAGGGATACAGTAAACCTGAAGTGAAGCATCGGAATCTATAACCAGTGTCACAGGAATCGTTCAAAGCATAGACAGTAAGAAGAGTCAGTTTTCTTGTACTTAAGTCGGCATTGTGCCTTTTGTATTTAATTCCGATGCAATATCTGTGTTTCATCTCCAATAAGAAGTTCAGAGGGATACAGTAAACCAGAAGTGAAGCATCGGAATCTATAACTAGTGTTACAGAAGTGGTTCAAAACATAGACAGTCAGAAGAATCAGTTTTAATGTACTTAATCGGCATTGTGTCTTTGCTATTTAATTCCGATGCGATTTCTGTGTTTCATCGTCAATAAGAAGGTCAGAGGGATACAGTAAACCTGAAGTGAAGCATCGGAATCTATAACTAGTGTCACAGGAATGGTTCAAAACACAGACAATAAGTAGAGCCAATTTTCTTGTACTTGAGTTGGCTTTGTGCATTTTGTATTTAATTCCGATGCAATTTCTGTGTTTCGTCATCAATAAGAAGGTCAGTGGGATTCAGTAAACCTGAAGTGATACATCGGAATCTGTAACTAGTGTCACATAAATGGTTCAAAACATAGTAAGAAGAGTCAGTTCTCTTGTACTTAAGTCGGCATTGTGCTTTTGTATTTAATTCCGATGCAATTTCTGTGTTTCATCGTCAACAAGAAGATCAGAGGGATCCAGTAAACCAGAAGTGTAGCATCTGAATCTATTACTAGTGTCACAGGTATGGTTCAAAACATAGACAGTAGGAAGAGTCAGTTCTCTTGTACTTAAGTCGGCATTGTGCTTTTGTATTTAATTCCGATGCAATTTCTGTGTTTCATCGTCAATAAGAAGGTCAGAGTGACACAGTAAACCTGAAGTGAAGCATCGGAATCTATAACTAGTGTCACAGGAATGGTTCAAAACATAGACAGTAGGAAGAGTCAGTTTTCTTGTACTTAAGTCGGCATTGCGCCTTTTCTATTTAATTCCAATGCAATTTCTTTGTTTCGTCGTCAATAAGATGATCCAAGGGATACAGTAAACCTGAAGTGAAGCATCGGTATCTAAAACCGGACTCACAGGAAAGTTTCAAAACATAGACAGTAAGAAGAGCCAGTCTTCTTGCACTTGAGTCGGCATTGTGCCTTTTGTATTTAATTCCGATGCAATTTCTGTGTTTCATCGTCAATAAGGAGGTCAGAGAGATATAGTATACCTGAAGTGAAGCATCGGAATCTATAACTAGTGTCACGGGAATGCTTCAAAACATAGACAGTAAGAAGAGTCAGTCTTCTTGTACTTAAGTAGACATTGTGCCTTTTGTATTTAATTCTCAAGCAATTTCTGTGTTTCATCGTCAATAAGAAGGTCATAGCGATACAGTATACCTGAAGTGAAGCATCGGAATCGATAACTAGTGTCACAGAAATGGTTCAATGCATAGACAGTAAGAAGAGTCAGATATCTTGTACTTAACTCGGCATTATGCCATTTGTATTTTATTCCGATGCAATTTCTGTGTTTAGTCGTCAATAAGAAGGTCAGAGGGATACAGTAAACTTGAAGTGAAGCATCGAAATCTATAACTAGTGTCACAGGAATGGCTCACAACAAAGACAGTAAGAAGAGTCAGTTTTCTTGTACTTAAGTCGGCATTTTGTCTTTTGTATTTAATTCCGATGCAGTTTCTGTGTTTAATCGTCAGTAATAAGGTCCAAGGGATACAGTAAACAAATAGTGAAGCATCGGAATCTAAAACTGGTATAACAGGAAAGGTTCAAAACATTGTCAGTAAGGAGAGTCAGTCTTCTTGTACTTAAGTCGGATTTGTGCCTCTTGTATTTAATTCCAATGCAATTTCTGTGTTTCATCGTCAATAAGAAGATCAGAGGGATACAGTAAACCTGAAGAGAAGCATTGGAATCTATAACTAGTGTCACATGAATGTTTCAAGCATAGACGGTAAGAAGAGTCACTTTACTTGTACTTATGTCGGCATTGTGACTTTTGTGTTTAATTCCCATACAATTTCTGTGTTTCATCGTTAATAAGAAGGTCAGAGGGATACAGTACACCTGAAGTGAAGCATCGGAAACTAAAATCGGTCTCACAGGAAAGTTTCAAAACATAGACAGTAAGAAGAGCCAGTCCTCTCGTACTTGAGTCGGCATTGTGCCTTCTGTATTTAATTCCGGTTTAATTTCTGTGTTTCATCGTCAATAAGAAGGTCAGGGAGATAAAGTATACCTGAAGTTAAGCATCAGAATCTATAACTAGTGTCTCGGGAATGGTTCAAAACATATGCAGTAAGAAGAGTCAGTTTTCTTGTACTTAAGTCTGCATTGTGCCTTTTGTATCTAATTCCGATGCAATTTCTGTGTTCCATCGTCAATAAGAAGGTCCAAGGGATACAGTAAATATATAGTGAAGCATCGGAATCTAAAACTGGTCTCACAGGAAATGTTCAAAAGATAGTCAGTAAGAAGAGTCAGTCTTCTTGTACTTAAGTCGGCGTTGTGCCTTTTGTATTTAATTCCGATGCAATTTCTGTGTTTCATCGTCAATAAGAAGGTCCAAGGGATACAGTAAACATATAGTGAAGCATCGGAATCGAAAACTGATATAACAGGAAATGTTCAAAAGATAGTCAGTAAGAAGAGTCAGTCTTCTAGTACTTAAGTCGGCATTGTGCTTTTGTATTTAATTCCGATGGAATTTCAGTGTTTCATCGTCAATAAGAAGGTCAGAGGGATACAGTGAACCTGAAGTGAAGCATCGGAATCTATAACTAGTGTCACAGGAATGGTTCAAAAGATAGACAGTAAGAAGAGTCAGTTTTCTTGTACTTAAGCCGGCATTGTGCTTTTGTATTTAATTCCGATGCAATATCTGTATTTCATCTTCAATAAGATGGTCAGAGGGATACATTAAACCTGAAGTGATGCATCGGAATCTATAACTAGTGTCACAGGAATAGACAGTAAGAAGAGTCAGTTTTCTTGTACATTAGTCGGCATTGTGCCATTTCTTTTTAATTCCGAGCAAATTTTTGTGTTTCATCGTCAATAAGAAGGTCTGATGGATACAGTAGACCTGAAGTGAAGCATCGGAAGCTATAACTAGTGTCACATGAATGGTTCAAAACATAGACAGTAAGAAGAGTCAGTTTTCTTGTACTTAAGTCAGCATTGTGCTTTTTGTAATTGATTTCGATGCGATTTCTGAGATTCATCGTCAATAAGAATGTCAGAGGGATACAGTAAACCTGAAGTGAAGCATCGGAATCTAAATCTAGTGTCACAGGAATGATTCAAAACATAGACAGTAAGAAGAGTCAGTTTTCTTGTACTTAAGTTGGCATTGTGCCTTTTGTATTTAATTCCGATGCAATATCTGTGTTTCATCTTCAATAAGAAGTCAGAGGGATACAGTAAACCTGAAGTGAAACATCGGAATCTGTAACTAGTGTCACAGGAATGGTTCAATACATAGACACTATGAAGAGTCAGTTTTCTTGTACTTAAGTCGGCATTGGTCCTTTTCTATTTAATTCCGATGCAATTTCTAGGTTTCATCGTCAATACGAAGGTCAGAGGGATACAGTAATCCCAGAAGTGAAGCATCAGAATCTATAACTAGTGTCACAGGAATGGATCAAAGCATAGACAGTAAGAGGAATCAGTTTTCTTGTACTTAAGTCGGCATTGTGCCTTTTGTATTTAATTCCGATGCAATATCTGTGTTTCATCGTCAAGAAGAAGGTCAGAGGAATACAGTAAACCTGAAATGAAGCATCGGAATCTATAACTAGTTTCACAGGAATGGTTCAAAGCATAGACAGTAAGAAGAGTCAGTTTTCTTGTACTTAAGTCGTCATTGTGAGATTTGTATTTAATTCCGATGCAATATCTGTGTTTCATCGTCAATAAGAAGGTCAGAGGGAACAGTAAACCTGAAGTGAAGCATCGGAATCTATAACTAGTGTCACAGGAATGGTTCAAAACATAGACTGTAAGAACAGTCAGTTTTCCTGTATTTAAGTCGGCGTTGTGCCTTTTGTATTTAACTCCGACGCAATTTCTGTGTATCATCAATAATAAGAAGGTCAGAGGGATACAGTAAACCTGAAGTGAAGCATCGGAATCTATAACTAGTGTCACAGGAATGGTTCAAAACATAGACAGTAAGAAGAGTCAGATTTCTTGTACTTAAGTCGGCATTGTGCCTTTTGCATTTAATTCCGATGCAGTTTCTGTGTTTCATCGTCAATAAGAAGGTCAGAGGGATACAGTAAACCTGAAGTGAAGCATCGGAATCAATAACTAGTGTCACAGGAATGGTTCAAACATAGACAGTAAGAAGAGTCTGTTTTCTTGTACTTAAGTCGGCATTGTGCCTTCTGTATTTAATTCCGATGCAATTTCTGTGTTCATCGTCAATAAGAAGGTCAGAGGGATACAGTAATCCGGAAGTGAAGCATCGGAATCAATAACTAGTGTCACAGGAATGGTTCAAACATAGACAGTAACAAGAGTCAGTTTTCTTGTACTTAAATCGGCATTTTGCCTTTTGTATTTAATTCCGATGCAATTTCTGTGTTTCATCGTCAATAAGAAGGTCACAGGGATACAGTAAACCCGAAGTAATGAATCGGAATCTATAACTAGTGTCACAGGAATGGTTCAAAACATAGACAGTAAGTAGAGTCAGTTTTCCTGTACTTCAGTCGGCATTGTGCATTTTGTATTTAATTCCGATACAATTCAGTGTTTCATCGTCAATTAGAAGGTCAGAGGGATACAGGACAGCAGAAGTGCAGCATCGGAATCTATAACTAGTGTCACAGGAATGGTTCAAATCTTAAATAGTAAGAAGAGTCAGATTTCTTGTACTTAAGTCGGCATTGTGCATATTGTATTTAATTCCGATGCAATTTCTGTCTTTCGTAGTCAATAAGAAGGTCAGAGGGATACAGTAACCCTGAAGTGAAGCATCGGAATCTATAACTAGTGTCACAGGGATGGTTCAAAACATAGACAGTAAGAAGAGTCAGCTTTCTTGTACTTAAGTCGGCATTGTGCATTTTATATTTAATTCCGTTGCAATTTCTGTGTTTCATCGTCAATAAGAAGGTCAGAGGGATACAGTAAACCTGAGGTGAAGCATCGGAATCTATAACTAGGGTCACAGGAATGGTTCAAAACATAGACAGTAAGAAGATTCAGTTTTCTTGTACTTAAGTCGACATTGTGCCTTTTCTATTCAATTCCGATGCAATTTCCGTGTTTCATCGTCAATATCAAGGTCAGAGGGATACTGTAAACCTGAAGTGAAGCATCGGAATCTATAACTAGTGTCACAAAAATGATTCAAAACATAGACAGTAAGAAGAGTCAGATTACTTGTACTTAAGTCGGCATTGTGCCTTTTGTATTAAATTCCGATGAAATTTCTGTGTTTCATCGCCAATAAGAAGGTCAGAGGGATACAGTAAACCTGAAGTGAAGCATCGGAATCTATAACTAGTGTCACAGGAATGGTTCAAAGCATTGACAGTAAGAAGAGTCAGTTTTCTTGTACTTAAGTCGGCATTGTGACTTTTCTATTTAATTCCGATGCAATTTCTGTGTTTCTTCGTCAATAAGAAGGTCAGAGGGATACTTAAAAATGAAGTGAAGCATCGGTATCTCTATCTAGTGTCACAGGAATATTTCAAAACATAGGCGATAAGAAGAGTCAGTTTTCTTGTACATAAGTCGGCATTGTGCTTTTGTATTTAACTCCGATGCAATTTCTGTGTTTCTTCGTCAATAAGAGGGTCAGAGGGATACAGTTAACATGAGGTGAAGCATCGGAATCTATAACTAGTGTCACAGGAATGGTTCAAAACATGGACAGTAAGAAGAGTCAGTTTTCTTGTACTTAAGTCGGCATAGTGCCTTTTGTAATTAATTCCGATGCATTTTCTGTGTTTCATCGTCAATAAGAAGGTCAGAGGGATACAGTAAATCTGAAGTGAAGCATCGTTATCTATAACTAGTGTCACAGGAATGGTTCAATCGTAGACTGTAAGAAGAGTCAGTTTTCTTGTACTTAAGTTGGCATTGTGCCTTTTGCATTTAATTCCGATGCAGTTTCTGTGTTTCATCGTCAATAAGAAGGTCAGAGGGATACAGTAAACCTGAAGTGAAGCATCGGAATCAATAACTAGTGTCACAGGAATGGTTCAAACATAGACAGTAAGAAGAGTCTGTTTTCTTGTACTTAAGTCGGCATTGTGCCTTCTGTATTTAATTCCGATGCAATTTCTGTGTTCATCGTCAATAAGAAGGTCAGAGGGATACAGTAATCCGGAAGTGAAGCATCGGAATCAATAACTAGTGTCACAGGAATGGTTCAAACATAGACAGTAACAAGAGTCAGTTTTCTTGTACTTAAATCGGCATTTTGCCTTTTGTATTTAATTCCGATGAAATTTCTGTGTTTCATCGTCAATAAGAAGGTCACAGGGATACAGTAAACCCGAAGTAATGAATCGGAATCTATAACTAGTGTCACAGGATTGGTTCAAAACATAGACAGTAAGTAGAGTCAGTTTTCCTGTACTTCAGTCGGCATTGTGCATTTTGTATTTAATTCCGATACAATTCAGTGTTTCATCGTCAATTAGAAGGTCAGAGGGATACAGGACAGCAGAAGTGCAGCATCGGAATCTATAACTAGTGTCACAGGAATGGTTCAAATCTTAAATAGTAAGAAGAGTCAGATTTCTTGTACTTAAGTCGGCATTGTGCATATTGTATTTAATTCCGATGCAATTTCTGTCTTTCGTAGTCAATAAGAAGGTCAGAGGGATACAGTAACCCTGAAGTGAAGCATCGGAATCTATAACTAGTGTCACAGGGATGGTTCAAAACATAGACAGTAAGAAGAGTCAGCTTTCTTGTACTTAAGTCGGCATTGTGCATTTTATATTTAATTCCGTTGCAATTTCTGTGTTTCATCGTCAATAAGAAGGTCAGAGGGATACAGTAAACCTGAGGTGAAGCATCGGAATCTATAACTAGTGTCACAGGAATGGTTCAAAACATAGACAGTAAGAAGATTCAGTTTTCTTGTACTTAAGTCGACATTGTGCCTTTTCTATTCAATTCCGATGCAATTTCCGTGTTTCATCGTCAATATCAAGGTCAGAGGGATACTGTAAACCTGAAGTGAAGCATCGGAATCTATAACTAGTGTCACAAAAATGATTCAAAACATAGACAGTAAGAAGAGTCAGATTACTTGTACTTAAGTCGGCATTGTGCCTTTTGTATTAAATTCCGATGAAATTTCTGTGTTTCATCGCCAATAAGAAGGTCAGAGGGATACAGTAAACCTGAAGTGAAGCATCGGAATCTATAACTAGTGTCACAGGAATGGTTCAAAGCATTGACAGTAAGAAGAGTCAGTTTTCTTGTACTTAAGTCGGCATTGTGACTTTTCTATTTAATTCCGATGCAATTTCTGTGTTTCTTCGTCAATAAGAAGGTCAGAGGGATACTTAAAAATGAAGTGAAGCATCGGTATCTGTATCTAGTGTCACAGGAATATTTCAAAACATAGGCGATAAGAAGAGTCAGTTTTCTTGTACATAAGTCGGCATTGTGCTTTTGTATTTAACTCCGATGCAATTTCTGTGTTTCTTCGTCAATAAGAGGGTCAGAGGGATACAGTTAACATGAAGTGAAGCATCGGAATCTATAACTAGTGTCACAGGAATGGTTCAAAACATGGACAGTAAGAAGAGTCAGTTTTCTTGTACTTAAGTCGGCATAGTGCCTTTTGTAATTAATTCCGATGCATTTTCTGTGTTTCATCGTCAATAAGAAGGTCAGAGGGATACAGTAAATCTGAAGTGAAGCATCGTTATCTATAACTAGTGTCACAGGAATGGTTCAATCGTAGACTGTAAGAAGAGTCAGTTTTCTTGTACTTAAGTTGGCATTGTGCCTTTTGCATTTAATTCCGATGCAGTTTCTGTGTTTCATCGTCAATAAGAAGGTCAGAGGGATACAGTAAACCTGAAGTGAAGCATCGGAATCAATAACTAGTGTCACAGGAATGGTTCAAACATAGACAGTAAGAAGAGTCTGTTTTCTTGTACTTAAGTCGGCATTGTGCCTTCTGTATTTAATTCCGATGCAATTTCTGTGTTTCATCGTCAATAAGAAGGTCACAGGGATACAGTAAACCCGAAGTAATGAATCGGAATCTATAACTAGTGTCACAGGAATGGTTCAAAACATAGACAGTAAGTAGAGTCAGTTTTCCTGTACTTCAGTCGGCATTGTGCATTTTGTATTTAATTCCGATACAATTCAGTGTTTCATCGTCAATTAGAAGGTCAGAGGGATACAGGACAGCAGAAGTGCAGCATCGGAATCTATAACTAGTGTCACAGGAATGGTTCAAATCTTAAATAGTAAGAAGAGTCAGATTTCTTGTACTTAAGTCGACATTGTGCATATTGTATTTAATTCCGATGCAATTTCTGTCTTTCGTAGTCAATAAGAAGGTCAGAGGGATACAGTAACCCTGAAGTGAAGCATCGGAATCTATAACTAGTGTCACAGGGATGGTTCAAAACATAGACAGTAAGAAGAGTCAGCTTTCTTGTACTTAAGTCTACATTGTGCATTTTATATTTAATTCCGTTGCAATTTCTGTGTTTCATCGTCAATAAGAAGGTCAGAGGGATACAGTAAACCTGAGGTGAAGCATCGGAATCTATAACTAGTGTCACAGGAATGGTTCAAAACATAGACAGTAAGAAGATTCAGTTTTCTTGTACTTAAGTCGACATTGTGCCTTTTCTATTCAATTCCGATGCAATTTCCGTGTTTCATCGTCAATATCAAGGTCAGAGGGATACTGTAAACCTGAAGTGAAGTATCGGAATCTATAACTAGTGTCACAAAAATGATTCAAAACATAGACAGTAAGAAGAGTCAGATTACTTGTACTTCAGTCGGCATTGTGCCTTTTGTATTAAATTCCGATGAAATTTCTGTGTTTCATCGCCAATAAGAAGGTCAGAGGGATACAGTAAACCTGAAGTGAAGCATCGGAATCTATAACTAGTGTCACAGGAATGGTTCAAAGCATTGACAGTAAGAAGAGTCAGTTTTCTTGTACTTAAGTCGGCATTGTGACTTTTCTATTTAATTCCGATGCAATTTCTGTGTTTCTTCGTCAATAAGAAGGTCAGAGGGATACTTAAAAATGAAGTGAAGCATCGGTATCTCTATCTAGTGTCACAGGAATATTTCAAAACATAGGCGATAAGAAGAGTCAGTTTTCTTGTACATAAGTCGGCATTGTGCTTTTGTATTTAACTCCGATGCAATTTCTGTGTTTCTTCGTCAATAAGAGGGTCAGAGGGATACAGTTAACATGAAGTGAAGCATCGGAATCTATAACTAGTGTCACAGGAATGGTTCAAAACATGGACAGTAAGAAGAGTCAGTTTTCTTGTACTTAAGTCGGCATAGTGCCTTTTGTAATTAATTCCGATGCATTTTCTGTGTTTCATCGTCAATAAGAAGGTCAGAGGGATACAGTAAATCTGAAGTGAAGCATCGTTATCTATAACTAGTGTCACAGGAATGGTTCAATCGTAGACTGTAAGAAGAGTCAGTTTTCTTGTACTTAAGTTGGCATTGTGCCTTTTGTATTTAATTCCGATGCTATTTCTGAGTTTCATCGTCAATAAGAAGGTCAGAGGGATACAGTAAACGTGAAGTGAAGCATCGGAATCTATAACTAGTGTCACATGAATGGCTCAAACATAGACAGTAAGAAGAGTCAGTTGTCTTGTACTTAAGTCGGCATTGTGCCTTTTGTATTTAATTCCGATGCAATTTCTGTGTTTCATCGTCAATAAGAAGGTCAGAGGTATACAGTAAACCTGAAGTGAAGCATCGGAATCTATAACTAGTGTCACAGGAATGCTTCAAAACATAGACAGTAAGAAAAGTCAGTTTTCTTGTACTTAAGTCTGCTTTGTGCCTTTTGTATTTCATTCCGATGTAATTTCCGTGTTTCACCTTCAATAAGAAGGTCATAGGGATACAGTAAACCTGAAGTGAAGCATCGGAATCTGTAACTAGTGTCACAGAAATGGTTCAAAACACAGACAGTAAGAAGAGTCAGTTTTCTTGTACTTAAGTCGGCATCGTTCCTTTTCTATTTAATTCCGATGCAATTTCTATGTTTCATCGTCAATAAGGAGGTCAGAGGGATACAGTATACCTGAAGTGAAGCATCGGAATCTATAACTAGTGTCACAGGAATGGATCAAAACATTGACAGTAAGAAGAGTCAGTTTTCTTGTACTTAAGTCTGCTTTGTGCCTTTTGTATTTAATTCCAAAGCAATTTCTGTGTTTCATCGTCAATAAGAACGTCAGAGGAATACAGTGAACCTGAAGTCAAGCATCGGAATCTATAACTAGTGTCACAGGAATGGTTCAAATCATAGACAGTAAGAAGAGTCAGTTTTCTTGTACCTAAGTCGGCATTGTGCCTTTTGTATTTAATTACGATGCAATTTCTGTGTTTCATCGTCAATGGGAAGGTCAGGGGGATACAGTAAACGTGAAGTGAAGCATCGGAATCTATAACTAGTGTCACAGGAATGGTTCAAGACGTAGACAGTAAGCAGAGTCAGTTTTCTTGTACTTAAGTCGGCATTGTGCCTTTTGTATTTAATTCCGATGCAATTTCTGTGTTTCATCATCAATAAGAAGGTCAGAGGGATACAGTAAACCTAAAGTGAAGCATCGGGATCTATAACTACTGTCACAGGAATGGTTCAAGACGTAGACAGTAAGAAGAGTCAGTTTTCTTCTACTTGAGTCGGCATTGTGCCTTTTGTATTTAATTCCGATGCAATTTCTGTGTTTCATCGTCAATAAGAAGGTCAGAGCGATACAGTAAACCTGAAGTGAAGCATCGGAAACTATAACTTGTGTCACACGAATGGTTCAAAACATAGACAGTAAGAAGAGTCAGTTTTCTTGTACTTAAGTCGGGATTGTGCTTTTTGTATTTAATTCCGATGCAATTTCTGTGTTCATCGTCAATAAGAAGGTCAGAGGGATACAGAAAACCTGAAGTGAAGCATCGGAATCTATAACTAGTGTCACACGAGTGGTTCAAATCATAGACCGTAAGAGGAGTCAGTCTTCTTGTACTTAAGTCTGCATTGTGCATTTTGTATTTAATTCCGATGCATTTTCTGTGTTTCATCGTCGATAAGAAGGTCAGAGGGATACAGTAAACCTGAAGTGAATCATCGGAATCTATAACTAGTGTCACACGAATGGTTCAAACCATTGACTGTAAGAGGAGTCAGCTTTCTTGTACTTAAGTCGGCATTGTGCCTTTGGAATATAACTCCGATGCAATTCCTGAGTTTCATCGTCAAGAAGAAGGTCAGAGGGATACAGTAAACCTGAAGTGAAGCTGCAGAATCTATAACTAGTGTCACAGAAATGGTTCAAAACATAGACAGGAAGAAGAGTCAGTTTTCTTGTACTTAAGTCTGCATTGTCCTTTTTGTATTTAATTTCGATGGATTGTCTGTGTTTCATCGTCAATAAGAAGGTCAGAGGGATACAGTAAACATGAAGTGAAGCATCGGAATCTATAACTAGTGTCAAAGGAATGGTTCAAAAACATAAACAGTAAGAAGAGTCAGTTTTCTTGTACTTAAGTCTGCATTGTGCTTTTTGTATTTAATTCCGATGCATTGTCTGTGTTTCATCGTCAATAAGAAGGTCAGAGGGATACAGTAAATCTGAAGTGAAGCATCGTTATCTATAACTAGTGTCACAGGAATGGTTCAATCGTAGACTGTAAGAAGAGTCAGTTTTCTTGTACTTAAGTTGGCATTGTGCCTTTTGCATTTAATTCCGATGCAGTTTCTGTGTTTCATCGTCAATAAGAAGGTCAGAGGGATACAGTAAACCTGAAGTGAAGCATCGGAATCAATAACTAGTGTCACAGGAATGGTTCAAACATAGACAGTAAGAAGAGTCTGTTTTCTTGTACTTAAGTCGCATTGTGCCTTCTGTATTTAATTCCGATGCAATTTCTGTGTTCATCGTCAATAAGAAGGTCAGAGGGATACAGTAATCCGGAAGTGAAGCATCGGAATCAATAACTAGTGTCACAGGAATGGTTCAAACATAGACAGTAACAAGAGTCAGTTTTCTTGTACTTAAATCGGCATTTTGCCTTTTGTATTTAATTCCGATGAAATTTCTGTGTTTCATCGTCAATAAGAAGGTCACAGGGATACAGTAAACCCGAAGTAATGAATCGGAATCTATAACTAGTGTCACAGGATTGGTTCAAAACATAGACAGTAAGTAGAGTCAGTTTTCCTGTACTTCAGTCGGCATTGTGCATTTTGTATTTAATTCCGATACAATTCAGTGTTTCATCGTCAATTATAAGGTCAGAGGGATACAGGACAGCAGAAGTGCAGCATCGGAATCTATAACTAGTGTCACAGGAATGGTTCAAATCTTAAATAGTAAGAAGAGTCAGATTTCTTGTACTTAAGTCGGCATTGTGCATATTGTATTTAATTCCGATGCAATTTCTGTCTTTCGTAGTCAATAAGAAGGTCAGAGGGATACAGTAACCCTGAAGTGAAGCATCGGAATCTATAACTAGTGTCACAGGGATGGTTCAAAACATAGACAGTAAGAAGAGTCAGCTTTCTTGTACTTAAGTCGGCATTGTGCATTTTATATTTAATTCCGTTGCAATTTCTGTGTTTCATCGTCAATAAGAAGGTCAGAGGGATACAGTAAACCTGAGGTGAAGCATCGGAATCTATAACTAGTGTCACAGGAATGGTTCAAAACATAGACAGTAAGAAGTTTCAGTTTTCTTGTACTTAAGTCGACATTGTGCCTTTTCTATTCAATTCCGATGCAATTTCCGTGTTTCATCGTCAATATCAAGGTCAGAGGGATACTGTAAACCTGAAGTGAAGCATCGGAATCTATAACTAGTGTCACAAAAATGATTCAAAACATAGACAGTAAGAAGAGTCAGATTACTTGTACTTAAGTCGGCATTGTGCCTTTTGTATTAAATTCCGATGAAATTTCTGTGTTTCATCGCCAATAAGAAGGTCAGAGGGATACAGTAAACCTGAAGTGAAGCATCGGAATCTATAACTAGTGTCACAGGAATGGTTCAAAGCATTGACAGTAAGAAGAGTCAGTTTTCTTGTACTTAAGTCGGCATTGTGACTTTTCTATTTAATTCCGATGCAATTTCTGTGTTTCTTCGTCAATAAGAAGGTCAGAGGGATACTTAAAAATGAAGTGAAGCATCGGTATCTGTATCTAGTGTCACAGGAATATTTCAAAACATAGGCGATAAGAAGAGTCAGTTTTCTTGTACATAAGTCGGCATTGTGCTTTTGTATTTAACTCCGATGCAATGTCTGTGTTTCTTCGTCAATAAGAGGGTCAGAGGGATACAGTTAACATGAAGTGAAGCATCGGAATCTATAACTAGTGTCACAGGAATGGTTCAAAACATGGACAGTAAGAAGAGTCAGTTTTCTTGTACTTAAGTCGGCATAGTGCCTTTTGTAATTAATTCCGATGCATTTTCTGTGTTTCATCGTCAATAAGAAGGTCAGAGGGATACAGTAAATCTGAAGTGAAGCATCGTTATCTATAACTAGTGTCACAGGAATGGTTCAATCGTAGACTGTAAGAAGAGTCAGTTTTCTTGTACTTAAGTTGGCATTGTGCCTTTTGCATTTAATTCCGATGCAGTTTCTGTGTTTCATCGTCAATAAGAAGGTCAGAGGGATACAGTAAACCTGAAGTGAAGCATCGGAATCAATAACTAGTGTCACAGGAATGGTTCAAACATAGACAGTAAGAAGAGTCTGTTTTCTTGTACTTAAGTCGGCATTGTGCCTTCTGTATTTAATTCCGATGCAATTTCTGTGTTTCATCGTCAATAAGAAGGTCACAGGGATACAGTAAACCCGAAGTAATGAATCGGAATCTATAACTAGTGTCACAGGAATGGTTCAAAACATAGACAGTAAGTAGAGTCAGTTTTCCTGTACTTCAGTCGGCATTGTGCATTTTGTATTTAATTCCGATACAATTCAGTGTTTCATCGTCAATTAGAAGGTCAGAGGGATACAGGACAGCAGAAGTGCAGCATCGGAATCTATAACTAGTGTCACAGGAATGGTTCAAATCTTAAATAGTAAGAAGAGTCAGATTTCTTGTACTTAAGTCGACATTGTGCATATTGTATTTAATTCCGATGCAATTTCTGTCTTTCGTAGTCAATAAGAAGGTCAGAGGGATACAGTAACCCTGAAGTGAAGCATCGGAATCTATAACTAGTGTCACAGGGATGGTTCAAAACATAGACAGTAAGAAGAGTCAGCTTTCTTGTACTTAAGTCTACATTGTGCATTTTAAATTTAATTCCGTTGCAATTTCTGTGTTTCATCGTCAATAAGAAGGTCAGAGGGATACAGTAAACCTGAGGTGAAGCATCGGAATCTATAACTAGTGTCACAGGAATGGTTCAAAACATAGACAGTAAGAAGATTCAGTTTTCTTGTACTTAAGTCGACATTGTGCCTTTTCTATTCAATTCCGATGCAATTTCCGTGTTTCATCGTCAATATCAAGGTCAGAGGGATACTGTAAACCTGAAGTGAAGCATCGGAATCTATAACTAGTGTCACAAAAATTATTCAAAACATAGACAGTAAGAAGAGTCAGATTACTTGTACTTCAGTCGGCATTGTGCCTTTTGTATTAAATTCCGATGAAATTTCTGTGTTTCATCGCCAATAAGAAGGTCAGAGGGATACAGTAAACCTGAAGTGAAGCATCGGAATCTATAACTAGTGTCACAGGAATGGTTCAAAGCATTGACAGTAAGAAGAGTCAGTTTTCTTGTACTTAAGTCGGCATTGTGACTTTTCTATTTAATTCCGATGCAATTTCTGTGTTTCTTCGTCAATAAGAAGGTCAGAGGGATACTTAAAAATGAAGTGAAGCATCGGTATCTCTATCTAGTGTCACAGGAATATTTCAAAACATAGGCGATAAGAAGAGTCAGTTTTCTTGTACATAAGTCGGCATTGTGCTTTTGTATTTAACTCCGATGCAATTTCTGTGTTTCTTCGTCAATAAGAGGGTCAGAGGGATACAGTTAACATGAAGTGAAGCATCGGAATCTATAACTAGTGTCACAGGAATGGTTCAAAACATGGACAGTAAGAAGAGTCAGTTTTCTTGTACTTAAGTCGGCATAGTGCCTTTTGTAATTAATTCCGATGCATTTTCTGTGTTTCATCGTCAATAAGAAGGTCAGAGGGATACAGTAAATCTGAAGTGAAGCATCGTTATCTATAACTAGTGTCACAGGAATGGTTCAATCGTAGACTGTAAGAAGAGTCAGTTTTCTTGTACTTAAGTTGGCATTGTGCCTTTTGTATTTAATTCCGATGCTATTTCTGAGTTTCATCGTCAATAAGAAGGTCAGAGGGATACAGTAAACGTGAAGTGAAGCATCGGAATCTATAACTAGTGTCACATGAATGGCTCAAACATAGACAGTAAGAAGAGTCAGTTGTCTTGTACTTAAGTCGGCATTGTGCCTTTTGTATTTAATTCCGATGCAATTTCTGTGTTTCATCGTCAATAAGAAGGTCAGAGGTATACAGTAAACCTGAAGTGAAGCATCGGAATCTATAACTAGTGTCACAGGAATGCTTCAAAACATAGACAGTAAGAAAAGTCAGTTTTCTTGTACTTAAGTCTGCTTTGTGCCTTTTGTATTTCATTCCGATGTAATTTCCGTGTTTCACCTTCAATAAGAAGGTCATAGGGATACAGTAAACCTGAAGTGAAGCATCGGAATCTATAACTAGTGTCACAGAAATGGTTCAAAACACAGACAGTAAGAAGAGTCAGTTTTCTTGTACTTAAGTCGGCATCGTTCCTTTTCTATTTAATTCCGATGCAATTTCTATGTTTCATCGTCAATAAGGAGGTCAGAGGGATACAGTATACCTGAAGTGAAGCATCGGAATCTATAACTAGTGTCACAGGAATGGATCAAAACATTGACAGTAAGAAGAGTCAGTTTTCTTGTACTTAAGTCTGCTTTGTGCCTTTTGTATTTAATTCCAAAGCAATTTCTGTGTTTCATCGTCAATAAGAACGTCAGAGGAATACAGTGAACCTGAAGTCAAGCATCGGAATCTATAACTAGTGTCACAGGAATGGTTCAAATCATAGACAGTAAGAAGAGTCAGTTTTCTTGTACCTAAGTCGGCATTGTGCCTTTTGTATTTAATTACGATGCAATTTCTGTGTTTCATCGTCAATGGGAAGGTCAGGGGGATACAGTAAACGTGAAGTGAAGCATCGGAATCTATAACTAGTGTCACAGGAATGGTTCAAGACGTAGACAGTAAGCAGAGTCAGTTTTCTTGTACTTAAGTCGGCATTGTGCCTTTTGTATTTAATTCCGATGCAATTTCTGTGTTTCATCATCAATAAGAAGGTCAGAGGGATACAGTAAACCTAAAGTGAAGCATCGGGATCTATAACTACTGTCACAGGAATGGTTCAAGACGTAGACAGTAAGAAGAGTCAGTTTTCTTCTACTTGAGTCGGCATTGTGCCTTTTGTATTTAATTCCGATGCAATTTCTGTGTTTCATCGTCAATAAGAAGGTCAGAGCGATACAGTAAACCTGAAGTGAAGCATCGGAAACTATAACTTGTGTCACACGAATGGTTCAAAACATAGACAGTAAGAAGAGTCAGTTTTCTTGTACTTAAGTCGGGATTGTGCTTTTTGTATTTAATTCCGATGCAATTTCTGTGTTCATCGTCAATAAGAAGGTCAGAGGGATACAGAAAACCTGAAGTGAAGCATCGGAATCTATAACTAGTGTCACACGAGTGGTTCAAATCATAGACCGTAAGAGGAGTCAGTCTTCTTGTACTTAAGTCTGCATTGTGCATTTTGTATTTAATTCCGATGCATTTTCTGTGTTTCATCGTCGATAAGAAGGTCAGAGGGATACAGTAAACCTGAAGTGAATCATCGGAATCTATAACTAGTGTCACACGAATGGTTCAAACCATTGACTGTAAGAGGAGTCAGCTTTCTTGTACTTAAGTCGGCATTGTGCCTTTGGAATATAACTCCGATGCAATTCCTGAGTTTCATCGTCAAGAAGAAGGTCAGAGGGATACAGTAAACCTGAAGTGAAGCTGCAGAATCTATAACTAGTGTCACAGAAATGGTTCAAAACATAGACAGGAAGAAGAGTCAGTTTTCTTGTACTTAAGTCTGCATTGTCCTTTTTGTATTTAATTTCGATGGATTGTCTGTGTTTCATCGTCAATAAGAAGGTCAGAGGGATACAGTAAACATGAAGTGAAGCATCGGAATCTATAACTAGTGTCAAAGGAATGGTTCAAAAACATAAACAGTAAGAAGAGTCAGTTTTCTTGTACTTAAGTCTGCATTGTGCTTTTTGTATTTAATTCCGATGCATTGTCTGTGTTTCATCGTCAATAAGAAGGTCAGAGGGATACAGTAAACCTGAAGTGAAGCATCGTAATCTATAACTAGTGTCACAGGAATGGTTCAAAACATAGACTGTAAGTGGAGTCAGTTTTCTTTTACTTAAGTTGCATTGTGCTTTTTGTATTTAATTCCGATGCGTTTTCTGTGTTTCATCGTCAATAAGAAGGTCAGAGGGATACAGTAAACCTGAAGTGAAGCATCGGAATCTAAATCTAGTGTCACAGGAACGGTTCAAAGCATAGACATTAAGAAGAGTCAGTTTTCTTGTACTTAAGTCGGCATTGTGCCTTTTGTATTTAATTCCGAAGCAATATCTGTGTATCATCGTCAACAAGAAGGTCAGAGGGATACAGTAAACCTGCAGTAAAGCATCGGAATCTATAACTAGTGTCACATGAATGGTTCAAAGCATAGACATTAAGAAGAGTCAGTTTTCTTGTACTTAAGTCGGCATTGTGCCTTTTGTATTAAATTCGGATGCAATTTCTGTGTTTCATCGTCAATAAGAAGGTCAGAGGGATACAGTAAACATGAAGTGAAGCATCGGAATCCATAACTAGTGTCACAGGAATGGTTGAGAGAATAGACAGTAAGAAGAGTCAGTTTTCTTGTACTTAAGTCGGCATTGTACCTTTTGAATTTAACTCCCATGCAATTTCTGTGTTTCATCGTCAATAAGAAGGTCAGAGGATTACAGTAAACCTGGAGTGAAGCATCGGAATCTATAACTAGTGTCACAGGAATGGTTCAAAACATAGACAGTAAGAAGAGTCAGTTTTCTTGTACTTAAGTCGGCATTGTGCCTTTTGTATCTAATTCCGATGCAATTTCGGTGTTCATCGTCAATAAGAAGGTCAGAGGGATACAGTAAACCTGAAGTCAAGCATCGGAATCTATAACTAGTGTCACAGGAATGGTTCAAATCATAGACAGTAAGAAGAGTCAGTTTTCTTGTACTTAAGTCGGCATTGTGCCTTTTGTATTTAATTACGATGCAATTTCTGTGTTTCATCGTCAATGGGAAGGTCAGGGGGATACAGTAAACGCGAAGTGAAGCATCGGAATCTATAACTAGTGTCACAGGAATGGTTCAAGACGTAGACTGTAAGCAGAGTCAGTTTTCTTGTACTTAAGTCGGCATTGTGCCTGTTGTATTTAATTCCGATGCAATTTCTGTGTTTCATCGTCAATAAGAAGGTCAGAGGGATACAGTAAACCTAAAGCGAAGCATCGGGATCTATAACTACTGTCACAGGAATGGTTCAAGACGTAGACAGTAAGAAGAGTCAGTTTTCTTATACTTAAGTCGGCATTGTGCCTTTTGTATTTAATTACGATGCAATTTCTTTGTTTCATCGTCAATAAGAAGTTCAGAGGGATACAGTAAACCTGAAGTGAAGCATCGGAAACTATAACTTGTGTCACACGAATGGTTCAAAACATAGACAGTAAGAAGAGTCAGTTTTCTTGTACTTAAGTCGGTATTGTGCTTTTTGTATTTAATTCCGATGCAATTTCTGTGTTCATCGTCAATAAGAAGGTCAGAGGGATACAGAAAACCTGAAGTGAAGCATCGGAATCTATAACTAGTGTCACACGAGTGGTTCAAATCATAGACCGTAAGAGGAGTCAGTCTTCTTGTACTTAAGTCTGCATTGTGCATTTTGTATTTAATTCCGATGCATTTTCTGTGTTTCATCGTCGATAAGAAGGTCAGAGGGATACAGTAAACCTGAAGTGAATCATCGGAATCTATAACTAGTGTCACACGAATCGTTCAAACCATTGACTGTAAGAGGAGTCAGCTTTCTTGTACTTAAGTCGGCATTGTGCCTTTGGAATATAACTCCGATGCAATTCCTGAGTTTCATCGTCAAGAAGAAGGTCAGAGGGATACAGTAAACCTGAAGTGAAGCTGCAGAATCTATAACTAGTGTCACAGAAATGGTTCAAAACATAGACAGGAAGAAGAGTCAGTTTTCTTGTACTTAAGTCTGCATTGTGCTTTTTGTATTTATTTTCGATGCATTGTCTGTGTTTCATCGTCAATAACAGGGTCAGAGGGATACAGTAAACATGAAGTGAAGCATCGGAATCTATAACTAGTGTCAAAGGAATGGTTCAAAAACATAAACAGTAAGAAGAGTCAGTTTTCTTGTACTTAAGTCTGCATTGTGCTTTTTGTATTTAATTCCGATGCATTGTCTGTGTTTCATCGTCAATAAGAAGGTCAGAGGGATACAGTAAACCTGAAGTGAAGCATCGTAATCTATAACTAGTGTCACAGGAATGGTTCAAAACATAGACTGTAAGTGGAGTCAGTTTTCTTTTACTTAAGTTGCATTGTCCTTTTTGTATTTAATTCCGATGCGTTTTCTGTGTTTCATCGTCAATAAGAAGGTCAGAGGGATACAGTAAACCTGAAGTGAAGCATCGGAATCTAAATCTAGTGTCACAGGAACGGTTCAAAGCATAGACATTAAGAAGAGTCAGTTTTCTTGTACTTAAGTCGGCATTGTGCTTTTTGTATTTAATTCCGAAGCAATATCTGTGTAACATCGTCAACAAGAAGGTCAGAGGGATACAGTAAACCTGCAGTAAAGCATCGGAATCTATAACTAGTGTCACATGAAAGGTTCAAAGCATAGACATTAAGAAGAGTCAGTTTTCTTGTACTTAAGTCGGCATTGTGCCTTTTGTATTAAATTCGGATGCAATTTCTGTGTTTCATCGTCAATAAGAAGGTCAGAGGGATACAGTAAACATGAAGTGAAGCATCGGAATCCATAACTAGTGTCACAGGAATGGTTGAGAGAATAGACAGTAAGAAGAGTCAGTTTTCTTGTACTTAAGTCGGCATTGTACCTTTTGAATTTAACTCCCATGCAATTTCTGTGTTTCATCGTCAATAAGAAGGTCAGAGGATTACAGTAAACCTGAAGTGAAGCATCGGAATCTATAACTAGTGTCACAGGAATGGTTCAAAACATAGACAGTAAGAAGAGTCAGTTTTCTTGTACTTAAGTCGGCATTGTGCCTTTTGTATCTAATTCCGATGCAATTTCGGTGTTCATCGTCAATAAGAAGGTCAGAGGGATACAGTAAACCTGAAGTCAAGCATCGGAATCTATAACTAGTGTCACAGGAATGGTTCAAATCATAGACAGTAAGAAGAGTCAGTTTTCTTGTACTTAAGTCGGCATTGTGCCTTTTGTATTTAATTACGATGCAATTTCTGTGTTTCATCGTCAATGGTAAGGTCAGGGGGATACAGTAAACGCGAAGTGAAGCATCGGAATCTATAACTAGTGTCACAGGAATGGTTCAAGACGTAGACAGTAAGAAGAGTCAGTTTTCTTGTACTTAAGTCGGCATTGTGCCTTTTGTATTTAATTCCGATGCAATTTCTGTGTTTCATCGTCAATACGAAGGTCAGAGGGATACAGTAAACCTGAAGTGAAGCATCGGAAACTATAACTAGTGTCACACGAGTGGTTCAAATCATAGACCGTAAGAGGAGTCAGTCTTCTGGTACTTAAGTCTGCATTGTGCATTTTATATTTAATTCCGATGCATTTTCTGTGTTTCATCGTCGATAAGAAGGTCAGAGGGATACAGTAAACCTGAAGTGAATCATCGGAATCTATAACTAGTGTCACACGAATGGTTCAAACCATTGACTCTAAGAGGAGTCAGTTTTCTTGTACTTAAGTCGGCATTGTGCCTTTGGAATATAACTCCGATGCAATTCCTGAGTTTCATCGTCAAGAAGAAGGTCAGAGGGATACAGTAAACCTGAAGTGAAGCTGCAGAATCTATAACTAGTGTCACAGAAATGGTTCAAAAAATAGACAGGAAGAAGAGTCAGTTTTCTTGTACTTAAGTCTGCATTGTGCTTTTTGTATTTAATTTCGATGCATTGTCTGTGTTTCATCGTCAATAAGAAGGTCCGAGGGATACAGTAAACCTGAAGTGAAGCATCGGAATCTATAACTAGTGTCACAGGAATGGTTCAAAACATAGACTGTAAGTGGAGTCAGATTTCTTTTACTTAAGTCTTCATTGTGCATTTTGTATTAAATTCCGTTGCATTTTCTGTGTTTCATCGTCAATAAGAAGGTCAGAGGGATACAGTAAACCTGAAGTGAAGCATCGAAATCTAAATCTAGTGTCACAGGAACGGTTCAAAGCATAGACAGTAAGAAGAGTCAGTTTTCTTGTACTTAAGTCGGCATTGTGCCATTTGTATTTAATTCCGAAGCAATATCTGTGTATGATCGTCAACAAGAAGGTCTAAGGGATACAGTAAACCTGTAGTAAAGTATCGGAATCTATAACTAGTGTCACATGAATGGTTCAAAGCATAGACAGTAAGAAGAGTCAGTTTTCTTGTACTTAAGTCGGCATTGTGGCTTTTGTATTAAATTCCGATTCAATTTCTGTGTTTCATCGTCAATAAGAAGATCAGAGGGATACAGTAAACATGAAGTGAAGCATCGGAATCCATAACTAGTGTCACAGGAATGGTTGAAAACATAGACAGTAAGAAGAGTCAGTTTTCTTGTACTTAAGTCGGCATTCTACCTTTTGAATTTAACTCCGATTCAATTTCTGTGTTTCATCGTCAATAAGAAGGTCAGAGGAATACAGTAAACCTGAAGTGAAGCATCTTAATCTATAACTAGTGTCACAGGAATGGTTCAAAACATAGACAGTAAGAAGAGTCTTTTTTCTTGTACTTAAGTCGGCATTGTGCCTTTTGTATTTAATTCCGATGCAATTTCTGTGTTCATCGTCAATAAGAAGGTCAGAGGGATACAATAAACCTGAAGTGAAGCATCGAATCTATAACTAGTGTCACACTAATGGTTCAAAACATAGACCGTAAGAGTAGTCAGTCTTCTAGTACTTAAGTCTGCATTGTGTTTTTGTGTTTAATTCCGATGCATTTTCTGTGTTTCATCGTCGATAAGATGGTCAGAGGGATACAGTAAACCTGAAGGGAAGCATCGGAATCTATAACTTGTGTCACACGAATGGTTCAAACCATTGACTGTAAAATTAGTCAGTTTTCTTGTACTTAAGTCGGCATTGTGCCTTTTTAATATAACTCCGATGCAATTTCTGAGTTTCATCGTCAAGAAGAAGGTCAGAGGGATACAGTAAACCTGAAGTGAAGCAGCAGAATCTATATCTAGTGTCACAGGAATGGTTCAAAACATAGACAGTAATAAGAGTCACTTTTCTTGTACTTAAGTCTGCATTGTGCTTTTTGTATTTAATTCCGATGCATTGTCTGTGCTTCGTCGTCAATAAGAAGGTCAGAGGGATACAGTAAACCTGAAGTGAAGCATCGGAATCTATAACTAGTGTCACAGGAATGGTTCAAACATAGACAGTAAGAAGAGTCAGTTTTCTTGTACTTAAGTCGGCATTGTGCCTTTTGTATTTAATTCCGATGCAATTTCTGTGTTTCATCGTCAATAAGGTGGTCAGAGGGATACAGCAAACCTGAAGTGAAGCATCGGAATCTATAACTAGTGTCACAGAAATGGTTCAAATCACAGCCAGTAAGAAGAGTCAGTTTTCTTGTACTGAAGTCGGCATTGTGCCTTTTGTATTTAATTCCGATGCAATTTCAGTGTTTCATCGTCAATAAGAAGGTCAGAGGGAACTAGTGAACATGAAGTGAAGCATCGGAAACTATAACTAGTGTCACAGGAATGGTTCAAAACATAGACAGTAAGAAGAGTCAGTTTTCTTGTACTTAAGTCGGCATTGTGCCTTTTGTATTTAATTCCGATGCAATTTCTGTGTTTCATCGTCAATGGGAAGGGCAGGGGGATACAGTAAACGTGAAGTGAAGCATTGGAATCTATAACTAGTGTCACAGGAATGGTTCAAGACGTAGACGGTAAGCAGAGTCAGTTTTCTTGTACTTAAGTCGGCATTGTGCCTTTTGTATTTAATACCGATGCAATTTCTGTGTTTCATCGTCAATAACAAGGTCAGAGGGATACAGTAAACCTAAAGTGAAGCATCGGGATCTATAACTACTGTCACAGGAATAGTTCAAGACGTAGATAGTAAGAAGAGACAGTTTTCTTGTACTTAAGTCGGCATTGTGCCTTTTGTATTTAATTCCGATGCAATTTCTGTGTTTCATCGTCAATAAGATGGTCAGAGGGATACAGTAAACCTGAAATGAAGCATCGGAATCTATAACTAGTGTCACACGAATGGTTCAAAACATAGACAGTAAGAAGAGTCAGTTTTCTTGTACTTAAGTCTGCATTGTGCTTTATGTATTTAATTCCGATGCATTGTCTGTCTTTCATCGTCAATAAGAAGGTCAGAGGGATACAGTAAACATGAAGTGAAGCATCGGAATCTATAACTAGTGTCAAAGGAATGGTTCAAAACATAGACAGTAAGAAGAGTCATTTTTCTTGTACTTAAGTCGGCGGTGTGCCTTTTGTATTTCATTCCGATGCAATTTCTATGTTTCATCGTCAATAAGAAGGTCAGAGGGATACAGTAAACCTGAAGTGAAGCATCGGAATCTATAACTAGTGTCACAGGAATGGTTCAAACATAGACAGTAAGAAGAGTCAATTTTCTTGTACTTAAGTCGGCATTGAGCCTTTTGTATTTAATTCCGATGCAATTTCTGTGTTTGCATCGTCAATAAAATGGTCAGAGGGATACAGTAAACCTGAAGTGAAGCATCGGAATCTATAACTAGTGTCACAGGAATGGTTCAAAACATAGACTGTAAGTGGAGTCAGATTTCTTTTACTTAAGTCTTCATTGTGCATTTTGTATTAAATTCCGTTGCATTTTCTGTGTTTCATCGTCAATAAGAAGGTCAGAGGGATACAGTAAACCTGAAGTGAAGCATCGAAATCTAAATCTAGTGTCAAAGGAACGGTTCAAAGCATAGACAGTAAGAAGAGTCAGTTTTCTTGTACTTAAGTCGGCATTGTGCCTTTTGTATTTAATTCCGAAGCAATATCTGTGTATCATCGTCAACAAGAAGGTCAGAGGGATACAGTAAACCTGTAGTAAAGCATCGGAATCTATAACTAGTGTCACATGAATGGTTCAACACATAGACAGTAAGAAGAGTCAGTTTTCTAGTACTTAAGTCGGCATTGTGCCTTTTGTATTAAATTCCGATTCAATTTCTGTGTTTCATCGTCAATAAGAAGATCAGAGGGATACAGTAAACATGAAGTGAAGCATCGGAATCCATAACTAGTGTCACAGGAATGGTTGAAAACATAGACAGTAAGAAGAGTCAGTTTTCTTGTATTTAAGTCGGCATTGTACCTTTTGAATTTAACTCCGATTCAATTTCTGTGTTTCATCGTCAATAAGAAGGTCAGAGGAATACAGTAAACCTGAAGTGAAGCATCTTAATCTATAACTAGTGTCACAGGAATGGTTCAAAACATAGACAGTAAGAAGAGTCAGTTTTCTTGTACTTAAGTCGGCATTGTGCCTTTTGTATTTAATTCCGATGCAATTTCTGTGTTTCAGCGTCAATGGGAAGGTCAGGGGGATACAGTAAACGTGAAGTGAAGCATTGGAATCTATAACTAGTGTCACAGGAATGGTTCAAGACGTAGACTGTAAGCAGAGTCAGTTTTCTTGTACTTAAGTCGGCATTGTGCCTTTTGTATTTAATACCGATGCAATTTCTGTGTTTCATCGTCAATAACAAGGTCAGAGGGATACAGTAAACCTAAAGTGAAGCATCGGGATCTATAACTACTGTCACAGGAATGGTTCAAGACGTAGATAGTAAGAAGAGTCAGTTTTCTTGTACTTAAGTCGGCATTGTGCCTTCTGTATTTAATTCCGATGCAATTTCTGTGTTTCATCGTCAATAAGAAGGTCAGAGGGATACAGTAAACCTGAAATGAAGCATCGGAATCTATAACTAGTGTCACACGAATGGTTCAAAGCATAGACAGTAAGAAGAGTCAGTTTTCTTGTACTTAAGTCGGCATTGTGCCTCTTGTATTTATTTCCGATGCTATTTCTGTGTTCATCGTCAATAAGGAGGTCAGAGGGATACAGTAAACCTGAAGTGAAGCATCGGAATCTATAACTAGTGTCACACGAATGGTTCAAAGCATAGACAGTAAGAAGAGTCAGTTTTCTTGTACTTAAGTCGGCATTGTGCCTTTTGTATTAAATTCGGATGCAATTTCTGTGTTTCATCGTCAATAAGAAGGTCAGAGGGATACAGTAAACATGAAGTGAAGCATCACAATCCATAACTAGTGTCACAGGAATGGTTGAGAGCATAGACTGTAAGAAGAGTCAGTTTTCTTGTACTTAAGTCGGCATTGTACATTTTGGATTTAACTCCGATCCAATTTCTTTGTTTCATCGTCAATACGAAGGTCAGAGGATTACAGTTAACCTGAAGTGAAGCATCGGAATCTATAACTAGTGTCACAGGAATGGTTCAAAGCATAGACAGTAAGAAGAGTCAGTTTTCTTGTACTTAAGTCGGCATTGTGCCTCTTGTATTTATTTCCGATGCTATTTCTGTGTTCATCGTCAATAAGGAGGTCAGAGGGATAGAGTAAACCTGAAGTGAAGCATCGGAATCTATAACTAGTGTCACACGAATGGTTCAAATCATAGACCGTAAGAGGAGTCAGTCTTCTTGTACTTAAGTCTGCATTGTGCTTTTTGTATTTATATCCGATGCATTTTCTGTGTTTCATCGTCGATAAGAAGGTCAGAGGGATCTAGTGAACATGAAGTGAAGCATCGGAATCTATAACTAGTGTCACAGGAATGGTTCAAAACATAGACAGTAAGAAGAGTCAGTTTTCTTGTACTTAAGTCGGCATTGTGCCTTTTGTATTTAATTCCGATGCAATTTCTGTGTTTCATCGTCAATGGGAAGGTCAGGGGGATACAGTAAACGTGAAGTGAAGCATTGGAATCTATAACTAGTGTCACAGGAATGGTTCAAGACGTAGACTGTAAGCAGAGTCAGTTTTCTTGTACTTAAGTCGGCATTGTGCCTTTTGTATTTAATACCGATGCAATTTCTGTGTTTCATCGTCAATAACAAGGTCAGAGGGATACAGTAAACATAAAGTGAAGCATCGGGATCTATAACTACTGTCACAGGAATGGTTCAAGACGTAGATAGTAAGAAGAGTCAGTTTTCTTGTACTTAAGTCGGCATTGTGCCTTCTGTATTTAATTCCGATGCAATTTCTGTGTTTCATCGTCAATAAGAAGGTCAGAGGGATACAGTAAACCTGAAATGAAGCATCGGAATCTATAACTAGTGTCACACGAATGGTTCAAAACATAGACAGTAAGAAGAGTCAGTTTTCTTGTACTTAAGTCGGCATTGTGCCTCTTGTATTTATTTCCGATGCTATTTCTGTGTTCATCGTCAATAAGGAGGTCAGAGGGATACAGTAAACCTGAAGTGAAGCATCGGAATCTATAACTAGTGTTACACGAATGGTTCAAAGCATAGACAGTAAGAAGAGTCAGTTTTCTTGTACTTAAGTCGCCATTGTGCCTTTTGTATTAAATTCGGATGCAATTTCTGTGTTTCATCGTCAATAAGAAGGTCAGAGGGATACAGTAAACATGAAGTGAAGCATCACAATCCATAACTAGTGTCACAGGAATGGTTGAGAGCATAGACTGTAAGAAGAGTCAGTTTTCTTGTACTTAAGTCGGCATTGTACATTTTGGATTTAACTCCGATCCAATTTCTTTGTTTCATCGTCAATACGAAGGTCAGAGGATTACAGTTAACCTGAAGTGAAGCATCGGAATCTATAACTAGTGTCACAGGAATGGTTCAAAGCATAGACAGTAAGAAGAGTCAGTTTTCTTGTACTTAAGTCGGCATTGTGCCTCTTGTATTTATTTCCGATGCTATTTCTGTGTTCATCGTCAATAAGGAGGTCAGAGGGATAGAGTAAACCTGAAGTGAAGCATCGGAATCTATAACTAGTGTCACACGAATGGTTCAAATCATAGACCGTAAGAGGAGTCAGTCTTCTTGTACTTAAGTCTGCATTGTGCTTTTTGTATTTATATCCGATGCATTTTCTGTGTTTCATCGTCGATAAGAAGGTCAGAGGGATACAGTAAACCTGAAGTGAAGCATCGGTATCTATAACTAGTGTCACACGAATGGTTCAAACCATTGACTGTAAGAGGAGTCAGTTTTCTTGTACTTAAGTCGGCATTGTGCCTTTTTGATATAACTCCGATGCAATTCCTGAGTTTCATCGTCAAGAAGAAGGTCAGAGGGATACAGTAAACCTGAAGTGAAGCTGCAGAATCTATAACTAGTGTCACAGAAATGGTTCAAAACATAGACAGTAAGAAGAGTCAGTTTTCTTGTACTTAAGTCTGCATTGTGCTTTTTGTATTTAATTCCGATGCATTGTCTGTGTTTCATCGTCAATAAGAAGGTCAGAGGGATACAGTAAACATGAAGTGAAGCATCGGAATCTATAACTAGTGTCAAAGGTATGGTTCAAAAGATAGACAGTAAGAAGAGTCAGTTTTCTTGTACTTAAGTCTGCATTGTGCTTTTTGTAATTAATTCCGATGCATTTTCTGTGTTTCATCGCCAATAAGAAGGTCAGAGGGATACAGTAAACCAGAAGTGAAGCATCGGAATCTAAATCTAGTGTCACAGGAACGGTTCAAAGCATAGACATTAAGAAGAGTCAGTTTTCTTGTACTTAAGTCGGCATTGTGCCTTTTGTATTTAATTCCGAAGCAATATCTGTGTATCATCGTCAACAAGAAGGTCAGAGGGATACAGTAAACCTGTAGTGAGCATCGGAATCGATAACTAGTGTCACATGAATGGTTCAAAGCATAGACAGTAAGAAGAGTCAGTTTTCTTGTACTTAAGTCGGCATTGTGCCTTTTGTATTAAATTCGGATGCAATTTCTGTGTTTCATCGTCAATAGGAAGGTCAGAGGGATACAGTAAACATGAAGTGAAGCATCGGAATCCATAACTAGTGTCACAGGAATGGTTGAGAGCATAGACAGTAAGAAGAGTCAGTTTTCTTGTACTTAAGTCGGCATTGTACCTTTTGGATTTAACTCCGATCCAATTTCTTTGTTTCATCGTCAATACGAAGGTCAGGGGATTACAGTAAACCTGAAGTGAAGCATCGGAATCTATAACTAGTGTCACAGGAATGGTTCAAAACATAGACAGTAAGAAGAGTCAGTTTTCTTGTACTTAAGTCGGCATTGTGCCTTTTGTATTTAATTCCGATGCAATTTCGGTGTTCATCGTCAATAAGAAGATCAGAGGGATACAGTAAACCTGAAGTGAAGCATCGGAATCTATAACTAGTGTCACAGAAATGGTTCAAATCACAGCCAGTAAGAAGAGTCAGTTTTCTTGTACTGAAGTCGGCATTGTGCCTTTTGTATTTGATTCCCGTGCAATTTCTGTGATCATCGTCAATAAGAAGGTCAGAGGCATACAGTAAACCTGAAGTGAAGCATCGGAATCTATAACTAGTGTCACAGGAATGGTTCAAAACATAGACTGTAAGTGGAGTCAGTTTTCTTTTAGTTAAGTCTTCATTGTGCATTTTGAATTTAATTCCGATGCATTTTCTGTGTTTCATCGTCAATACGAAGGTCAGAGGGATACAGTAAACCTGAAGTGAAGCATCGGAATCTAAATCTAGTGTCACAGGAACGGTTCAAAGCATAGACAGTAAGAAGAGTCAGTTTTCTTGTACTTAAGTCGGCATTGTGCCTTTTGTATTTAATTCCGAAGCAATATCTGTGTATAATCGTCAACAAGAAGGTCAGAGGGATACAGTAAACCTGTAGTAAAGCATCGGAATCTATAACTAGTGTCACACGAATGGTTCAAAACATAGACAGTAAGAAGAGTCAGTTTTCTTGTACTTAAGTCGGCATTGTGCCTTTTGTATTTCATTCCGATGCAATTTCTGTGTTTCATCGTCAATAAGGTGGTCAGAGGGATACAGCAAACCTGAAGTGAAGCATCGGAATCTATAACTAGTGTCAATGAAATGGTTCAAATCACAGCCAGTAAGAAGAGTCAGTTTTCTTGTACTGAAGTCGGCATTGTGCCCTTTGTATTTAATTTCGATGCAATTTCTGTGTTTCATCGTCAATGGGAAGGTCAGGGGGATACAGTAAACGTGAAGTGAAGCATCGGAATCTATAACTAGTGTCACAGGAATGGTTCAAGGCGTAGACTGTAAGCAGAGTCAGTTTTCTTGTACTTAAGTCGGCATTGTGCCTTTTGTATTTAATTCCGATGCAATTTCTGTGTTTCATCGTCAATAAGAAGGTCGGAGGGATACAGTAAACCTGAAGTGAAGCATCGGAATCTATAACTAGTGTCACACGAATGGTTCAATACATAGACAGTAAGAAGAGTCAGTTTTCTTGTACATAAGTCGGCATTGTCCCTTTTGTATTTAATTCCGATGCAATTTCTGTGTTCATCGTCAATAAGAAGGTGTGAGGGATACAGTAAACCTGAAGTGAAGCATCGGAATCTATAACTAGTGTCACACGAATGGTTCAAATCATAGACCGTAAGAGGAGAAAGTCTTCTTGTACTTAAGTCTGCATTGTGCTTTTTGTATTTAATTCCGATGCATTTTCTGTGTTTCATCGTCGATAAAAAGGTCAGAGGGATACAGTAAACCTGAAGTGAATCATCGGAATCTATAACTAGTGTCACACGAATGGTTCAAACCATTGACTGTAAGAGGAGTCAGTTTTCTTGTACTTAAGTCGGCGTTGTGCCTTTTGAATATAACTCAGATGCAATTCCTGCGTCAAGAAGAAGGTCAGAGGGATACAGTAAACCTGAAGTGAAGCTGCAGAATCTATAACTAGTGCCACAGAAATGGTTCAAATCATAGACAGTAAGAAGAGTCAGTTTTCTTGTACTTAAGTCTGCATTGTGCTTCTTGTATTTAATTCCGATGCATTGTCTGTGTTTTATCGTCAATAAGAAGGTCAGAGGGATACAGTAAACATGAAGTGAAGCATCGAAATCTATAACTAGTGTCAAAGGAATGGTTCAAAACATAGACAGTAAGAAGAGTCAGTTTTCTTGTACTTAAGTCTGCATTGTGCTTTTTGTATTTAATTCCGATGCATTGTCTGTGTTTCATCGTCAATAAGAAGGTCAGAGGGATACAGTAAACCTGAAGTGAAGCATCGGAATCTATAACTAGTGTCACAGGAATGGTTCAAAACATAGACTGAAAGTGGAGTCAGTTTTCTTTTACTTAAGTCTGCATTGTGCTTTTTGTATTTAATTCCGATGCAATTCCTGTGTTTCATCGTCAATAAGAAGGTCAGAGGGATACAGTAAACCTGAAGTGAAGCATCGGAATCTAAATCTAGTGTCACAGGAACGGTTCAAAGCATAGACATTAAGAAGAGTCAGTTTTCTTGTACTTAAGTCGGCATTGTGCCTTTTGTATTTAATTCAGAAGCAATATCTGTGTATCATAGTCAACAAGAAGGTCAGAGGGATACAGTAAACCTGTAGTAAAGCATCGGAATCTATAACTAGTGTCACATGAATGGTTCAAAGCATAGACAGTAAGAAGAGTCAGTTTTCTTGTACTTAAGTCGGCATTGTGCCTTTTGTATTAAATTCGGATGCAATTTCTGTGTTTCATCGTCAATAAGAAGGTCAGAGGGATACAGTAAACATGAAGTGAAGCATCGGAATCCATAACTAGTGTCACAGGAATGGTTGAGAGCATAGACAGTAAGAAGAGTCAGTTTTCTTATACTTAAGTCGGCATTGTACCTTTTGAATTTAACTCCGATGCAATTTCTGTGTTTCATCGTCAATAAGAAGGCCAGAGGATTACAGTAAACCTGAAATGAAGCATCGGAATCTATAACTAGTGTCACAGGAATGGTTCAAAACATAGACAGTAGGAAGAGTCAGTTTTCTTGTACTTAAGTCGGCATTGTGCCTTTTGTATTTAATTCCGATGCAATTTCGGTGTTCATCGTCAATAAGAAGGTCAGAGGGATACAGTAAACCTGAAGTGAAGCATCGGAATCTATAACTAGTGTCACACGAATGGTTCAAAACATAGACCGTAAGAGGAGTCAGTCCTCTTGTACTTAAGTCTGCATTGTGCTTTTTGTATTTAATTCCGATGCATTTTCTGTGTTTCATCGTTGATAAGAAGGTCAGAGGGATACAGTAAACCTGAAGTGAAGCAACCGAATCTATAACTAGTGTCACACGAATGGTTCAAACCATTGACTGTAAGAAGAGTCAGTTTTCTTTTACTTAAGTCGGCATTGTGGCTTTTTAATATATCTCCGATGCAATTTCTGAGTTTCATCGTCAAGAAGAAGGTCAGAGGGATACAGTAAACCTGAAGTGAAGCAGCAGAATCTATAACTTGTGTCACAGGAATGGTTCAAAACATAGACAGTAAGTAGAGTCAGTTTTCTTGTACTTAAGTCTGCATTGTGCTTTATGTATTTAATTCCGATGCATTGTCTGTCTTTCATCGTCAATAAGAAGGTCAGAGGGATACAGTAAACATGAAGTGAAGCATCGGAATCTATAACTAGTGTCACACGAATGGTTCAAACCATTGACTGTAAGAGGATTCAGTTTTCTTGTACTTAAGTCGGCATTGTGGCTTTTTAATATAACTCCGATGCAATTTCTGAGTTTCATCGTCAAGAAGAAGGTGAGAGGGATACAGTAAACCTGAAGTGAAGCAGCAGAATCTATAACTAGTGTCACATGAATGGTTCAAAACATAGACAGTAAGAAGAGTCACTTTTCTTGTACTTAAGTCTGCATTGTACCTTTTGAATTTAACTCCGATGCAATTTCTGTGTTTCATCGCCAATAAGTAGGTCAGAGGAATACAGTAAACCTGAAGTGAAGCATCTTAACCTATAACTAGTGTCACAGGAATGGTTCAAATCATAGACAGTAAGAAGAATCAGTTTTCTTGTACTTAAGTCGGCATTGTGCCTTTTGTATTTAATTCCGATGCAATTTCTGAGTTCATCGTCAATAAGAAGGTCAGAGGGATACAGTAAACCTGAAGTGAAGCATCGGAATCTATAACTAGTGTCACACTAATGGTTCAAAACACAGACCGTAAGAGTAGTCAGTCTTCTAGTACTTAAGTCTGCATTGTGTTTTTGTATTTAATTCCGATGCATTTTCTGTGTTTCATAGTCGATAAGATGGTCAGAGGGATACAGTAAACCTGAAGTGAAGCATCGGAATCATTAACTAGTGTCACACGAATGGTTCAAACCATTGACTGTAAGAGGAGTCAGTTTTCTTGTACTTAAGTCGGCATTGTGGTTTTTTAATATAACTCCGATGCAATTTCTGAGCTTCATCGTCACGAAGAAGGTGAGAGGGATACAGTAAACCTGAAGTGAAGCAGCAGAATCTATAACTAGTGTCACAGGAATGGTTCAAAATATAGACAGCAAGAAGAGCCAGTTTTCTTGTACTTAAGTCGGCGTTGTGCCTTTTTCATTTAATTCCGATGCAATTTCTATGTTTAAACGTCAAGAAGAAGGTCAGAGGGATACAGTAAAACTGAAGTGAAGCATCGGAATCTATAACTAGTGTCACAGGAATGGTTCAAACATAGACAGTAAGAAGAGTCAGTTTTCTTGTACTTAAGTCGGCATTGTGCCTATTGTATTTAATTCCGATGCAATTTCTGTGTTTCATCGTCAATAAGGTGGTCAGAGGGATACAGCAAACCTGAAGTGAAGCATCGGAATCTATAACTAGTGTCACAGGAATGGTTCAAAGCATAGACTGTAAGACGAGCCAGTTTTCTTGTACTTAAGTCGGCATTGTGCCTTTTGTATTTAATTCCGAAGCAATTTATGTGTATCATCGTCAACAAGAAGGTCAGAGAGATACAGTAAACCTGTAGCAAAGCATCGGAATCTATAATTAGTGTCTCATGAATGGTTCAAATCATAGACAGTAAGAAGAGTCAGTTTTCTTGTACTTAAGTCGGCGTTGTGCCTTTTGTGTTTAATGCCGATGCAATTTCTATGTTTCATCGTCAATAAGAAGGTCAGAGGGATACAGTAGACCTGAAGTGAAGCATCGGAATCTATAACTAGTGTCACAGGATTGGTTCAAACATAGACAGTAAGAAGAGTCAGTTTTCTTGTACTTAAATCGGCATTGTACCTTTTGCTTTTAATTCCAATGCAATTTCTGTGTTTCATCGTCAATAAGATGGTCAGAGGGATACAGTAAACCTGAAGTGAAGCATCGGAATCTATAACTGGTGTCACACGAATGGTTCAAACCATTGACTGTAAGAGGAGTCAGTTTTCTTTTACTTAAGTCGGCATTGTGGCTTTTTAATATAACTCCGATGCAATTTCTGAGTTTCATCGTCAAGAAGAAGGTGAGAGGGATACAGTAAACCTGAAGTGAAGCAGCAGAATCTATAACTAGTGTCACAGGAATGGTTCAAAACATAGACAGTAAGAAGAGTCACTTTCTTGTACTTAAGTCTGCATTGTACCTTTTCAATTTAACTCCGATGCAATTTCTGTGTTTCATCGTCAATAAGAAGGTCAGAGGAATACAGTAAACCTGAAGTGAAGCACCTTAATCTATAACTAGTGTCACAGGAATGGTTCAAATCATAGACAGTAAGAAGAATCAGTTTTCTTGTACTTAAGTCGGCATTGTTCCTTTTGTATTTAATTCCGATGCAATTTCTGTGTTCATCGTCAATAAGAAGGTCAGAGGGATACAGTAAACCAGAAGTGAAGCATCGGAATCTATAACTAGTGTCACACTAATGGTTCAAAACATAGACCGTAAGAGTAGTCAGTCTTCTAGTACTTAAGTCTGCATTGTGTTTTTGTATTTAATTCCGATGCATTTTCTGTGTTTCATCGTCGATAAGATGGTCAGAGGGATACAGTAAACCTGAAGTGAAGCATCGGAATCTATAACTAGTGTCACACGAATGGTTCAAACCATTGACTGTAAGAGGAGTCAGTTTTCTTGTACTTAAGTCGGCATTGTGCCTTTTGAATATAACCCCGATGCAATTTCTGAGTTTCATCGTCAAGAAGAAGGTCAGAGGGATACAGTAAACCTGAAGTGAAGCAGCAGAATCTATAACTAATGTCGCAGGAATGGTTCAAAGCATAGACAGTAAGAAGAGTCAGTTTTCTTGTACTTAAGTCTGCATTGTGCTTTTTGTATTTAATTCCGATGCATTGTCTGCATTTCATCGTGAATAAGAAGGTCAGAGCGATACAGTAAACATGAAGTGAAGCATCGGAATCTGTAACTAGTGTCAAAGGAATGGTTCAAAACATAGACAGTTAGAAGAGTCAGTTTTCTTGTACTTAAGTCGGCGTTGTGCCTTTTGTATTTAATGCCGATGCAATTTCTATGTTTCATCGTCAATAAGAAGGTCAGAGGGATACAGTAAACCTGAAGTGAAGCATCGGAATCTATAACTAGTGTCACAGGATTGGTTCAAACATAGACAGTAAGAAGAGTCAGTTTTCTTGTACTTAAATCGGCATTGTGCCTTTTGTATTTAATTCCAATGCAATTTCTGTGTTTCATCGTCAATAAGATGGTCAGAGGGATACAGTAAACCTGAAGTGAAGCATCGGAATCTATAACTGGTGTCACACGAATGGTTCAAACCATTGACTGTAAGAGGAGTCAGTTTTCTTTTACTTAAGTCGGCATTGTGGCTTTTTAATATAACTCCGATGCAATTTCTGAGTTTCATCGTCAAGAAGAAGGTGAGAGGGATACAGTAAACCTGAAGTGAAGCAGCAGAATCTATAACTAGTGTCACAGGAATGGTTCAAAACATAGACAGTAAGAAGAGTCACTTTCTTGTACTTAAGTCTGCATTGTACCTTTTCAATTTAACTCCGATGCAATTTCTGTGTTTCATCGTCAATAAGAAGGTCAGAGGAATACAGTAAACCTGAAGTGAAGCATCTTAATCTATAACTAGTGTCACAGGAATGGTTCAAATCATAGACAGTAAGAAGAATCAGTTTTCTTGTACTTAAGTCGGCATTGTGCCTTTTGTATTTAATTCCGATGCAATTTCTGTGTTCATCGTCAATAAGAAGGTCAGAGGGATACAGTAAACCAGAAGTGAAGCATCGGAATCTATAACTAGTGTCACACTAATGGTTCAAAACATAGACCGTAAGAGTAGTCAGTCTTCTAGTACTTAAGTCTGCATTGTGTTTTTGTATTTAATTCCGATGCATTTTCTGTGTTTCATCGTCGATAAGATGGTCAGAGGGATACAGTAAACCTGAAGTGAAGCATCGGAATCTATAACTAGTGTCACACGAATGGTTCAAACCATTGACTGTAAGAGGAGTCAGTTTTCTTGTACTTAAGTCGGCATTGTGGCTTTTTAATATAACTCCGATGCAATTTCTGAGTTTCATCGTCAAGAAGAAGGTCAGAGGGATACAGTAAACCTGAAGTGAAGCAGCAGAATCTATAACTACTGTCACAGGAATGGTTCAAAGCATAGACAGTAAGAAGAGTCACTTTTCTTGTACTTAAGTCTGCATTGTGCTTTTTGTATTTAATTCCGATGCATTGTCTGTGTTTCATCGTCAATAAGAAGGTCAGAGGGATGCAGTAAACATGAAGTGAAGCATCGGAATCTATAACTAGTGTCAAAGGAATGGTTCAAAATATAGACAGTAAGAAGAGTCAGTTTTCTTGTACTTAAGTCGGCGTTGTGCCTTTTTTATTTAATTCCGATGCAATTTCTATGTTTCAACGTCAAGAAGAAGGTCAGAGGGATACAGTAAACCTGAAGTGAAGCATCGGAATCTATAACTAGTGTCACAGGAATGGTTCTAACATAGACAGTAAGAAGAGTCAGTTTTCTTGTACTTAACGGCATTGTGCCTTTTGTATTTAATTCCGATGCAATTTCAGTGTTTCATCGTCAATAAGGTGGTCAGAGGGATACAGCAAACCTGAAGTGAACATCGGAATCTAAAACTAGTGTCACAGGAATGGTTCAAAGCATAGCCAGTAAGACGAGTCAGTTTTCTTGTGCTTAAGTCGGCATTGTGCCTTTTGTATTTAATTCCGAAGCAATTTATGTGTATCATCGTCAACAAGAAGGTCAGAGGGATACAGTAAACCTGTAGCAAAGCATCGGAATCTATAACTAGCGTCACAGGAATGGTTCAAAGCAGAGACAGTAAGAAGAGTCAGTTACCTAGTACTTAAGTCGGCATTGTGCCTTTTTTATTTAATTCCGAAGATATTTCTATGTTTCATCGTCAATAAGAAGGTCAGAGGTATACAGTAAACCTCAAGAGAAGCATCGGAATCTATAACTAGTGTCACACGAATGGTTCAAAACATACTCTGTAAGAAGAGTCAGTTTTCTTGTACTTAAGTCGGCATTGTACCTTTTGAATTTAACCCCGATGCAATTTCTGTGTTTCATTGTCAATAAGAAGGTCAGAGGGATACAGTAAACCTGAAGTGAAGCATCGGAATCTATAACTAGTATCACAGGAATGGTTCAAAACATAGACAGTAAGAAGAGTCAGTTTTCTTGTACTTAAGTCGGCATTGTACCTTTTGAATTTAACCCCGATGCAATTTCTGTGTTTCATTGTCAATAAGAAGGTCAGAGGGATACAGTAAACCTGAAGTGAAGCATCGGAATCTATAACTAGTATCACAGGAATGGTTCAAAACATAGACAGTAAGAAGAGTCAGTTTTCTTGTACTTAAGTCGGCATTGTGCCTTTTGTATTTAATTCCGATGCAATTTCTATGTTTCATCGTCAACAAGAAGGTCAGAGGGATACAGTAAACCTGAAGTGAAGCATCGGAATCTATAACTAGTGTCACAGGAATGGTTCAAACATAGACAGTAAGAAGAGTCAGTTTTCTTGTACTTAAATCGGCATTGTGCCTTTTGTATTTAATTCCGATGCATTTTCTGTGTTTCATCGTCAATGAGATGGTCAGAGGGATACAGTAAACCTGAAGTGAAGCATCGGAATCTATAACTAGTGTCAGACGAATGGTTCAAACCATTGACTGTAAGAGGAGTCAGTTTTCTTGTACTTAAGTCGGCATTGTGGCTTTTTAATATAACTCCGATGCAATTTCTGAGCTTCATCGTCAAGAAGAAGGTGAGAGGGATACAGTAAACCTGAAGTGAAGCAGCAGAATCTATAACTAGTGTCACAGGAATGGTTCAAAATATAGACAGCAAGAAGAGCCAGTTTTCTTGTACTTAAGTCGGCGTTGTGCCTTTTTTATTTAATTCCGATGCAATTTCTATGTTTAAACGTCAAGAAGAAGGTCAGAGGGATACAGTAAAAGTGAAGTGAAGCATCGGAATCTATGACTAGTGTCACAGGAATGGTTCAAAACATAGACTGTTAGAAGAGTTTTTTTCTTGTACTTAAGTCGGCATTGTGCCTTTTGTATTTAATTCCGATGCAATTTCTGTGTTTCATCGTCAATAAGACGGTTAGTGGGATACAGTAAACCTGAAGTGAAACATCGGAATCTATAACTAGCGTCACAGGAATGGTTGAAAGCACAGACAGTAAGAAGAGTCAGTTACCTTGTACTTAAGTCGGCATTGTGCCTTTTTTATTTAATTCCGAAGCAATTTCTGTCTTTCATCGTCAATAAGAAGGTCAGAGGAATACAGTAAACCTGAAGAGAAGCATCGGAATCTATTACTAGTGTCACACGAATGGTTCAAAGCATACTCTGTAAGAAGAGTCAGTTTTCTTGTACTTAAGTAGGCATTGTACCTTTTGAATTTAACTCCGACGCAATTTCTGTGTTTCATTGTCAATAAGAAGGTCAGAGGGATACAGTAAACCTGAAGTGAAGCATCGGAATCAATAACTAGTGTCACAGGAATGGTTCAAACATAGACAGTAAGAAGAGTCAGTTTTCTTGTACTTAAGTCGGCATTGTGCCTTTTGTATTTAATTCCGATGCAATTTCTGTGTTCATCGTCAATAAGAAGGTCAGAGGGATACAGTAAACCTGAAGTGAAGCATCGGAATCTATAACTAGTGTCACACGAATGGTTCAAAACATAGACCGTAAGAGGAGTCAGTCTTCTTGTACTTAAGTCTGCATTGTGCTTTATGTATTTAATTCCGATGCATTTTCTGTGTTTCATCGTCGATAAGAAGGTCAGAGTGATACAGTAAACCTGAAGTGAAGCATCGGAATCTATAACTAGTGTCACACGAATGGTTCAAACCATTGACTGTAAGAGGAGTCAGTTTTCTTGTACTTAAGTCGGCATTGTGCCTTTTGAATATAACCCCGATGCAATTTCTGCGTTTCATCGTCAAGAAGAAGGTCAGAGGGATACAGTAAACCTGAAGTGAAGCAGCAGAATCTATAACTAGTGTCGCAGGAATGGTTCAAAACATAGACAGTAAGAAGAGTCAGTTTTCTTGTACTTAAGTCTGCATTGTGCTTTTTGTATTTAATTCCGATGCATTGTCTGCATTTCATCGTCAATAAGAAGGTCAGAGCGATACAGTAAACCTGAAGTGAAGCATCAGAATCTATAACTAGTGTCAAAGGAATGGTTCAAAACATAGACACTTAGAAGAGTCAGTTTTCTTGTACTTAAGTCGGCGTTGTGCCTTCTGTATTTAATGCCGATGCAATTTCTATGTTTCATCGTCAATAAGAAGGTCAGAGGGATACAGTAAACCTGAAGTGAAGCATCGGAATCTATAACTAGTGTCACAGGATTGGTTCAAACATAGACAGTAAGAAGAGTCAGTTTTCTTGTACTTAAATCGGCATTGTGCCTTTTGTATTTAATTCCAATGCAATTTCTGTGTTTCATCGTCAATAAGATGGTCAGAGGGATACAGTAAACCTGAAGTGAAGCATCGGAATCTATAACTGGTGTCACACGAATGGTTCAAACCATTGACTGTAAGAGGAGTCAGTTTTCTTTTACTTAAGTCGGCATTGTGGCTTTTTAATATAACTCCGATGCAATTTCTGAGTTTCATCGTCAAGAAGAAGGTGAGAGGGATACAGTAAACCTGAAGTGAAGCAGCAGAATCTATAACTAGTGTCACAGGAATGGTTCAAAACATAGACAGTAAGAAGAGTCACTTTCTTGTACTTAAGTCTGCATTGTACCTTTTCAATTTAACTCCGATGCAATTTCTGTGTTTCATCGTCAATAAGAAGGTCAGAGGAATACAGTAAACCTGAAGTGAAGCATCTTAATCTATAACTAGTGTCACAGGAATGGTTCAAATCATAGACAGTAAGAAGAATCAGTTTTCTTGTACTTAAGTCGGCATTGTGCCTTTTGTATTTAATTCCGATGCAATTTCTGTGTTCATCGTCAATAAGAAGGTCAGAGGGATACAGTAAACCAGAAGTGAAGCATCGGAATCTATAACTAGTGTCACACGAATGGTTCAAACCATTGACTGTAAGAGGAGTCAGTTTTCTTGTACTTAAGTCGGCATTGTGGCTTTTTAATATAACTCCGATGCAATTTCTGAGTTTCATCGTCAAGAAGAAGGTCAGAGGGATACAGTAAACCTGAAGTGAAGCAGCAGAATCTATAACTACTGTCACAGGAATGTTTCAAAGCATAGACAGTAAGAAGAGTCACTTTTCTTGTGCTTAAGTCTGCATTGTGCTTTTTGTATTTAATTCCGATGCATTGTCTGTGTTTCATCGTCAATAAGAAGGTCAGAGGGATGCAGTAAACATGAAGTGAAGCATCGGAATCTATAACTAGTGTCAAAGGAATGGTTCAAAATATAGACAGTAAGAAGAGTCAGTTTTCTTGTACTTAAGTCGGCGTTGTGCCTTTTTTATTTAATTCCGATGCAATTTCTATGTTTCAACGTCAAGAAGAAGGTCAGAGGGATACAGTAAACCTGAAGTGAAGCATCGGAATCTATAACTAGTGTCACAGGAATGGTTCTAACATAGACAGTAAGAAGAGTCAGTTTTCTTGTACTTAACGGCATTGTGCCTTTTGTATTTAATTCCGATGCAATTTCAGTGTTTCATCGTCAATAAGGTGGTCAGAGGGATACAGCAAACCTGAAGTGAACATCGGAATCTATAACTAGTGTCACAGGAATGGTTCAAAGCATAGCCAGTAAGACGAGTCAGTTTTCTTGTGCTTAAGTCGGCATTGTGCCTTTTGTATTTAATTCCGAAGCAATTTATGTGTATCATCGTCAACAAGAAGGTCAGAGGGATACAGTAAACCTGTAGCAAAGCATCGGAATCTATAACTAGTGTCACATGAATGGTTCAAAGCATAGACAGTAAGAAGAGTCAGTTTTCTTGTACTTAAGTCGGCATTGTGCCTTTAGTATTTAATTCCGATGCAATTTCTGTGTTTCATCGTCAATAAGACGGTCAGTGGGATACAGTAAACCTGAAGTGAAACATCGGAATCTATAACTAGCGTCACAGGAATGGTTCAAAGCACAGACAGTAAGAAGAGTCAGTTACCTAGTACTTAAGTCGGCATTGTGCCTTTTTTATTTAATTCCGAAGCAATTTCTATGTTTCATCGTCAATAAGAAGGTCAGAGGTATACAGTAAACCTCAAGAGAAGCATCGGAATCTATAACTAGTGTCACACGAATGGTTCAAAACATACTCTGTAAGAAGAGTCAGTTTTCTTGTACTTAAGTCGGCATTGTACCTTTTGAATTTAACCCCGATGCAATTTCTGTGTTTCATTGTCAATAAGAAGGTCAGAGGGATACAGTAAACCTGAAGTGAAGCATCGGAATCTATAACTAGTATCACAGGAATGGTTCAAAACATAGACAGTAAGAAGAGTCAGTTTTCTTGTACTTAAGTCGGCATTGTGCCTTTTGTATTTAATTCCGATGCAATTTCTATGTTTCATCGTCAACAAGAAGGTCAGAGGGATACAGTAAACCTGAAGTGAAGCATCGGAATCTATAACTAGTGTCACAGGAATGGTTCAAACATAGACAGTAAGAAGAGTCAGTTTTCTTGTACTTAAATCGGCATTGTGCCTTTTGTATTTAATTCCGATGCATTTTCTGTGTTTCATCGTCAATGAGATGGTCAGAGGGATACAGTAAACCTGAAGTGAAGCATCGGAATCTATAACTAGTGTCACACGAATGGTTCAAACCATTGACTGTAAGAGGAGTCAGTTTTCTTGTACTTAAGTCGGCATTGTGGCTTTTTAATATAACTCCGATGCAATTTCTGAGCTTCATCGTCAAGAAGAAGGTGAGAGGGATACAGTAAACCTGAAGTGAAGCAGCAGAATCTATAACTAGTGTCACAGGAATGGTTCAAAATATAGACAGCAAGAAGAGCCAGTTTTCTTGTACTTAAGTCGGCGTTGTGCCTTTTTTATTTAATTCCGATGCAATTTCTATGTTTAAACGTCAAGAAGAAGGTCAGAGGGATACAGTAAAAGTGAAGTGAAGCATCGGAATCTATAACTAGTGTCACAGGAATGGTTCAAACATAGACAGTAAGAAGAGTCAGTTTTCTTGTACTTAAGTCGGCATTGTGCCTATTGTATTTAATTCCGATGCAATTTCTGTGTTTCATCGTCAATAAGGTGGTCAGAGGGATACAGCAAACCTGAAGTGAAGCATCGGAATCTATAACTAGTGTCACAGGAATGGTTCAAAGCATAGACTGTAAGACGAGTCAGTTTTCTTGTACTTAAGTCGGCATTGTGCCTTTTGTATTTAATTCCGAAGCAATTAATGTGTATCATCGTCAACAAGAAGGTCAGAGAGATACAGTAAACCTGTAGCAAAGCATCGGAATCTATAATTAGTGTCTCATGAATGGTTCAAATCATAGACAGTAAGAAGAGTCAGTTTTCTTGTACTTAAGTCGGCATTGTGCGTTTTGTATTAAATTCCGATGCAATTTCTGTGTTTCATCGTCAATAAGAAGGTCAGAGGGATACAGTAAACCTGAAGTGAAGCATCGGAATCTGTAACTAGTGTCACAGGAATGGTTCAAAGCATAGACAGTAAGAAGAGTCAGTTTTCTTGTACTTAAGTCGGCATTGTGCCTTTTGTATTTAATTCCGATGCAATATCTGTGTTTCATCATCAATAAGAAGGTCAGAGGGATACAGTAAACCTGAAGTGAAGCATCGGAATCTATGACTAGTGTCACAGGAATGGTTCAAAACATAGACTGTTAGAAGAGTTTGTTTTCTTGTACTTAAGTCGGCATTGTGCCTTTTGTATTTAATTCCGATGCAATTTCTGTGTTTCATCGTCAATAAGACGGTTAGTGGGATACAGTAAACCTGAAGTGAAACATCGGAATCTATAACTAGCGTCACAGGAATGGTTCAAAGCACAGACAGTAAGAAGAGTCAGTTACCTTGTACTTAAGTCGGCATTGTGCCTTTTTTATTTAATTCCGAAGCAATTTCTGTGTTTCATCGTCAATAAAAAGGTCAGAGGAATACAGTAAACCTGAAGAGAAGCATCGGAATCTATTACTAGTGTCACACGAATGGTTCAAAACATACTCTGTAAGAAGAGTCAGTTTTCTTGTACTTAAGTAGGCATTGTACCTTTTGAATTTAACTCCGACGCAATTTCTGTGTTTCATTGTCAATAAGAAGGTCAGAGGGATACAGTAAACCTGAAGTGAAGCATCGGAATCAATAACTAGTGTCACAGGAATGGTTCAAACATAGACAGTAAGAAGAGTCAGTTTTCTTGTACTTAAGTCGGCATTGTGCCTTTTGTATTTAATTCCGATGCAATTTCTGTGTTCATCGTCAATAAGAAGGTCAGAGGGATACAGTAAACCTGAAGTGAAGCATCGGAATCTATAACTAGTGTCACACGAATGGTTCAAAACATAGACCGTAAGAGGAGTCAGTCTTCTTGTACTTAAGTCTGCATTGTGCTTTATGTATTTAATTCCGATGCATTTTCTGTGTTTCATCGTCGATAAGAAGGTCAGAGTGATACAGTAAACCTGAAGTGAAGCATCGGAATCTATAACTAGAGTCACACGAATGGTTCAAACCATTGACTGTAAGAGGAGTCAGTTTTCTTGTACTTAAGTCGGCATTGTGCCTTTTGAATATAACCCCGATGCAATTTCTGCGTTTCATCGTCAAGAAGAAGGTCAGAGGGATACAGTAAACCTGAAGTGAAGCAGCAGAATCTATAACTAGTGTCGCAGGAATGGTTCAAAACATAGACAGTAAGAAGAGTCAGTTTTCTTGTACTTAAGTCTGCATTGTGCTTTTTGTATTTAATTCCGATGCATTGTCTGCATTTCATCGTCAATAGGAAGGTCAGAGCGATACAGTAAACCTGAAGTGAAGCATCGGAATTTATAACTAGTGCCAAAGGAATGGTTAAAAACATAGACAGTTAGAAGAGTCAGTTTTCTTGTACTTAAGTCGGCGTTGTGCCTTCTGTATTTAATGCCGATGCAATTTCTATGTTTCATCGTCAATAAGAAGGTCAGAGGGATACAGTAAACCTGAAGTGAAGCATCGGAATCTATAACTAGTGTCACAGGATTGGTTCAAACATAGACAGTAAGAAGAGTCACTTTTCTTGTACTTAAGTGTGCATTGTGCTTTTTGTATTTAATTCCGATGCATTGTCTGTGTTTCATCGTCAATAAGAAGGTCAGAGGGATGCAGTAAACATGAAGTGAAGCATCGGAATCTATAACTAGTGTCAAAGGAATGGTTCAAAATATAGACAGTAAGAAGAGTCAGTTTTCTTGTACTTAAGTCGGCGTTGTGCCTTTTTTATTTAATTCCGATGCAATTTCTATGTTTCAACGTCAAGAAGAAGGTCAGAGGGATACAGTAAACCTGAAGTGAAGCATCGGAATCTATAACTAGTGTCACAGGAATGGTTCTAACATAGACAGTAAGAAGAGTCAGTTTTCTTGTACTTAACGGCATTGTGCCTTTTGCATTTAATTCCGATGCAATTTCAGTGTTTCATCGTCAATAAGGTGGTCAGAGGGATACAGCAAACCTGAAGTGAAGCATCGGAATCTATTACTAGTGTCACAGGAATGGTTCAAAGCATAGACAGTAAGACGAGTCAGTTTTCTTGTACTTAAGTCGGCACTGTGCCTTTTGTATTTAATTCCGAAGCAATTTATGTGTATCATCGTCAACAAGAAGGTCAGAGGGATACAGTAAACCTGTAGCAAAGCATCGGAATCTATAACTAGTGTCACATGAATGGTTCAAAGCATAGACAGTAAGAAGAGTCAGTTTTCTTGTACTTAAGTCGGCATTGTGCCTTTTGTATTAAATTCCGATGCAATTTCTGTGTTTCATCGTCAATAAGAAGGTCAGAGGGATACAGTATACCTGAAGTGAAGCATCAGAATCTGTAACTAGTGTCACAGGAATGGTTCAAAAAATAGACAGTAAGAAGAGTCAGTTTTCTTGTACTTAAGTCGGCATTGTGCCTTTTGTATTTAATTCCGATGCAATTTCTGTGTTTCATCGTCAATAAGACGGTCAGTGGGATACAGTAAACCTGAAGTGAAACATCGGAATCTATAACTAGCGTCACAGGACTGGTTCAAAGCACAGACAGTAAGAAGAGTCAGTTACCTAGTACTTAAGTCGGCATTGTGCCTTTTTTATTTAATTCCGAAGCAATTTCTGTGTTTCATCGTCAATAAGAAGGTCAGAGGTATACAGTAAACCTGAAGAGAAGCATCGGAATCTATAACTAGTGTCACACGAATGGTTCAAATCATACTCTGTAAGAAGAGTCAGTTTTCTTGTACTTAAGTCGGCATTGTACCTTTTGAATTTAACCCCGATGCAATTTCTGTGTTTCATTGTCAATAAGAAGGTCAGAGGGATACAGTAAACCTGAAGTGAAGCATCGGAATCTATAACTAGTATCACAGGAATGGTTCAAAACATAGACAGTAAGAAGAGTCAGTTTTCTTGTACTTAAGTCGGCATTGTGCCTTTTGTATTTAATTCCGATGCAATTTCTGTGTTCATCGTCAATAAGAAGGTCAGAGGGATACAGTAAACATGAAGTGAAGCATCGGAATCAATAACTAGTGTCAAAGGAATGGTTCAAAACATAGACTGTAAGAAGAGTCAGTTTTCTTGTACTTAAGTCGGCGTTGTGCCTTTTGTATTTAATTCCGATGCAATTTCTATGTTTCATCGTCAACAAGAAGGTCAGAGGGATACAGTAAACCTGAAGTGAAGCATCGGAATCTATAACTAGTGTCACAGGAATGGTTCAAACATAGACAGTAAGAAGTGTCAGTTTTCTTGTACTTAAATCGGCATTGTGCATTTTGTATTTAATTCCGATGCATTTTCTGTGTTTCATCGTCAATAAGATGGTCAGAGGGATACAGTAAACCTGAAGTGAAGCATCGGAATCTATAACTAGTGTCACACGAATGGTTCAAACCATTGACTGTAAGAGGAGTCAGTTTTCTTGTACTTAAGTCGGCATTGTGGCTTTTTAATATATCTCCGATGCAATTTCTGAGTTTCATCGTCAAGAAGAAGGTGAGAGGGATACAGTAAACCTGAAGTGAAGCAGCAGAATCTATAACTAGTGTCACAGCAATGGTTCAAAACATAGACAGTAAGAAGAGTCACTTTTCTTGTACTTAGGTCTGCATTGTACCTTTTGAATTTAACTCCGATGCAATTTCTTTGTTTCATCGTGAATAAGAAGGTCAGAGGAATACAGTAAACCTGAAGTGAAGCATCTTAATCTATAACTAGTGTCACAGGAAGGGTTCAAATCATAGAGAGTAAGAAGAATCAATTTTCTTGTACTTAAGTCGGCATTGTGCCTTTTGTATTTAATTCCGATGCAATTTCTGTGTTCATCATCAATAAGAAGGTCAGAGGGATACAGTAAACCTGAAGTGAAGCATCGGAATCTATAACTAGTGTCACACTAATGGTTCAAAACATAGACCGTAAAAGTAGTCAGTCTTCCAATACGTAAGTCTGCATTGTGTTTTTGTATTTAATTCCGATGCATTTTCTGTGTTCCTCGTCGATAAGATGGTCAGAGGGATACAGTAAACCTGAAGTGAAGCATCGGAATCTATAACTAGTGTCACACGAATGGTTCAAACCATTGACTGTTAGAGGAGTCAGTTTCCTTGTACTTAAGTCGGCATTGTGGCTTTTTAATATAACTCCGATGCAATTTCTGAGTTTCATCGTCAAGAAGATGGTGAGAAGGATACAGTAAACCTGAAGTGAAGCAGCAGAATATATAACTAGTGTCACAGGAATGGTTCAAAACATAGACAGTAAGAAGAGTCACTTTTCTTGTACTTAAGTCTGCATTGTGCTTTTTGTATTTAATTCCGATGCATTGTCTGTGTTTCATCGTCAATAAGAAGGTCAGAGGGATGCAGTAAACATGAAGTGAAGCATCGGAATCTATAACTAGTGTCAAAGGAATGGTTCAAATTATAGACAGTAAGAAGAGTCAGTTTTCTTGTACTTAAGTCGGCGTTGTGCCTTTTTTATTTAATTCCGATGCAATTTCTATGTTTCAACGTCAATAAGAAGGTCAGAGGGATACAGTAAACCTGATGTGAAGCATCGGAATCTATAACTAGTGTCACAGGAATGGTTCAAACATAGACAGTAAGAAGAGTCAGTTTTCTAGTACTTAAGTCGGCATTGTGCCTTTTGTATTTAATTCCGATGCAATTTCTGTGTTTCATTGTCAATAAGACGGACAGTGGGATACAGTAAACCTGAAGTGAAACATCGGAATCTATAACTAGTGTCACACGAATGGTTCAAAACATACCATGTAAGAAGAGTCAGTTTTCTTGTACTTAAGTCGGCATTGTACCTTTTGAATTTAACTCCGATGCAATTTCTGTGTTTCATTGTCAATAAGAAGGTCGGAGGGATACAGTAAACCTGAAGTGAAGCATCGGAATCTATAACTAGTGTCACAATAATGGTTCAAATCATAGCAAGTGAGAAGAGTCAGTTTTCTTGTACTGAAGTCGGCATTGTGCCTTTTGTATTTAATTCCGATGCAATTTCTGTGTTCATCGTCAATAAGAAGGTCAGAGGCATACAGTAAACCTGAAGTGAAGCATCGGAATCTATAACTAGTGTCACAGGAATGGTTCAAAACATAGACTGTAAGTGGTGTCAGTTTTCTTTTACTTAAGTCTGCATTGTGCTTTTTGTATTTAATTCCGATGCATTTTCTGTGTTTCATCGTCAATAAGAAGGTCAGAGGAATACAGTAAACCTGAAGTGAAGCATCGGAATCTAAATCTAGTGTCACAGGAATGGTTCAAAGCATAGACAGTAAGACGAGTCAGTTTTCTTGTACTTAAGTCGGCATTGTGCCTTTTGTATTTAATTCCGAAGCAATTTCTGTGTATCATCGTCAACAAGAAGGTCAGAGGGATACAGTAAACCTGTAGTAAAACATCGGAATCTATAACTAGTGTCACATGAATGGTTCAAAACATCGACAGTATGAAGAGTCAGTTTTCTTATACTTAAGTCGGCATTGTGCCTTTTGTATTAAATTCCGATGCAATTTCTGTGTTTCATCGTCAATACGAATGTCAGATGGATACAGTAAACATGAAGTGAGGCATCGGAATCCATAACTAGTGTCACAGGAATGGTTGTAAACATAGACCGTAAGAAGAGTCAGTTTTCTTGTACTTAAGTCGGCATTCTGCCTTTTGTATTTAATTCCGATGCAATTTCTGTGTCATCGTCAATAAGAAGGTCAGAGGGATACAGTAAACCTGCGGTGAAGCATCGGAATCTATTACTTGTGTCACAGGAATGGTTCAAAACATAGACAGTAAGAAGAGTCAGTTTTCTTGTACTTAAGTCGGAATTGTGCCTTTTGTGTTAAATTCCGATGCAATTTCTGAGTTTCATCGTCAAGAAGACGGTCAGAGGGATACAGTAAACCTGAAGTGAAGCAGCAGAATCTATAACTAGTGTCACAGAAATGGTTCAAAACATAGACAGCAAGAAGAGTCAGTTTTCTTGTACTTAAGTCTGCATTGATCCTGTTGTATTTAATTCCGATGCAATTTCTATGTTTCATCGTCAATAAGAAGTTCAGAGGGATACAGTAAACCTGAAGTGAAGCATCGGAATCTTTAACTAGTGTCACAGGAATGGTTCAAACATAGACAGTAAGAAGAGCCAGTTTTCTTGTAGTTAAGTCGGCATTGTGCCTTTTGTATTTAATTCCGAAGCAATTTCTGTGTTCATCGTCAATAAGAAGGTCAGAGGCATACAGTATACCTGAAGTGAAGCATCGGAATCTATGACTAGTGTCACAGGAATGGTTCAAAACATAGACTGTAAGTGGAGTGAGTTTTCTTTTACTTAAGTCTGCATTGTGCTTTTTGTATTTAATTTCGATGCATTTTCTGTGTTTCATCGTCAATAAGAAGGTCAGAGGGATACAGTAAACCTGAAGTGAAGCATCGGAAACTAAATCTAGTATCACAGGAACGGTTCAAAGCATAGACAGTAAGAAGAGTCAGTTTTCTTGTACTTAAGTCGGCATTGTGCCTTTTGTATTAAATTCCGATGCTATTTCTGTGTTTCATCGTCAATAAGAAGGTCAGAGTGATACAGTAAACATGAAGTGAAGCATCGGAATCCATAACTAGTGTCACAGGAATGGTAGAAAGCATAGACAGTAACAAGAGTCAGTTTTCTTGTAATTAAGTCGGCAATCTACCTTTTGTATTTAATTCCGATGCAATTTCTGTGTTTCATCGTCAATAAGAAGGTCAGAGGGATACAGCAAACCTGAAGTGAAGCATCGGAATCTATTACTAGTGTCACAGGAATGGTTCAAAACATAGACAGTAAGAAGAGTCAGTTTTCTTGTACTTACGTCGGAATTGTGCCCTTTGTATTTAATTCCGATGCAATTTCAGTGTTTCATTGTCAATAAGATGGTCAGAGGGATACAGTGAACCTGAAGTGAAGCATCGGAATCTATAACTAGTGTCACAGGAATGGTTCAAAACATAGCCAGTAAGAAGAATCAGGTTTCTTGTACTTAAGTCGGCATTGGGCCTTTTGTATTTAATTCCGATGCAATTTCAGTGTTTCGTCGTCAATAAGATGGTCAGAGGGATACAGTTAACCTGAAGTGAAGAATCGGAAAGTATGACTAGTGTCACAGGAATGGTTCAAAACATAGACTGTAAGAAGAGTCAGTTTTCTAGTACTTAAGTCGGCATTGTACCTTTTGAATTTAACTCCGATGCAATTTCTGTGTTTCATCGTCAATAAGAAGGTCAGAATAACACAGTAAACCTGAAGTGAAGCATCGGAATCTATAACTAGTGTCACAGGTATGGTTCAAAACATAGACAGTAAGAAGAGTCACTTTTATTGTACTTAAGTCGGCATTGTGCCTTTTGTATTTAATTCCGAAGCAATTTCTGTGTTCATCGTCAATAAGAAGGTCAGAGGGATACAGTAAACCTGAAGTGAAGCATCGGAATCAATAACTAGTGTCACACGAATGGTTCAAAACATAGACCGTAAGAGTAGTCAGTCTTCTTGTACTTAAGTCTGCATTGTGCTTTTTGTATTTAATTCTGATGCTTTTTCTGTGTTTCATCGTCGATAAGAAGGTCAGAGGGATACAGTAAAACTGAGGTGAAGCATCGGAATCTATAACTAGTGTCACACGAATGGTTCAAACCATTTAATGTAAGAGGAGTCAGTTTTCTTGTACTTAAGTCGGCATTGTGCCTTTTGAATATAACTCCGATGCAATTTCTGAGTTTCATCGTCAAGAAGAAGGTCAGAAGGATACAGTAAACCTGAAGTGAAGCAGCAGAATCTATAACTAGTGTCACAGGACTGGTTCAAAGCATAGACAGTAAGAAGAGTCAGTTTTCTTGTACTTAAGTCGGCATTGTGCCTTTTGTATTTAATTCCGATGCAATTTCTGTGTTCGTCGTCAATAAGAAGGTCAGAGGGATACAGTAAACCTGAAGTGAAGCAGCAGAATCTATAACTAGTGTCACAGGAATGGTTCAAAACATAGACAGTAAGAAGAGTCAGTTTTCTAGTACTTAAGTCTGCATTGTGCTTTTTGTATTTAATTCCGATGCATTGTCTGTGTTTCATCGTCAATGAGAAGGTCAGAGGGATACAGTAAACCTGAAGTGAAGCATCGGAATCTAAATCTAATGTCACATGAATGGTTCAAAGCATAGACAGGAAGAAGAGTCAGTTTTCTTGTACTTAAGTCGGCATTGTGCCTTTTTTTTAAATTCCGTAGCAATTTCTGTGTATCATCGTCAACAAGAAGGTCAGAGGGATACAGTAAACCTGTAGTAAAGCATCGGAATCTGTAACTAGTGTCACATGAATGGTTCAAAACATAGACAGTAAGAAGGGTCAGTTTTCTTGTACTTAAGTCGGCATTGTGCCTTTTGTATTAAATTCCGATGCAATTTCTGTGTTTCATCGTCAATAAGAAGGTCAGAGGGATACAGTAAACCTGAAGTGAACATCGGAATCTATTACTAGTGTCACAGGAATGGTTCAAAACATAGACAGTAAGAAGAGTCAGTTTTCTTGTACATAAGTCGGAATTGTGCCTTTTGTATTTAATTCCGATGCAATTTCAGTGTTTCATCGTCAATAAGAAGTGCAGAGTGATACAGTAAACCTGAAGTGAAGCATCGGAATCTATATCTAGTGTCACACGAATGGTTCAAACCATTGACTGTAAGAGGAGTCAGTTTTCTTGTACTTAAGTCGGCATTGTGCCTTTTGAATATAACTCCGATGCAATTTCTGAGTTTCATCGTCAAGAAGAAGGTCAGAAGGATACAGTAAACCTGAAGTGAAGCAGCAGAATCTATAACTAGTGTCACAGGACTGGTTCAAAGCATAGACAGTAAGAAGAGTCAGTTTTCTTGTACTTAAGTCTGCATTGTGCTTTTTGTATTTAATTCCGATGCATTGTCTGTGTTTCATCGTCAATAAGAAGGTCAGAGGGATACAGTAAACATGAAGTGAAGCATCGGAATCTATAACTAGTGTCAAAGGAATGGTTCAAAACATAGACAGTAAGAAGAGTCAGTTTTCTTGTACTTAAGACGGCGTTCTGCCTTTTGTATTTAATTCCGATGCAATTTCTATGTTTCATCGTCAATAAGAAGGTCGGAGGGATACAGTAAACCTGAAGTGAAGCATCGGAATCTATAACTAGCGTCACAGGAATGGTTCAAACATAGACAGTAAGAAGAGTCAGTTTTCTTGTACTTAAATCGGCATTGTGCCTTTTGTATTTAATTCCGATGCAATTTCTGTGTTTCATCGTCAATAAGATGGTCAGAGGGATACAGTAAACCTGAAGTGTAGCATCGGAATCTATAACTAGTGTCACAGAAATGGTTCAAATCATAGCCAGTGAGAAGAGTCAGTTTTCTTGTACTGAAGTCGGCATTGTGCCTTTTGTATTTAATTCCGATGCAATTTCTGTGTTCATCGTCAATAAGAAAGTCAGAGGCATACAGTAAACCTGAAGTGAAGCATCGGAATCTATAACTAGTGTCACAGGAATGGTTCAAAACATAGACTGTAAGTGGTGTCAGTTTTCTTTTACTTAAGTCTGCATTGTGCTTTTTGTATTTAATTCCGATGCATTTTCTGTGTTTCATCGTCAATACGAAGGTCAGAGGGATACAGTAAACCTGAGGTGAAGCATCGGAATCTAAATCTAGTGTCACAGGAATGGTTCAAAGCTTAGACAGTAAGACGAGTCAGTTTTCTTGTACTTAAGTCGGCATTGTGCCTTTTGTATTTAATTCCGAAGCAATTTCTGTGCATCATCGTCAACAAGAAGGTCAGAGGGATACAGTAAACCTGTAGTAAAGCATCGGAATCTATAACTAGTGTCACATGAATGGTTCAAAACATAGACAGTGTGAAGAGTCAGTTTTCTTGTACTTAAGTCGGCATTGTGCCTTTTGAATATAACTCCGATGCAATTTCTGAGTTTCATCGTCAAGAAGAAGGTCAGAAGGATACAGTAAACCTGAAGTGAAGCAGCAGAATCTATAACTAGTGTCACAGGACTGGTTCAAAGCATAGACAGTAAGAAGAGTCAGTTTTCTTGTACTTAAGTCGGCATTGTGCCTTTTGTATTTAATTCCGATGCAATTTCTGTGTTCGTCGTCAATAAGAAGGTCAGAGGGATACAGTAAACCTGAAGTGAAGCAGCAGAATCTATAACTAGTGTCACAGGAATGGTTCAAAACATAGACAGTAAGAAGAGTCAGTTTTCTAGTACTTAAGTCTGCATTGTGCTTTTTGTATTTAATTCCGATGCATTGTCTGTGTTTCATCGTCAATGAGAAGGTCAGAGGGATACAGTAAACCTGAAGTGAAGCATCGGAATCTAAATCTAATGTCACATGAATGGTTCAAAGCATAGACAGGAAGAAGAGTCAGTTTTCTTGTACTTAAGTCGGCATTGTGCCTTTTTTTTAAATTCCGTAGCAATTTCTGTGTATCATCGTCAACAAGAAGGTCAGAGGGATACAGTAAACCTGTAGTAAAGCATCGGAATCTGTAACTAGTGTCACATGAATGGTTCAAAACATAGACAGTAAGAAGGGTCAGTTTTCTTGTACTTAAGTCGGCATTGTGCCTTTTGTATTAAATTCCGATGCAATTTCTGTGTTTCATCGTCAATAAGAAGGTCAGAGGGATACAGTAAACCTGAAGTGAACATCGGAATCTATTACTAGTGTCACAGGAATGGTTCAAAACATAGACAGTAAGAAGAGTCAGTTTTCTTGTACATAAGTCGGAATTGTGCCTTTTGTATTTAATTCCGATGCAATTTCAGTGTTTCATCGTCAATAAGAAGTGCAGAGTGATACAGTAAACCTGAAGTGAAGCATCGGAATCTATATCTAGTGTCACACGAATGGTTCAAACCATTGACTGTAAGAGGAGTCAGTTTTCTTGTACTTAAGTCGGCATTGTGCCTTTTGAATATAACTCCGATGCAATTTCTGAGTTTCATCGTCAAGAAGAAGGTCAGAAGGATACAGTAAACCTGAAGTGAAGCAGCAGAATCTATAACTAGTGTCACAGGACTGGTTCAAAGCATAGACAGTAAGAAGAGTCAGTTTTCTTGTACTTAAGTCTGCATTGTGCTTTTTGTATTTAATTCCGATGCATTGTCTGTGTTTCATCGTCAATAAGAAGGTCAGAGGGATACAGTAAACATGAAGTGAAGCATCGGAATCTATAACTAGTGTCAAAGGAATGGTTCAAAACATAGACAGTAAGAAGAGTCAGTTTTCTTGTACTTAAGACGGCGTTCTGCCTTTTGTATTTAATTCCGATGCAATTTCTATGTTTCATCGTCAATAAGAAGGTCGGAGGGATACAGTAAACCTGAAGTGAAGCATCGGAATCTATAACTAGCGTCACAGGAATGGTTCAAACATAGACAGTAAGAAGAGTCAGTTTTCTTGTACTTAAATCGGCATTGTGCCTTTTGTATTTAATTCCGATGCAATTTCTGTGTTTCATCGTCAATAAGATGGTCAGAGGGATACAGTAAACCTGAAGTGTAGCATCGGAATCTATAACTAGTGTCACAGAAATGGTTCAAATCATAGCCAGTGAGAAGAGTCAGTTTTCTTGTACTGAAGTCGGCATTGTGCCTTTTGTATTTAATTCCGATGCAATTTCTGTGTTCATCGTCAATAAGAAAGTCAGAGGCATACAGTAAACCTGAAGTGAAGCATCGGAATCTATAACTAGTGTCACAGGAATGGTTCAAAACATAGACTGTAAGTGGTGTCAGTTTTCTTTTACTTAAGTCTGCATTGTGCTTTTTGTATTTAATTCCGATGCATTTTCTGTGTTTCATCGTCAATACGAAGGTCAGAGGGATACAGTAAACCTGAGGTGAAGCATCGGAATCTAAATCTAGTGTCACAGGAATGGTTCAAAGCTTAGACAGTAAGACGAGTCAGTTTTCTTGTACTTAAGTCGGCATTGTGCCTTTTGTATTTAATTCCGAAGCAATTTCTGTGCATCATCGTCAACAAGAAGGTCAGAGGGATACAGTAAACCTGTAGTAAAGCATCGGAATCTATAACTAGTGTCACATGAATGGTTCAAAACATAGACAGTGTGAAGAGTCAGTTTTCTTGTACTTAAGTCGGCATTGTGCCTTTTGTATTAAATTCCGATGCAATTTCTGTGTTTCATCGTCAATAAGAATGTCAGATGGATACAGTAAACATGAAGTGAAGCATCGGAATCCATAACTAGTTTCACAGGAATGGTTGTAAACATAGACCGTAAGAAGAGTCAATTTTCTTGTACTTAAGTCGGCATTCGGCCTTTTGTGTTTAATTCCGATGCAATTTCTGTGTCATCGTCAATAAGAAGGTCAGAGGGATACAGTAAACCTGAGGTGAAGCATCGGAATCTATTACTTGTGTCACAGGAATGGTTCAAAACATAGACAGTAAGAAGAGTCAGTTTTCTTGTACTTAAGTCTGCATTGTACCTTTTGTATTTAATTCCGATGCAAATTCTATGTTTCATCGTCAATAAGATGGTCAGAGGGATACAGTGAAACTGAAGTGAAGCATCGGAATCTATAACTAGTGTCACACGAATGGTTCAAACCATTGACTGTAAGAAGAGTCAGTTTTCTTGTACTTATGTCGGCATTGTCCCTTTTGAATATAACTCCGATGCAATTTCTGAGTTTCATCGTCAAGAAGACGGTCAGAGGGATACAGTAAACCTGAAGTGAAGCAGCAGAATCTATAACTAGTGTCACAGAAATGGTTCAAAACATAGACAGTAAGAAGAGTCAGTTTTCTTGTACTTAAGTCTGCATTGTACCTTTTGTATTTAATTCCGATGCAAATTCTATGTTTCATCGTCAATAAGAAGTTCAGAGGGATACAGTAAACCTGAAGTGAAGCATCGGAATCTTTAACTAGTGTCACAGGAATGGTTCAAACATAGACAGTAAGAAGAGTCAGTTGTCTTGTAGTTAAGTCGGCATTGTGCCTTTTGTATTTAATTCCGAAGCAATTTCTGTGTTCATCGTCAATAAGAAGGTCAGAGGCATACAGTAAACCTTAAGTGAAGCATCGGAATCTATAACTAGTGTCACAGGAATGGTTCAAAACATAGACCGTAAGTGGAGTGAGTTTTCTTTTACTTAAGTCTGCATTGTCCTTTTTGTATTTAATTTCGATGCATTTTCTGTGTTTCATCGTCAATAAGAAGGTCAGAGGGATACAGTAAACCTGAAGTGAAGCATCGGAAACTAAATCTAGTGTCACAGGAACGGTTCAAAGCATAGACTGTAAGAAGAGTCAGTTTTCTTGTACTTAAGTCGGCATTGTGCCTTTTGTATTTAATTCCGAAGCAATTTCTGTGTATCATCGTCAACAAGAAGGTCAGAGGGATACAGTAAACCTGTAGTAAAGCATCGGAATCTATAACTAGTGTCACATGAATGGTTCAAAACATAGACAGTAAGAAGAGTCACAATTCTTGTACTTAAGTCGGCATTGTGCTTTTTGTATTAAATTCCGATGCAATTTCTGTGTTTCATCGTCAATAAGAAGGTCAGAGGGATACTGTAAACATGAAGTGAAGCATCGGAATCCATAACTAGTGTCACAGGAATGGTAGAAAGCATAGACAGTAACAAGAGTCAGTTTTCTTGTAATTAAGTCGGCAATCTGCCTTTTGTATTTAATTCCGATGCAATTTCTGTGTTTCATCGTCAATAAGAAGGTCAGAGGGATACAGCAAACCTGAAGTGAAGAATCGGAAACTATGACTAGTGTCACAGGAATGGTTCAAAACGTAGACTGTAAGAAGAGTCAGTTTTCTTGTACTTAAGTCGGCATTGTACTTTTTGAATTTAACTCCGATGCAATTTCTGTGTTTCATCGTCAATAAGAAGGTCATTGGAACACAGTAAACCTGAAGTGAAGCATCGGAATCTATAACTAGTGTCACAGGAATGGTTCAAAACATAGACAGTAAGAAGAGTCAGTTTTATTGTACTTAAGTCGGCATTGTGCCTTTTGTATTTAATTCCGATGCAATTTCTGTGTTCATCGTCAATAAGAAGGTCAGAGGGATACAGTAAACCTGAAGTGAAGCATCGGAATCTATAACTAGTGTCACACGAATGGTTCAAAGCATAGACCGTAAGAGTAGTCAGTCCTCTTGTACTTAAGTCTGCATTGTGCTTTTTGTATTTAATTCTGATGCTTTTTCTGTGTTTCATCGTCGATAAGAAGGTCAGAGGGATACAGTAAACCTGAAGTGAAGCATCGGAATCTATAACTAGTGTCACACGAATGGTTCAAACCATTGACTGTAAGAGGAGTCAGTTTTCTTGTACTTAAGTCGGCATTGTGCCTTTTGAATATAACTAGAAATGCAATTTCTGAGTTTCATCGTCAAGAAGAAGGTCAGAGGGATACAGTAAACCTGAAGTGAAGCAGCAGAATCTATAACTAGTGTCACAGGAATGGTTCAAAACATAGACAGTAAGAAGAGTCAGTTTCTAGTACTTAAGTCTGCATTGTGCTTTTTGTATTAATTCCGATGCATTGTCTGTGTTTCATCGTCAATGAGAAGGTCAGAGGGATACAGTAAACCTGAAGTGAAGCATCGGAATCTAAATCTAATGTCACATGAATGGTTCAAAGCATAGACAGTAAGAAGAGTCAGTTTTCTTGTACTTAATTCGGCATTGTGCCTTTTTTTTTAATTCCGTAGCAATTTCTGTGTATCATCGTCAACAAGAAGGTCAGAGGGATACAGTAAACCTGTAGTAGAGCATCGGAAACTATAACTAGTGTCACATGAATGGTTCAAAACATAGACAGTAAGAAGAGTCAGTTTTCTTGTACTTAAGTCGGCATTGTGCCTTTTGTATTAAATTCCGATGCAATTTCTGTGTTTCATCGTCAATAAGAAGGTCAGAGGGATACAGTAAACCTGAAGTGAACATCGGAATCTATTACTAGTGTCACAGGAATGGTTCAAACCATTGACTGTAAGAGGACTCAGTTTTCTTGTACTTAAGTCGGCATTGTGCCTTTTGAATATAACTCCGATGCAATTTCTGAGTTTCATCGTCAAGAAGAAGGTCAAAGGGATACAGTAACCTGAAGTGAAGCAGCAGAATCTATAACTAGTGTCACAGGAATGGTTCAAAGCATAGACAGTAAGAAGAGTCAGTTTTCTTGTACTTAAGTCTGCATTGTGCTTTTTGTATTTAATTCCGATGCATTGTCTGTGTTTCATCGTCAATAAGAAGGTCAGAGTGATACAGTAAACATGAAGTGAAGCATCGGAATCTATAACTAGTGTCAAAGGAATGGTTCAAAACATAGAGAGTAAGAAGAGTCAGTTTTCTTGTACTTAAGACGGCGTTGTGCCTTTTGTATTTAATTCCGATGCAATTTCTATGTTTCATCGTCAATAAGAAGGTCGGAGGGATACAGTAAACCTGAAGTGAAGCATCGGAATCTATAACTAGTGTCACAGGAATGGTTCAAACATAGACAGTAAGAAGAGTCAGTTTTCTTGTACTTAAATCGGCATTGTGCCTTTTGTATTTAATTCCGATGCAATTTCTGTGTTTCATCGTCAATAAGATGGTCAGAGGGATACAGTAAACCTGAAGTGCAGCATCGGAATCTATAACTAGTGTCACAGAAATGGTTCAAATCATAGCCAGTGAGAAGAGTCAGTTTTCTTGTACTGAAGTCGGCATTGTGCCTTTTGTATTTAATTCCGATGCAATTTCTGTGTTCATCGTCAATAAGAAGGTCAGAGGCATACAGTAAACCTGAAGTGAAGCATCGGAATCTATAACTAGTGTCACAGGAATGGTTCAAAACATAGACTGTAAGTGGTGTCAGTTTTCTTTTACTTAAGTCTGCATTGTGCTTTTTGTATTTAATTCCGATGAATTTTCTGTGTTTCATCGTCAATAAGAAGGTCAGAGGGATACAGTAAACCTGAGGTGAAGCATCGGAATCTAAATCTAGTGTCACAGGAATGGTTCAAAGCTTAGACAGTAAGACGAGTCAGTTTTCTTGTACTTAAGTCGGCATTGTGCCTTTTGTATTTAATTCCGAAGCAATTTCTGTGCATCATCGTCAACAAGAAGGTCAGAGGGATACAGTAAACCTGTAGTAAAGCATCGGAATCTATAACTAGTGTCACATGAATGGTTCAAAACATAGACAGTATGAAGAGTCAGTTTTCTTGTACTTAAGTCGGCATTGTGCCTTTTGTATTTAATCCGATGCAATTTCAGTGTTTCATTGTCAATAAGATGGTCAGAGGGATACAGTGAAACTGAAGTGAAGCATCGGAATCGATAACTAGTGTCACAGGAATGGTTGTAAACATAGACCGTAAGAAGAGTCAGTTTTCTTGTACTTAAGTCGGCATTCGGCCTTTTGTGTTTAATTCCGATGCAATTTCTGTGTCATCGTCAATAAGAAGGTCAGAGGGATACAGTAAACCTGAGGTGAAGCATCGGAATCTATTACTTGTGTCACAGGAATGGTTCAAAACATAGACAGTAAGAAGAGTCAGTTTTCTTGTACTTAAGTCGGAATTGTCCCTTTTGTATTTAATCCGATGCAATTTCAGTGTTTCATCGTCAATAAGATGGTCAGAGGGATACAGTGAAACTGAAGTGAAGCATCGGAATCGATAACTAGTGTCACACGAATGGTTCAAACCATTGACTGTAAGAAGAGTCAGTTTTCTTGTACTTATGTCGGCATTGTGCCTTTTGAATATAACTCCGATGCAATTTCTGAGTTTCATCGTCAAGAAGACGGTCAGAGGGATACAGTAAACCTGAAGTGAAGCAGCAGAATCTATAACTAGTGTCACAGAAATGGTTCAAAACATAGACAGTAAGAAGGGTCAGTTTTCTTGTACTTAAGTCTGCATTGTGCCTTTTGTATTTAATTCCGATGCAAATTCTATGTTTCATCGTCAATAAGAAGTTCAGAGGGATACAGTAAACCTGAAGTGAAGCATCGGAATCTTTAACTAGTGTCACAGGAATGGTTCAAACATAGACAGTAAGAAGAGTCAGTTTTCTTGTAGTTAAGTCGGCATTGTGCCTTTTGTATTTAATTCCGAAGCAGTTTCTGTGTTCATCGTCAATAAGAAGGTGAGAGGCATACAGTAGACCTTAAGTGAAGCATCGGAATCTATAACTAGTGTCACAGGAATGGTTCAAAACATAGACCGTAAGTGGAGTGAGTTTTCTTTTACTTAAGTCTGCATTGTCCTTTTTGTATTTAATTTCGATGCATTTTCTGTGTTTCATCGTCAATAAGAAGGTCAGAGGGATACAGTAAACCTGAAGTGAAGCATCGGAAACTAAATCTAGTGTCACAGGAACGGTTCAAAGCATAGACAGTAAGAAGAGTCAGTTTTCTTGTAATTAAGTCGGCAATCTGCCTTTTGTATTTAATTCCGATGCAATTTCTGTGTTTCATCGTCAATAAGAAGGTCAGAGGGATACAGCAAACCTGAAGTGAAGCATCGGAATCTATTACTAGTGTCACAGGAATGGTTCAAAACATAGACAGTAAGAAGAATCAGGTTTCTTGTACTTAAGTCGGCATTGGGCCTTTTGTATTTAATTCCGATGCAATTTCAGTGTTTCATCGTCAATAAGACGGTCAGAGGGATACAGTAAACCTGAAGTGAAGAATCGGAAACTATGACTAGTGTCACAGGAATGGTTCAAAACATAGACTGAAAGAAGAGTCAGTTTTCTTGTACTTAAGTCGGCATTGTACTTTTTGAATTTAACTCCGATGCAATTTCTGTGTTTCATCGTCAATAAGAAGGTCATTGGAACACAGTAAACCTGAAGTGAAGCATCGGAATCTATAACTAGTGTCACAGGAATGGTTCAAAACATAGACAGTAAGAAGAGTCAGTTTTATTGTACTTAAGTCGGCATTGTGCCTTTTGTATTTAATTCCGATGCAATTTCTGTGTTCATCGTCAATAAGAAGGTCAGAGGGATACAGTAAACCTCAAGTGAAGCATCGGAATCTATAACTAGTGTCACACGAATGGTTCAAAACATAGACCGTAAGAGTAGTCAGTCTTCTTGTACTTAAGTCTGCATTGTGCTTTTTGTATTTAATTCTGATGCTTTTTCTGTGTTTCATCGTCGATAAGAAGGTCAGAGGGATACAGTAAACCTGAAGTGAAGCATCGGAATCTATAACTAGTGTCACACGAATGGTTCAAACCATTGACTGTAAGAGGAGTCAGTTTTCTTGTACTTAAGTCGGCATTGTGCCTTTTGAATATAACTCCAATGCAATTTCTGAGTTTCATCGTCAAGAAGAAGGTCAGAGGGATACAGTAAACCTGAAGTGAAGCAGCAGAATCTATAACTAGTGTCACAGGAATGGTTCAAAACATAGACAGTAAGAAGAGTCAGTTTTCTAGTACTTAAGTCTGCATTGTGCTTTTTGTATTTAATTCCGATGCATTGTCTGTGTTTCATCGTCAATGAGAAGGTCAGAGGGATACAGTAAACCTGAAGTGAAGCATCGGAATCTAAATCTAATGTCACATGAATGGTTCAAAGCATAGACAGTAAGAAGAGTCAGTTTTCTTGTACTTAAGTCGGCATTGTGCCTTTTTTTTAATTCCGTAGCAATTTCTGTGTATCATCGTCAACAAGAAGGTCAGAGGGATACAGTAAACCTGTAGTAAAGCATCGGAATCTATAACTAGTGTCACATGAATGGTTCAAAACATAGACAGTAAGAAGAGTCAGTTTTCTTGTACTTAAGTCGGCATTGTGCCTTTTGTATTAAATTCCGATGCAATTTCTGTGTTTCATCGTCAATAAGAAGGTCAGAGGGATACAGTAAACCTGAAGTGAACATCGGAATCTATTACTAGTGTCAAAGGAATGGTTCCAAACATAGACAGTAAGAAGAGTCAGTTTTCTTGTACTTAAGACGGCCGTTGTGCCTTTTGTATTTAATTCTGATGCAATTTCTATGTTTCATCGTCAATAAGAAGGTCGGAGGGATACAGTTAACCTGAAGTGAAGCATCGGAATCTATAACTAGTGTCACAGGAATGGTTCAAACATAGACAGTAAGAAGAGTCAGTTTTCTTGTACTTAAATCGGCATTGTGCCTTTTGTATTTAATTCCGATGCAATTTCTGTGTTTCATCGTCAATAAGATGGTCAGAGGGATACAGTAAACCTGAAGTGTAGCATCGGAATCTATAACTAGTGGTCACAGAAATGGTTCAAATCATAGCCAGTGAGAAGAGTCAGTTTTCTTGTACTGAAGTCGGCATTGTGCCTTTTGTATTTAATTCCGATGCAATTTCTGTGTTCATCGTCAATAAGAAGGTCAGAGGCATACAGTAAACCTGAAGTGAAGCATCGGAATCTATAACTAGTGTCAAAGGAATGGTTCAAAACATAGACTGTAAGTGGTGTCAGTTTTCTTTTACTTAAGTCTGCATTGTGCCTTTTGTATTTATTTCCGATGCATTTTCTGTGTTTCATCGTCAATACGAAGGTCAGAGGGATACAGTAAACTTGAGGTGAAGCATCGGAATCTAAATTTAGTGTCACAGGAATGGTTCGAAGCATAGACAGTAAGACGAGTCAGTTTTCTTGTACTTAAGTCGGCATTGTGCCTTTTGTATTTAATTCCGAAGCAATTTCTGTGTATCATCGTCAACAAGAAGGTCAGAGGGATACAGTCAACCTGTAGTAAAGCATCGGAATCTATAACTAGTGTCACATGAATGGTTCAAAACATAGACAGTATGAAGAGTCAGTTTTCTTGTACTTAAGTCGGCATTGTGCCTTTTGTATTAAATTCCGATGCAATTTCTGTGTTTCATCGTCAATAAGAATGTCAGATGGATACAGTAAACATGAAGTGAAGCATCGGAATCCATAACTAGTGTCACAGGAATGGTTGTAAACATAGACCGTAAGAAGAGTCAGATTTCTTGTACTTAAGTCGGCATTCTGCCTTTTGTATTTAATTCCGATGCAATTTCTGTGTCATCGTCAATAAGATGGTCAGAGGGATACAGTAAACCTGAGGTGAAGCATCGGAATCTATTACTTGTGTCACAGGAATGGTTCAAATCATAGACAGTAAGAAGAGTCAGTTTTCTTGTACTTAAGTCGGAATTGTCCCTTTTGTATTTAATTCCGATGCAATTTCAGTGTTTCATCGTCAATAAGATGGTCAGAGGGATACAGTGAAACTGAAGTGAAGCATCGGAATCTATAACTAGTGTCACACGAATGGTTCAAACCATTGACTGTAAGAGGAGTCAGTTTTCTTGTACTTATGTCGGCATTGTGCCTTTTGAATATAACTCCGATGCAATTTCTGAGTTTCATCGTCAAGAAGAAAGTCAGGGGGATACAGTAAACCTGAAGTGAAGCAGCAGAATCTATAACTAGTGTCACAGAAATGGTTCAAAACATAGACAGTAAGAAGAGTCAGTTTTCTTGTACTTAAGTCTGCATTGTGCCTTTTGTATTTAATTCCGATGCAATTTCTATGTTTCATCGTCAATAAGAAGTTCAGAGGGATACAGTAAACCTGAAGTGAAGCATCGGAATCTTTAACTAGTGTCACAGGGATGGTTCAAACATAGACAGTAAGAAGAGTCAGTTTTCTTGTAGTTAAGTCAGCATTGTGCCTTTTGTATTTAATTCCGAAGCAATTTCTGTGTTCATCGTCAATAAGAAGGTCAGAGGCATACAGTAAACCTGAAGTGAAGCATCGGAATCTATAACTAGTGTCACAGGAATGGTTCAAAACATAGACTGTAAGTGGAGTGAGTTTTCTTTTACTTAAGTGTGCATTGTGCTTTTTGTATTTAATTTCGATGCATTTTCTGTGTTTCATCGTCAATAAGAAGGTCAGAGGGATACAGTAAACCTGAAGTGAAGCATGGGAAACTAAATCTAGTGTCACAGGAACGGTTCAAAGCATAGACAGTAAGAAGAGTCAGTTTTCTTGTACATAAGTCGGAATTGTGCCTTTTGTATTTAATTCCGATGCAATTTCAGTGTTTCATCGTCAATAAGATGGTCAGAGGGATACAGTGAAACTGAAGTGAAGCAGCAGAATCTATAACTAGTGTCACAGAAATGGTTCAAAACATAGAGAGTAAGAAGAGTCAGTTTTCTTGTACTTAAGTCTGCATTGTGCCTTTTGTATTTAATTCCGATGCAATTTCTATGTTTCATCGTCAATAAGAAGGTCAGAGGCATACAGTAAACCTGAAGTGAAGCATCGGAATCTTTAACTAGTGTCACAGGAATGGTTCAAACATAGACAGTAAGAAGAGTCAGTTTTCTTGTAGTTAAGTCGGCATTGTGCCTTTTGTATTTAATTCCGAAGCAATTTCTGTGTTCATCGTCAATAAGAAGGTCAGAGGCATACAGTAAACCTGATGTGAAGCATCGAAATCTATAACTAGTGTCACAGGAATGGTTCAAAACATAGACTGTAAGATGAGTGAGTTTTCTTTTACTTAAGTCTGCATTGTACTTTTTGTATTAAATTCCGATGTAATTTCTGTGTTTCATCGTCAATAAGAAGGTCAGAGGGATACAGTAAACATGAAGTGAAGCATCGGAATCCATAACTAGTGTCACAGGAATGGTAGAAGGCATAGACAGTAACAAGAGTCAGTTTTCTTGTAATTAAGTCGGCAATCTGCCTTTTGTATTTAATTCCGATGTAATTTCTTTGATTCATCGTCAATCAGAAGGTCAGAGGGATACAGTAAACCTGAAGTGAAGCATCGGAATCTATTACTAGTGTCACAGGAATGGTTCAAAACATAGACAGTAAGAAGAGTCAGTTTTCTTGTACTTAAGTCGGAATTGTGCCGTTTGTATTTAATTCCGATGCAATTTCAGTGTTTCATTGTCAATAAGATGGTCAGAGGGATACAGTGAACCTGAAGTGAAGCATCGGAAACTATGACTAGTGTCACAGGAATGGTTCAAAACATAGACTGTAAGAAGAGTCAGTTTTCTTGTACTTAAGTCGGCATTGTACCTTTTGAATTTAACACCGATGCAATTTCTGTGTTTCATCGTCAATAAGAAGGTCAGAGGAACACAGTAAACCTGAAGTGAAGCATCGGAATCTATAACTAGTGTCACAGGAATGGTTCAAAACATAGACAGTAAGAAGAGTCAGTTTTATTGTACTTAAGTCGGCATTGTGCCTTTTGTATTTAATTCCGATGCAATTTCTGTCTTCATCGTCAATAAGAAGGTCAGAGGGATACAGTAAACCTGAAGTGAAGCATCGGAATCTGTAACTAGTGTCACACGCATGGTTCAAAACATAGACCGTAAGAGGAGTCAGTCTTCTTGTACTTAAGTCTGCACTGTGCTTTTTGTATTTAATTCTGATGCTTTTTCTGTGTTTCATCGTCGATAAGAAGGTCAGAGGGATACAGTAAACCTGAAGTGAAGCATCGGAATCTATAACTAGTGTCACACGAATGGTTCAAACCATTGCCTGTAAGAGGAGTCAGTTTTCTTGTACTTAAGTCGGCATTGTGCCCTTTGAATATAACTCCAATGCAATTTCTGAGTTTCATCGTCAAGAAGAAGGTCAGAGGGATACAGTAAACCTGAAGTGAAGCAGCAGAATCTATAACTAGTGTCACAGGAATGGTTCAAAACATAGACAGTAAGAAGAGTCAGTTTTCTAGTACTTAAGTCTGCATTGTGCTTTTTGCATTTAATTCCGATGCATTGTCTGTGTTTCATCGTCAATGAGAAGGTCAGAGGGATACAGTAAACCTGAAGTGAAGCATCGGAATCTAAATCTAATGTCACAGGAATGGTTCAAAGCATAGACTGTAAGAAGAGTCAGTTTTCTTGTACTTATGTCGGCATTGTGCCTTTTTTTTTAATTCCGTAGCAATTTCTGTGTATCATCGTCAACAAGAAGGTCAGAGGGATACAGTAAACCTGTAGTAAAGCATCGGAATCTATAACTAGTGTCACATGAATGGTTCAAAACATAGACAGTAAGAAGAGTCAGTTCTCTTGTAATTAAGTCGGCATTGTGCCTTTTGTATTCAATTCCGATGCAATTTCAGTGTTTCATCGTCAATAAGATGGTCAGAGGGATACAGTGAACCTGAAGTGAAGCATCGGAATCTATGACTAGTGTCACAGGAATGGTTCAAAACATAGACTGTAGGAAGAGTTTGTTTTCTTGTACTTATGGCGGCATTGTGCGTTTTGTATTTAATTCCGATGCGATTTCTGTGTTTCATCGTCAATACGACGGTCAGTGGGATACAGTAAACCTGAAGTGAAACATTCGAATCTATAACTGGCGTCACAGGAATGGTTCAAAACACAGACAGTAAGAAGAGTCACTTACCTTGTCCTTAAGTCGGCAGTGTGCCTTTTGTATTTAAATCCGAAGCAATTTCTGTGTTTCATCGTCAAGAAGAAGATCAGAGGGATACAGTAATCCTGAAGTTAAGCATCGTAAACTATAACGAGTGTCATATGAATGGTTCAAAATATAGACAGTAAGAAGAGTCAATTTTCTTGTACTTAAGTCGGCATTGTGATTTTTGTATTTAATTCCGATGCAATTTCTGTGTTCATCGTCAATAAGAAGGTCAGAGGGATACAGTAAACCTGAAGTGAAGCATCGTAATCTATAACTAGTGTCACACGAATGGTTCAAAACATAGACCGTAGGAGGAGTCAGTCTTCTTGTACTTAAGTCTGCATTGTGCTTTTTGTATTTAATTCCGATGCATTTTCTGTGTTTCGTCGTCAATAAGAAGGTCAGAGGGATACAGTAAACCTGAAGTGAAGCATCGGAATCTAAATCCAGTGTCACAGGAATGGTTCAAAGCATAGACAATAATAAGAGTCAGTTTTCTTGTACTTAAGTCGGCACTGTGCCTTTTGTATTAAATTCCGATGCAATTTCTGTGTTTCATCGTCAATAAGAATGTCAGAGGGATACAGTAAACATGAAGTGAAGAATCGGAATCCATAACTAGTGTCACAGGAATGGTTGAAAACATAGTAAGTAAGAAGAGTCAGTTTTCTTGTACTTAAGTCGGCATTGTGCCTTTTGTACTTAATTCCGATGCAATTCCTGTGTTTCATCGTCAATAAGAAGGTCAGAGGGATACAGTAAACCTGAAGTGAAGCATCGGAATCTATTACTAGTGTCACAGGAATGGTTCAAAACATAGACAGTAAGAAGAGTCAGTTTTCTTGTACTTAAGTCGGAATTGTGCCTTTTGTACTTAATTCTGATGCAATTTCAGTGTTTCATCGTCAATAAGATGGTCAGAGGGATACAGTGAACCTGAAGTGGAGCATCGGAATCTATAACTAGTGTCACAGGAATAGTTCAAAACATAGATAGTAAGAAGAGTCAGATTTCTTGTACTTAAGTCGGCATTGGGCCTTTTGTATTTCATGCCGATGGAATTTCAGTGTTTCATCGTCAATAAGAAGGTCAGAGGGATACAGTAAACCTGAAGTGAAGCATCGGAATCTGTAACTAGTGTCACAGGAATGGTTCAAAACATAGACAGTAAGAAGAGTCAGTTTTCTTGTACTAAAGTCGCATTGTGCCTTTTGTATTTAATTCCGATGCAATACCTGTGTTTCTTCATCAATAAGAAGGTCAGAGGGATACAGTAAACCTGAAGTGAAGCGTCGGAATTTATGACTAGTGTCACAGGAATGGTTCAAAACATAGACTGTATGAAGAGTTTGTTTTCTTGTACTTAAGTCGGCATTGTGCGTTTTGTATTTAATTCCGATGCAATTTCTGTGTTTCATCGTCAATCCGACGGTCAGTGGGATACAGTAAACTTGAAATGAAACATCGGAATCTATAACTGGCGTCACAGGAATGGTTCGAAACACAGACAGTAAGAAGAGTCAGTTATCTTGTACATAAGTCGGCAATGTGCCTTTTGTATTTAAATCCGAAGCATTTTCATGTGTTTCATCGTCAAGAAGAAGGTCAGAGGGATACAGTAATCCTGAAGTTAAGCATCGTAAACAATACCGAGTGTCATATGAATGGTTCAAAATATAGACAGTAATAAGAGTCAATTTTCTTGTACTTAAGTCGGCTTTGTGCCTGTTGTATTTAATTCCGATGCATTTTCAGTATTTCATCGTCAATAAGATGGTCAGAGGGATACAGTGAACCTGAAGTGAAGCATCGCAATTTATAACCAGTGTCACAGGAATGGTTCAAAACATAGACAGTAAGAAGAGTCAGGTTTCTTGTACTTAAGTCGGCATTGGGCCTTTTGTATTTAATTCCGATGCAATTTCAGTGTTTCATCGTCAATAAGAAGGTCAGAGGGATACAGTAAACCTGAAGTGAAGCATCGGAATCTATAACTAGCGTCACAGGAATGGTTTAAAGCATAGACAGTATGAAGGTTCAGGTTTCTTGTACTTAAGTCGGCATTGTGCCTTTTGTATTTAATTCCGATGCAATTTCTGTGTTTCATCGTCAATAAGAAGGTCAGAGGCATACAGTAAACCTGAAGTGAAGCATCGGAATCTATAACTAGTGTCACAGGAATGGTTCAAAACATAGACAGTAAGAAGAGCCAGGTTTCTTGTACTTAAGTCGGCATTGTGCCTTTTGTATTTAATTCCGATGCAATTTCAGTGTTTCATCGTCAATAAGAAGGTCAGAGGGATATAGTGAACCTGAAGTGAAGCATCGGATTCTATAACTAGTGTCACAGTAAGAAGCACAGTTTTCTTATTCTTAAGTCGGCATTGTGCCTTTTGTATTTAATCCGATACAATTTCGGTGTTTTCTCGTCAATAAGAAGTTCGGAGGGATACGGTAAACCTGAAGTGAACCATCGGAATCTGTAACTAGTGTCACAGGAATTGTTCAAAACATAGACAGTATGAAGAGTCAGTTTTCTTGTACTTAAGTCGGCATTGTGCCTTTTGTACTTAATTCCGATGCAATTCCTGTGTTTCATCGTCAATAAGAAGGTCAGAGGGATACAGTTAACCTGCAGTGAAGCATCGGAATCAATAACTAGTGTCACATGAATGTTTCAAATCATAGACAGTAAGAAGAGTCAGTTCTCTTGTACTTAAGTCGGCATTGTGCCTTTTGTATTTAATTCCGAACAATTTCTGTGTTTCATCGTCAATAAGAAGGTCAGAGGTATACAGTTAACCTGAAGTGAAGCATCGGAATCTATAACTAGTGACACAGGGATGGTTCAAATCATAGACAGTAAGAAGAGTCAGTTTTCTTGTACTTAAGTCGGCATTGTGCCTTTTCTATTTAATTCCGATGCAATTTCTGTGTTTCATCGTCAATAAGAAGCTCAGAGGGATACAGTAAACCTAAAGCGAAGCATCGGAATCTATAACTAGTGTCACAGGAATGGTTCAAAACATAGACAGTAAGATGAATCAGTTTTCTTGTACTTAAGTCGGCAATGTGCCTTTTGTATTTAATTCCGATGCAATTTCTGTGTTTCATCGTCAAGAAGAAGGTCAGAGGGATACAGTAAACCAGAAGTAAAGCATCGTAATCTATATCGAGTGTCACATGAATGGTTCAAAATATAGACAGTAAGAAGAGTCAGTTTTCTTGTACTTAAGTCGGCATTGTACCTTTTGTATTTAATTCAGATGCAATTTCTGTGTTTCATCGTCAATAAGAAGGGCAGAGGGATACTGAAAACCTGAAGTGAAGCATCGGAATCTATAACTAGTGTCACAGGAATGGTTCAAAACATAGACAGTATGAAGAGTCAGTTCTCTTGTACTTAAGTCGGCATTGTGCCTTTTGTATTTAATTCCGATGCAATTTATGTGTTTCATCGTCAATATGAAGGTCAGAGGCATACAGTAAACCTGAAGCGAAGCATCGGAATCTATAACTAGTGTCACAGGAATGGTTCAAAACATAGAGAGTATGAAGTGCCAGCTTTCTTGTACTTAAGTCGGAATTGTGCTTTTTGTATTTAATTCCGATGCAATTTCAGTGTTTCATCGTCAATAAGAAGGTCACAGGGATATAGGGAGCCTGAAGTGAAGCATCGGATTCTATAACTAGTGTCACAGGAATTATTCAAAACATAGACAGTAAGAAGATCAGTTTCCTTGTACTTAAGTCGGCATTGTGCCTTTTGTATTTAATCCGATGCAATTACTGTGTTTCATCGCCAATAAGGAGGACGGGGGGATACGGTAAACCTGAAGTGAAGCATCGGAATCTATAACTAGTGTCACAGAAATTGTTCAAAGCATAGACAGTAAGAAGAGTCAGATTTCTTGTACATATGTCAGCATTGTGCCTTTTGTATTAAATTCCGATGCGATTGCTGTGTTTCATCGTCAATAAGAAGGTCAGAGGGATACAGTAAACCTGCAGGGAAGCATCGGAATTTATAACTAGTGTCACATGAATGGTTCAAAACATAGGCAGTAAGAAGAATGAGTTTTCTTGTACTTCAGTCGGCATTGTGCCTTTTGTATTTAATTCCGATGCAATTTCTGTGTTTCATCGTCAATAAGAATGTCAGAGGGATACAGTAAACATGAAGTGAAGCATCGGAATCCATAACTAGTGTCACAGGAATGGTTGAAAACATAGACAGTAAGAAGAGTCAATTTTCTTGTACATAAGTCGGCATTCTGCCTTTTGTATTTAATTCCGATGCAATTTCTGTGTTTCATCGTCAATAAGAAGGTCAGTGGGATACAGTAAACCTGAAGTGAAGCATCGGAATCTGTTACTAGTGTCACAGGAATGGTTCAAAACGTAGACAGTAAGAAGAGTCAGTTTTCTTGTACTTAAGTCAGCATTGTGCCTTTTGTATTTAATTCCGATGCAATTTCTCTGTTTCATCGTCGGTAAGAACGTCAGAGGGATACAGCAAACCTGAAGTGAAGCATCGGAATCTATAACTAGTGTCACGGGAATGGTTCAAATCATAGACAGTAAGAAGAGTCAGTTTTCTTGTACTTAAGTCGGCATTGTGCCTTTTCTATTTAATTCCGATGCAATTTCTGTGTTTCATCGTCAATAAGAAGCTCAGAGGGATACAGTAAACCTGAAGTGAAGCATCGGAATCTATATCTAGTGTCTCAGCAATGATTCAAAGCATAGACTGTAAGAAGAGTCAGTTTTCTTGTACTTAAGTCGGCATTGTGCCTTTTGTATTTCATTCCGATGCAATTTCTGTGTTCATCGTCAATAAGAAGGTCAGAGGGATACAGTAAACCTGAAGTAAAGCATCGTAATTCTATATCGAGTGTCACATGATGGTTCAAAATATAGACAGTAAGAGGTGTCAGTTTTCTTGTACTTAAGTCGGCAATTGTACCTTTTGTATTTAATTCCGATGCAATCTGTGTTTCATCGTCAATAAGAAGGGCAGAGGGATACTGTAAACCTGAAGTGAAGCATCGGAATCTATAACTAGTGTCACAGTAATGGTTCAAAACATAGACAGTATGAAGAGTCAGTTCTCTTGTACTTAAGTCGGCATTGTGCCTTTTGTATCTAATTCCGATGCAATTTATGTGTTTCATCGTCAATATGAAGGTCAGAGGCATACAGTAAACCTGAAGTGAAGCATCGGAATCTATAACTAGTGTCACAGGAATGGTTCAAAACATAGAGAGTATGATGTGCCAGCTTTCTTGTACATAAGTCGGCATTGTGCCTTTTGTATTTAATTCCGATGCAATTTCAGTGTTTCATCGTCAATAAGAAGGTCAGAGGGATATAGTGAGCCTGAAGTGAAGCATCGGATTCTATAACTAGTGTCACAGGAATTATTCAAAACATAGATAGTAAGAAGATCAGTTTTCTTGTACTGAAGTCGAAATTGTTCCTTTGGTATTTAATCCGATGCAATTACTGTGTTTCATCGCCAATAAGAAGGACGGAGGGATACGGTAAACCTGAAGTGAAGCATCGGAATCTATAACTAGTGTCACAGGAATTGTTCAAAGCATAGACAGTAAGAAGAGTCACATTTCTTGTACTTATGTCAGCATTGTGCCTTTTGTATTAAATTCCGATGCGATTGCTGTGTTTCATCGTCAATAAGAAGGTCAGAGGGATACAGTAAACCTCCAGTGAAGCATCGGAATTTATAACTAGTGTCACATGAATGGTTCAAAACATAGGCAGTAAGAAGAATCAGTTTTCTTGTACTTCAGTCGGCATTGTGCCGTTTGTATTTAATTCCGATGCAATTTCTGTGTTTCATCATCAATGAGAAGGTCAGAGGGATACAGTAAACCTGAAGTAAAGCAACGGAATCTATAACGAGTTGCAAATGAATGGTTTAAATCATAGACAGTAAGAAGAGTCAATTTTCTTGTACATAAGTCGGCATTGTGCCTTTTGTATTTAATTCCGATGCAATTTCTGTGTTTCATCGTCAATAAAAAGTTCGGAGGGATACGGTAAACCTGAAGTGAACCATCGGAATCCATAACTAGTGTCACAGGAATTGTTCAAAACATAGACAGTATGAAGAGTCAGTTTTCTTGTACTTAAGTCGGCATTGTGCCTTTTGTACTTAATTCCGATGCAATTCCTGTGTTTCATCGTCAATAAGAAGGTCAGAGGGATACAGTAAACCTGCAGTGAAGCATCGGATTAAATAACTAGTGCCACATGAATGTTTCAAATCATAGACAGTAAGAAGAGTCAGTTTTCTTGTACTTAAGTCGGCATTGTGCCTTTTGTATTTAATTCCGAAGCAATTTCTGTGTTTCATCGTCAATAAGAAGGTCAGAGGTAAACAGTTAACCTGAAGTGAAGCATCGGAATCTATAACTAGTGTCACAGGAATGGTTCAAATCATAGACAGTAAGAAGAGTCAGTTTTCTTGTACATAAGTCGGCATTGTGCCTTTTCTATTTGATTCCGATGCAATTTCTGTGTTTCATCGTCAATAAGAAGCTCAGAGGGATACAGTAAACCTGAAGTGAAGCATCAGAATCTATAACTAGTGTCACAGGAATGGTTCAAAACATAGACAGTATGAAGAGTCAGTTCTCTTGTACTTAAGTCGGCATTGTGCCTTTGTATTTAATTCCGATGCCATTTATGTGTTTCATCGTCAATATGAAGGTCAGAGGCATACAGTAAACCTGAAGTGAAGCATCGGAATCTATAACTAGTGTCACAGGAATGGTTCAAAACATAGAGAGTATGAAGTGCCAGCTTTCTTGTACTTAAGTCGGCATTGTGCCTTTTGTATTTAATTCCGATGCAATTTCAGTGTTTCATCGTCAATAAGAAGGTCAGAGGGATATAGGGAGCCTGAAGTGAAGCATCGGATTCTATAACTAGTGTCACAGGAATTATTCAAAACTTAGACAGTAAGAAGATCAGTTTCCTTGTACTTAGTTCGGCATTGTGCCATTTGTATTTAATCCGAAGCAATTACTGTGTTTCATCGCCAATAAGGAGGACGGAGGGATACGGTAAACCTGAAGTGAAGCATCGGAATCTATAACTAGTGTCACAGGAATTGTTCAAAGCATAGACAGTAAGAAGAGTCAGATTTCTTGTACATATGTCAGCATTGTGCCTTTTGTATTAAATTCCGATGCGATTGCTGTGTTTCATCGTCAATAAGAAGGTCAGAGGGATACAGTAAACCTGCAGTTAAGCATCGGAATTAACAACTACTGTCACATGAATGGTTCAAAACATAGGCAGTAAGAAGAATGAGTTTTCTTGTACTTCAGTCGGCATTGTGCCTTTTGAATTTAATTCCGATGCAATTTCTGTGTTTCATCATCAATAAGAATGTCAGAGGGAAACAGTAAACATGAAGTGAAGCATCGGAATCCATAACTAGTGTCACAGGAATGGTTGAAAACATAGACAGTAAGAAGAGTCAGTTTTCTTGTACATAAGTCGGCATTCTGCCTTTTGTATTTAATTCCGATGCAATTTCTGTGTTTCATCGTCAATAAGAAGTTCAGTGGGATACAGTAAACCTGAAGTGAAGCATCGGAATCTGTTACTAGTGTCACAGGAATGGTTCAAAACGTAGACAGTAAGAAGAGTCAGTTTTCTTGTACTTAAGTCGGAATTGTGCCTTTTGTATTTAATTCCGATGCAATTTCAGTGTTTCATCGTCAATAAGATGGTCAGAGGGATACAGTGAACCTGAAGTGAAGCATCGGAATCAATAACTAGTGTCACATGAATGTTTCAAATCGTAGACAGTAAGAAGAGTCAGTTTTCTTGTACTTAAGTCAGCATTGTGCCTTTTGTATTTAATCCCGACGCAATTTCTGTGTTTCATCGTCGGTAAGAACGTCAGAGGGATACCGTAAACCTGAAGTGAAGCATCGGAATCTATAACTAGTGTCACAGGAATGGTTCAAATCATAGACAGTAAGAAGAGTCAGTTTTCTTGTACTTAAGTCGGCATTGTGCCTTTTCTATTTAATTCCGATGCAATTTCTGTGTTTCATCGTCAATAAGAAGCTCAGAGGGATACAGTAAACCTGAAGTGAAGCATCGGAATCTATAACTAGTGTCTCAGGAATGGTTCAAAGCATAGACAGTAAGAAGAGTCAGTTTTCTTGTACTTAAGTCGGCATTGTGCCTTTTGTATTTAATTCCGATGCTATTTCTGTGTTTAATCGTCAATAAGAAGGTCAGAGGGATACAGTAAACCTGAAGTAAAGCATCGTAATCTATATCGTGTGTCACATGAATGGTTCAAAATATAGACAGTAAGTGGTGTCAGTTTTCTTGTACTTAAGTCGGCATTGTACCTTTTGTATTTAATTCCAATGCAATTCCTGTGTTTCATCGTCAATAAGAAGGGCAGAGGGATACTGTAAACCTGAAGTGAAGCATCGGAATCTATAACTAGTGTCACAGTAATGGTTCAAAACATAGACAGTATGAAGAGTCAGTTCTCTTGTACTTAAGTCGGCATTGTGCCTTTTGTATTTAATTCCGATGCAATTTATGTGTTTCATCGTCAATATGAAGGTCAGAGGCATACAGTAAACCTGAAGTGAAGCATCGGAATCTATAACTAGTGTCACAGGAATGGTTCAAAACATAGAGAGTATGATGTGCCAGCTTTCTTGTACATAAGTCGGCATTGTGCCTTTTGTATTTAATTCCGATGCAATTTAGTGTTTCATCGTCAATAAGAAGGTCAGAGGGATATAGTGAGCCTGAAGTGAAGCATCGGATTCTATAACTAGTGTCACAGGTATTATTCAAAACATAGATAGTTAGAAGATCAGTTTTCTTGTACTTAAGTCGGCATTGTGCCTTTTGTATTTAATACGATGCAATTACTGCGTTTCATCGCCAATAAGAAGGACGGAGGGATACGGTAAACCTGAAGTGAAGCATCGGAATCTATAACTAGTGTCACAGGAATTGTTCAAAGCATAGACAGTAAGAAGAGTCAGATTTCTTGTACTTATGTCAGCATTGTGCCTTTTGTATTAAATTCCGATGCGATTGCTGTGTTTCATCGTCAATAAGAAGGTCAGAGGGATGCAGTAAACCTGCAGTGAAGCATCGGAATTTATAACTAGTGTCACATGAATGGTTCAAAACATAGGCAGTAAGAAGAATCAGTTTTCTTGTACTTCAGTCGGCATTGTGCCGTTTGTATTTAATTCCGATGCAATTTCTGTGTTTCATCGTCAATAAGAAGGTCAGAGGGATACAGTAAACCTGAAGTGAAGCATCGGAATTTATATTTAGTGTCACAGGAATGATTCAAAACATAGACAGTAAGAAGAGTCAGTTATCTTGTACTTAAGTCGGCATTGTGCCTTTTGTATTTATTTCCGAAGCAATTTCTGTGTTTCATCGTCAATAAGAAGGTCTGAGGGATACAGTAAACCTGAAGTAAAGCAACGGAATCTGTAACGAGTTGCAAATGAATGGTTCAAAACATAGACAGTAAGAAGAGTCAGTTTTCTTGTACATAAGTCGGCATTGTGCCTTTTGTATTTAATTCCGATGCAATTTCTGTGTTTCATCGTCAATAAGAAGGTCAGAGGGATACAGTAAACCTGAAGTGAAGCATCGGAATCTATAACTAGTGTCACAGGAATGGTTGAAAACATAGTAAGTAAGAGGAGTCAGTTTTCTTGTACATAAGTCGGCATTCTGCCTTTTGTATTTAATTCCGATGCAATTTCTGTGTTTCATCGTCAATAAGAAGGTCAGAGGGATACAGTAAACCTGAAGTGAAGCATCGGAATCTATTACTAGTGTCACAGGAATGGTTCAAAACATAGACAGTAAGAAGAGTCAGTTTTCTTGTACTTAAGTCGGAATTGTGCCTTTTGTATTTAATTCCGATTCAATTTCAGTGTTTCATCGTCAATAAGATGGTCAGAGGGATACAGTAAACCTGAAGTGAAACATCGGAATCTATAACTAGTGTCACAGGAATGGTTCAAAACATAGACAGTAATAAGAGCCAGGTTTCTTGTACTTAAGTCGGCATTGTGCCTTTTGTATTTAATTCTGATGCAATTTCAGTGTTTCATCGTCAATAAGAAGGTCAGAGGGATATAGTGAACCTGAAGTGAAGCAACGGATTCTATAACTAGTGTCACAGTACGAAGCACAGTTTTCTTAACCTTAAGTAGGCATTGTGCCTTTTGTATTTAATCCGATACAATTTCGGTGTTTTATCGTCAATAAGAAGTTTGGAGGGATACGGTAAACCAGAAGTTAACCATCGGAATCTATAACTAGTGTCACAGGAATTGTTCAAAACATAGACAATATGAAGAGTCAGCTTTCTTGTACTTAAGTCGGCATTGTGCATTATGTACTTAATTCCGATGCAAAACCTGTGTCTCATCGTCATTTAGAAGGTCAGAGGGATACAGTAAACCTGCAGTGAAGCATCGGAATCAATAACTAGTGTCACATGAATGTTTCAAATGATAGACAGTAAGAAGAGTCAGTTTTCTTGTACTTAAGTCGGCATTGTGCCTTTTGTATTTAATTCCGAAGCAATTTCTGTGTTTCATCGTCAATAAGAAGGTAAGAGGTATACAGTTAACCTGAAGTGAAGCATCGGAATCTATAACTAGTGTTACAGGAATGGTTCAAATCATAGACAGTAAGAAGAGTCAGTTTTCTTGTACTTAAGTCGGTATAGTGCCTTTTCTATTTAATTCCGATGCAATTTCTGTGTTTCATCGTCAATAAGAAGCTCAGAGGGACACAGTTAACCTGAAGTGAAGCATCGGAATCTATAACTAGTGTCACAGGAATGGTTCAAAACATAGACAGTAAGAAGAGTCAGTTTTCTTGTACTTAAGTCGGCATTGTGCCTTTTGTATTTAATTCCGATGCAATTTCTGTGTTTCATCGTCAATAAGAACGTCAGAGGGATACAGTAAACCTGAAGTAAAGCATCGTAATCTATATCGAGTGTCACATGAATGGTTCAAAATATAGACAGTAGGAGGTGTCAGTTTTCTTGTACTTAAGTCGGCATTGTACCTTTTGTATTTTATTCCGATGCAATTCCTGTGTTTCATCGTCAATAAGAAGGGCAGAGGGATACTGTAAACCTGAAGTGAAGCATCGGAATCAATAACTAGTGTCACAGTAATGGGTCAAAACATAGACAGTATGAAGAGTCAGTTCTCTTGTACTTAAGTCGGCATTGTGCCTTTTGTATTTAATTCCGATGCAATTTATGTGCTTCATCGTCAATATGAAGGTCAGAGGCATACAGTAAACCTGAAGTGAAGCATCGGAATCTATAACTAGTGTCACAGGAATGCTTCAAAATATAGAGAGTATGATGTGCCAGCTTTCTTGTACATAAGTCGGCATTGTGCCTTTAGTATTTAATTCCGATGCAATTTCAGTGTTTCATCGTCAATAGGAAGGTCAGAGGGATATAGTGAGCCTGAAGTGAAGCATCGGATTCTATAACTAGTGTCACAGGAATTATTCAAAACATAGATAGTAAGAAGATCAGTTTTCTTGTACTTAAGTCGGCATTGTGCCTTTTGTATTTAATCCGATGCAATTACTGTGTTTCATCGCCAATAAGAAGGACGGAGGGATACGGTAAACCTGAAGTGAAGCATCGGAATCTATAACTAGTGTCACAGGAATTGTTCAAAGCATAGACAGTAAGAAGAGTCAGATTTCTTGTACTTATGTCAGCATTGTGCCTTTTGTATTAAATTCCGATGCGATTGCTGTGTTTCATCGTCAATAAGAAGGTCAGAGGGATACAGTAAACCTGCAGTGAAGCATCGGAATTTATAACTAGTGTCACATGAATGGTTCAAAACATAGGCAGTAAGAAGAATCAGTTTTCTTGTACTTCAGTCGGCATTGTGCCGTTTGTATTTAATTCCGATGCAATTTCTGTGTTTCATCGTCAATAAGAATATCAGAGGGATACAGTAAACCTGAAGTGAAGCATCGGAATTTATATTTAGTGTCACAGGAATGATTCAAAACATAGACAGTTAGAAGAGTCAGTTATCTTGTACTTAAGTCGGCATTGTGCCTTTTGTATTTATTTCCGAAGCAATTTCTGTGTTTCATCGTCAATAAGAAGGTCAGAGGGATACAGTAAACCTGAAGTAAAGCTACGGAATCTATAACGAGTTGCAAATGAATGGTTCAAAACATAGACAGTAAGAAGAGTCAGTTTTCTTGTACATAAGTCGGCATTGTGCCTTTTGTATTTGATTCCGATGCAATTTCTGTGTTTCATCGCCAATAAGAAGGTCAGAGGGATACAGTAAACCTGAAGTGAAGCATCGGAATCTATAACTAGTGTCACAGGAATGGTTGAGAACATAGTAAGTAAGAAGAGTCAGTTTTCTTGTACATAAGTCGGCATTCTGCCTTTTGTATTTAATTCCGATGCAATTTCTGTGTTTCATCGTCAATAAGAAGGTCAGAGGGATACAGTTAACCTGAAGTGAAGCATCGGAATCTATTACTAGTGTCACAGGAATGGTTCAAAACATAGACAGTAAGAAGAGTCAGTTTTCTTGTACTTAAGTCGGAATTGTGCCTTTTGTATTTAATTCCGATTCAATTTCAGTGTTTCATCGTCAATAAGATGGTCAGAGGGATACAGTAAACCTGAAGTGAAACATCAGAATCTATAACTAGTGTCACAGGAATGGTTCAAATCATAGACAGTAAGAAGAGTCAGTTTTCTTGTACTTAAGTCGGTATTGTGCCTTTTCTATTTAATTCCGATGCAATTTCTGTGTTTCATCGTCAATAAGAAGCTCAGAGGGATACAGTTACCCTGAAGTGAAGCATCGGAATCTATAACTAGTGTCACAGGAATGGTTCAAAACATAGACAGTAAGAAGAGTCAGTTTTCTTGTACTTAAGTCGGCATTGTGCCTTTTGTATTTAATTCCGATGCAATTTCTGTGTTTCATCGTCAATAAGAACGTCAGAGGGATACAGTAAACCTGAAGTAAAGCATCGTAATCTATATCGAGTGTCACATGAATGGTTCAAAATATAGACAGTAAGAGGTGTCAGTTTTCTTGTACTTAAGTCGGCATTGTACCTTTTGTATTTAATTCCGATGCAATTCCTGTGTTTCATCGTCAATAAGAAGGGCAGAGGGATACTGTAAACCTGAAGTGAAGCATCGGAATCTATAACTAGTGTCACAGTAATGGTTCAAAACATAGACAGTATGAAGAGTCAGTTCTCTTGTACTTAAGTCGGCATTGTGCCTTTTGTATTTAATTCCGATGCAATTTATGTGTTTCATCGTCAATATGAACGTCAGAGGCATACAGTAAACCTGAAGTGAAGCATCGGAATCTATAACTAGTGTCACAGGAATAGTTCAAAACATAGAGAGTATGATGTGCCAGCTTTGTTGTACATTAGTCGGCATTGTGCATTTAGTATTTAATTCCGATGCAATTTCAGTGTTTCATCGTCAATAAGAAGGTCAGAGGGATATAGTGAGCCTGAAGTGAAGCATCGGATTCCATTACTAGTGTCACAGGAATTATTCAAAACATAGATAGTAAGAAGATCAGTTTTCTTGTACTTAAGTCGGCATTGTGCCTTTTGTATTTAATCCGATGCAATTACTGTGTTTCATCGCCAATAAGAAGGACGGAGGGATACGGTAAACCTGAAGTGAAGCATCGGAATCTATAACTAGTGTCACAGCAATTGTTCAAAGCATAGACAGTAAGAAGAGTCAGATTTCTTGTACTTATGTCAGCATTGTGCCTTTTGTATTAAATTCCGATGCGATTGCTGTGTTTCATCGTCAATAAGAAGGTCAGAGGGATACAGTAAACCTGCAGTGAAGCATCGGAATTTATAACTAGTGTCACATGAATGGTTCAAAACATAGGCAGTAAGAAGAATCAGTTTTCTTGTACTTCAGTCGGCATTGTGCCGTTTGTATTTAATTCCGATGCAATTTCTGTGTTTCAACGTCAATAAGAAGGTCAGAGGGATACAGCAAACCTGAAGTGAAGCATCGGAATTTATATTTAGTGTCACGGGAATGATTCAAAACATAGACACTAAGAAGAGTCAGTTATCTTGTACTTAAGTCGGAATTGTGCCTTTTGTATTTAATTCCGATTCAATTTCAGTGTTTCATCGTCAATAAGATGGTCAGAGGGATACAGTAAACCTGTAGTGAAACATCGGAATCTATAACTAGTGTCACAGGAATGGTTCAAAACATGGACAGTAAGAAGAGCCAGGTTTCTTGTACTTAAGTCGGCATTGTGCCTTTTGTATTTAATTCCGATGCAATTTCAGTGTTTCATCGTCAATAAGAAGGTCAGAGGGATATAGTGAACCTGAAGTGAAGCAACGGATTCTATAACTAGTGTCACAGTAAGAAGCAAAGTTTTCTTAACCTTAAGTCGGCATTGTGCCTTTTGTATTTAATCCGATACAATTTCGGTGTTTTATCGTCAATAAGAAGTTCGGAGGGATACGGTAAACCTGAAGTTAACCATCGGAATCTATAACTAGTGTCACAGGAATTGTTCAAAACATAGACAGTATGAAGAGTCAGTTTTCTTGTACTTAAGTCGGCATTGTGCATTTTGTACTTATTTCCGATGCAATTCCTGTGTCTCATCGTCAATAAGAAGGTCAGAGGGATACAGTAAACCTGCAGTGAAGCATCGGAATCAATAACTAGTGTCACATGAATGTTTCAAATCATAGACAGTAAGAAGAGTCAGTTTTCTTGTACTTAAGTCGGCATTGTGCCTTTTGTATCTAATTCCGAAGCAATTTCTGTGTTTCATCGTCAATAAGAAGGTAAGAGGTATACAGTTAACCTGAAGTGAAGCATCGGAATCTATAACTAGTGTCACAGGAATGGTTCAAATCATAGACAGTAAGAAGAGTCAGTTTTCTTGTACTTAAGTCGGCATTGTGCCTTTTGTATCTAATTCCGAAGCAATTTCTGTGTTTCATCGTCAATATGAAGGTAAGAGGTATACAGTTAACCTGAAGTGAAGCATCGGAATCTATAACTAGTGTCACAGGAATGGTTCAAATCATAGACAGTAAGAAGAGTCAGTTTTCTTGTACTTAAGTCGGCATTGTGCCTTTTCTATTTAATTCCGATGCAATTTCTGTGTTTCATCGTCAATAAGAAGCTCAGAGGGATACAGTTAACCTGAAGTGAAGCATCGGAATCTATAACTAGTGTCACAGGAATGGTTCAAAACATAGACAGTAAGAAGAGTCAGTTTTCTTGTACTTAAGTCGGCATTGTGCCTTTTGTATTTAATTCCGATGCAATTTCTGTGTTTCATCGTCAAGAAGAACGTCAGAGGGATACAGTAAACCTGAAGTAAAGCATCGTAATCTATATCGAGTGTCACATGAATGGTTCAAAATATAGACAGTAAGAAGAGTCAGTTTTCTTGTACTTAAGTCGGCATTGTACCTTTTGTATTTAATTCCGATGCAATTTCTGTGTTTCATCGTCAATAAGAAGGGCAGAGGGATACTGTAAACCTGAAGTGAAGCATCGGAATCTATAACTAGTGTCACAGGAATGGTTCAAAACATAGACAGTATGAAGAGTCAGTTCTCTTGTACTTAATTCGGCATTGTGCCTTTTGTATTTAATTCCGATGAAATTTATGTGTTTCATCGTCAATATGAAGGTCAGAGGCATACAGTAAACCTGAATTGAAGCATCGGAATCTATAACAAGTGTCACAGGAATGGTTCAAATCATAGAGAGTATGAAGTGCCAGCTTTCTTGTACTTAAGTCGGCATTGTGCCTTTTGTATTTAATTCCGATGCAATTTCAGTGTTTCATCTTCAATAAGAAGGTCAGAGGGATATAGGGAGCCTGAAGTGAAGCATCGGATTCTATAACTAGTGTCACAGGAATTATTCAAAACATAGACAGTAAGAAGATCAGTTTCCTTGTACTTAAGTCGGCATTGTGCCTTTTGTATTTAATCCGATGGAATTACTGTGTTTCATCGCCAATAAGGAGGACGGAGGGATACGGTAAACCTGAAGTGAAGCATCGGAATCCATAACTAGTGTCACAGGAATTGTTCAAAGCATAGACAGTAAGAAGAGTCAGATTTCATGTACATATGTCAGCAATGTGCCTTTTGTATTAAATTCCGATGCGATTGCTGTGTTTCATCGTCAATAAGAAGGTCAGAGGGATACAGTAAACCTGCAGTGAAGCATCGGAATTTATAACTAGTGTCACATGAATGGTTCAAAACATAGGCAGTAAGAGGAATGAGTTTTCTTGTACTTCAGTCGGCATTGTGCCTTTTGTATTTAATTCCGATGCAATTTCTGTGTTTCATCGTCAATAAGAATGTCAGAGGGATACAGTAAACATGAAGTGAAGCATCGGAATCCATAACTAGTGTCACAGGAATGGTTGAAAACATAGACAGTAAGAAGAGTCAGTTTTCTTGTACATAAGTCGGCATTCTGCCTTTAGTATTTAATTCCGATGCTATTTCTGTGTTTCATCGTCAATAAGACGGTCAGTGGGATACAGTAAACCTGAAGTGAAGCATCGGAATCTGTTAGTAGTGTCACAGGAATGGTTCAAAACGTAGACAATATGAAGAGTCAGTTATCTTGTACTTAAGTCGGCATTGTGCCTTTTGTTTTTATTTCCGAAGCAATTTCTGTGTTTCATCGTCAATAAGAAGGTCAGAGGGATACAGTAAACCTGAAGTGAAGCATCGGAATGTATAACTAGTGTCACAGGAATGGTTGAAAACATAGTAAGTAAGAAGAGTCAGTTTTCTTGTACATAAGTCGGCATTGTGCCTTTTGTATTTAATTCCGATGCAATTTCTGTGTTTCATCGTCAATAAGAAGGTCAGAGGGATACAGTAAACCTGAAGTGAAGCATCGGAATCTATTACTAGTGTCACAGGAATGGTTCAAAACATAGACAGTAAGAAGGGTCAGTTTTCTTGTACTTAAGTCGGAATTGTGCCTTTTGTATTTAATTCCGATGCAATTTCAGTGTTTCATCGTCAATAAGATGGTCAGAGGGATACAGTAAACCTGAAGTGAAACATCGGAATCTATAACTAGTGTCACAGGAATGGTTCAAAACATAGACGGTAAGAAGAGCCAGGTCTCTTGTACTTAAGTCGGCATTGTGCCTTTTGTATCTAATTCCGATGCAATTTCAGTGTTTCATCGTCAATAAGAAGGTCAGACGGATATAGTGAACCTGAAGTGAAGCAACGGATTCTATAACTAGTGTCACAGTAAGAAGCTCAGTTTTCTTATACTTAAGTCGGCATTGTGCCTTTTGTATTTAATCCGATACAATTTCGGTGTTTTATCGTCAATAAGAAGTTCGGAGGGATACGGTAAACCTGAAGTTAACCATCGGAATCTATAACTAGTGTCACAGGAATTGTTCAAAACATAGACAGTATGAAGAGTCAGTTTTCTTGTACTTAAGTCAGCATTGTGCATTTTGTACTTAATTCCGATGCAATTCCTGTGTTTCATCGTCAATAAGAAGGTCAGAGGGATACAGTAAACCTGCAGTGAAGCATCGGAATCAATAACTAGTGTCACATGAATGTTTCAAATGATAGACAGTAAGAAGAGTCAGTTTTCTTGTACTTAAGTCGGCATTGTGACTTTTGTATTTAATTCCGAAGCAATTTCTGTGTTTCATCGTCAATAAGAAGGTCAGAGGTATACAGTTAACCTGAAGTGAAGCATCGGAATCTATAACAAGTGTCACAGGTATGGTTCAAAACATAGACAGTAAGAAGAGTCAGTTTTCTTGTACTTAAGTCAGCATTGTGCCTTTTGTATTTAATTCCGATGGAATTTCTGTGTTTCATCGTCAGTAAGAACGTCAGAGGGATACAGTAAACCTGAAGTGATGCATCGGAATCAATAACTAGTGTCACAGGAATGGTTCAAATCATAGACAGTAAGAAGAGTCAGTTTTCTTGTACTTAAGTCGGCATTGTGCATTTTTTATTTAATTCCGATGCAATTTCTGTGTTTCATCGTCAATAAGAAGCTCAGAGGGATACAGTAAACCTGAAGTGAAGCATCGGAATCTATAACTAGTGTCACAGGAATGGTTCAAAACATAGACAGTGAGAAGACTCAGTTTTCTTGTACTTAAGTCGGCATTGTGCCTTTTGTATTTAATTCCGATGCAATTTCTGTGTTTCATCGTCAAGAAGAAGGTCAGAGGGATACAGTAAACCTGAAGTAAAGCATCGTAATCCTAATCGAGTGTCACATGAATGGTTCAAAATATAGACAGTAAGACGAGTCAGTTTTCTTGTACTTAAGTCGGCATTGTACCTTTTGTATTTAATTCCGATGCAATTTCTGTGTTTCATCGTCAATATGAAGGGCAGAGGGATACTGTAAACCTGAAGTGAAGCATCGGAATCTATAACTAGTGTCACAGGAATTCTTCAAAACATAGACAGTATGAAGAGTCAGTTCTCTTGTACTTAAGTCGGCATTGTGCCTTTTGTATTTAATTCCGATGCAATTTATTTGTTTCATCGTCAATATGAAGGTCAGAGGCATACAGTAAACCTGAAGTGAAGCATCGGAATCTATAACTAGTGTCACAGGAATGGTTCAAAACATAGAGAGTATGAAGTGCCAGCTTTCTTGTACTTAAGTCGGCATTGTGCCTTTTGTATTTAATTCCGAGGCAATTTCAGTGTTTCATCGTCAATAAGAAGGTGAGAGGGATATAGGGAGCCTGAAGTGAAGCATCGAATTCTATAACTAGTGTCACAGGAATTATTCAAAACATAGACAGTAAGAAGATCAGTTTCCTTGTACTTAAGTCGGCATTGTGCCTTTTGTATTTAATCCGATGCAATTACTGTGTTTCATAGCCAATAAGGAGGACGGAGGGATACGGTAAACCTGAAGTGAAGCATCGGAATCTATAACTAGTGTCACGGGAATTGTTCAAAACATAGACAGTAAGAAGAGTCAGATTTCTTGTACTTATGTCAGCATTGTGCCTTTTGTATTAAATTCCGATGCGATTGCTGTGTTTCATCGTCAATAAGAAGGTCAGAGGGATACAGTAAACCTGCAGTGAAACATCGGAATTTATAACTAGTGTCACATGAATGGTTCAAAAACATAGGCAGTAAGAAGAATGAGTTTTCTTGTACTTCAGTCGGCATTGTGCCTTTTGTATTTAATTCCGATGCAATTTCTGTGTTTCATCGTCAATAAGAATGTCAGAGGGATACAGTAAACATGAAGTGAACCATCGGAATCCATAACTAATGTCACAGGAATGGTTGAAAACATAGACAGTAAGAAGAGTCAGTTTTCTTGTACATAAGTCGACATTCTGCCTTTTGTATTTAATTCCGATGCAATTTCTGTGTTTCATCGTCAATAAGAAGGTCAGTGGGATACAGTAAACCTGAAGTGAAGCATCGGAATCTATTACTAGTGTCACAGGAATGGTTCAAAGCGTAGACAGTAAGAAGAGTCAGTTTTCTTGTACTTAAGTCGGAATTGTGCCTTTTGTATTTAATTCCGATGCAATTTCAGTGTTTCATCGTCAATAAGATGGTCAGAGGGATACAGTGAACCTGAAGTGAAGCGTCGGAATCTATAACTAGTGTCACAGGAATAGTTCAAAACATTGACAGTAAGAAGAGTCAGATTTCTTGTACTTAAATCGGCATTGGGCCTTTTGTATTTAATGGCGATGCAATTTCAGTGTTTCATCGTCAATACGAAGGTCAGAGGGATACAGTAAACCTGCAGTGAAGCATCGGAATCAATAACTAGTGTCACATGAATGTTTCAAATCGTAGACAGTAAGAAGAGTCAGTTTTCTTGTACTTAAGTCAGCATTGTGACTTTTGTATTTAATTCCGATGCAATTTCTGTGTTTCATCGTCAGTAAGAACGTCAGAGGGATACAGTAAACCTGAAGTGAAGCATCGGAATCTACAACTAGTGTCACAGGAATGGTTCAAATCATAGACAGTAAGAAGAGTCAGTTTTCTTGTACTTAAGTCGGCATTGTGCCTTTTCTATTTAATTCCGATGCAATTTCTGTGTTTCATCGTCAATAAGAAGCTCAGAGGGATACAGTAAACCTGAAGTGTAGCATCGGAATCTATAACTAGTGTCACAGGAATGGTTCAAAACATAGACAGTGAGAAGAGTCAGTTTTCTTGTACTTAAGTCGGCATTGTGCCTTTTGTATTTAATTCCGATGCAATTTCTGTGTTTCATCGTCAAGAAGAAGGTCAGAGGGATACAGTAAACCTGAAGTAAAGCATCGTAATCTATGTCGAGTGTCACATGAATGGTTCAAAATATAGACAGTAAGAGGAGTCAGTTTTCTTGTACTTAAGTCGGCATTGTACATTTTGTATTTAATTCCGATGCAATTTCTGTGTTTCATCGTCAATAAGAAGGGCAGAGGGATACTGTAAACCTGAAGTGAAGCATCGGAATCTATAACTAGTGTCACAGTAATGGTTCAAATCATAGACAGCATGAAGAGTCAGTTCTCTTGTACTTAAGTCGGCATTGTGCCTTTTGTATTTAATTCCGATGCAATTTATGTGTTTCATCGTCAATATGAAGGTCAGAGGCATACAGTAAACCTGAAGTGAAGCATCGGAATCTATAACTAGTGTCACAGGAATGGTTCAAAACATAGAGAGTATGATGTGCCAGCTTTCTTGTACATAAGTCGGCATTGTGCCTTTTGTATTTAATTCCGATGCAATTTCAGTGTTCCATCGTCAATATAAAGGTCAGAGGGATATAGTGAGCCTGAAGGGAAGCATCGGATTCAATAACTAGTGTCACAGGAATTATTCAAAACATAGATAGTAAGAAGATCAGTTTTCTTGTACTTCAGTCGGCATTGTGCCTTTTGTATTTAATCCGATGCAATTACTGTGTTTCATCGCCAATAAGAAGGACGGAGGGATACGGTAAACCTGAAGTGAAGCATCGGAATCTATAACTAGTGTCACAGGAATTGTTCAAAGCATAGACAGTAAGAAGAGTCAGATTTCTTGTACTTATGTCAGCATTGTGCCTTTTGTATTAAATTCCGATGCGATTGCGGTGTTTCATCGTCAATAAGAAGGTCAGAGGGATACAGTAAACCTGCAGTGAAGCATCGGAATTTATAACTAGTGTCACATGAGTGGTTCAAAACATAGGCAGTAAGAAGAATCAGTTTTCTTGTACTTCAGTCGGCATTGTGCCGTTTGTATTTAATTCCGACGCAATTTCTGTGTTTCATCGTCAATAAGAAGGTCAGAGGGATACAGTAAACCTGAAGTGAATCATCGGAATTTATATTTAGTGTCACAGGAATGATTCAAAACATAAACAGTAAGAAGAGTCAGTCATCTTGTACTTAAGTCGGCATTGTGCCTTTTGTATTTATATCCAAAGCAATTTCTGTGTTTCATCGTCAATAAGAAGGTCAGAGGGACACAGTAAACCTGAAGTAAAGCTACGGAATCTATAACGAGTTGCAAATGAATGGTTCAAAACATAGACAGTAAGAAGAGTCAGTTTTCTTGTACATAAGTCGGCATTGTGCCTTTTGTACTTAATTCCGATGCAATTCCTGTGTTTCATCGTCAATAAGAAGGTCAGAGGGATACAGTAAACCTGCAGTGAAGCATCGGAATCAATAACTAGTGTCACATGAATGTTTCAAATCATAGACAGTAAGAAGAGTCAGTTTTCTTGTACTTAAGTCGTCATTGTGCCTTTAGTATTTAATTCCGAAGCAATTTCTGTGTTTCATCGTCAATAAGAAGGTCAGAGGTATACAGTTAACCTGAAGTGCAGCATCGGAATCTATAACAAGTGTCACAGGTATGGTTCAAAACATAGACAGTAAGAAGAGTCAGTTTTCTTGTTCTTAAGTCAGCATTGTGCCTTTTGTATTTAATTCCGATGCAATTTCTGTGTTTCATCGTCAGTAAGAACGTCAGAGGGATACAGTAAACATGAAGTGAAGCATCGGAATCTATAACTAGTGTCACAGGAATGGTTCAAATCATAGACAGTAAGAAGAGTCAGTTTTCTTGTACTTAAGTCGGCATTGTGCCTTTTCTAATGAATTCCGATGCAATTTCTGTGTTTCATCGTCAATAAGAAGCTCAGAGGGATACAGTATACCTGAAGTGAAGCATCAGAATCTATAACTAGTGTCACAGGAATGGTTCAAAACATAGTCAGTAAGAAGAGTCAGTTTTCTTGTACTTAAGTCGGCATTGTGCCTTTTGTATTTAATTCCGATGCAATTTCTGTGTTTCATCGTCAAGAAGAAGGTCAGAGGGATACAGTAAACCTGCATTAAAGCATCGTAATGTATATCGAGTGTCACATGATTGGTTCAAAATATAGACAGTAAGAAGAGTCAGGTTTCTTGTACTTAAGTCGGCATTGTGCCTTTTGTATTTAATACGATGCAATTACTGTGTTTCATCGCCAATAAGGAGGACGGAGGGATACGGTAAACCTGAAGTGAAGCATCGGAATCTATAACTAGTGTCACAGGAATTGTTCAAAGCATAGACAGTAAGGAGAGTCAGATTTCTTGTACTTATGTCAGCATTGTGCCTTTTGTATTAAATTCCGATTCGATTGCTGTGTTTCATCGTCAATAAGAATTTCAGAGGGATACAGTAAACCTGCAGTGAAGCATCGGAATTTATAACTAGTGCACATGAATGGTTCAAAACATAGGCAGTAAGAAGAATGAGTTTTCTTGTACTTCAATCGGCATTGTGCATTTTGTATTTAATTCCGATGCAATTTCTGTGTTTCATCGTCAATAAGAATGTCAGAGGGATACAGTAAACATGAAGTGAAGCATCGGAATCCATAACTAGTGTCACAGGAATGGTTGAAAACATAGACAGTAAGAAGAGTCAGTTTTCTTGTACATAAGTCGGCATTCGGCCTTTTGTATTTAATTCCGATGCAATTTCTGTGTTTCATCGTCAATAGGAAGGTCAGTGGGATACAGTAAACCTGAAGTGAAGCATCGGAATCTATTACTAGTGTCACAGGAATGGTTCAAAACGTAGACAGTAAGAAGAGTCAGTTTTCTTGTACTTAAGTCGGAAATGTGCCTTTTGTATTTAATTCCGATGCAATTTCAGTGTTTCATCGTCAATAAGATGGTCAGAGGGATGCAGTGAACCTGAAGTGAAGCATCGGAATCTATAACTAGTGTCACAGGAATAGTTCAAAACATAGACAGTAAGAAGAGTAAGATTTCTTGTACTTAAATCGGCATTGGGCCTTTTGTATTTAATGCCGATGCAATTTTAGTGTTTCATCGTCAATAAGAAGGTCAGAGGGATACAGTAAACCTGCAGCGAAGCATCGGAATCAATAACTAGTGTCACATGAATGTTTCAAATCGTAGACAGTAAGAAGAGTCAGTTTTCTTGTACTTAAGTCGGCATTGTGCCTTTTGTATTTAATTCCGAAGCAATTTCTGTGTTTCATCGTCAATAAGAAGGTCAGAGGTATACAGTTAACCTGAAGTGAAGCATCGGAAACTATAACAAGTGTCACAGGTATGGTTCAAAACATAGACAGTAAGAAGAGTCAGTTTTCTTGTACTTAAGTCAGCATTGTGCCTTTTGTATTTAATTCCGATGCAATTTCTGTCTTTCATCGTCAGTAAGAACGTCAGAGGGATACAGTAAACCTGAAGTGAAGCATCGGAATCTATAACTAGTGTCACAGGAATGGTTCAAATCATAGACAGTAAGAAGAGTCAGTTTTCTTGTACTTTAGTCGGCATTGTGCGTTTTCTATTTAATTCCGATGCAATTTCTGTGTTTCATCGTCAATAAGAAGCTCAGAGGGATACAGTAAACCTGAAGTGAAGCATCGGAATCTATAACTAGTGTCACAGGAATGGTTCAAAGCATAGTTAGTAAGAAGAGTCAGTTATCTTGTACTTAAGGCGGCATTGTGCCTTTTGTATTTATTTCCGAAGCAATTTCTATGTTTCATCGTCAATAAGAAGGTCAGAGGGATACAGTAAAGGTGAAGTAAAGCAACGGAATCTATAACGAGTTGCAAATAAATGGTTCAAAACATAGACAGTAAGAAGAGTCAGTTTTCTTGTACATAAGTCGGCATTGTCCCTTTTGTATTTAATTACGATGCAATTTCTGTGTTTCATCGTCATTAAGAAGGTCAGAGGGATACAGTAAACCTGAAGTGAAGCATCGGAATCTATAACTAGTGTCACAGGAATGGTTCAAAACATAGACAGTAAGTAGAGTCAGTTTTCTTGTACTTAAGTCGACATTGTGCCTTTTGTATTCAATTCCGATGCAATTTCTCTGTTTCATCGTCAATAAGAAGGTCAGAGGCATACAGTAAACCTGAAGTGAAGCATCGGAATCTATAACTGGTGTCACAGGAATGGTTCAAACATAGACAGTAAGGAGAGTAAGTTTTCTTGTACTTAAGTCGGCATTGTGCCCTTTGTATTTAATTCCGATGCAATTTCATTGTTCCATCGCCAATAAGAAGGTCAGAGGGATACAGTGTACCTGAAGTGAAGCATCGGAATCTATAACTAGTGTCACAGGAATGGTTCAAACCATAGACAGTAAGAAGAGTCAGTTTTCTTGTACTTAAGTCGGCATTGTGCCTTTTGTATTCAATTCCGAGGCAATTTCTGTGTTTCATCGTCAATAAGAAGGTCAGAAGAATACAGTAAACCTGAAGTGAAGCATCGGAATCTATAACTAGTGTCACAGGAATTGTACAAATCATAGACAGTAAGAAGAGTCAGTTTTCTTGTACTTAGGTCGGCATTGTGCCTTTTGTATTTAATTCCGATGCAATTTCTGTGTTCCATCGCCAATAAGAAGGTCAGGGGGATACAGTGAATCTGAAGTGAAGCATCGGAATCTATAACTAGTGTCACAGGAATGGTTCAAATCATAGACAGTAAGAAGAGTCAGTTTTCTTGTACTTAAGTCGGCATTGTGCCTTTTGTATTTAATTCCGAGGCAATTTCTGTGTTTCATCGTCAATAAGAAGGTCAGAGGAATACAGTAAACCTGAAGTGAAGCATCGGAATCTATAACTAGTGTCACAGGAATGGTTAAAAGCATAGACAGTAAGAAGAGTCAGTTTTCTTGTACTTAAGTCGGCATTGTGCCTTTTGTATTTAATTCCGATACAATTTCTGTGTTTCATCGTCAAGAAGAAGGTCAGAGGGATACAGTAAACCTGAAGTGAAGCATCGGAATCTGTAACTAGTGTCACAGGAATGGTTCAAAACATAGACAGCAAGAAGAGTCAGTTTTCTTGTACTTATGTCGGCATTGTGCCTTTTGTATTTAATTCCGATGCAATTTCTGTGTTTCATCGTCAAGAAGAAGGTCAGAGGGATACAGTAAACCTGAAGTAAAGCATCGTAATCTATATCGAGTGTCACATGAATGGTTCAAAATATAGACAGTAAGAAGAGTCAGTTTTCTTGTACTTAAGTTGGCATTGTACCTTTTGTATTTAATTCCGATGCAATTTCTGTGTTTCATTGTCAATAAGAAGGGCAGAGGGATACTGTAAACCTGAAGTGAAGCATCGGAATCTATAACTAGTGTCACAGGAATGGTTCAAAACATAGAGAGTATGAAGTGCCAGCTTTCTTGTACTTAAGTCGGCATTGTGCCTTTTGTATTTAATTCCGATGCAATTTCAGTGTTTCATCGTCAATAAGAAGGTCAGAGGGATATAGTGAGCCTGAAGTGAAACATCGGATTCTATAACTAGTGTCACAGGAATTATTCAAAACATAGACAGTAAGAAGATCAGTTTCCTTGTACTTAAGTTGGCATTGTGCCTTTTGTATTTAATCCGATGCATTAAACTGTGATTCATCGCCAATAAGAAGGACGGAGGGATACGGTAAACCTGAAGTGAAGCATCGGAATCTATAACTAGTGTCACAGGAATTGTTCAAAGCATAGACAGTAAGAAGAGTCAGATTTCTTGTACTTATGTCAGCATTGTGCCTTTTGTATTAAATTCCGAAGCGATTTCTGTGTTTCATCGTCAATAAGAAGGTCAGAGGGATACAGTAAAACTGCAGTGAAGCATCGGAATTTATAACTAGTGTCACATGAATGGTTCAAACATAGGCAGTAAGAAGAATCAGTTTTCTTGTACTTCAGTCGGCATTGTGCCTTTTGTATTTAATTCCGATGCAATTTCTGTGTTTCATCGTCAATAAGAAGGTCAGAGGGATACAGTAAACCTGAAGTGAAGCATCGGAATTTATATTTAGTGTCACAGGAATGATTCAAAACATAGACAGTAAGAAGAGTCAGTAATCTTGTACTTAGGTCAGCATTGTGCCTTTTGTATTTATTTCCGAAGCAATTTCTGTGTTTCATCGTCAAAAGAAGGTCAGAGCGATACAGTAAACCTGAAGTAAAGCATCGGAATCTATAACGAGTTTCAAATGAATGGTTCAAAACATAGACAGTAAGAAGAGTCAGTTTTCTTGTACATAAGTCGGCATTGTGCCTTTTGTATTTAATTCCGATGCAATTTCTGTGTTTCATCGTCAATAAGAAGGTCAGAGGGATACAGTAAACCTGAAGTGGGGCATCGGAATCTATAACTAGTGTCACAGGAATGGTTCAAAACATAGACAGTAAGAAGAGTAAGTTTTCTTGTATTTAAGTCGGCATTGTGCCATTTGTATTTAATTCCGAGGCAATTTCATTGTTCCATCGCCAATAAGAAGGTCAGGGGGATACAGTGAATCTGAAGTGAAGCATCGGAATCTATAACTAGTGTCACAGGAATGGTTCAAACCATAGACAGTAAGAAGAGTCAGTTTTCTTGTACTTAAGTCGGCATTGTGCCTTTTGTATTTAATTCCGAGGCAATTTCTGTGTTTCATCGTCAATAAGAAGGTCAGAGGAATACAGTAAACCTGAAGTGAAGCATCGGAATCTATAACTAGTGTCACAGGAATGGTTAAAATCATAGACAGTAAGAAGAGTCAGTTTTCTTGTACTTAAGTCGGCATTGGGCCTTTTCTATTTAATTACGATGCAATTTCTGTGTTTCATCGTCAATAAGAAGCTCAGAGGGATACAGTAAACCTGAAGTGAAGCATCGGAATCTGTAACTAGTGTCACAGGAATGGTTCAAAACATAGACAGCAAGAAGAGTCAGTTTTCTTGTACTTATGTCGGCATTGTGCCTTTTGTATTTAATTCCGATGCAATTTCTGTGTTTCATCGTCAAGAAGAAGGTCAGAGGGATACAGTAAACCTGAAGTAAAGCATCGTAATCTATATCGAGTGTCACATGAATGGTTCAAAATATAGACAGTAAGAAGAGTCAGTTTTCTTGTACTTAAGTTGGCATTGTACCTTTTGTATTTAATTCCGATGCAATTTCTGTGTTTCATTGTCAATAAGAAGGGCAGAGGGATACTGTAAACCTGAAGTGAAGCATCGGAATCTATAACTAGTGTCACAGGAATGGTTCAAAACATAGAGAGTATGAAGTGCCAGCTTTCTTGTACTTAAGTCGTCATTGTGCCTTTTGTATTTAATTCCGATGCAATTTCAGTGTTTCATCGTCAATAAGAAGGTCAGAGGGATATAGTGAGCCTGAAGTGAAACATCGGATTCTATAACTAGTGTCACAGGAATTATTCAAAACATAGACAGTAAGAAGATCAGTTTCCTTGTACTTAAGTTGGCATTGTGCCTTTTGTATTTAATCCGATGCATTAAACTGTGATTCATCGCCAATAAGAAGGACGGAGGGATACGGTAAACCTGAAGTGAAGCATCGGAATCTATAACTAGTGTCACAGGAATTGTTCAAAGCATAGACAGTAAGAAGAGTCAGATTTCTTGTACTTATGTCAGCATTGTGCCTTTTGTATTAAATTCCGAAGCGATTTCTGTGTTTCATCGTCAATAAGAAGGTCACAGGGATACAGTAAACCTGCAGTGAAGCATCGGAATTTATAACTAGTGTCACATGAATGGTTCAAACATAGGCAGTAAGAAGAATCAGTTTTCTTGTACTTCAGTCGGCATTGTGCCTTTTGTATTTAATTCCGATGCAATTTCTGTGTTTCATCGTCAATAAGAAGGTCAGAGGGATACAGTAAACCTGAAGTGTAGCATCGGAATTTATATTTAGTGTCACAGGAATGATTCAAAACATAGACAGTAAGAAGAGTCAGTAATCTTGTACTTAGGTCAGCATTGTGCCTTTTGTATTTATTTCCGAAGCAATTTCTGTGTTTCATCGTCAAAAGAAGGTCAGAGCGATACAGTAAACCTGAAGTAAAGCATCGGAATCTATAACGAGTTTCAAATGAATGGTTCAAAACATAGACAGTAAGAAGAGTCAGTTTTCTTGTACATAAGTCGGCATTGTGCCTTTTGTATTTAATTCCGATGCAATTTCTGTGTTTCATCGTCAATAAGAAGGTCAGAGGGATACAGTAAACCTGAAGTGGAGCATCGGAATCTATAACTAGTGTCACAGGAATGGTTCAAAACATAGACAGTAAGAAGAGTAAGTTTTCTTGTATTTAAGTCGGCATTGTGCCATTTGTATTTAATTCCGAGGCAATTTCATTGTTCCATCGCCAATAAGAAGGTCAGGGGGATACAGTGAATCTGAAGTGAAGCATCGGAATCTATAACTAGTGTCACAGGAATGGTTCAAACCATAGACAGTAAGAAGAGTCAGTTTTCTTGTACTTAAGTCGGCATTGTGCCTTTTGTATTTAATTCCGAGGCAATTTCTGTGTTTCATCGTCAATAAGAAGGTCAGAGGAATACAGTAAACCTGAAGTGAAGCATCGGAATCTATAACTAGTGTCACAGGAATGGTTAAAAGCATAGACAGTAAGAAGAGTCAGTTTTCTTGTACTTAAGTCGGCATTGTGCCTTTTGTATTTAATTCCGATACAATTTCTGTGTTTCATCGTCAAGAAGAAGGTCAGAGGGATACAGTAAACCTGAAGTAAAGCATCGTAATCTATATCGAGTGTCACATGAATGGTTCAAAATATAGACAGTAAGAGGACGTAGTTTTCTTGTACTTAAGTCGGCATTGTACCCTTTTGTATTTAATTCCGATGCAATCTCTGTGTTTCATCGTCAATAAGAAGGGCAGAGGGATACTGTAAACCTGAAGTGAAGCATCGGAATCTATAACTAGTGTCGCAGGAATGGTTCAAAACATAGACAGTATGGAGAGTCAGTTCTCTTGTACTTAAGTCGGCATTGTGCCTTTTGTATTTAATTCCGATGCAATTTCTGTGTTTCATCGTCAATATGAAGGTCAGAGGCATACAGTAAACCTGAAGTGAAGCATCGGAATCTATAACCAGTGTCACAGGAATGGTTCAAAACATAGAGAGTATGAAGTGCCAGCTTTCTTGTACATAAGTCGGCATAGTGCATTTTGTATTTAATTCCGATGCAATTTCAGTGTTTCATCGACAATAAGAAGGTCAGAGGGATATATCGAGCCTCAAGTGAATCATCGGATTCTATAACTAGTGTCACAGGAATTATTCAAAGCATAGATAGTAAGAAGATCAGTTTTCTTGCACTTAAGACGGCATTGTGCCTTTTGTATTTAATCCGATGCAATTACTGTGTTTCATCGCCAATAAGAAGGACGGAGGGATACGGTAAACCTGAAGTGAAGCATCGGAATCTATAACTAGTGTCACAGGAATAGTTGAAAGCATAGACAGTAAGAAGAGTCAGATTTCTTGTACTTATGTCAGCATTGTGCCTTTTGTATTAAAATCCGATGCGATTGCTGTGTTTCATCGTCAATAAGAAGGTCAGAGGGATACAGTAAACCTGCAGTGAAGCATCGGAATTTATAGCTAGTTTCACATGAATGGTGCAAAACATAGGCAGTAAGAAGAATCAGTTTTCTTGTACTTCAGTCGGCATTGTGCCGTTTGTATTCAATTCCGATGCAATTTCTGTGTTTCATCGTCAATAAGAGGGTCAGAGGGATACAGTAAACAAGAAGTGAAGCATCGGAATTTATATTTGGTGTCACAGGAATGATTCAAAACATTGACAGTAAGAAGAGTCAGTTATCATGGACTTAAGTCGGCATTGTGCCTTTTGTATTTATTTCCGAAGCAATTTCTGTGTTACATCGTCAATAAGAAGGTCAGAGGGATACAGTAAACCTGAAGTAAAGCAACGGAATCTATAACGAGTTGCAAATGAATGGTTCAAAGCATAGACAGTAAGAAGAGTCAGTTTTCTTGTACATAAGTCGGCATTGTACCTTTTGTATTTAATTCCGATGCAATTTCTGTGTTTCATCGTCAATAAGAAGGTCAGAGTGATACAGTAAACCTGAAGTGAAGCATCGGAATCTATAAGTAGTGTCACAGGAATGGTTCAAAGCATAGACAGTAAGTAGAGACAGTTTTCTTGTACTTAAGTCGACATTGTGCCTTTTGTATTCAATTCCGATGCAATTTCTCTGTTTCATCGTCAATAAGAAGGTCAGATGCATACAGTAAACCTGAAGTGAAGCATCGGAATCTATAACTAGTGTCACAGGAATGGTTCAAACATAGACAGTAAGAAGAGTAAGTTTTCTTGTACTTAAGTCGGCATTGTGCCCTTTGTATTTAATTCCGATGCAATTTCTGTGTTTCATCGTCAATATGAAGGTCAGAGGCATACAGTAAACCTGAAGTGAAGCATCGGAATCTATAACAAGTGTCACAAGAATGGTTCAAAACATAGAGAGTATGAAGTGCCAGCTTTCTTGTACATAAGTCGGCATTGTGCCTTTTTTATTTAATTCCGATGCAATTTCAGTGTTTCATCGTCAATAAGAAGGTCAGAGGGATATAGTGAGCCTGAAGTGAAGCATCGGATTCTATAATTCTATAACTAGTGTCACAGGAATTATTCAAAACATAGATAGTAAGAAGATCAGTTTTCTTGTACTTAAGTCGGCATTGTGCCTTTTGTATTTAATCCGATGCAATTACTGTGTTTCTTCGCCAATAAGAAGGACGGAGGGATACGGCAAACCTGAAGTGAAGCATCGGAATCTATAACTAGTGTTACAGGAATTGTTCAAAACATAGACAGTAAGAAGAGTCAGATTTCTTGTACTTATGTCAGCATTGTGCCTTTTGTATTAAATTCCGATGCGATTGCAGTGTTTCATCGTCAATAAGAAGGTCAGAGGGATACAGTAAACCTGCAGTGAAGCATCGGAATTTATAACTAGTGTCACATGAATGGTTCAAAACATAGGCAGTAAGAAGAATCAGTTTTCTTGTACTTCAGTCGGCATTGTGCCGTTTGTATTAAATTCCGATGCAATTTCTGTGTTTCATCGTCAATAAGAAGGTCAGAGGGATACAGTAAACAAGAAGTGAAGCATCGGAATTTATATTTAGTGTCACAGGAATGATTCAAAACATAGACAGTAAGAAGAGTCAGTTATCATGTACTTAAGTCGGCATTGTGCCTTTTGTATTTAATTCCGATGCAATTTCTGTGTTTCATCGTCAATGAGAAGGTCAGAGGGATACAGTAAACCTGAAGTGAAGCATCGGAATCTACAACTAGTGTCACAGGAATGGTTCAAAACATAGACAGTAAGTAGAGTCAGTTTTCTTGTACTTAAGTCGACATTGTGCTTTTTGTATTCAATTCCGATGCAATTTCTCTGTTTCATCGTTAATAAGAAGGTCAGAGGCATACAGTAAACCAGAAGTGAAGCATCGGAATCTATAACTAGTGTCACAGGAATGGTTCAAACATAGACAGTAAGAAGAGTCAGTTTTCTTGTACTTAAGTCGACATTGTGCTTTTTGTATTCAATTCCGATGCAATTTCTCTGTTTCATCGTTAATAAGAAGGTCAGAGGCATACAGTAAACCAGAAGTGAAGCATCGGAATCTATAACTAGTGTCACAGGAATGGTTCAAACATAGACAGTAAGAAGAGTAAGTTTTCTTGTACTTAAGTCGGCATTGTGCCCTTTGTATTTAATTCCGATGCAATTTCATTGTTCCATCGCCAATACGAAGGTCAGAGGGATACAGTGTACCTGAAGTGAAGCATCGGAATCTATAACTAGTGTCAACGGAATGGTTCAAACCATAGACAGTAAGAAGAATAAGTTTTCTTGTACTTAAGTCGGCATTGTGCCTTTTGTATTTAATTCCGAGGCAATTTCTGTGTTTCATCGTCAATAAGAAGGTCAGAGGAATACAGTAAACCTGAAGTGAAGCATCGGAATCTATAACTAGTGTCACAGGAATGGTTAAAATCATAGACAGTAAGAAGAGTCAGTTTTCTTGTACTTAGGTCGGCATTGTGCCTTTTGTATTTAATTCCGATGCAATTTCTGTGTTTCATCGTCAATGAGAAGGTCAGAGGGATACAGTAAACCTGAAGTGAAGCATCGGAATCTATAATTGGTGACACATGAATGGTTCAAAACATAGACAGTAAGAAGATTCAGTTTTCTTGTATTTAAATCAGCATTGTGCCTTTTGTCTATAATTTCGATGCAATTTCTGTGTTTCATCGTCAATAAGAAGGTCAGAGGGATACAGTAAACCTGAAGTAAAGCATCGTAAACTATAACGAGTGTCATATGAATGGTTAAAAATATAGACAGTAAGAAGAGTCAATTTTCTTGTACTTAAGTCGGCATTGTGCCCTTTGTATTTAATTCCGATGCAATTTCTGTGTTTCGTCGTGAACAAGAATGTCAGAGGAATACAGTAAACCTGTAGTGAAGCATCGAAATCTATAACTAGTGTCACAGGAATGGTTTAAAACATAGACAGTAAGAAGGTTCAGTTTTCTTGTACTTAAGTCGGCATTGTGCCTTTTGTATTTAATTCCGATGCAATTTCTGTGTTTCATCGTGAATAAGAAGGTCAGAGGCATACAATAAACCTAAAGTGAAGCATCGGAATCTATAACTAGTGTCACAGGAATGGTTCAAAACATAGACAGCAAGAAGAGTCAGTTTTCTTGTACTTAAGTTGGCATTGTGCCTTTTGTATTTAATTCCGATGCAATTTCTGTGTTTCATCGTCAAGAAGAAAGTCAGAGGGATACAGTAAACCTGAAGTAAAGCATCGTAATCTATATCGAGTGTCACATGAATGGTTCAAAATATAGACAGTAAGAACAGTCAGTTTTCTTGTACTTAAGTCTGCATTGTCCCTTTTGTATTTAATTCCGATGCAATTTCTGTGTTTCATTGTCAATAAGAAGGGCAGAGGGATACTGTAAACCTGAAGTGAACATCGGAATCTATAACTAGTGTCACAGGAATGGTTCAAAACATAGAGAGTATGAAGTGCCAGCTTTCTTGTACTTAAGTCGGCATTGTGCCTTTTGTATTTAATTCCGATGCAATTTCAGTGTTTCATCGTCAATAAGAAGGTCAGAGGGATATAGTGAGCCTGAAGTGAAGCATCGGATTCTATAACTAGTGTCACAGGAATTATTCAAAACATAGACAGTAAGTAGATCAGTTTTCTTGTACTTAAGTTGGCATTGTGCCTTTTGTATTTAATCCGATGCATTAAACTGTGTTTCATCGCCAATAAGAAGGACGGAGGGATACGGTAAACCTGAAGTGAAGCATCGGAATCTATAACTAGTGTCACAGGAATTGTTCAAAGCATAGACAGTAAGAAGAGTCAGATTTCTTGTACTTATGTCAGCATTGTGCCTTTTGTATTAAATTCCGAAGCGATTGCTGTGTTTCATCGTCAATAAGAAGGTCAGAGGGATACAGTAAACCTGCAGTGAAGCATCGGAATTTATAACTAGTGTCACATGAATGGTTCAAAACATAGGCAGTAAGAAGAATCAGTTTTCTTGTACTTCAGTCGGCATTGTGCCTTTTGTATTTAATTCCGATGCAATTTCTGTGTTTCATCGTCAATAAGAAGGTCAGAGGGATACAGTAAACCTGAAGTGAAGCATCGGAATTTATATTTAGTGTCACAGGAATGATTCAAAACATAGACAGTAAGAAGAGTCAGTAATCTTGTACTTAGGTCGGCATTGTGACTTTTGTATTTATTTCCGAAGCAATTTCTGTGTTTCATCGTCAAAAAGAAGGTCAGAGCGATACAGTAAACCTGAAGTAAAGCATCGGAATCTATAACGAGTTTCAAATGAATGGTTCAAAACATAGACTGTAAGAAGAGTCAGTTTTCTTGTACATAAGTCGGCATTGTGCTTTTTGTATTTAATTCCGATGCAATTTCTGTGTTTCATCGTCAATAAGAAGGTCAGAGGGATACAGTAAACCTGAAGTGAAGCATCGGAATTTATAACTAGTGTCACAGGAATGGTTCAAAACATAGACAGTAAGAAGAGTAAGTTTTCTTGTACTTAAGTCGGCATTGTGCCATTTGTATTTAATTCCGAGGCAATTTCATTGTTCCATCGCCAATAAGAAGGTCAGAGGGATACAGTGAATCTGAAGTGAAGCATCGGAATCTATGACTAGTGTCACAGGAATGGTTCAAAACATAGACAGTAAGAAGAGTCAGTTTTCTTGTACTTAAGTCGGCATTGTGCCTTTTGTATTTAATTCCGATGCAATTTCTGTGTTTCATCGTCAAGAAGAACGTCAGAGGGATACAGTAAACCTGAATAAAAGCATCGTAATCTATATCGAGTGTCACATGAATGGTTCAAAATATAGACAGTAAGAGGACGTAGTTTTCTTGTACTTAAGTCGGCATTGTACCTTTTGTATTTAATTCCGATGCAATCTCTGTGTTTCATCGTCAATAAGAAGGTCAGAGGGATACAGTAAACCTGAAGTAAAGCATCGTAAACTATAACGAGTGTCATATGAATGGTTAAAAATATAGACAGTAAGAAGAGTCCATTTTCTTGTACTTAAGTCGGCATTGTGCCCTTTGTATTTAATTCCGATGCAATTTCTGTGTTTCGTCGTGAACAAGAATGTCAGAGGAATACAGTAAACCTGTAGTGAAGCATCGAAATCTATAACTAGTGTCACAGGAATGGTTTAAAACATAGACAGTAAGAAGGTTCAGTTTTCTTGTACTTAAGTCGGCATTGTGCCTTTTGTATTTAATTCCGATGCAATTTCTGTGTTTCATCGTGAATAAGAAGGTCAGAGGCATACAATAAACCTAAAGTGAAGCATCGGAATCTATAACTAGTGTCACAGGAATGGTTCAAAACATAGACAGCAAGAAGAGTCAGTTTTCTTGTACTTAAGTTGGCATTGTGCCTTTTGTATTTAATTCCGATGCAATTTCTGTGTTTCATCGTCAAGAAGAAAGTCAGAGGGATACTGTAAACCTGAAGTGAAGCATCGGAATCTATAACTAGTGTCACAGGAATGGTTCAAAACATAGACAGTATGAAGAGTCAGTTCTCTTGTACTTAAGTCGGCATTGTGCCTTTTGTATTTAATTCCGATGCAATTTCTGTGTTTCATCGTCAATATGAAGGTCAGAGGCATACAGTAAACCTGAAGTGAAGCATCGGAATCTATAACTAGTGTCACAGGAATGGTTCAAAACATAGAGAGTATGAAGTGCCAGCTTTCTTGTACATAAGTCGGCATAGTGCCTTTTGTATTTAATTCCGATGCAATTTCAGTGTTTCATCGTCAATAAGAAGGTCAGAGGGATATAGTGAGCCTGAAGTGAAGCATCGGATTCTATAACTAGTGTCACAGGAATTATTCAAAACATAGATAGTAAGAAGATCATTTTTCTTGTACTTAAGTCGGCATTGTCCTTTTTGTATTTAATCCGATGCAATTACTGTGTTTCATCGCCAATAAGAAGGACGGAGGGATACGGTAAACCTGAAGTGAAGCATCGGAATCTATAACTAGTGTCACAGGAATTGTTCAAAGCATAGACAGTAAGAAGAGTCAGATTTCTTGTACTTATGTCAGCATTGTGCCTTTTGTATTAAATTCCGATGCAATTTCAGTGTTTCATCGTCAATAAGAAGGTCAGAGGCATACAGAAAACCTGCAGTGAAGCATCGGAATTTATATTTAGTGTCACAGGAATGATTCAAAACATAGACAGTAAGAAGAGTCAGTTATCATGGACTTAAGTCGGCATTGTGCCTTTTGTATTTATTTCCGAAGCAATTTCTGTGTTTCATCGTCAATAAGAAGGTCAGAGGGATACAGTAAACCTGAAGTAAAGCAACGGAATCTATAAAGAGTTGCAAATGAATGGTTCAAAGCATAGACAGTAAGAAGAGTCAGTTTTCTTGTACATAAGTCGGCATTGTGCCTTTTGTATTTAATTCCGATGCAATTTCTGTGTTTCATCGTCAATAAGAAGGTCAGAGGGATACAGTAAACCTGAAGTGAAGCATCGGAATCTACAACTAGTGTCACAGGAATGGTTCAAAACATAGACAGTAAGAAGAGTCAGATTTCTTGTACTTATGTCAGCATTGTGCCTTTTATATTTAATTCCGATGCAATTTCTGTGTTTCATCGTCAATATGAAGGTCAGAGGCATACAGTAAACCTGAAGTGAAGCATCGGAATCTATAACTAGTGTCACAGGAATGGTTCAAAACATAGAGAGTATGAAGTGCCAGCTTTCTTGTACATAAGTCGGCATTGTGCCTTTTTTATTTAATTCCGATGCAATTTCAGTGTTTCATCGTCAATAAGAAGGTCAGAGGGATATAGTGAGCCTGAAGTGAAGCATCGGATTCTATAATTCTATAACTAGTGTCACAGGAATTATACAAAACATAGATAGTAAGAAGATCAGTTATCTTGAACTTAAGTCGGCATTGTGCCTTTTGTATTTAATCCGATGCAATTACTGTGTTTCATCGCCAATAAGAAGGACGGAGGGATACGGTAAACCTGAAGTGAAGCATCGGAATGTATAACTAGTGTTACCGGAATTGTTCAAATCATAGACAGTAAGAAGAGTCAGATTTCTTGTACTTATGTCAGCATTGTGCCTTTTGTATTAAATTCCGATGCGATTGCTGTGTTTCATCGTCAATAAGAAGGTCAGAGGGATACAGTAAACCTGCAGTGAAGCATCGGAATTTGTAATTAGTGTCACATGAATGGTTCAAAACATAGGCAGTAAGAAGAATCAGTTTTCTTGTACTTCAGTCGGCATTGTGCCGTTTGTATTAAATTCCGATGCAATTTCTGTGTTTCATCGTCAATAAGAAGGTCAGAGGGATACAGTAAACAAGAAGTGAAGCATCGGAATTTATATTTAGTGTCACAGGAATGATTCAAAACATAGACAGTAAGAAGAGTCAGTTATCATGTACTTAAGTCGGCATTGTGCCTTTTGTATTTATTTCCGAAGCAATTTCTGTGTTTCATCGTCAATAAGAAGGTCAGAGGGATACAGTAAACATGAAGTAAAGCAACGGAATCTATAACGAGTTGCAAATGAATGGTTCAAAACATAGACAGTGAGAAGAGCCAGTTTTCTTGTACATAAGTCGGCATTGTGCCTTTTGTATTTAATTCCGATGCAATTTCTGTGTTTCATCGTCAATAAGAAGGTCAGAGGGATACAGTAAACCTGAAGTGAAGCAACGGAATCTACAACTAGTGTCACAGGAATGGTTCAAAACATAGACGGTAAGTAGAGTCAGTTAGCTTGTACTTAAGTCGACATTGTGCCTTTTGTATTCAATTCCGATGCAATTTCTCTGTTTCATCGTCAATAAGAAGGTCAGAGGCATACAGTAAACCTGAAGTGAAGCATCGGAATCTATAACTAGTGTCACAGGAATGGTTCAAACATAGACAGTAAGAAGAGTAAGTTTTCTTGTACTTAAGTCGGCATTGTGACCTTTGTATTTAATTCCGATGCAATTTCATTGTTCCATCGCCAATAAGAAGGTCAGAGGGATACAGTGTACCTGAAGTGAAGCATCGGAATCTATAACTAGTGTCAACGGAATGGTTCAAACCATAGACAGTAAGAAGAGTCAGTTTTCTTGTACTTAAGTCGGCATTGTGCCTTTTGGATTTAATTCCGAGGCAATTTCTGTATTTCATCGTCAATAAGAAGGTCAGAGGAATACAGTAAACCTGAAGTGAAGCATCGGAATCTATAACTAGTGTCACAGGAATGGTTCAAATCATAGACAGTAAGAAGAGTCAGTTTTCTTGTACTTAGGTCGGCATTGTGCCTTTTGTATTTAATTCCGATGCAATTTCTGTGTTTCATCGTCAAGAAGAACGTCAGAGGGATACAGTAAACCTGAATTAAAGCATCGTAATCTATATCGAGTGTCACATGAATGGTTCAAAATATAGACAGTAAGAGGACGTAGTTTTCTTGTACTTAAGTCGGCATTGTACCTTTTGTATTTAATTCCGATGCAATCTCTGTGTTTCATCGTCAATAAGAAGGGCAGAGGGATACTGTAAACCTGAAGTGAAGCATCGGAATCTATAACTAGTGTCACAGGAATGGTTCAAAACATAGACAGTATGAAGAGTCAGTTCTCTTGTACTTAAGTCGGCATTGTGCCTTTTGTATTTAATTCCGATGCAATTTCTGTGTTTCATCGTCAATATGAAGGTCAGAGGCATACAGTAAACCTGAAGTGAAGCATCGGAATCTATAACTAGTGTCACAGGAATGGTTCAAAACATAGAGAGTATGATGTGCCAGCTTTCTTGTACATAAGCCGGCATAGTGCCTTTTGTATTTAATTCCGATGCAATTTCAGTGTTTCATCGTCAATAAGAAGGTCAGAGGGATATAGTGAGCCTGAAGTGAAGCATCGGATTCTATAACTAGTGTCACAGGAATTATTCAAAACATAGATAGTAAGAAGATCATTTTTCTTGTACTTAAGTCGGCATTGTGCCTTTTGTATTTAATCCGATGCAATTACTGTGTTTCATCGCCAATAAGAAGGACGGAGGGATACGGTAAACCTGAAGTGAAGCATCGGAATCTATAACTAGTGTCACAGGAATTGTTCAAAGCATAGACAGTAAGAAGAGTCAGATTTCTTGTACTTATGTCAGCATTGTGCCTATTGTATTAAATTCCGATGCGATTGCTGTGTTTCATCGTCAATAAGAAGGTCAGAGGCATACAGTAAACCTGCAGTGAAGCATCGGAATTTATATTTAGTGTCACAGGAATGATTCAAAACATAGACAGTAAGAAGAGTCAGTTATCATGGACTTAAGTCGGCATTGTGCCTTTTGTATTTATTTCCGAAGCAATTTCTGTGTTTCATCGTCAATAAGAAGGTCAGAGGGATACAGTAAACCTGAAGTAAAGCAACGGAATCTATAAAGAGTTGCAAATGAATGGTTCAAAGCATAGACAGTAAGAAGAGTCAGTTTTCTTGTACATAAGTCGGCATTGTGCCTTTTGTATTTAATTCCGATGCAATTTCTGTGTTTCATCGTCAATAAGAAGGTCAGAGGGATACAGTAAACCTGAAGTGAAGCATCGGAATCTACAACTAGTGTCACAGGAATGGTTCAAAACATAGACAGTAAGAAGAGTCAGATTTCTTGTACTTATGTCAGCATTGTGCCTTTTATATTTAATTCCGATGCAATTTCTGTGTTTCATCGTCAATATGAAGGTCAGAGGCATACAGTAAACCTGAAGTGAAGCATCGGAATCTATAACTAGTGTCACAGGAATGGTTCAAAACATAGAGAGTATGAAGTGCCAGCTTTCTTGTACATAAGTCGGCATTGTGCCTTTTGTATTTAATTCCGATGCAATTTCAGTGTTTCATCGTCAATAAGAAGGTCAGAGGGATATAGTGAGCCTGAAGTGAAGCATCGGATTCTATAATTCTATAACTAGTGTCACAGGAATTATACAAAACATAGATAGTAAGAAGATCAGTTATCTTGTACTTAAGTCGGCATTGTGCCTTTTGTATTTAATCCGATGCAATTACTGTGTTTCATCGCCAATAAGAAGGACGGAGGGATACGGTAAACCTGAAGTGAAGCATCGGAATGTATAACTAGTGTTACCGGAATTGTTCAAATCATAGACAGTAAGAAGAGTAAGATTTCTTGTACTTATGTCAGCATTGTGCCTTTTGTATTAAATTCCGATGCGATTGCTGTGTTTCATCGTCAATAAGAAGGTCAGAGGGATACAGTAAACCTGCAGTGAAGCATCGGAATTTGTAATTAGTGTCACATGAATGGTTCAAAACATAGGCAGTAAGAAGAATCAGTTTTCTTGTACTTCAGTCGGCATTGTGCCGTTTGTATTAAATTCCGATGCAATTTCTGTGTTTCATCGTCAATAAGAAGGTCAGAGGGATACAGTAAACAAGAAGTGAAGCATCGGAATTTATATTTAGTGTCACAGGAATGATTCAAAACATAGACAGTAAGAAGAGTCAGTTATCATGTACTTAAGTCGGCATTGTGCCTTTTGTATTTATTTCCGAAGCAATTTCTGTGTTTCATCGTCAATAAGAAGGTCAGAGGGATACAGTAAACATGAAGTAAAGCAACGGAATCTATAACGAGTTGCAAATGAATGGTTCAAAACATAGACAGTAAGAAGAGCCAGTTTTCTTGTACATAAGTCGGCATTGTGCCTTTTGTATTTAATTCCGATGCAATTTCTGTGTTTCATCGTCAATAAGAAGGTCAGAGGGATACAGTAAACCTGAAGTGAAGCATCGGAATCTACAACTAGTGTCACAGGAATGGTTAAAAACATAGACAGTAAGTAGAGTCAGTTAGCTTGTACTTAAGTCGACATTGTGCCTTTTGTATTCAATTCCGATGCAATTTCTCTGTTTCATCGTCAATAAGAAGGTCAGAGGCATACAGTAAACCTGAAGTGAAGCATCGGAATCTATAACTAGTGTCACAGGAATGGTTCAAACATAGACAGTAAGAAGAGTAAGTTTTCTTGTACTTAAGTCGGCATTGTGCCCTTTGTATTTAATTCCGATGCAATTTCATTGTTCCATCGCCAATAAGAAGGTCAGAGGGATACAGTGTACCTGAAGTGAAGCATCGGAATCTATAACTAGTGTCAACGGAATGGTTCAAACCATAGACAGTAAGAAGAGTCAGTTTTCTTGTACTTAAGTCGGCATTGTGCCTTTTGGATTTAATTCCGAGGCAATTTCTGTGTTTCATCGTCAATAAGAAGGTCAGAGGAATACAGTAAACCTGAAGTGAAGCATCGGAATCTATAACTAGTGTCACAGGAATGGTTCAAATCATAGACAGTAAGAAGAGTCAGTTTTCTTGTACTTAGGTCGGCATTGTGCCTTTTGTATTTAATTCCGATGCTATTTCTGTGTTTCATCGTCAATGAGAAGGTCAGAGGGATACAGTAAACCTGAAGTGAAGCATCGGAATCTATAATTAGTGACACATGAATGGTTCAAAACATAGACAGTAAGAAGATTCAGTTTTCTTGTATTTAAATCAGCATTGTGCCTTTTGTATATAATTTCGATGCAATTTCTGTGTTTCATCGTCAATAAGAAGGTCAGAGGGATACAGTAAACCTGAAGTGAAGCATCGGAATCTATAACTAGTGTCACAGGAATGGTTCAAAATATAGACAGTAGGAACAGTCAGTTTTCTTGTACTTAAGTCGGCATTGTGCCTTTTGTATTTAATTCCGATGCAATTTATGTGTTTCTTCGTCGATATGAAGGTCAGAGTGATACAGTAAACCTGAAGTGAAGCATCGTAAACCATAACGAGTGTCATATGAATGCTTAAAAATATAGACAGTAAGAAGAGTCAATTTTCTTGTACTTAAGTCGGCATTGTGCCCTTTGTATTTAATTCCGATGCAATTTCTGTGTTCCATCGTGAATAAGAAGGTCAGAGGCATACAATAAACCTGAAGTGAAGCATCGAAATCTATAACTAGTGTCACAGGAATGGTTTAAAACATAGACAGTAAGAAGGTTCAGTTTTCTTGCACTTAAGTCGGCATTGTGCCTTTTGTATTTAATTCCGATGCAATTTCTGTGTTTCATCGTGAATAAGAAGGTCAGAGGCATACAATAAACCTGAAGTGAAGCATCGGAATCTATAACTAGTGTCACAGGAATGGTTCAAAACATAGACAGTATGAAGAGTCAGGTTTCTTGTACTTAAGTCGGCATTGTGCCTTTTGTATTTAATTCCGATGCAATTTCAGTATTTCATCGTCAATAAGAAGGTCAGAGGTATATATTGAGCCTGAAGTGAAGCATCGGATTCTATAACTAGTGTCACAGGAATTATTCAAAGCATAGACAGTAAGAAGGTCAGTTTTCTTGTACTTATGTTGGCATTGTGCCTTTTGTATTTAATCCGATGCATTAAACTGTGTTTCATCGGCAATATGAAGGACGGAGGGATACGGTAAACCTGAAGTGAAGCATCGGAATCTATAAGTAGTGTCACAGGAATTGTTCAAAGCGTAGACAGTAAGAAGAGTCAGATTTCTTGTACTTATGTCAGCATTGTGCCTTTTGTATTAAATTCCGAAGCGATTGCTGTGTTTCATCGTCAATAAGAAGGTCAGAGGGATACAGTAAACCTGCAGTGAAGCATCGGAATTTATAACTAGTGTCACATGAATGGTTCAAAACATAGGCAGTAAGAAGAATCAGTTTCCTTTTACTTCAGTCGGCATTGTGCCTTTTGTATTTAATTCCGATGCAATTTCTGTGTTTCATCGTCAATAAGAAGGTCAGAGCGATACAGTAAACCTGAAGTAAAGCATCGGAATCTATAACGAGTTTCAAATGAATGGTTCAAAACATAGACAGTAAGAAGAGTCAGTTTTCTTGTACATAAGTCGGCATTGTGCCTTTTGTATTTAATTCCGATGCAATTTCTGTGTTTCATCGTCAATAAGAAGGTCAGAGGGATACAGCAAAGCTGAAGTGTAGCATCGGAATCTATAACTAGTGTCACAGGAATGGTTCAAAACATAGACAGTAAGAAGAGTAAGTTTTCTTGTACTTAAGTCGGCATTGTGCCTTTTGTATTTAATTCCGAGGCAATTTCTGTGTTTCATCGTCAATAAGAAGGTCAGAAGAATACAGTAAACCTGAAGTGAAGCATCGGAATCTATAACTAGTATCACAGGAATGGTTCAAATCATAGACAATAAGAAGAGTCAGTTTTCTTGTACTTAGGTCGGCATTCTGCCTTTTGTATTCAATTCCGATGCAATTTCTGTGTTTCATCGTCAATGAGAAGGTCAGAGTGATACAGTAAACCTGAAGTGAAGCTTCGCAATCTATAATTAGTGACACATGAATGGTTCAAAACATAGAGAGTAAGAAGAGTCAGTTTTCTTGTATTTAAATCAGCATTGTGCCTTTTGTATTTAATTTCGATGCAATTTCTGTGTTTCATCGTCAATAAGAAGGTCAGAGGGATACAGTAAACCTGAAGTGAAGCATAGGAATCTATAACAGGTGTCACAGGAATGGTTCAAAACATAGACAGTAGGAAGCGTCCGTTTTCTTGTACTTAAGTCGGCATTGTGCCTTTTGTATTTAATTCCGATGCAATTTATGTGTTTCATCGTCAATATGAAGGTCAGAGGGATACAGTAAACCTGAAGTACAGCATCGTAAACTATAACGAGTGTCATATGAATGGTTCAAAATATAGACAGTAAGAAGAGTCAATTTTCTTGTACTTAAGTTGGCATTGTGCCTTTTGTATTTAATTCCGTTGCAATTTCAGTGTTTCATCGTCAATAAGATGGTCAGAGGGATACAGTGAACCTGAAGTGAAGCATCGGAATCTATAACTAGTGTCACAGGAACGGTTCAAACATAGAAAGTAAGAAGAGTCAGGTTTCTTGTAATTAAGTCGGCATTGGGCCGCTTGTATTTAGTTCCGATGCAATTTCAGTGTTTCATCGTCAATAAGAAGGTCAGAGGGATACAGTAAACCTGAAGTGAAGAATCGGATTCTGTAACTAGTGTCACAGGAATGGTTGAAAACATAGACTGTAAGAAGAGTTTGTTGTCTTGTACTTAAGTCGGCATTGTGCCTTTTGTATTTAATTCCGATGCAATTTCTGTGTTTCATCGTTAATAAGACGGTCAGTGGGATACACTAAACCTGAAGTGAAGCATCGGAATCTATAACTAGCGTCACAGGAATGGTTCAAAACACAGACAGTTAGAAGAGTCAGTTATCTTGTACTTAAGTCGGCATTGTTGCTTTTGTATTTAATTCCGAAGCAATTTCTGTGTTTCATCGTCAAGAAGAAGGTCAGAGGGATACAGTAAACCTGAAGTAAAGCATCGTAAACTATAACGAGTGTCATATGAATGGTTCAAAATATAGACAGTAAGAAGAGTCAGTTTTCTTGTACTTAAGTCGGCATTGTGCCTTTTGTATTTAATTCCGATGCAATTTCTGTGTTTCGTCGTGAATAAGAATGTCAGAGGTATACAGTAAACCTGTAGTGAAGCATCGGAATCTATAGCTAGTGTCACAGGAATGGTTTAAAACATAGACAGTAAGAAGGTTCAGTTTTCTTGTACTTGAGTCGGCATTGTGCCTTTTGTATTTAATTCCGATGCAATTTCTGTGTTTCATCGTGAATAAGAAGGTCAGAGGCATACAGTAAACCTGAAGTGAAGCATCGGAATCTATAACTAGTGTCACAGGAATGGTTCAAAACATAGAGAGTAAGAAGAGTCAGGTTTCTTGTACTTAAGTCGGCATTGTGCCTTTTGTATTTAATTCCGATGCAATTTCAGTGTTTCATCGTCAATAAGAGGGTCAGAGGTATATATTGAGCCTGAAGTGAAGCATCGGATTCTATAACTGGTGTCACAGGAATTATTCAAAACATAGACAGTAAGAAGATCAGTTTTCTTGTACTTAAGTTGGCATTGTGCCTTTTGTATTTATTTCCGAAGCAATATCCGTGTTTCATCGTCAATAAGAAGGTCAGAGCGATACAGTAAACCTGCAGTGAAGAATCGGAATTTATAACTAGTGTCACATGAATGGTTCAAAACATAGGCAGTAAGAAGAATCAGTTTCCTTTTACTTCAGTAGGCATTGTGCCTTTTGTATTTAATTCCGATGCAATTTCTGTGTTTCATCGTGAATAAGAAGGTCAGAGGGATACAGTAAACCTGAAGTGAAGCATCGGAATCTATAACTAGTGTCACAGGAACGGTTCAAACATAGAAAGTAAGAAGAGTCAGGTTTCTTGTAATTAAGTCGGCATTGGGCCGCTTGTATTTAGTTCCGATGCAATTTCAGTGTTTCATCGTCAATAAGAAGGTCAGAGGGATACAGTAAACCTGAAGTGAAGAATCGGATTCTGTAACTAGTGTCACAGGAGTGGTTGAAAACATAGACTGTAAGAAGAGTTTGTTGTCTTGTACTTAAGTCGGCATTGTGCCTTTTGTATTTAATTCCGATGCAATTTCTGTGTTTCATCGTTAATAAGACGGTCAGTGGGATACACTAAACCTGAAGTGAAGCATCGGAATCTATAACTAGCGTCACAGGAATGGTTCAAAACACAGACAGTTAGAAGAGTCAGTTATCTTGTACTTAAGTCGGCATTGTTGCTTTTGTATTTAATTCCGAAGCAATTTCTGTGTTTCATCGTCAAGAAGAAGGTCAGAGGGATACAGTAAACCTGAAGTAAAGCATCGTAAACTATAACGAGTGTCATATGAATGGTTCAAAATATAGACAGTAAGAAGAGTCAGTTTTCTTGTACTTAAGTCGGCATTGTGCCTTTTGTATTTAATTCCGATGCAATTTCAGTGTTCCATCGCCAATAAGAAGGTCAGAGGAATACAGTAAACCTGAAGTGAAGCATCGGAATCTATAACTAGAGTCACAGGAATGGTTCAAATCATAGACAGTAAGAAGAGTCAGTTTTCTTGTACTTAGGTCGGCATTGTGCCTTTTGTATTTAATTCCGATGCAATTTCTGTGTTTCATCGTCAATGAGAAGGTCAGAGGGAAACAGTAAACCTGAAGTGAAGCATCGGAATCTATAATTAGTGACACATGAATGGTTCAAAACATAGACAGTAAGAAGATTCAGTTTTCTTGTATTTAAATCAGCATTGTGCCTTTTGTATATAATTTCGATGCAATTTCTGTGTTTCATCGTCAATAAGAAGGTCAGAGGGATACAGTAAACCTGAAGTGAAGCATCGGAATCTATAACTAGTGTCACAGGAATGGTTCAAAATATAGACAGTAGGAAGAGTCAGTTTTCTTGTACTTAAGTCGGCATTGTGCCTTTTGTATTTAATTCCGATGCAATTTATGTGTTTCTTCGTCAATATGAAGGTCAGAGTGATACAGTAAACCTGAAGTAAAGCATCGTAAACTATAACGAGTGTCATATGAATGGTTAAAAATATAGACAGTAAGAAGAGTCAATTTTCTTGTACTTAAGTCGGCATTGTGCCCTTTGTATTTAATTCCGATGCAATTTCTGTGTTTCGTCGTGAATAAGAATGTCAGAGGTATACAGTAAACCTGTAGTGAAGCATCGAAATCTATAACTAGTGTCACAGGAATGGTTTAAAACATAGACAGTAAGAAGGTTCAGTTTTCTTGTACTTAAGTCGGCATTGTGCCTTTTCTATTTAATTCCGATGCAATTTCTGTGTTTCATCGTGAATAAGAAGGTCAGAGGCATACAATAAACCTGAAGTGAAGCATCGGAATCTATAACTAGTGTCACAGGAATGGTTCAAAACATAGACAGTATGAAGAGTCAGGTTTCTTGTACTTAAGTCGGCATTGTGCCTTTTGTATTAAATTCCGAAGCGATTGCTGTGTTTCATCGTCAATAAGAAGGTCAGAGGGATACAGTAAACCTGCAGTGAAGCATCGGAATTTATAACTAGTGTCACATGAATGGTTCAAAACATAGGCAGTAAGAAGAATCTGTTTCCTTTTACTTCAGTCGGCATTGTGCATTTTGTATTTAATTCCGATGCAATTTCTGTGTTTCATCGTCAATAAGAAGGTCAGAGGGATACAGTAAACCTGAAGTGAAGCATCGGAATTTATATTTAGTGTCACAGGAATGATTCAAAACATAGACAGTAAGAAGAGTCAGTTATCTTGTACTTAGGTCGGCATTGTGCCTTTTATATTTATTTCCGAAGCAATTTCTGTGTTTCATCGTCAATAAGAAGGTCAGAGCGATACAGTAAACCTGAAGTAAAGCATCGGAATCTATAACGAGTTTCAAATGAATGGTTCAAAACATAGACAGTAAGAAGAGTCAGTTTTCTTGTACATAAGTCGGCATTGTGCCTTTTGTATTTAATTCCGATGCGATTTCTGTGTTTCATCGCCAATAAGAAGGTCAGAGGGATACAGCAAAGCTGAAGTGAAGCATCGGAATCTATAACTAGTGTCACAGGAATGGTTCAAAACATAGACAGTAAGAAGAGTAAGTTTTCTTGTACTTAAGTCGGCATTGTGCCATTTGTATTTAATTCCGTTACAATTTCATTGTTCCATCGCCAATAAGAAGGTCAGAGGGATACAGTGAATCTGAAGTAAAGCATCGGAATCTATAACTAGTGTCACAGAAATGGTTCAAACCATAGACAGTAAGAAGAGTCAGTTTTCTTGTACTTAAGTCGGCATTGTGCCTTTTGTATTTCATTCCGAGGCAATTTCTGTGTTTCATCGTCAATAAGAAGGTCAGAGGAATACAGTAAACCTGAAGTGAAGCATCGGAATCTATAACTAGTATCACAGGAATGGTTCAAATCATAGACAATAAGAAGAGTCAGTTTTCTTGTACTTAGGTCGGCATTGTGCCTTTTGTATTTAATTCCGATGCAATTTCTGTGTTTCATCGTCAATGAGAAGGTCAGAGTGATACAGTAAACCTGAAGTGAAGCATCGCAATCTATAATTAGTGACACATGAATGGTTCAAAGCATAGAGAGTAAGAAGAGTCAGTTTTCTTGTATTTAAATCAGCATTGTGCCTTTTGTATTTAATTTCGATGCAATTTCTGTGTTTCATCGTCAATAAGAAGGCCAGAGGGATACAGTAAACCTGAAGTGAAGCATAGGAATCTATAACAGGTGTCACAGGAATGGTTCAAAACATAGACAGTAGGAAGCGTCCGTTTTCTTGTACTTAAGTCGGCATTGTGCCTTTTGTATTTAATTCCGATGCAATTTATGTGTTTCATCGTCAATATGAAGGTCAGAGGGATACAGTAAACCTGAAGTAAAGCATCGTAAACTATAACGAGTGTCATATGAATGGTTCAAAATATAGACAGTAAGAAGAGTCAATTTTCTTGTACTTAAGTCGGCATTGTGCCTTTTGTATTTAATTCCGATGCAATTTCAGTGTTCACCGTCAATAAGATGGTCAGAGGGATACAGTGAACCTGAAGTGAAGCATCGGAATCTATAACTAGTGTCACAGGAATGGTTCAAACATAGAAAGTAAGAAGAGTCAGATTTCTTGTAATTAAGTCGGCATTGGGCCGCTTGTATTTAGTTCCGATGCAATTTCAGTGTTTCATCGTCAATAAGAAGGTCAGAGGGATACAGTAAACCTGAAGTGAAGAATCGGAATCTGTAACTAGTGTCACAGGAATGGTTCAAAACATAGACTGTAAGAAGAGTTTGTTGTCTTGTACTTAAGTCGGCATTGTGCCTTTTGTATTTAATTCCGATGCAATTTCTGTGTTTCATCGTTAATAAGACGGTCAGTGGGATACACTAAACCTGAAGTGAAGCATCGGAATCTATAACTAGCGTCACAGGAATGGTTCAAAACACAGACAGTTAGATGAGTCAGTTATCTTGTACTTAAGTCGACATTGTGGCTTTTGTATTTAATTCCGAAGAAATTTCTGTGTTTCATCGTCAAGAAGAAGGTCAGAGGGATACAGTAAACCTGAAGTAAAGCATCGTAAACTATAACGAGTGTCATATGAATGGTTCAAAATATAGACAGTAAGAAGAGTCAGTTTTCTTGTACTTAAGTCGGCATTGTGCCTTTTGTATTTAATTCCGATGCAATTTCTGTGTTTCGTCGTGAATAAGAATGTCAGAGGTATACAGTAAACCTGTAGTGAAGCATCGGAATCTATAGCTAGTGTCACAGGAATGGTTTAAAACATAGACAGTAAGAAGGTTCAGTTTTCTTGTACTTGAGTCGGCATTGTGCCTTTTGTATTTAATTCCGATGCAATTTCTGTGTTTCATCGTGAATAAGAAGGTCAGAGGCACACAGTAAACCTGAAGTGAAGCATCGGAATCTATAACTAGTGTCACAGGAATAGTTCAAAACATAGACAGTAAGAAGAGTCAGGTTTCTTGTACGTAAGTCGGCATTGTGCCTTTTGTATTTAATTCCGATGCAATTTCAGTGTTTCATCGTCAATAAGAGGGTCAGAGGTATATATTGAGCCTGAAGTGAAGCATCGGATTCTATAGCTAGTGTCACAGGAATTATTCAAAACATAGACAGTAAGAAGATCAGTTTTCTTGTACTTAAGTTGGCATTGTGCCTTTTGTATTTAATCCGATGCATTAAGCTGTGTTTCATCGCCAATATGAAGGACGGAGGGATACGGTAAACCTGAAGTGAAGCATCGGAATCTATAAGTAGTGTCACAGGAATTGTTCAAAGCATAGACAGTAAGAAGAGTCAGATTTCTTGTACTTATGTCAGCATTGTGCCTTTTGTATTAAATTCCGAAGCGATTGCTGTGTTTCATCGTCAATAAGAAGGTCAGAGGGATACAGTAAACCTGCAGTGAAGCATCGGAATTTATAACTAGTGTCACATGAATGGTTCAAAACATAGGCAGTAAGAAGAATCAGATTCCTTTTACTTCAGTCGGCATTGTGCCTTTTGTATTTAATTCCGATGCAATTTCTGTGTTTCATCGTCAATACGAAGGTCAGAGGGATACAGTAAACCTGAAGTGAAGCATCGGAATTTATATTTAGTGTCACAGGAATGATTCAAAACATAGACAGTAAGAAGAGTCAGTTTTCTTGTACTTAGGTCGGGATTGTGCCTTTTGTATTTAATTTCGATGCAATTTCTGTGTTTCATCGTCAAGAAGAAGGTCAGAGGGATACAGTAAACCTGAAGTGAAGCATCGGAATCTATAACTAGTGTCACAGGAATGGTTCAAAACATAGACAGTAAGAAGAGTCAGTTATCTTGTGCTTAAGTCGGCATTGTGCCTTTTGTATTTAATCCCGAAGCAATTTCTGTGTTTCATCGTCAATAAGAAGGTCAGAGGGATACAGTAAACCTGAAGTGAAGCATCGGAATCCGTAACTAGTGTCACACGAATGGTTCAAAACATAGACTGTAAGAAGAGTTTGTTTTCTTGTACTTAAGTCGGCATTGTGACTTTTGTATTTAATTCCGATGCAATTTCTGTGTTTCATCGTTAATGAGACAGTCAGTGGGATACAGTAAACCTGAAGTGAAGCATCGGAATCTATAACTAGCGTCACAGGAATGGTTCAAAGCACAGACAGTTAGAAGAGTCTGTTATCTTGTACTTAAGTCGGCATTGTGGGTTTTGTATTTAATTCCGATGCAATTTCTGTGTTTCATCGTCAATAAGAAGGTCAGAGGCATACAGTAAACCTGAAGTAAAGCATCGTAAACAATAACGAGTGTCATATGAATGGTTCAAAACATAGACAGTAAGAAGAGTCAGTTTTCTTGTACTTAGGTCGGCATTGTATCTCTTGTATTTAATTCCGATTCAATTTCTGTGTTTCGTCGTGAATAAGAATGTCAGAGGTATACAGTAAACCTGTAGTGAAGCATCGGAATCTATAACTAGTGTCACAGGAATGGTTTAAAACATAGACAGTATGAAGGTTCAGTTTTCTTGTACTTAAGTCGGCATTGTGCCTTTTGTATTTAATTCCGATGCAATTTCTGTGTTTCATCGTCAATAAGAAGGTCAGAGGGATATAGTGAACCTGAAGTGAAGCATCGGATTCTATAACTAGTGTCACAGTAAGAAGATCAGTTTTCTTATACTTAAGTCGGCATTGTGACTTTTGTATTTAATCCGATACAATTTCGGTGTTTTATCGTCAATAAGAAGTTCGGAGGGATAGTGGAATCCTGAAGTGAAGCATCGGAATCTATAACTAGTGTCACAGGAATTGTTCAAAACATAGACAGTATGAAGAGTCAGTTTTCTTGTACTTAAGTCGGCATTGTGCCTTTTGTACTTAATTCCGATGCAATTCCTGTGTTTCATCGTCAATAAGAAGGTCAGAGCGATACAGTAAACCAGCAGTGAAGCATCAGAATCTATAACTAGTGTCACATGAATGTTTCAAATCATAGACAGTAAGAAGAGTCAGTTTTCTTGTACTTAAGTCGGCATTGTGCCTTTTGTATTTAATTCCGAAGCAATTTCTGTGTTTCATCGTCAACAAGAAGGTCAGAGGTATACAGTTAACCTGAAGTGAAGCATCGGAATCTATAACAAGTGTCACAGGTATGGTTCACAAGATAGACAGTAAGAAGAGTCAGTTTTCTTGTACTTAAGTCGGCATTGTGCCTTTTGTATTTAATTCCGATTCAATTTCTGTGTTTCATCGTCAAGAAGAAGGTCAGAGGGATACAGTAATCCTGAAGTAAAGCATCGTAATCTATATCGAGTGTCACATGAATGGTTCAAAATATAGACAGTAAGAAGAGTCAGTTTTCTTGTACTTACGTCGGCATTGTACCTTTTATATTTAATTCCGATGCAATTTCTGTGTTTCATCGTCAATAAGAAGCTCAGAGGGATACAGTAAACCAGCAGTGAAGCATCAGAATCTATAACTAGTGTCACAGGAATGGTTCAAAACACAGACAGTTAGAAGAGTCAGTTATCTTGTACTTAAGTCGGCATTGTGGCTTTTGCATTTAATTCCGAAGCAATTTCTGTGTTTCATCGTCAAGAAGAAGGTCAGAGGGATACAGTAAACCTGAAGTAAAGCATCGTAAACTATAACGAGTGTCATATGAATGGTTCAAAGCATAGACAGTAAGAAGAGTCAGTTTTCTTGTACTTAAGTCGGCATTGTACCTTTTATATTTAATTCCGATGCAATTTCTGTGTTTCATCGTCAGTAAGAAGGTCAGAGGGATACAGTAAACCTGAAGTGACGCATCGGAATCTATAACTAGTGTCACAGGAATGGTTCAAATCATAGACAGTAAGAAGAATCAGTTTTCTTGTACTTAAGTCGGCTTTGGGCCTTTTCTATTTAATTACGATGCAATTTCTGTGTTTCATCGTCAATAAGAAGCTCAGAGAGATACAGTAAACCTGAAGTGAGGCATCGGAATCTATAACTAGTGTCACAGGAATGGTTCAAATCATAGACAGTAAGAAGAGTCAGTTTTCTTGTACTTATGTCGGCATTGTGCCTTTTGTATTTAATTCCGATGCAAGTTATGTGTTTCATCGTCAAGAAGAAGGTCATACGGATAAAGTAAACCTGAAGTAAAGCATCGTAATCTATATCGAGTGTCACATGAATGTTTCAAAATATAGACAGTAAGAAGAGTCAGTTTTCTTGTACTTAAGTCGGCATTGTACCTTTTGTATTTAATTGCGATGCAATTTCTGTGTTTCATCGTCAATAAGAAGGGCAGAGGGATACTGTAAACCTGAAGTGAAGCATCGGAATCCATAACTAGTGTCACAGGAATGGTTCAAAACATAGACAGTATGAAGAGTCAGTTTTCTTGTACTTAAGTCGGCATTGTGCCTTTTGTATTTAATTCCGATGCAATTTCTGTGTTTCATCGTTAATAAGACGGTCAGTGGGACACAGTAAACCTGAAGTCAAGCATCGGAATCTATAACTAGCGTCACCGGAATGGTTCAATACACAGACAGTTAGAAGAGTCAGTTATCTTGAACTTAAGTCGGCATTGTGGCTTTTGTATTTAATTCCGAAGCAATTTCTGTGTTTCATCGTCAAGAAGAAGGTCAGAGGGATACAGTAAACCTGAAGTAAAGCATCGTAAACTATAACGAGTGTCATATGAATGGTTCAAAATATAGACAGTAAGAAGAGTCAGTTTTCTTGTACTTAAGTCGGCATTGTGCCTTTTGTATTTAATTCCGATGCAATTTCTGTGTTTCGTCGTGGATAAGAATGTCAGAGGTATATAGTAAACCTGTAGTGAAGCATCGGAATCTATAGCTAGTGTCACAGGAATGGTTTAAAACATAGACAGTAAGAAGGTTCAGTTTTCTTGTACTTAAGTCGGCATTGTGCCTTTTGTATTTAATTCCGATGCAATATCTGTGTTTCATCGTGAATAAGAAGGTCAGAGGCATACAGTAAACCTGAAGTGAAGCATCGGAATCTATAACTAGTGTCACAGGAATGGTTCAAAACATAGACAGTAAGAAGAGTCAGGTTTCTTGTACTTAAGTCGGCATTGTGCCTTTTGTATTTAATTCCGATGCAATTTCAGTGTTTCATCGTCAATAAGAAGGTCAGAGGGATATAGTGAGCCTGAAGTGAAGCATCGGATTCTATAACTAGTGTCACAGGAATTATTCAAAGCATAGACATTAAGAAGATCAGTTTTCTTGTACTTAAGTCGGCATTGTGCTATTTGTATTTAATCCGATGCATTAAACTGTGTTTCATCGCAAATAGGAAGGACGGAGGGATACGGTAAACCTGAAGTGAAGCATCGGACTCTATAACTAGTGTCACAGGAATTGTTCAAAGCATAGACAGTAAGAAGAGTCAGATTTCTTGTACTTATGTCAGCATTGTGCCTTTTGTATTAAATTCCGAAGCGATTGCTGTGTTTCATCGTCAATAAGAAGGTCAGAGGGATACAGTAAACCTGCAGTGAAGCATCGGAATTTATAACTAATGTCACATGAATGGTTCAAAACATAGGCAGTAAGAAGAATCAGTTTTCTTGTACTTCAGTCGGCATTGTGCCTTTTGTATTTAATTCCGATGCAATTTCTGTGTTTGATCGTCAATAAGAAGGTCAGAGGGATACAGTAAACCTGAAGTAAAGCATCGGAATTTATATTTAGTGTCACAGGAATGATTCAAAACATAGACAGTAAGAAGAGTCAGTTATCTTGTACTTAAGTCGGCATTGTGCCTTTTGTATTTATTTCCGAAGCAATTTCTGTGTTTCATCGTCAATAAGAAGGTCAGAGGGATACAGTAAACCTGAAGTAAAGCATCGGAATCTATAACGAGTTTCAAATGAATGGTTCAAAACATAGACAGTAAGAAGAGTCAGTTTTCTTGTACTTAAGTCGGCATTGTGCTTTTGTATTTAATTCCGATTCAATTTCTGTGTTTCATCGTCAAGAAGAAGGTCAGAGGGATACAGTAATCCTGAAGTAAAGCATCGTAATCTATATCGAGTGTCACATGAAAGGTTCAAAATATAGACAGTAAGAAGATTCAGTTTTCTTGTACTAAAGTCGGCATTGTACCTTTTATATTTAATTCCGATGCAATTTCTGTGTTTCATCGTCAGTAAGAAGGTCAGAGGGATATAGTAAACCTGAAGTGACGCATCGGAATCTATAACTAGTGTCACAGGAATGGTTCAAATCATAGACAGTAAGAAGAATCAGTTTTCTTGTACTTAAGTCGGCTTTGGGCCTTTTCTATTTAATTACGATGCAATTTCTGTGTTTCATTGTGAATAAGAAGCTCAGAGGGATACAGTAAACCTGAAGTGAGGCATCGGAATCTATAACTAGTGTCACAGGAATGGTTCAAATCATAGACAGTAAGAAGAGTCAGTTTTCTTGTACTTATGTCGGCATTGTGCCTTTTGTATTTAATTCCGATGCAATTTCTGTGTTTCATCGTCAAGAAGAAGGTCAGACGGATACAGTAAACCTGAAGTAAAGCATCGTATTCTATATCGAGTGTCACATGAATGGTTCAAAATATAGACAGTAAGAAGGGTCAGTTTTCTTGTACTTAAGTTGGCATTGTACCTTTTGTATTTAATTCCGATTCAATTTCTGTGTTTCGTCGTGAATAAGAATGCCAGAGGTATACAGTAATCCTGTAGTGAAGCATCGGAATCTATAACTAGTGTCACAGGAATGGTTTAAAACATAGACCGTATGAAGGTTCAGTTTTCTTGTACATAAGTCGGCATTGTGCCTTTTGTATTTAATTCCGATGCAATTTCTGTGTTTCATCGTCAATAAGAAGGTCAGAGGCATACAGTAAACCTGAAGTGAAGCATCGGAATCTATACCTAGTGTCACAGGAATGGTTCGAAACATAGACAGCAAGAAGAGTCAAGTTTTTTGTACTTAAGTCGGCATTGTGCCTTTTGTATTTAATTCCGATGCAATTTCAGTGTTTCATCGTCAATAAGAAGGTCAGAGCGATATAGTGAACCTGAAGTGAAGCATCGGATTCTATAACTAGTGTCACAGTAAGAAGATCAGTTTCCTTATACTTAGGTTGGCATTGTGCCTTTTGTATTTAATCCGATACAATTTCGGTGTTTAATCGTCAATAAGAAGCTCGGAGGGATAATGTAAACCTGAAATCAAGCATCGGAATCTATAACTAGTGTCACAGGAATTGTTCAAAACATAGACAGTATGAAGAGTCAGTTTTCTTGTACTTAAGTCGGCATTGTGCCTTTTGTACTTAATTCCGATGCAATTCCTGTGTTTCATCGTCAATAAGAAGGTCAGAGCGATACAGTAAACCTGCAGTGAAGCATCAGAATCTATAACTAGTGTCACATGAATGTTTCAAATCATAGACAGTAAGAAGAGTCAGTTTTCTTGTACTTAAGTCGACATTGTGCCTTTTGTATTTAATTCCGAAGCAATTTCTGTGTTTCATCGTCAACAAGAAGGTCAGAGGTATACAGTTAACCTGAAGTGAAGCATCGGAATCTATAACAAGTGTCACAGGTATGGTTCAAAACATAGACTGTAAGAAGAGTCAGTTTTCTTGTACTTAAGTCGGCATTGTGCCTTTTGTATTTAATTCCGATTCAATTTCTGTGTTTCATCGTCAAGAAGAAGGTCAGAGGGATACAGTAATCCTGAAGTAAAGCATCGTAATCTATATCGAGTGTCACATGAATGGTTCAAAATATAGACAGTAAGAAGAGTCAGTTTTTTTGTACTTACGTCGGCATTGTACCTTTTATATTTAATTCCGATGCAATTTCTGTGTTTCATCGTCAGTAAGAAGGTCAGAGGGATACAGTAAACCTGATGTGACGCATCGGAATCTATAACTAGTGTCACAGGAATGGTTCAAATCATAGACAGTAAGAAGAATCAGTTTTCTTGTACTTAAGTCGGCTTTGGGCCTTTTCTATTTAATTACGATGCAATTTCTGTGTTTCATCGTCAATAAGAAGCTCAGAGGGATACAGTAAACCTGAAGTGAGGCATCGGAATCTATAACTAGTGTCACAGGAATGGTTCAAATCATAGACAGTAAGAAGAGTCAGTTTTCTTGTACTTATGTCGGCATTGTGCCTTTTGTATTTAAATCCGATGCAATTTCTGTGTTTCATCGTCAAGAAGAAGGTCAGACGGATACAGTAAACCTGAAGTAAAGCATCGTAATCCATATCGAGTGTCACATGAATGGTTCAAAATATAGACAGTAAGAAGAGTCAGTTTTCTTGTACTTAAGTCGGCATTGTACCTTTTGTATTTAATTCCGATGCAATTTCTGTGTTTCATCGTCAATAAGAAGGGCAGAGGGATACTGTAAACCTGAAGTGAAGCATCGGAATCCATAACTAGTGTCACAGGAATGGTTCAAAACATAGACAGTATGAAGAGTCAGTTTTCTTGTACTTAAGTCGGCATTGTGCCTTTTGTATTTAATTCCGATGCAATTTCTGTGTTTCATCGTCAAGAAGAAGGTCAGACGGATACAGTAAACCTGAAGTAAAGCATCGTAATCCATATCGAGTGTCACATGAATGGTTCAAAATATAGACAGTAAGAAGAGTCAGTTTTCTTGTACTTAAGTCGGCATTGTACCTTTTGTATTTAATTCCGATGCAATTTCTGTGTTTCATCGTGAATAAGAAGGTCAGAGGCATACAATAAACCTGAAGTGAAGCATCGAAATCTATAACTAGTGTCACAGGAATGGTTTAAAACATAGACAGTAAGAAGGTTCAGTTTTCTTGTACTTAAGTCGGCATTGTGCCTTTTGTATTTAATTCCGATGCAATTTCTGTGTTTCATCGTGAATAAGAAGGTCAGAGGCATACAATAAACCTGAAGTGAAGCATCGGAATCTATAACTAGTGTCACAGGAATGGTTCAAAACATAGACAGTATGAAGAGTCAGGTTTCTTGTACTTAAGTCGGCATTGTGCCTTTTGTATTTAATTCCGATGCAATTTCAGTATTTCATCGTCAATAAGAAGGTCAGAGGTATATATTGAGCCTGAAGTGAAGCATCGGATTCTATAACTAGTGTCACAGGAATTATTCAAAGCATAGACAGTAAGAAGGTCAGTTTTCTTGTACTTATGTTGGCATTGTGCCTTTTGTATTTAATCCGATGCATTAAACTGTGTTTCATCGGCAATATGAAGGACGGAGGGATACGGTAAACCTGAAGTGAAGCATCGGAATCTATAAGTAGTGTCACAGGAATTGTTCAAAGCATAGACAGTAAGAAGAGTCTGATTTCTTGTACTTATGTCAGCATTGTGCCTTTTGTATTAAATTCCGAAGCGATTGCTGTGTTTCATCGTCAATAAGAAGGTCAGAGGGATACAGTAAACCTGCAGTGAAGCATCGGAATTTATAACTAGTGTCACATGAATGGTTCAAAACATAGGCAGTAAGAAGAATCAGTTTCCTTTTACTTCAGTCGGCATTGTGCCTTTTGTATTTAATTCCGATGCAATTTCTGTGTTTCATCGTCAATAAGAAGTTCAGAGGGATACAGTAAACCTGAAGTAAAGCATCGGAATTTATATTTAGTGTCAGAGGAATGATTCAAAACATAGACAGTAAGAAGAGTCAGTTATCTTGTACTTAGGTCGGCATTGTGCCTTTTGTATTTATTTCCGAAGCAATTTCTGTGTTTCATCGTCAATAAGAAGGTCAGAGCGATACAGTAAACCTGAAGTAAAGCATCGGAATCTATAACGAGTTTCAAATGAATGGTTCAAAACATAGACAGTAAGAAGAGTCAGTTTTCTTGTACATAAGTCGGCATTGTGCCTTTTGTATTTAATTCCGATGCAATTTCTGTGTTTCATCGTCAATAAGAAGGTCAGAGGGATACAGCAAAGCTGAAGTGTAGCATCGGAATCTATAACTAGTGTCACAGGAATGGTTCAAAACATAGACAGTAAGAAGAGTAAGTTTTCTTGTACTTAAGTCGGCATTGTGCCTTTTGTATTTAATTCCGAGGCAATTTCTGTGTTTCATCGTCAATAAGAAGGTCAGAAGAATACAGTAAACCTGAAGTGAAGCATCGGAATCTATAACTAGTGTCACAGGAATGGTTCAAAACATAGACTGTATGAAGAGTCAGGTTTCTTGTACTTAAGTCGGCATTGTGCCTTTTGTATTTAATTTCGATGCAATTTCTGTGTTTCATCGTCAATAAGAAGGTCAGAGGGATACAGTAAACCTGAAGTGAAGCATAGGAATCTATAACAGGTGTCACAGGAATGGTTCAAAACATAGACAGTAGGAAGCGTCCGTTTTCTTGTACTTAAGTCGGCATTGTGCCTTTTGTATTTAATTCCGATGCAATTTATGTGTTTCATCGTCAATATGAAGGTCAGAGGGATACAGTAAACCTGAAGTACAGCATCGTAAACTATAACGAGTGTCATATGAATGGTTCAAAATATAGACAGTAAGAAGAGTCAATTTTCTTGTACTTAAGTTGGCATTGTGCCTTTTGTATTTAATTCCGATGCAATTTCAGTGTTTCATCGTCAATAAGATGGTCAGAGGGATACAGTGAACCTGAAGTGAAGCATCGAAATCTATAACTAGTGTCACAGGAACGGTTCAAACATAGAAAGTAAGAAGAGTCAGGTTTCTTGTAATTAAGTCGGCATTGGGCCGCTTGTATTTAGTTCCGATGCAATTTCAGTGTTTCATCGTCAATAAGAAGGTCAGAGGGATACAGTAAACCTGAAGTGAAGAATCGGATTCTGTAACTAGTGTCACAGGAATGGTTGAAAACATAGACTGTAAGAAGAGTTTGTTGTCTTGTACTTAAGTCGGCATTGTGCCTTTTGTATTTACTTCCGATGCAATTTCTGTGTTTCATCGTTAATAAGACGGTCAGTGGGATACACTAAACCTGAAGTGAAGCATCGGAATCTATAACTAGCGTCACAGGAATGGTTCAAAACACAGACAGTTAGAAGAGTCAGTTATCTTGTACTTAAGTCGGCATTGTGGCTTTTGTATTTAATTCCGAAGCAATTTCTGTGTTTCATCGTCAAGAAGAAGGTCAGAGGGATACAGTAAACCTGAAGTAAAGCATCGTAAACTATAACGAGTGTCATATGAATGGTTCAAAATATAGACAGTAAGAAGAGTCAGTTTTCTTGTACTTAAGTCGGCATTGTGCCTTTTGTATTTAATTCCGATGCAATTTCTGTGTTTCGTCGTGAATAAGAATGTCAGAGGTATACAGTAAACCTGTAGTGAAGCATCGGAATCTATAGCTAGTGTCACAGGAATGGTTTAAAACATAGACAGTAAGAAGGTTCAGTTTTCTTGTACTTGAGTCGGCATTGTGCCTTTTGTATTTAATTCCGATGCAATTTCTGTGTTTCATCGTGAATAAGAAGGTCAGAGGCATACAGTAAACCTGAAGTGAAGCATCGGAATGTATAACTAGTGTCACAGGAATGGTTCAAAACATAGACAGTAAGAAGAGTCAGGTTTCTTGTACTTAAGTCGGCATTGTGCCTTTTGTATTTAATTCCGATGCAATTTCAGTGTTTCATCGTCAATAAGAGGGTCAGAGGTATATATTGAGCCTGAAGTGAAGCATCGGATACTATAACTGGTGTCACAGAAATTATTCAAAACATAGACAGTAAGAAGATCAGTTTTCTTGTACTTAAGTTGGCATTGTGCCTTTTGTATTTATTTCCGAAGCAATATCCGTGTTTCATCGTCAATAAGAAGGTCAGAGCGATACAGTAAACCTGCAGTGAAGAATCTGAATTTATAACTAGTGTCACATGAATGGTTCAAAACATAGGCAGTAAGAAGAATCAGTTTCCTTTTACTTCAGTCGGCATTGTGCCTTTTGTATTTAATTCCGATGCAATTTCTGTGTTTCATCGTGAATAAGAAGGTCAGAGGGATACAGTAAACCTGAAGTGAAGCATCGGAATTTATATTTAGTGTCACAGGAATGATTCAAAACATAGACAGTAAGAAGAGTCAGTTATCTTGTTCTTAATTCGGCATTGTGCCTTTAGTATTTATTTCCGAAGCAATTTCTGTGTTTCATCGTCAATAAGAAGGTCAGAGCGATACAGTAAACCTGAAGTAAAGCATCGGAATCTATAACGAGTTTCAAATGAATGGTTCAATACATAGACAGTAAGAAGAGTCAGTTTTCTTGTACATAAGTCGGCATTGTGCCTTTTGTATTTAATTCCGATGCAATTTCTATGTTTCATCGTCAATAAGAAGGTCAGAGGGATACAGCAAAGCTGAAGTGAAGCATCGGAATCTATAACTAGTGTAACAGGAATGGTTCAAAACATAGACAGTAAGAAGAGTAAGTTTTCTTGTACTTAAGTCGGCATTGTGCCATTTGTATTTAATTCCGTTACAATTTCATTGTTCCATCGCCAATAAGAAGGTCAGAGGGATACAGTGAATCTGAAGTGAAGCATCGGAATCTATAACTAGTGTCACAGAAATGGTTCAAACCATAGACAGTAAGAACAGTCAGTTTTCTTGTACTTAAGTCGGCATTGTGCCTTTTGTATTTAATTCCGAGGCAATTTCTGTGTTTCATCGTCAATAAGAAGGTCAGAGGAATACAGTAAACCTGAAGTGAAGCATCGGAATCTATAACTAGTATCACAGGAATGGTTCAAATCATAGACAATAACAAGAGTCACTTTTCTTGTACTTAGGTCGGCATTGTGCCTTTTGTATTTAATTCCGATGCAATTTCTGTGTTTCATCGTCAATGAGAAGGTCAGAGTGATACAGTAAACCTGAAGTGAACCATCGCAATCTATAATTAGTGACACATGAATGGTTCAAAACATAGAGAGTAAGAAGAGTCAGTTTTCTTGTATTTAAATCAGCATTGTGCCTTTTGTATTTAATTTCGATGCAATTTCTGTGTTTCATCGTCAATAAGTAGGTCAGAGGGATACAGTAAACCTGAAGTGAAGCATAGGAATCTATAACAGGTGTCACAGGAATGGTTCAAAACATAGACAGTAGGAAGCGTCCGTTTCCTTGTACTTAAGTCGGCATTGGGCCTTTTGTATTTAATTCCGATGCAATTTATGTGTTTCATCGTCAATATGAAGGTCAGAGGGATACAGTAAACCTGAAGTAAAGCATCGTAAACTATAACGAGTGTCATATGAATGGTTCAAAATATAGACAGTAAGAAGAGTCAATTTTCTTGTACTTAAGTCGGCATTGTGCCTTTTGTATTTAATTCCGATGCAATTTCACTGTTTCATCGTCAATAAGATGGTCAGAGGGATACAGTAAACAAGAAGTGAAGCATCGGAATTTATATTTAGTGTCACAGGAATGAATCAAAACATAGACAGTAAGAAGAGTCAGTTATCATGTACTTAAGTCGGCATTGTGCCTTTTGTATTTATTTCCGAAGCAATTTCTGTGTTTCGTCGTCTATAAGAAGGTCAAAGGGATACAGTAAACCTGAAGTAAAGCAACGGAATCTATATCGAGTTGCAAATGAATGGTTCAATACATAGACAGTAAGAAGAGCCAGTTTTCTTGTACATAAGTCGGCATTGTGCCTTTTGTATTTAATTCCGATGCAATTTCTGTGTTTCATCGTCAATAAGAAGGTCAGAGGGATACAGTAAACCTGAAGTGAAGCATCGGAATCTACAACTAGTGTCACTGGAATGGTTCAAAACATAGACAGTAAGTAGAGTCAGTTTTCTTGTACTTAAGTCGACATTGTGCCTTTTGTATTCAATTCCGATGCAATTTCTCTGTTTCATCGTCAATAAGAAGGTCAGAGGCATACAGTAAACCTGAAGTGAAGCATCGGAATCTATAACTAGTGTCACAGGCATGGTTCAAACATAGACAGTAAGAAGAGTAAGTTTCTTGTACTTAAGTCAGCATTGTGCCCTTTGTATTTAATTCCGATGCAATTTCATTGTTCCATCGCCAATAAGAAGGTCAGAGGAATACAGTAAACCTGAAGTGAAGCATCGGAATCTATAACTAGAGTCACAGGAATGGTTCAAATCATAGACAGTAAGAAGAGTCAGTTTTCTTGTACTTAGGTCGGCATTGTGCCTTTTGTATTTAATTCCGATGCAATTTCTGTGTTTCATCGTCAATGAGAAGGTCAGAGGGAAACAGTAAACCTGAAGTGAAGCATCGGAATCTATAATTAGTGACACATGAATGGTTCAAAACATAGACAGTAAGAAGATTCAGTTTTCTTGTATTTAAATCAGCAATGTGCCTTTTGTATATAATTTCGATGCAATTTCTGTGTTTCATCGTCAATAAGAAGGTCAGAGGGATACTGTAAACCTGAAGTAAAGCATCGGAATCTATAACTAGTGTCACAGGAATGGTTCAAAATATAGACAGTAGGAAGAGTCAGTTTTCTTGTACTTAAGTCGGCATTGTGCCTTTTGTATTTAATTCCGATGCAATTTATGTGTTTCTTCGTCAATATGAAGGTCAGAGTGATACAGTAAACCTGAAGTAAAGCATCGTAAACTATAACGAGTGTCATATGAATGGTTAAAAATATAGACAGTAAGAAGAGTCAATTTTCTTGTACTTAAGTCGGCATTGTGCCCTTTGTATTTAATTCCGATGCAATTTCTGTGTTTCGTCGTGAATAAGAATGTCAGAGGTATACAGTAAACCTGTAGTGAAGCATCGAAATCTATAACTAGTGTCACAGGAATGGTTTAAAACATAGACAGTAAGAAGGTTCAGTTTTCTTGTACTTAAGTCGGCATTGTGCCTTTTGTATTTAATTCCGATGCAATTTCTGTGTTTCATCGTGAATAAGAAGGTCAGAGGCATACAATAAACCTGAAGTGAAGCATCGGAATCTATAACTAGTGTCACAGGAATGGTTCAAAACATAGACAGTATGAAGAGTCAGGTTTCTTGTACTTAAGACGGCATTGTGCCTTTTGTATTTAATTCCGACGCAATTTCAGTATTTCATCGTCAATAAGAAGGTCAGAGGTATATATTGAGCCTGAAGTGAAGCATCGGATTCTATAACTAGTGTCACAGGAATTATTCAAAACATAGACAGTAAGAAGATCAGTTTTCTTGTACTTAAGTTGGCATTGTGCCTTTTGTATTTAATCCGATGCATTAAACTGTGTTTCATCGCCAATATGAAGGACGGAGGGATACGGTAAACCTTAAGTGAAGCATCGGAATCTATAAGTAGTGTCACAGGAATTGTTCAAAGCATAGACAGTAAGAAGAGTCAGATTTCCTGTACTTATGTCAGCATTGTGCCTTTTGTATTAAATTCCGAAGCGATTGCTGTGTTTCATCGTCAATAAGAAGGTCAGAGGGATACAGTAAACCTGCAGTGAAGCATCGGAATTTATAACTAGTGTCACATGAATGGTTCAAAACATAGGCAGTAAGAAGAATCTGTTTCCTTTTACTTCAGTCGGCATTGTGCATTTTGTATTTAATTCCGATGCAATTTCTGTGTTTCATCGTCAATAAGAAGGTCAGAGGGATACAGTAAACCTGAAGTGAAGCATCGGAATTTATATTTAGTGTCACAGGAATGATTCAAAACATAGACAGTAAGAAGAGTCAGTTATCTTGTACTTAGGTCGGCATTGTGCCTTTTGTATTTATTTCCGAAGCAATTTCTGTGTTTCATCGTCAATAAGAAGGTCAGAGCGATACAGTAAACCTGAAGTAAAGCATCGGAATCTATAACGAGTTTCAAATGAATGGTTCAAAACATAGACAGTAAGAAGAGTCAGTTTTCTTGTACATAAGTCGGCATTGTGCCTTTTGTATTTAATTCCGATGCGATTTCTGTGTTTCATCGCCAATAAGAAGGTCAGAGGGATACAGCAAAGCTGAAGTGAAGCATCGGAATCTATAACTAGTGTCACAGGAATGGTTCAAAACATAGACAGTAAGAAGAGTAAGTTTTCTTGTACTTAAGTCGGCATTGTGCCATTTGTATTTAATTCCGTTACAATTTCATTGTTCCATCGCCAATAAGAAGGTCAGAGGGATACAGTGAATCTGAAGTAAAGCATCGGAATCTATAACTAGTGTCACAGAAATGGTTCAAACCATAGACAGTAAGAAGAGTCAGTTTTCTTGTACTTAAGTCGGCATTGTGCCTTTTGTATTTCATTCCGAGGCAATTTCTGTGTTTCATCGTCAATAAGAAGGTCAGAGGAATACAGTAAACCTGAAGTGAAGCATCGGAATCTATAACTAGTATCACAGGAATGGTTCAAATCATAGACAATAAGAAGAGTCAGTTTTCTTGTACTTAGGTCGGCATTGTGCCTTTTGTATTTAATTCCGATGCAATTTCTGTGTTTCATCGTCAATGAGAAGGTCAGAGTGATACAGTAAACCTGAAGTGAAGCTACGCAATCTATAATTAGTGACACATGAATGGTTCAAAGCATAGAGAGTAAGAAGAGTCAGTTTTCTTGTATTTAAATCAGCATTGTGCCTTTTGTATTTAATTTCGATGCAATTTCTGTGTTTCATCGTCAATAAGAAGGCCAGAGGGATACAGTAAACCTGAAGTGAAGCATAGGAATCTATAACAGGTGTCACAGGAATGGTTCAAAACATAGACAGTAGGAAGCGTCCGTTTTCTTGTACTTAAGTGGGCATTGTGCCTTTTGTATTTAATTCCGATGCAATTTCAGTGTTCACCGTCAATAAGATGGTCAGAGGGATACAGTGAACCTGAAGTGAAGCATCGGAATCTATAACTAGTGTCACAGGAATGGTTCAAACATAGAAAGTAAGAAGAGTCAGGTTTCTTGTAATTAAGTCGGCATTGGGCCGCTTGTATTTAGTTCCGATGCAATTTCAGTGTTTCATCGTTAATAAGAAGGTCAGAGGGATACAGTAAACCTGAAGTGAAGCATCGGAATCTATAACTAGCGTCACAGGAATGGTTCAAAACACAAACAGTTAGATGAGTCAGTTATCTTGTACTTAAGTCGGCATTGTGGCTTTTGTATTTAATTCCGAAGAAATTTCTGTGTTTCATCGTCAAGAAGAAGGTCAGAGGGATACAGTAAACCTGAAGTAAAGCATCGTAAACTATAACGAGTGTCATATGAATGGTTCAAAATATAGACAGTAAGAAGAGTCAGTTTTCTTGTACTTAAGTCGGCATTGTGCCTTTTGTATTTAATTCCGATGCAATTTCTGTGTTTCGTCGTGAATAAGAATGTCAGAGGTATACAGTAAACCTGTAGTGAAGCATCGGAATCTATAGCTAGTGTCACAGGAATGGTTTAAAACATAGACAGTAAGAAGGTTCAGTTTTCTTGTACTTGAGTCGGCATTGTGCCTTTTGTATTTAATTCCGATGCAATTTCTGTGTTTCATCGTGAATAAGAAGGTCAGAGGCACACAGTAAACCTGAAGTGAAGCATCGGAATCTATAACTAGTGTCACAGGAATGGTTCAAAACATAGACAGTAAGAAGAGTCAGGTTTCTTGTACGTAAGTCGGCATTGTGCCTTTTGTATTTAATTCCGATGCAATTTCAGTGTTTCATCGTCAATAAGAGGGTCAGAGGTATATATTGAGCCTGAAGTGAAGCATCGGATTCTATAGCTAGTGTCACAGGAATTATTCAAAACATAGACAGTAAGAAGATCAGTTTTCTTGTACTTAAGTTGGCATTGTGCCTTTTGTATTTAATCCGATGCATTAAACTGTGTTTCATCGCCAATATGAAGGACGGAGGGATACGGTAAACCTGAAGTGAAGCATCGGAATCTATAAGTAGTGTCACAGGAATTGTTCAAAGCATAGACAGTAAGAAGAGTCAGATTTCTTGTACTTATGTCAGCATTGTGCCTTTTGTATTAAATTCCGAAGCGATTGCTGTGTTTCATCGTCAATAAGAAGGTCAGAGGGATACAGTAAACCTGCAGTGAAGCATCGGAATTTATAACTAGTGTCGCATGAATGGTTCAAAACATAGGCAGTAAGAAGAATCAGTTTCCTTTTACTTCAGTCGGCATTGTGCCTTTTGTATTTAATTCCGATGCAATTTCTGTGTTTCATCGTCAATAAGAAGGTCAGAGGGATACAGTAAACCTGAAGTGAAGCATCGGAATTTATATTTAGTGTCACAGGAATGATTCAAAACATAGACAGTAAGAAGAGTCAGTTTTCTTGTACTTAGGTCGGGATTGTGCCTTTTGTATTTAATTTCGATGCAATTTCTGTGTTTCATCGTCAATAAGAAGGTCAGAGGGATACAGTAAACCTGAAGTGAAGCATCGGAATCTATAACTAGTGTCACAGGAATGGTTCAAAACATAGACAGTAAGAAGAGTCAGTTATCTTGTGCTTAAGTCGGCATTGTGCCTTTTGTATTTAATCCCGAAGCAATTTCTGTGTTTCATCGTCAATAAGAAGGTCAGAGGGATACAGTAAACCTGAAGTGAAGCATCGGAATCCGTAACTAGTGTCACACGAATGGTTCAAAACATAGACTGTAAGAAGAGTTTGTTTTCTTGTACTTAAGTCGGCATTGTGCCTTTTGTATTTAATTCCGATGCAATTTCTGTGTTTCATCGTTAATGAGACAGTCAGTGGGATACAGTAAACCTGAAGTGAAGCATCGGAATCTATAACTAGCGTCACAGGAATGGTTCAAAGCACAGACAGTTAGAAGAGTCTGTTATCTTGTACTTAAGTCGGCATTGTGGGTTTTGTATTTAATTCCGATGCAATTTCTGTGTTTCATCGTCAATAAGAAGGTCAGAGGCATACAGTAAACCTGAAGTAAAGCATCGTAAACAATAACGAGTGTCATATGAATGGTTCAAAACATAGACAGTAAGAAGAGTCAGTTTTCTTGTACTTAGGTCGGCATTGTATCTCTTGTATTTAATTCCGATTCAATTTCTGTGTTTCGTCGTGAATAAGAATGTCAGAGGTATACAGTAAACCTGTAGTGAAGCATCGGAACCTATAACTAGTGTCACAGGAATGGTTTAAAACATAGACAGTATGAAGGTTCAGTTTTCTTGTACTTAAGTCGGCATTGTGCCTTTTGTATTTAATTCCGATGCAATTTCTGTGTTTCATCGTCAATAAGAAGGTCAGAGGCATACAGTAAACCTGAAGTGAAGCATCGAAATCTATAACTAGTGTCACAGGAATGGTTCAAAACATAGACAGTAAGAAGACACAGGTTTTTTGTACTTAAGTCGGCATTGTGCCTTTTGTACTTAATTCCGATGCAATTTCAGTGTTTCATCGTCAATAAGAAGGTCAGAGTGATATAGTGAACCTGAAGTGAAGCATCGGATTCTATAACTAGTGTCACAGTAAGAAGATCAGTTTTCTTATACTTAAGTCGGCATTGTGCCTTTTGTATTTAATCCGATACAATTTCGGTGTTTTATCGTCAATAAGAAGTTCGGAGGGATAGTGGAATCCTGAAGTGAAGCATCGGAATCTATAACTAGTGTCACAGGAATTGTTCATAACATAGACAGTATGAAGAGTCAGTTTTCTTGTACTTAAGTCGGCATTGTGCCTTTTGTACTTAATTCCGATGCAATTCCTGTGTTTCATCGTCAATAAGAAGGTCAGAGCGATACAGTAAACCAGCAGTGAAGCATCAGAATCTATAACTAGTGTCACATGAATGTTTCAAATCATAGACAGTAAGAAGAGTCAGTTTTCTTGTACTTAAGTCGGCATTGTGCCTTTTGTATTTAATTCCGAAGCAATTTCTGTGTTTCATCGTCAACAAGAAGGTCAGAGGTATACAGTTAACCTGAAGTGAAGCATCGGAATCTATAACAAGTGTCACAGGTATGGTTCAAAAGATAGACAGTAAGAAGAGTCAGTTTTCTTGTACTTAAGTCGGCATTGTGCCTTTTGTATTTAATTCCGATTCAATTTCTGTGTTTCATCGTCAAGAAGAAGGTCAGAGGGATACAGTAATCCTGAAGTAAAGCATCGTAATCTATATCGAGTGTCACATGAATGGTTCAAAATATAGACAGTAAGAAGAGTCAGTTTTCTTGTACTTAAGTCGGCATTGTACCTTTTATATTTAATTCCGATGCAATTTCTGTGTTTCATCGTCAGTAAGAAGGTCAGAGGGATACAGTAAACCTGAAGTGACGCATCGGAATCTATAACTAGTGTCACAGGAATGGTTCAAATCATAGACAGTAAGAAGAATCAGTTTTCTTGTACTTAAGTCGGCTTTGGGCCTTTTGTATTTAATTCCGATGCAATTTCAGTGTTTCATCGTCAATAAGAGGGTCAGAGGTATATATTGAGCCTGAAGTGAAGCATCGGATTCTATAGCTAGTGTCACAGGAATTATTCAAAACATAGACAGTAAGAAGATCAGTTTTCTTGTACTTAAGTTGGCATTGTGCCTTTTGTATTTAATCCGATGCATTAAACTGTGTTTCATCGCCAATATGAAGGACGGAGGGATACGGTAAACCTGAAGTGAAGCATCGGAATCTATAAGTAGTGTCACAGGAATTGTTCAAAGCATAGACAGTAAGAAGAGTCAGATTTCTTGTACTTATGTCAGCATTGTGCCTTTTGTATTAAATTCCGAAGCGATTGCTGTGTTTCATCGTCAATAAGAAGGTCAGAGGGATACAGTAAACCTGCAGTGAAGCATCGGAATTTATAACTAGTGTCGCATGAATGGTTCAAAACATAGGCAGTAAGAAGAATCAGTTTCCTTTTACTTCAGTCGGCATTGTGCCTTTTGTATTTAATTCCGATGCAATTTCTGTGTTTCATCGTCAATAAGAAGGTCAGAGGGATACAGTAAACCTGAAGTGAAGCATCGGAATTTATATTTAGTGTCACAGGAATGATTCAAAACATAGACAGTAAGAAGAGTCAGTTTTCTTGTACTTACGTCGGGATTGTGCCTTTTGTATTTAATTTCGATGCAATTTCTGTGTTTCATCGTCAATAAGAAGGTCAGAGGGATACAGTAAACCTGAAGTGAAGCATCGGAATCTATAACTAGTGTCACAGGAATGGTTCAAAACATAGACAGTAAGAAGAGTCAGTTATCTTGTGCTTAAGTCGGCATTGTGCCTTTTGTATTTAATCCCGAAGCAATTTCTGTGTTTCATCGTCAATAAGAAGGTCAGAGGGATACAGTAAACCTGAAGTGAAGCATCGGAATCCGTAACTAGTGTCACACGAATGGTTCAAAACATAGACTGTAAGAAGAGTTTGTTTTCTTGTACTTAAGTCGGCATTGTGCCTTTTGTATTTAATTCCGATGCAATTTCTGTGTTTCATCGTTAATGAGACAGTCAGTGGGATACAGTAAACCTGAAGTGAAGCATCGGAATCTATAACTAGCGTCACAGGAATGGTTCAAAGCACAGACAGTTAGAAGAGTCTGTTATCTTGTACTTAAGTCGGCATTGTGGGTTTTGTATTTAATTCCGATGCAATTTCTGTGTTTCATCGTCAATAAGAAGGTCAGAGGCATACAGTAAACCTGAAGTAAAGCATCGTAAACCATAACGAGTGTCATATGAATGGTTCAAAACATAGACAGTAAGAAGAGTCAGTTTTCTTGTACTTAGGTCGGCATTGTATCTCTTGTATTTAATTCCGATTCAATTTCTGTGTTTCGTCGTGAATAAGAATGTCAGAGGTATACAGTAAACCTGTAGTGAAGCATCGGAACCTATAACTAGTGTCACAGGAATGGTTTAATACATAGACAGTATGAAGGTTCAGTTTTCTTGTACTTAAGTCGGCATTGTGCCTTTTGTATTTAATTCCGATGCAATTTCTGTGTTTCATCGTCAATAAGAAGGTCAGAGGCATACAGTAAACCTGAAGTGAAGCATCGAAATCTATAACTAGTGTCACAGGAATGGTTCAAAACATAGACAGTAAGAAGACACAGGTTTTTTGTACTTAAGTCGGCATTGTGCCTTTTGTACTTAATTCCGATGCAATTTCAGTGTTTCATCGTCAATAAGAAGGTCAGAGGGATATAGTGAACCTGAAGTGAAGCATCGGATTCTATAACTAGTGTCACAGTAAGAAGATCAGTTTTCTTATACTTAAGTCGGCATTGTGCCTTTTGTATTTAATCCGATACAATTTCGGTGTTTTATCGTCAATAAGAAGTTCGGAGGGATAGTGGAATCCTGAAGTGAAGCATCGGAATCTATAACTAGTGTCACAGGAATTGTTCATAACATAGACAGTATGAAGAGTCAGTTTTCTTGTACTTAAGTCGGCATTGTGCCTTTTGTACTTAATTCCGATGCAATTCCTGTGTTTCATCGTCAATAAGAAGGTCAGAGCGATACAGTAAACCAGCAGTGAAGCATCAGAATCTATAACTAGTGTCACATGAATGTTTCAAATCATAGACAGTAAGAAGAGTCAGTTTTCTTGTACTTAAGTCGGCATTGTGCGTTTTGTATTTAATTCCGAAGCAATTTCTGTGTTTCATCGTCAACAAGAAGGTCAGAGGTATACAGTTAACCTGAAGTGAAGCATCGGAATCTATAACAAGTGTCACAGGTATGGTTCAAAAGATAGACAGTAAGAAGAGTCAGTTTTCTTGTACTTAAGTCGGCATTGTGCCTTTTGTATTTAATTCCGATTCAATTTCTGTGTTTCATCGTCAAGAAGAAGGTCAGAGGGATACAGTAATCCTGAAGTAAAGCATCGTAATCTATATCGAGTGTCACATGAATGGTTCAAAATATAGACAGTAAGAAGAGTCAGTTTTCTTGTACTTAAGTCGGCATTGTACCTTTTATATTTAATTCCGATGCAATTTCTGTGTTTCATCGTCAGTAAGAAGGTCAGAGGGATACAGTAAACCTGAAGTGACGCATCGGAATCTATAACTAGTGTCACAGGAATGGTTCAAATCATAGACAGTAAGAAGAATCAGTTTTCTTGTACTTAAGTCGGCTTTGGGCCTTTTCTATTTAATTACGATGAAATTTCTGTGTCTCATCGTCAATAAGAAGCTCAGAGAGATACAGTAAACCTGAAGTGAGGCATCGGAATCTATAACTAGTGTCACAGGAATGGTTCAAATCATAGACAGTAAGAAGAGTCAGTTTTCTTGTACTTATGTCGGCATTGTGCCTTTTGTATTTAATTCCGATGCAAGTTATGTGTTTCATCGTCAAGAAGAAGGTTATACGGATAAAGTAAACCTGAAGTAAAGCATCGTAATCTATATCGAGTGTCACATGAATGTTTCAAAATATAGACAGTAAGAAGAGTCAGTTTTCTTGTACTTAAGTCGGCATTGTACCTTTTGTATTTAATTGCGATGCAATTTCTGTGTTTCATCGTCAAGAAGAAGGTCAGAGGGATACAGTAAACCTGAAGTAAAGCATCGTAAACTATAACGAGTGTCATATGAATGGTTCAAAATATAGACAGTAAGAAGAGTCAGTTTTCTTGTACTTAAGTCGGCATTGTGCCTTTTGTATTTAATTCCGATGCAATTTCTGTGTTTCGTCGTGAATAAGAATGTCAGAGGTATATAGTAAACCTGTAGTGAAGCATCGGAATCTATAGCTAGTGTCACAGGAATGGTTTAAAACATAGACAGTAAGAAGGTTCAGTTTTCTTGTACTTAAGTCGGCATTGTGCCTTTTGTATTTAATTCCGATGCAATATCTGTGTTTCATCGTGAATAAGAAGGTCAGAGGCATACCGTAAACCTGAAGTGAAGCATCGGAATCTATAACTAGTGTCACAGGAATGGTTCAAAACATAGACAGTAAGAAGAGTCAGGTTTCTTGTACTTAAGTCGGCATTGTGCCTTTTGTATTTAATTCCGATGCAATTTCAGTGTTTCATCGTCAATAAGAAGGTCAGAGGGATATAGTGAGCCTGAAGTGAAGCATCGGATTCTATAACTAGTGTCACAGGAATTATTCAAAGCATAGACATTAAGAAGATCAGTTTTCTTGTACTTAAGTCGGCATTGTGCTATTTGTATTTAATCCGATGCATTAAACTGTGTTTCATCGCAAATAGGAAGGACGGAGGGATACGGTAAACCTGAAGTGAAGCATCGGAATCTATAACTAGTGTCACAGGAATTGTTCAAAGCATAGACAGTAAGAAGAGTCAGATTTCTTGTACTTATGTCAGCATTGTGCCTTTTGTATTAAATTCCGATGCGATTGCTGTGTTTCATCGTCAATAAGAAGGTCAGAGGGATACAGTAAACCTGCAGTGAAGCATCGGAATTTATAACTAATGTCACATGAATGGTTCAAAACATAGGCAGTAAGAAGAATCAGTTTTCTTGTACTTCAGTCGGCATTGTGCCTTTTGTATTTAATTCCGATGCAATTTCTGTGTTTGATCGTCAATAAGAAGGTCAGAGGGATACAGTAAACCTGAAGTAAAGCATCGGAATTTATATTTAGTGTCACAGGAATGATTCAAAACATAGACAGTAAGAAGAGTCAGTTATCTTGTACTTAAGTCGGCATTGTGCCTTTTGTATTTATTTCCGAAGCAATTTCTGTGTTTCATCGTCAATAAGAAGGTCAGAGGGATACAGTAAACCTGAAGTAAAGCATCGGAATCTATAACGAGTTTCAAATGAATGGTTCAAAACATAGACAGTAAGAAGAGTCAGTTTTCTTGTACTTAAGTCGGCATTGTGCTTTTGTATTTAATTCCGATTCAATTTCTGTGTTTCATCGTCAAGAAGAAGGTCAGAGGGATACAGTAATCCTGAAGTAAAGCATCGTAATCTATATCGAGTGTCACATGAAAGGTTCAAAATATAGACAGTAAGAAGATTCAGTTTTCTTGTACTTAAGTCGGCATTGTACCTTTTATATTTAATTCCGATGCAATTTCTGTGTTTCATCGTCAGTAAGAAGGTCAGAGGGATACAGTAAACCTGAAGTGACGCATCGGAATCTATAACTAGTGTCACAGGAATGGTTCAAATCATAGACAGTAAGAAGAATCAGTTTTCTTGTACTTAAGTCGGCTTTGGGCCTTTTCTATTTAATTACGATGCAATTTCTGTGTTTCATCGTCAATAAGAAGCTCAGAGGGATACAGTAAACCTGAAGTGAGGCATCGGAATCTATAACTAGTGTCACAGGAATGGTTCAAATCATAGACAGTAAGAAGAGTCAATTTCTTGTACTTATGTCGGCATTGTGCCTTTTGTATTTAATTCCGATGCAATTTCTGTGTTTCATCGTCAAGAAGAAGGTCAGACGGATACAGTAAACCTGAAGTAAAGCATCGTATTCTATATCGAGTGTCACATGAATGGTTCAAAATATAGACAGTAAGAAGGGTCAGTTTTCTTGTACTTAAGTCGGCATTGTACCTTTTGTATTTAATTCCGATTCAATTTCTGTGTTTCGTCGTGAATAAGAATGCCAGAGGTATACAGTAATCCTGTAGTGAAGCATCGGAATCTATAACTAGTGTCACAGGAATGGTTTAAAACATAGACCGTATGAAGGTTCAGTTTTCTTGTACATAAGTCGGCATTGTGCCTTTTGTATTTAATTCCGATGCAATTTCTGTGTTTCATCGTCAATAAGAAGGTCAGAGGCATACAGTAAACCTGAAGTGAAGCATCGGAATCTATACCTAGTGTCACAGGAATGGTTCAAAACATAGACAGCAAGAAGAGTCAGGTTTTTTGTACTTAAGTCGGCATTGTGCCTTTTGTATTTAATTCCGATGCAATTTCAGTGTTTCATCGTCAATAAGAAGGTCAGAGCGATATAGTGAACCTGAAGTGAAGCATCGGATTCTATAACTAGTGTCACAGTAAGAAGATCAGTTTTCTTATACTTAGGTCGGCATTGTGCCTTTTGTATTTAATCCGATACAATTTCGGTGTTTAATCGTCAATAAGAAGCTCGGAGGCATAATGTAAACCTGAAGTCAAGCATCGGAATCTATAACTAGTGTCACAGGAATTGTTCAAAACATAGACAGTATGAAGAGTCAGTTTTCTTGTACTTAAGTCGGCATTGTGCCTTTTGTACTTAATTCCGATGCAATTCCTGTGTTTCATCGTCAATAAGAAGGTCAGAGCGATACAGTAAACCTGCAGTGAAGCATCAGAATCTATAACTAGTGTCACATGAATGTTTCAAATCATAGACAGTAAGAAGAGTCAGTTTTCTTGTACTTAAGTCGACATTGTGCCTTTTGTATTTAATTCCGAAGCAATTTCTGTGTTTCATCGTCAACAAGAAGGTCAGAGGTATACAGTTAACCTGAAGTGAAGCATCGGAATCTATAACAAGTGTCACAGGTATGGTTCAAAAGATAGACAGTAAGAAGAGTCAGTTTTCTTGTACTTAAGTCGGCATTGTGCCTTTTGTATTTAATTCCGATTCAATTTCTGTGTTTCATCGTCAAGAAGAAGGTCAGAGGGATACAGTAATCCTGAAGTAAAGCATCGTAATCTATATCGAGTGTCACATGAATGGTTCAAAATATAGACAGTAAGAAGAGTCAGTTTTCTTGTACTTACGTCGGCATTGTACCTTTTATATGTTATTCCGATGCAATTTCTGTGTTTCATCGTCAGTAAGAAGGTCAGAGGGATACAGTAAACCTGATGTGACGCATCGGAATCTATAACTAGTGTCACAGGAATGGTTCAAATCATAGACAGTAAGAAGAATCAGTTTTCTTGTACTTAAGTCGGCTTTGGGCCTTTTCTATTTAATTACGATGCAATTTCTGTGTTTCATCGTCAATAAGAAGCTCAGAGGGATACAGTAAACCTGAAGTGAGGCATCGGAATCTATAACTAGTGTCACAGGAATGGTTCAAATCATAGACAGTAAGAAGAGTCAGTTTTCTTGTACTTATGTCGGCATTGTGCCTTTTGTATTTAAATCCGATGCAATTTCTGTGTTGCATCGTCAAGAAGAAGGTCAGACGGATACAGTAAACCTGAAGTAAAGCATCGTAATCCATATCGAGTGTCACATGAATGGTTCAAAATATAGACAGTAAGAAGAGTCAGTTTTCTTGTACTTAAGTCGGCATTGTACCTTTTGTATTTAATTCCGATGCAATTTCTGTGTTTCATCGTCAATAAGAAGGGCAGAGGGATACTGTAAACCTGAAGTGAAGCATCGGAATCCATAACTAGTGTCACAGGAATGGTTCAAAACATAGACAGTATGAAGAGTCAGTTTTCTTGTACTTAAGTCGGCATTGTGCCTTTTGTATTTAATTCCGATGCAATTTCTGTGTTTCATCGTTAATAAGACGGTCAGTGGGACACAGTAAACCTGAAGTGAAGCATCGGAATCTATAACTAGCGTCACAGGAATGGTTCAAAACACAGACAGTTAGAAGAGTCAGTTATCTTGAACTTAAGTCGGCATTGTGGCTTTTGTATTTAATTCCGAAGCAATTTCTGTGTTTCATCGTCAAGAAGAAGGTCAGAGGGATACAGTAAACCTGAAGTAAAGCATCGTAAACTATAACGAGTGTCATAAGATTGGTTCAAAATATAGACAGTAAGAAGAGTCAGTTTTCTTGTACTTAAGTCGGCATTGTGCCTTTTGTATTTAATTCCGATGCAATTTCTGTGTTTCGTCGTGAATAAGAATGTCAGAGGTATACAGTAAACCTGTAGTGAAGCATCGGAATCTATAGCTAGTGTCACAGGAATGGTTTAAAACATAGACAGTAAGAAGGTTCAGTTTTCTTGTACTTAAGTCGGCATTGTACCTTTTATATTTAATTCCGATGCAATTTCTGTGTTTCATCGTCAGTAAGAAGGTCAGAGGGATACAGTAAACCTGAAGTGACGCATCGGAATCTATAACTAGTGTCACAGGAATGGTTCAAATCATAGACAGTAAGAAGAATCAGTTTTCTTGTACTTAAGTCGGCTTTGGGCCTTTTCTATTTAATTACGATGCAATTTCTGTGTTTCATCGTCAATAAGAAGCTCAGAGGGATACAGTAAACCTGAAGTGAGGCATCGGAATCTATAACTAGTGTCACAGGAATGGTTCAAATCATAGACAGTAAGAAGAGTCAATTTCTTGTACTTATGTCGGCATTGTGCCTTTTGTATTTAATTCCGATGCAATTTCTGTGTTTCATCGTCAAGAAGAAGGTCAGACGGATACAGTAAACCTGAAGTAAAGCATCGTATTCTATATCGAGTGTCACATGAATGGTTCAAAATATAGACAGTAAGAAGGGTCAGTTTTCTTGTACTTAAGTCGGCATTGTACCTTTTGTATTTAATTCCGATTCAATTTCTGTGTTTCGTCGTGAATAAGAATGCCAGAGGTATACAGTAATCCTGTAGTGAAGCATCGGAATCTATAACTAGTGTCACAGGAATGGTTTAAAACATAGACCGTATGAAGGTTCAGTTTTCTTGTACATAAGTCGGCATTGTGCCTTTTGTATTTAATTCCGATGCAATTTCTGTGTTTCATCGTCAATAAGAAGGTCAGAGGCATACAGTAAACCTGAAGTGAAGCATCGGAATCTATACCTAGTGTCACAGGAATGGTTCAAGACATAGACAGCAAGAAGAGTCAGGTTTTTTGTACTTAAGTCGGCATTGTGCCTTTTGTATTTAATTCCGATGCAATTTCAGTGTTTCATCGTCAATAAGAAGGTCAGAGCGATATAGTGAACCTGAAGTGAAGCATCGGATTCTATAACTAGTGTCACAGTAAGAAGATCAGTTTTCTTATACTTAGGTCGGCATTGTGCCTTTTGTATTTAATCCGATACAATTTCGGTGTTTAATCGTCAATAAGAAGCTCGGAGGCATAATGTAAACCTGAAGTCAAGCATCGGAATCTATAACTAGTGTCACAGGAATTGTTCAAAACATAGACAGTATGAAGAGTCAGTTTTCTTGTACTTAAGTCGGCATTGTGCCTTTTGTACTTAATTCCGATGCAATTCCTGTGTTTCATCGTCAATAAGAAGGTCAGAGCGATACAGTAAACCTGCAGTGAAGCATCAGAATCTATAACTAGTGTCACATGAATGTTTCAAATCATAGACAGTAAGAAGAGTCAGTTTTCTTGTACTTAAGTCGACATTGTGCCTTTTGTATTTAATTCCGAAGCAATTTCTGTGTTTCATCGTCAACAAGAAGGTCAGAGGTATACAGTTAACCTGAAGTGAAGCATCGGAATCTATAACAAGTGTCACAGGTATGGTTCAAAAGATAGACAGTAAGAAGAGTCAGTTTTCTTGTACTTAAGTCGGCATTGTGCCTTTTGTATTTAATTCCGATTCAATTTCTGTGTTTCATCGTCAAGAAGAAGGTCAGAGGGATACAGTAATCCTGAAGTAAAGCATCGTAATCTATATCGAGTGTCACATGAATGGTTCAAAATATAGACAGTAAGAAGAGTCAGTTTTCTTGTACTTACGTCGGCATTGTACCTTTTATATTTAATTCCGATGCAATTTCTGTGTTTCATCGTCAGTAAGAAGGTCAGAGGGATACAGTAAACCTGATGTGACGCATCGGAATCTATAACTAGTGTCACAGGAATGGTTCAAATCATAGACAGTAAGAAGAATCAGTTTTCTTGTACTTAAGTCGGCTTTGGGCCTTTTCTATTTAATTACGATGCAATTTCTGTGTTTCATCGTCAATAAGAAGCTCAGAGGGATACAGTAAACCTGAAGTGAGGCATCGGAATCTATAACTAGTGTCACAGGAATGGTTCAAATCATAGACAGTAAGAAGAGTCAGTTTTCTTGTACTTATGTCGGCATTGTGCCTTTTGTATTTAAATCCGATGCTATTTCTGTGTTTCATCGTCAAGAAGAAGGTCAGACGGATACAGTAAACCTGAAGTAAAGCATCGTAATCCATATCGAGTGTCACATGAATGGTTCAAAATATAGACAGTAAGAAGAGTCAGTTTTCTTGTACTTAAGTCGGCATTGTACCTTTTGTATTTAATTCCGATGCAATTTCTGTGTTTCATCGTCAATAAGAAGGGCAGAGGGATACTTTAAACCTGAAGTGAAGCATCGGAATCCATAACTAGTGTCACAGGAATGGTTCAAAACATAGACAGTATGAAGAGTCAGTTTTCTTGTACTTAAGTCGGCATTGTGCCTTTTGTATTTAATTCCGATGCAATTTCTGTGTTTCATCGTTAATAAGACGGTCAGTGGGACACAGTAAACCTGAAGTGAAGCATCGGAATCTATATCTAGCGTCACAGGAATGGTTCAAAACACAGACAGTTAGAAGAGTCAGTTATCTTGAACTTAAGTCGGCATTGTGGCTTTTGTATTTAATTCCGAAGCAATTTCTGTGTTTCATCGTCAAGAAGAAGGTCAGAGGGATACAGTAAACCTGAAGTAAAGCATCGTAAACTATAACGAGTGTCATAAGATTGGTTCAAAATATAGACAGTAAGAAGAGTCAGTTTTCTTGTACTTAAGTCGGCATTGTGCCTTTTGTATTTAATTCCGATGCAATTTCTGTGTTTCGTCGTGAATAAGAATGTCAGAGGTATACAGTAAACCTGTAGTGAAGCATCGGAATCTATAGCTAGTGTCACAGGAATGGTTAAAACATAGACAGTAAGAAGGTTCAGTTTTCTTGTACTTAAGTCGGCATTGTGCCTTTTGTATTTAATTCCGATGCAATTTCTGTGTTTCATCGTGAATAAGAAGGTCAGAGGCATACAGTAAACCTGAAGTGAAGCATCGGAATCTATAACTAGTGTCACAGGAATGGTTCAAAACATAGACAATAAGAAGAGTCAGGTTTCTTGTACTTAAGTCGGCATTGTGCCTTTTGTATTTAATTCCGATGCAATTTCAGTGTTTCATCGTCAATAAGAAGGTCAGAGGGATATAGTGAGCCTGAAGTGAAGCATCGGATTCTATAACTAGTGTCACAGGAATTATTCAAAACATAGACATTAAGAAGGTCAGTTTTCTTGTACTTAAGTCGGCATTGTGCCTTTTGTATTTAATCCGATGCATTAAACTGTGTTTCATCGCCAATAGGAAGGACGGAGGGATACGGTAAACCTGAAGTGAAGCATCGGAATCTATAACTAGTGTCACAGGAATTGTTCAAAGCATAGACAGTAAGAAGAGTCAGATTTCTTGTACTTATGTCAGCATTGTGCCTTTTGTATTAAATTCCGATGCGATTGCTGTGTTTCATCGTCAATAAGAAGGTCAGAGGGATACAGTAAACCTGCAGTGAAGCATCGGAATTTATAACTAATGTCACATGAATGGTTCAAAACATAGGCAGTAAGAAGAATCAGTTTTCTTGTACTTCAGTCGGCATTGTGCCTTTTGTATTTAATTCCGATGCAATTTCTGTGTTTCATCGTCAATAAGAAGGTCAGAGGGATACAGTAAACCTGAAGTGAAGCATCGGAATTATATTTAGTGTCACAGGAATGATTCAAAACATTGACAGTAAGAAGAGTCAGTTATCTTGTACTTAAGTCAGCATTGTGCCTTTTGTATTTATTTCCGAAGCAATTTCTGTGTTTCATCGTCAATAAGAAGGTCAGAGGGATACAGTAAACCTGAAGTAAAGCATCGGAATCTATAACGAGTTTCAAATGAATGGTTGAAAACATAGACAGTAAGAAGAGTCAGTTTTCTTGTACATAAGTCGGCATTGTGCCTTTTGTATTTAATTCCGATGCAATTTCTGTGTTTCATCGTCAATAAGAAGGTCAGAGGGATACAGTAACCCTGAGGTGAAGCATCGGAATCTATAACTAGTGTCACAGGAATATTTCAAAACATATTCAGTAAGAAGAGTAAGTTTTCTTGTACTTAAGTCGGCATTGTGCCTTTTGTATTTAATTCCGATGCAATTTCATTGTTTCATCGCTAATAAGAAGGTCAGAGGGATACAGTGAACCTGAAGTGAAGCATCGGAATCTATAACTAGTGTCACAGGAATGGTTCAAACCATAGACAGTAAGGAGAGTCAGTTATCTTGTACTTAAGTCGGCATTGTGCCTTTTGTATTTAATTCCGAGGCAATTTCTGTGTTTCATCGTCAATAAGAAGGTCAGAGGAAAACAGTAAACCTGAAGTGAAGCATCGGAATCTATAACTAGTGCCACAGGAATGGTTCAAATCATAGACAGTAAGAAGAGTCAGTTTTCTTGTACTTAGGTCGGCATTGTGCCTTTTGTATTTAATTCCGATGCAATTTCAGTGTTTCATCGTCAATTAGAAGGTCAGAGGGATACAGTAAACCTGAAGTGAAGCATCGGAATCTATAACTAGCGTCACAGGAATGGTTCAAAACACAGACAGTTAGAAGAGTCAGTTATCTTGTACTTAAGTCGGCATTGTGGCTTTTGTATTTAATTCCGAAGCAATTTCTGTGTTTCATCATCAAGAAGAAGGTCAGAGGGATACAGTAAACCTGAAGTGAAGCATCATAAACTATAACGATTGTCATATGAATGGTTCAAAGTATTGACAGTAAGAAGAGTCAGTTTTCTTATACTTAAGTCGGCATTGTAGCTTTTGTATTTAATTCCGATGCAATTTCTGTGTTTCGTCGTGAATAAGAATGTCAGAGGTATACAGTAAACCTGTAGTGAAGCATCGGAATCTATAACTATTGTCACAGGAATGGTTTAAAACATAGACAGTAAGAAGGTTCAGTTTTCTTGTACTTAAGTCGGCATTGTGCCTTTTGTATTTAATTCCGATGCAATTTCTGTGTTTCATCGTGCATAAGAAGGTCAGAGGCATACAGTAAACCTGAAGTGAAGCATCGGAATCTATAACTAGTGTCACAGGAATGGTTCAAAACATAGACAGTAAGAAGAGTCAGGTTTCTTGTACTTAAGTCGGCATTGTGCCTTTTGTATTTAATTCCGATGCAATTTCAGTGTTTCATCGTCAATAAGAAGGTCAGAGGGATATAGTGAACCTGAAGTGAAGCATCGGATTCTATAACTAGTGTCACAGTAAGAAGGTCAGTTTTCTTTTACTTAAGTCGGCATTGTGCCTTTTGTATTTAATCCGATACAATTTCGGTGTTTTATCGTCAGTAAGAAGTTCGGAGGGATACGGTAAACCTGAAGTGAAGCATCAGAATCTGTAACTAGTGTCACAGGAATTGTTCAAAACATAGACAGTATGAAGAGTCAGTTTTCTTGTACTTAAGTCGGCATTGTGCCTTTTGTTCTTAATTCCGATGCAATTCCTGTGTTTCAGCCTCAATAAGAAGGTCAGTGGAATACATTAAACCTGAAGTGGAGCATCGGAATCTATAACTAGTATCACAGGAATGGTTCAAATCATAGACAGTAAGAAGAGTCAGTTTTCTTGTACTTAGGTCGGCATTGTGCCTTTTGTATTTAATTCCGATGCAATTTCTGTGTTTCATCGTCAATAAGAAGGTCAGAGGGATACAGTAAACCCGAAGTGAAGCATCGGAATCTATAATTAGGGACACATGAATGGTTCAAAACATAGACAGTATGAAGAGTCAGTTTCCTTGTTTTTAAATCACCATTGTGCATTTTGTATTTAATTTCGATGCAATTTCTGTGTTTGATCGTCAATAAGAAGGTCAGAGGGATACAGTAAACCTGAAGTGAAGCATCGGAATCTATAACTAGTGTCACAGGAATGGTTCAAAACATAGACAGTAAGAAGAGTCAGTTATCTTGTGCTTAAGTCGGCATTGTGCCTTTTGTATTTAATCCCGAAGCAATTTCTGTGTTTCATCGTCAATAAGAAGGTCAGAGGGATACAGTAAACCTGAAGTGAAGCATCGGAATCCGTAACTAGTGTCACAGGAATGGTTCAAATCATAGACTGTAAGAAGAGTTTGTTTTCTTGTACTTAAGTCGGCATTGTGCCTTTTGTATTTAATTCCGATGCAATTTCTGTGTTTCATCGTTAATGAGACGGTCAGTGGGATACAGTAAACCTGAAGTGAAGCATCGGAATCTATAACTAGCGTCACAGGAATGGTTCAAAGCACAGACAGTTAGAAGAGTCTGTTATCTTGTACTTAAGTCGGCATTGTGGGTTTTGTATTTAATTCCGATGCAATTTCTGTGTTTCATCGTCAATAAGAAGGTCAGAGGCATACAGTAAACCTGAAGTAAAGCATCGTAAACTATAACGCGTGTCATATGAATGGTTCAAAACATAGACAGTAAGAAGAGTCAGTTTTCTTGTACTTAGGTCGGCATTGTAGCTTTCGTATTTAATTCCGATGCAATTTCTGTGTTTCGTCGTGAATAAGAATGTCAGAAGTATACAGTAAACCTGTAGTGAAGCATCGGAATCTATAACTAGTGTCACAGGAATGGTTTAAAACATAGACCGTATGAAGGTTCAGTTTTCTTGTACTTAAGTCGGCATTGTGCCTTTTGTATTTAATTCCGATGCAATTTCTGTGTTTCATCGTGAATAAGAAGGTCAGAGGCATACAGTAAACCTGAAGTGAAGCATCGGAATCTATAACTAGTGTCACAGGAATGGTTCAAAACATAGACAGTAAGAAGAGTCAGGTTTTTTGCACTTAAGTCGGCATTGTGCCTTTTGTATTTAATTCCGATGCAATTTCAGTGTTTCATCGTCAATAAGAAGGTCAGAGGGATATAGTGAACCTGAAGTGAAGCATCGGATTCTATAACTAGTGTCACAGTAAGAAGATCAGTTTTCTTATACTTAAGTCGGCATTGTGCCTTTTGTATTTAATCCGATACAATTTCGGTGTTTTATCGTCAATAAGAAGTTCGGAGGGATACGGTATACCTGAAGTGAAGCATCAGAATCTGTAAGTAGTGTCACAGGAATTGTTCAAAACATAGACAGTATGAAGAGTCAGTTTTCTTGTACTTAAGTCGGCATTGTGCCTTTTGTTCTTAATTCCGATGCAATTCCTGCGTTTCAGCCTCAATAAGAAGGTCAGAGGGATACAGTAAACCTGCAGTGAAGCATCAGAATCTATAACTAGTGTCACATGAATGTTTCAAATCATAGACCGTAAGAAGAGTCAGTTTTCTTGTACTTAAGTCGGCATTGTGAATTTTGTATTTAATTCCGAAGCAATTTCTGTGTTTCATCGTCAATAACAAGGTCGGAGGTATACAGTTAACCTGAAGTGAAGCATCGGAATCTATAACAAGTGTCACAGGTATGGTTCAAAATATAGACAGTAAGAAGAGTCAGTTTTCTTGTACTTAAGTCAGCATTGTGCCTTTTGTATTTAATTCCGATGCAATTTCTGTGTTTCATCGTCAGTAAGAAGGTCAGAGGGATACAGTAAACCTGAAGTGAAGCATCGGAATCTATAACTAGTGTCACAGGAATGGTTCAAAGCATAGACAGTAAGAAGAGTCAGTTGTCTTGTACTTAAGTCGGCATTGTGCCTTTTGTATTTATTTCCGAAGCAATTTCTGTGTTTCATCGTCAATAAGAAGGTCAGAGGGATACAGTAAACCGGAAGTCAAGCATCGGAATCTATAACGAGTTTCACATGAATGGTTCAAAACATAGACAGTAAGAAGAGTCAGTTTTCTTGTACTTAAGTCGACATTGTGCCTTTTGTATTCAATTCCGATGCCATTTCTCTGTTTCATCGTCAATAAGAAGGTCAGAGGCATACAGTAAACCTGAAGTGAAGCATCGGAATCTATAACTAGTGTCACAGGTATGGTTCAAACATAGACAGTAGGAAGAGTAAGTTTTCTTGTACTTAAGTCGGCATTGTGCCTTTTGTATTTAATTCCGATGCAATTTCATTGTTTCATCGCTAATAAGAAGGTCAGAGGGATACAGTGAACCTGAAGTGAAGCATCGGAATCTATAACTAGTGTCACAGGAATGGTTCAAACCATAGACAGTAAGGAGAGTCAGTTTTCTTGTACTTAAGTCGGCATTGTGCCATTTGAATTTAATTCCGAGGCAATTTCTGTGTTTCATCGTCAATAAGAAGGTCAAAGGAATACATTAAACCTGAAGTGGAGCATCGGAATCTATAACTAGTATCACAGGAATGGTTCAAATCATAGACAGTAAGAAGAGTCAGTTTTCTTGTACTTAGGTCGGCATTGTGCCTTTTGTATTTCATTCCGATGCAATTTCTGTGTTTCATCGTCAATAAGAAGGTCAGAGGGATACAGTAAACCCGAAGTGAAGCATCGGAATTTATAATTAGGGACACATGAATGGTTCAAAACATAGACAGTATGAAGAGTCAGTTTCCTTGTTTTTAAATCACCATTGTGCATTTTGTATTTAATTTCGATGCAATTTCTGTGTTTCATCGTCAATAAGAAGGTCAGAGGGATACAGTAAACCCGAAGTGAAGCATCGGAATCTATAACTAGTGTCACAGGAATGGTTCAAAACATAGACAGTAAGAAGAGTCAGTTATCTTGTGCTTAAGTCGGCATTGTGCCTTTTGTATTTAATCCCGAAGCAATTTCTGTGTTTCATCGTCAATAAGAAGGTCAGAGGGATACAGTAAACCTGAAGTGAAGCATCGGAATCCGTAACTAGTGTCACAGGAATGGTTCAAATCATAGACTGTAAGAAGGGTTTGTTTTCTTGTACTTAAGTCGGCATTGTGCCTTTTGTATTTAATTCCGATGCAATTTCTGTGTTTCATTGTGAATAAGAAGGTCAGAGGCATACAGTAAACCTGAAGTGAACATCGGAATCTATAACTAGTGTCACAGGAATGGTTCAAAACATAGACAGTAAGAAGAGTCAGGTTTTTTGTACTTAAGTCGGCATTGTGCCTTTTGTATTTAATTCCGATGCAATTTCAGTGTTTCATCGTCAATAAGAAGGTCAGAGGGATATAGTGAACCTGAAGTGAAGCATCGGATTCTATAACTAGTGTCACAGTAAGAAGATCAGTTTTCTTATACTTAAGTCGGCATTGTGCCTTTTGTATTTAATCCGATACAATTTCGGTGTTTTATCGTCAATAAGAGGTTCGGAGGGATACGGTAAACCTGAAGTGAAGCATCAGAATCTGTAACTAGTGTCACAGGAATTGTTCAAAACATAGACAGTATGAAGAGTCAGTTTTCTTGTACTTAAGTCGGCATTGTGCCTTTTGTTCTTAATTCCGATGCAATTCCTGTGTTTCAGCCTCAATAAGAAGGTCAGAGGGATACAGTAAACCTGCAGTGAAGCATCAGAATCTATAACTAGTGTCACATGAATGTTTCAAATCGTAGACCGTAAGAAGAGTCAGTTTTCTTGTACTTAAGTCGGCATTGTGAATTTTGTATTTAATTCCGAAGCAATTTCTGTGTTTCATCGTCAATAACAAGGTCAGAGGTATACAGTTAAACTGAAGTGAAGCATCGGAATCTATAACAAGTGTCACAGGTATGGTTCAAAATATAGACAGTAAGAAGAGTCAGTTTTCTTGTACTTAAGTCAGCATTGTGCCTTTTGTATTTAATTCCGATGCAATTTCTGTGTTTCATCGTCAGTAAGAAGGTCAGAGGGATACAGTAAACCTGAAGTGAAGCATCGGAATCTATAACTAGTGTCACAGGAATGGTTCAAAGCATTGACAGTAAGAAGAGTCAGTTATCTTGTACTTAAGTCGGCATTGTGCCTTTTGTATTTATTTCCGAAGCAATTTCTGTGTTTCATCGTCAATAAGAAGGTCAGAGGGATACAGTAAACCGGAAGTCAAGCATCGGAATCTATAACGAGTTTCACATGAATGGTTCAAAACATAGACAGTAAGAAGAGTCAGTTTTCTTGTACTTAAGTCGACATTGTGCCTTTTGTATTCAATTCCGATGCAATTTCTCTGTTTCATCGTCAATAAGAAGGTCAGAGGCATACAGTAAACCTGAAGTGAAGCATCGGAATCTATAACTAGTGTCACAGGTATGGTTCAAACATAGACAGTAAGAAGAGTAAGTTTTCTTGTACTTAAGTCGGCATTGTGCCTTTTGTATTTAATTCCGATGCAATTTCATTGTTTCATCGCTAATAAGCAGGTCAGAGGGATACAGTGAACCTGAAGTGAAGCATCGGAATCTATAACTAGTGTCACAGGAATGGTTCAAACCATAGACAGTAAGGAGAGTCAGTTTTCTTGTACTTAAGTCGGCATTGTGCCATTTGAATTTAATTCCGAAGCAATTTCTGCGTTTCATCGTCAATAAGAAGGTCAGAGGAATACATTAAACCTGAAGTGGAGCATCGGAATCTATAACTAGTATCACAGGAATGGTTCAAATCATAGACAGTAAGAAGAGTCAGTTTTCTTGTACTTAGGTCGGCATTGTGCCTTTTGTATTTCATTCCGATGCAATTTCTGTGTTTCATCGTCAATAAGAAGGTCAGAGGGATACAGTAAACCCGAAGTGAAGCATCGGAATCTATAATTAGGGACACATGAATGGTTCAAAACATAGACAGTATGAAGAGTCAGTTTCCTTGTTTTTAAATCACCATTGTGCATTTTGTATTTAATTTCGATGCAATTTCTGTGTTTCATCGTCAATAAGAAGGTCAGAGGGATACAGTAAACCTGAAGTGAAGCATCGGAATCTATAACTAGTGTCACAGGAATGGTTCAAAACATAGACAGTAAGAAGAGTCAGTTATCTTGTGCTTAAGTCGGCATTGTGCCTTTGGTATTTAATCCCGAAGCAATTTCTGTGTTTCATCGTCAATAAGAAGGTCAGAGGGATACAGTAAACCTGAAGTGAAGCATCGGAATCCGTAACTAGTGTCACAGGAATGGTTCAAATCATAGACTGTAAGAAGGGTTTGTTTTCTTGTACTTAAGTCGGCATTGTGCCTTTTGTATTTACTTCCGATGCAATTTCTGTGTTTCATCGTTAATGAGACGGTCAGTGGGATACAGTAAACCTGAAGTGAAGCATCGGAATCTATAACTAGCGTCACAGGAATGGTTCAAAGCACAGACAGTTAGAAGAGTCTGTTATCTTGTACTTAATTCGGCATTGTGGGTTTTGTATTTAATTCCGATGCAATTTCTGTGTTTCATCGTCAATAAGAAGGTCAGAGGCATACAGTAAACCTGAAGTAAAGCATCGTAAACTATAACGAGTGTCATATGAATGGTTCAAAACATAGACAGTAAGAAGAGTCAGTTTTCTTGTACTTAGGTCGGCATTGTAGCTTTCGTATTTAATTCCGATGCAATTTCTGTGGTTTCGTCGTGAATAAGAATGTCAGAAGTATACAGTAAACCTGTAGTGAAGCATCGGAATCTATAACTAGTGTCACAGGAATGGTTTAAAACATAGACAGTATGAAGGTTCAGTTTTCTTGTACTTAAGTCGGCATTGTGCCTTTTGTATTTAATTCCGATGCAATTTCTGTGTTTCATCGTGAATAAGAAGGTCAGAGGAATACAGTAAACCTGAAGTGAAGCATCGGAATCTATACCTAGTGTCACAGGAATGGTTCAAAACATAGACAGTAAGAAGAGTCAGGTTTTTTGTACTTAAGTCGGCATTGTGCCTTTTGTATTTAATTCCGATGCAATTTCAGTGTTTCAGCGTCAATAAGAAGGTCAGAGGGATATAGTGAACCTGAAGTGAAGCATCGGATTCTATAACTAGTGTCACAGTAAGAAGATCAGTTTTCTTATACTTAAGTAGGCATTGTGCCTTTTGTATTTAATCCGATACAATTTCGGTGTTTTATCGTCAATAAGAAGTTCGGAGGGATACGGTAAACCTGAAGTGAAGCATCAGAATCTGTAACTAGTGTCACAGGAATTGTTCAAAACATAGACAGTGTGAAGAGTCAGTTTTCTTGTACTTAAGTCGGCATTGTGCCTTTTGTTCTTAATTCCGATGCAATTCCTGTGTTTCAGCCTCAATAAGAAGGTCAGAGGGATACAGTAAACCTGCAGTGAAGCATCAGAATCTATAACTAGTGTCACATGAATGTTTCAAATCATAGACCGTAAGAAGAGTCAGTTTTATTGTACTTAAGTCGGCATTGTGCCTTTTGTATTTAATTCCGAAGCAATTTCTGTGTTTCATCGTCAATAAGAAGGTCAGAGGTATACAGTTAACCTGAAGTGAAGCATCGGAATCTATAACAAGTGTCACAGGTATGGTTCAAAATATAGACAGTAAGAAGAGTCAGTTTTCTTGTACTAAAGTCAGCATTGTGCCTTTTGTATTTAATTCCGAGGCAATTTCTGTGTTTCATCGTCAATAAGAAGGTCAGAGGAATACATTAAACCTGAAGTGGAGCATCGGAATCTATAACTAGTATCACAGGAATGGTTCAAATCATATACAGTAAGAAGAGTCAGTTTTCTTGTACTTAGGACGGCATTGTGCCTTTTGTATTTAATTCCGATGCAATTTCTGTGTTTCATCGTCAATAAGAAGGTCAGAGGGATACAGTAAACCCGAAGTGAAGCATCGGAAACTATAATTAGGGACACATGAATGGTTCAAAACATAGACAGTATGAAAAGTCAGTTTCCTTGTTTTTAAATCACCATTGTGCATTTTGTATTTAATTTCGATGCAATTTCTGTGTTTCATCGTCAATAAGAAGGTCAGAGGGATACAGTAAACCTGAAGTGAAGCATCGGAATCTATAACTAGTGTCACAGGAATGGTTCAAAACATAGACAGTAAGAAGAGTCAGTTATCTTGTGCTTAAGTCGGCAATGTGCCTTTTGTATTTAATCCCGAAGCAATTTCTGTGTTTCATCGTCAATAAGAAGGTCAGAGGGATACAGTAAACCTGAAGTGAAGCATCGGAATCCGTAACTAGTGTCACAGGAATGGTTCAAATCATAGACTGTAAGAAGAGTTTGTTTTCTTGTACTTAAGTCGGCATTGTGCCTTTTGTATTTAATTCCGATGCAATTTCTGTGTTTCATCGTTAATGAGACGGTCAGTGGGATACAGTAAACCTGAAGTGAAGCATCGGAATCTATAACTAGCGTCACAGGAATGGTTCAAAGCACAGACAGTTAGAAGAGTCTGTTATCTTGTACTTAAGTCGGCATTGTGGGTTTTGTATTTAATTCCGATGCAATTTCTGTGTTTCATCGTCAATAAGAAGGTCAGAGGCATACAGTAAACCTGAAGTAAAGCATCGTAAACTATAACGAGTGTCATATGAATGGTTCAAAACATAGACAGTAAGAAGAGTCAGTTTTCTTGTACTTAGGTCGGCATTGTAGCTTTCGTATTTAATTCCGATGCAATTTCTGTGTTTCGTCGTGAATAAGAATGTCAGAAGTATACAGTAAACCTGTAGTGAAGCATCGGAATCTATAACTAGTGTCACAGGAATGGTTCAAAACATAGACAGTACGAAGAGTCAGGTTTTTTGTACTTAAGTCGGCATTGTGCCTTTTGTATTTAATTCCGATGCAATTTCAGTGTTTCATCGTCAATAAGAAGGTCAGAGGGATATAATGAACCTGAAGTGAAGCATCGGATTCTATAACTAGTGTCACAGTAAGAAGATCAGTTTTCTTATACTTAAGTCGGCATTGTGCCTTTTGTATTTAATCCGATACAATTTCGGTGTTTTATCGTCAATAAGAAGTTCGGAGGGACACGGTAAACCTGAAGTGAAGCATCAGAATCTGTAACTAGTGTCACAGGAATTGTTCAAAACATAGACAGTATGAAGAGTCAGTTTTCTTGTACTTAAGTCGGCATTGTGCCTTTTGTTCTTAATTCCGATGCAATTCCTGTGTTTCAGCCTCAATAAGAAGGTCAGAGGGATACAGTAAACCTGCAGTGAAGCATCAGAATCTATAACTAGTGTCACATGAATGTTTCAAATCATAGACCGTAAGAAGAGTCAGTTTTCTTGTACTTAAGTCGGCATTGTGCCTTTTGTATTTAATTCCGAAGCAATTTCTGTGTTTCGTCGTCAATAAGAAGGTCAGAGGTATACAGTTAACCTGAAGTGAAGCATCGGAATCTATAACAAGTGTCACAGGTATGGTTCAAAATATAGACAGTAAGAAGAGTCAGTTTTCTTGTACTTAAGTCAGCATTGTGCCTTTTGTATTTAATTCCGATGCAATTTCTGTGTTTCATCGTCAGTAAGAAGGTCAGAGGGATACAGTAAACCTGAAGTGAAGCATCGGAATCTATAACTAGTGTCACAGGAATGGTTCAAAGCATAGACAGTAAGAAGAGTCAGTTATCTTGTACTTAAGTCGGCATTGTGCCTTTTGTATTTATTTCCGAAGCAATTTCTGTGTTTCATCGTCAATAAGAAGGTCAGAGGGATACAGTAAACCGGAAGTCAAGCATCGGAATCTATAACGAGTTTCACATGAATGGTTCAAAACATAGACAGTAAGAAGAGTCAGTTTTCTTGTACATAAGTCGGCATTGTGCCTTTTGTATTTAATTCCGATGCAATTTCTGTGTTTCATCGTCAATAAGAAGGTCAGAGGGATACAGTAAACCTGAAGTGAAGCATCGGAATCTATCACTAGTGTCACAGGAATGGTTAAAAACATAGACAGTAAGAAGAGTCTGTTTTCTTGTACTTAAGTCGACATTGTGCCTTTTGTATTCAATTCCGATGCAATTTCTCTGTTTCATCGTCAATAAGAAGGTCAGAGGCATACAGTAAACCTGAAGTGAAGCATCGGAATCTGTAACTAGTGTCACAGGTATGGTTCAAACGTAGACAGTAAGAAGAGTAAGTTTTCTTGTACTTAAGTCGGCATTGTGCCTTTTGTATTTAATTCCGATGCAATGTCATTGTTTCATCGCTAATAAGAAGGTCAGAGGGATACAGTGAACCTGAAGTGAAGCATCGGAATCTATAACTAGTGTCACAGGAATGGTTCAAACCATAGACAGTAAGGAGAGTCAGTTTTCTTGTACTTAAGTCGGCATTGTGCCTTTTGTATTTAATTCCGAGGCAATTTCTGTGTTTCATCGTCAATAAGAAGGTCAGAGGAATACATTAAACCTGAAGTGGAGCATCGGAATCTATAACTAGTATCACAGGAATGGTTCAAATCATAGACAGTAAGAAGAGTCAGTTTTCTTGTACTTAGGTCGGCATTGTGCCTTTTGTATTTAATTCCGATGCAATTTCTGTGTTTCGTCGTGAATAAGAATGTCAGAAGTATACAGTAAACCTGTAGTGAAGCATCGGAATCTATAACTAGTGTCACAGGAATGGTTTAAAACATAAACAGTATGAAGGTTCAGTTTTCTTGTACTTAAGTCGGCATTGTGCCTTTTGTATTTAATTCCGATGCAATTTCTGTGTTTCATCGCCAATAAGAAGGTCAGAGGCATACAGTAAACCTGAAGTGAAGCATCGGAATCTATAACTAGTGTCACAGGAATGGTTCAAAACATAGACAGTAAGAAGAGTGAGGTTTTTTGTACTTAAGTCGGCATTGTGCGTTTTGTATTTAATTCCGATGCAATTTCAGTGTTTCATCGTCAATAAGAAGGTCAGAGGGATGTAGTGAACCTGAAGTGAAGCATCGGATTCTATAACTAGTGTCACAGATAGAAGATCAGTTTTCTTATACTTAAGTCGGCATTGTGCCTTTTGGATTTAATCCGATACAATTTCGGTGTTTTATCGTCAATAAGAAGTTCGGAGGGATAATGTAAACCTGAAGTGAAGCATCGAAATCTGTAACTAGTGTCACAGGAATTGTTCAAAACATAGACAGTATGAAGAGTCAGTTTTCTTGTACTTAAGTCGGCATTGTGCCTTTTGTACTTAATTCCGATTCAATTCCTGTGTTTCATCGTCAATAAGAAGGTCAGAGCGATACAGTAAACCTGCAGTGAAGCATCAGAATCTATAACTAGTGTCACATGAATGTTTCAAATCATAGACAGTAAGAAGAGTCAGTTTTCTTGTACTTAAGTCGGCATTGTGCCTTTTGTATTTAATTCCGAAGCAATTTCTGTGTTTCATCGTCAACAAGAAGGTCACAGGTACACAGTTAACCTGAAGTGAAGCATCGGAATCTATAACAAGTGTCACAGGTATGGTTCAAAACATAGACAGTAAGAAGAGTCAGTTTTCTTGTACTTAAGTCGGCATTGTGCATTTTGTATTTAATTCCGATTCAATTTCTGTGTTTCATCGTCTAGAAGAAGGTCAGAGGGATACAGTAATCCTGAAGTAAAGCATCGTAATCTATATCGAGTGTCACATGAATGGTTCAAAATATAGACAGTAAGAAGAGTCAGTTTTCTTGTACTTAAGTCGGCATTGTACCTTTTATATTTAATTCCGATGTAATTTCTGTGTTTCATCGTCAGTAAGAAGGTCAGAGGGATACAGTAAACCTGAAGTGACGCATCGGAATCTATAACTAGTGTCACAGGAATGGTTCAAATCATAGACAGTAAGAAGAATCAGTTTTCTTGTACTTAAGTCGGCTTTGGGCCTTTTCTATTTAATTACGATGTAATTTCTGTGTTTCATCGTCAATAAGAAGCTCAGAGGGATACAGTAAACCTGAAGTGAGGCATCGGAATCTATAACTAGTGTCACAGGAATGGTTCAAATCATAGACAGTAAGAAGAGTCAGTTTTCTTGTACTTATGTCGGCATTGTGCCTTTTGTATTTAATTCCGATGGAATTTCTGTTTTTCATCGTCAAGAAGAAGGTCAGACGGATACAGTAAACCTGAAGTAAAGCATCGTAATCTATATAGAGTGTCACATGAATGGTTCAAAATATAGACAGTAAGAAGAGTCAGTTTTCTTGTACTTAAGTCGGCATTGTTCCTTTTGTATTTAATTCCGATGCAATTTCTGTGTTTCATCGTCAATAAGAAGGACAGAGGGATACAGTAAACCTGAAGTGAAGCATCGGAATCCATAACTAGTGTCACAGGAATGGTTCAAAATATAGACAGTATGATGAGTCGGTTTTCTTGTACTTAAGTCGGCATTGTGCCTTTTGTATCTAATTACGATGCAATTTATGAGTTTCATCGTCAATATGAAGGTCAGAGGCATACAGTAAACCTGAAGTGAAGCATCGGAATCTGTAACTAGTGTCACAGGTATGGTTCAAACGTAGACAGTAAGAAGAGTAAGTTTTCTTGTACTTAAGTCGGCATTGTGCCTTTTGTATTTAATACCGATGCAATTTCATTGTTTCATCGCTAATAAGAAGGTCAGAGGGATACAGTGAACCTGAAGTGAAGCATCGGAATCTATAACTAGTGTCACAGGAATGGTTCAAACCATAGACAGTAAGGAGAGTCAGTTTTCTTGTACTTAAGTCGGCATTGTGCCTTTTGTATTTAATTCCGAGGCAATTTCTGTGTTTCATCGTCAATAAGAAGGTCAGAGGAATACATTAAACCTGAAGTGGAGCATCGGAATCTATAACTAGTATCAAAGGAATGGTTCAAATCATAGACAGTAAGAAGAGTCAGTTTTCTTGTACTTAGGTCGGCATTGTGCCTTTTGTATTTAATTCCGATGCAATTTCTGTGTTTCGTCGTGAATAAGAATGTCAGAAGTATACAGTAAACCTGTAGTGAAGCATCGGAATCTATAACTAGTGTCACAGGAATGGTTTAAAACATAAACAGTATGAAGGTTCAGTTTTCTTGTACTTAAGTCGGCATTGTGCCTTTTGTATTTAATTCCGATGCAATTTCTGTGTTTCATCGCCAATAAGAAGGTCAGAGGCATACAGTAAACCTGAAGTGAAGCATCGGAATCTATAACTAGTGTCACAGGAATGGTTCAAAACATAGACAGTAAGAAGAGTGAGGTTTTTTGTACTTAAGTCGGCATTGTGCGTTTTGTATTTAATTCCGATGCAATTTCAGTGTTTCATCGTCAATAAGAAGGTCAGAGGGATGTAGTGAACCTGAAGTGAAGCATCGGATTCTATAACTAGTGTCACAGTAAGAAGATCAGTTTTGTTATACTTAAGTCGGCATTGTGTCTTTTGGATTTAATCCGATACAATTTCGGTGTTTTATCGTCAATAAGAAGTTCGGAGGGATAATGTAAACCTGAAGTGAAGCATCGAAATCTGTAACTAGTGTCACAGGAATTGTTCAAAACATAGACAGTATGAAGAGTCAGTTTTCTTGTACTTAAGTCGGCATTGTGCCTTTTGTACTTAATTCCGATTCAATTCCTGTGTTTCATCGTCAATAAGAAGGTCAGAGCGATACAGTAAACCTGCAGTGAAGCATCAGAATCTATAACTAGTGTCACATGAATGTTTCAAATCATAGAGAGTAAGAAGAGTCAGTTTTCTTGTACTTAAGTCGGCATTGTGCCTTTTGTATTTAATTCCGAAGCAATTTCTGTGTTTCATCGTCAACAAGAAGGTCACAGGTACACAGTTAACCTGAAGTGAAGCATCGGAATCTATAACAAGTGTCACAGGTATGGTTCAAAACATAGACAGTAAGAAGAGTCAGTTTTCTTGTACTTAAGTCGGCATTGTGCATTTTGTATTTAATTCCGATTCAATTTCTGTGTTTCATCGTCTAGAAGAAGGTCAGAGGGATACAGTAATCCTGAAGTAAAGCATCGTAATCTATATCGAGTGTCACATGAATGGTTCAAAATATAGACAGTAAGAAGAGTCAGTTTTCTTGTACTTAAGTCGGCATTGTACCTTTTATATTTAATTCCGATGCAATTTCTGTGATTCATCGTCAGTAAGAAGGTCAGAGGGATACAGTAAACCTGAAGTGACGCATCGGAATCTATAACTAGTGTCACAGGAATGGTTCAAATCATAGACAGTAAGAAGAATCAGTTTTCTTGTACTTAAGTCGGCTTTGGGCCTTTTCTATATAATTACGATGTAATTTCTGTGTTTCATCGTCAATAAGAAGCTCAGAGGGATACAGTAAACCTGAAGTGAGGCATCGGAATCTATAACTAGTGTCACAGGAATGGTTCAAATCATAGACAGTAAGAAGAGTCAGTTTTCTTGTACTTATGTCGGCATTGTGCCTTTTGTATTTAATTCCGATGGAATTTCTGTGTTTCATCGTCAAGAAGAAGGTCAGACGGATACAGTAAACCTGAAGTAAAGCATCGTAATCTATATAGAGTGTCACATGAATGGTTCAAAATATAGACAGTAAGAAGAGTCAGTTTTCTTGTACTTAAGTCGGCATTGTTCCTTTTGTATTTAATTCCGATGCAATTTCTGTGTTTCATCGTCAATAAGAAGGACAGAGGGATACTGTAAACCTGAAGTGAAGCATCGGAATCCATAACTAGTGTCACAGGAATGGTTCAAAACATAGACAGTATGAAGAGTCGGTTTTCTTGTACTTAAGTCGGCATTGTGCCTTTTGTATCTAATTACGATGCAATTTATGAGTTTCATCGTCAATATGAAGGTCAGAGGCATACAGTAAACCTGAAGTGAAGCATCCGAATCTATAACTAGTGTCACAGGAATGGTTCAAAACATAGACAGTATGAAGTGTCAGCTATCTTGTACTTAAGTCGGCATTGCGCCTTTTGTATTTAATTCCGATGCTATTTCAGTGTTTCATCGTCAATAAGAAGGTCAGAGGGATATAGTGAGCCTGAAGTGAAGCATCGGAATCTATAACGAGTTTCACATGAACGGTTCAAACCGTAGACAGTAAGTAGAGTCAGTTTTCTTGTACTTAAGTCGGCATTGTGCCTTTTGTATTTAATTCCGAGGCAATTTCTGTGTTTCATCGTCAATAAGAAGGTCAGAGGAATACAGTAAACCTGATGTGAAGCATCGGAATCTATAACTAGTGTCACAGGAATGGTTCAAAACATAGACAGTAAGAAGAGTCAGTTTTCTTGCACTTAAGTCGGCATTGTGCCTTTTGTATTTAATTCCGAAGCAATTTATGTGTTTCATCGTCTATAAGAAGGTCAGAGGAATACAGTAAACCTGAAGTGAAGCATCGGAATCTGTAACTAGTGTCACAGGAATGGTTCAAAACATAGACTGTAAAAAGAGTTTGTTTTCTTGTACTTAAGTCGGCATTGTGCCTTTTGTATTGCATTCCGATGCAATTTCTGTGTTTCATCGTTAATAAGACGGTCAGAGGGATATAGTGAACCTAAAGTGAAGCATCGGATTCTATAACTAGTGTCACAGTAAGAGGATCAGTTTTCTTATACTTAAGTCGGCATTGTGCCTTTTGTCTTTAATCCAATACAATTTCGGTGTTTTATCGTCAATAAGAAGTTCGGAGGGATACGGTAAACCGGAAGTGAAGCATCGGAATCTATAACTAGTGTCACAGGAATTGCTCAAAACATAGACAGTATGAAGAGTCAGTTTTCTTGTACTTAAGTCGGCATTGTGCCTTTTGTACTTAATTCCGATGCAATTCCTGTGTTTCATCGTCAATAAGAAGGTCAGAGGGATACAGTAAACCTGCAGTGAAGCATCGGAATCTATAACTAGTGTCACATGAATGTTTCAAATCATAGACAGTAAGAAGAGTCAGTTTCCTTGTACTTAAGTCGGCATTGTGCCTTTTGTAATTAATTCCGAAGCAATTTCTGTGTTTCATCGTCAATAAGAAGGTTAGAGGTATACAGTTAACCTGAAGTGAAGCATCGGAATCTATAACAAGTGTCACGGGTATGGTTCAAAACATAGACTGTAAGAAGAGTCAGTTTTCTTGTACTTAAGTCAGCATTGTGCCTTTTGTATTTAATTCCAATGCAATTTCTGTGTTTCATCGTCAGTAAGAAGGTCAGAGGGATACAGCAAACCTGAAGTGAAGCATCGGAATCTATAACTAGTGTCACAGGAATGGTTCAAATCATAGACAGTAAGAAGAGTCAGTTTTCTTGTACTTAAGTCGGCATTATGAATTTTCTATTTAATTCCGATGCAATTTCTGTGTTTCATCGTCAATAAGAAGCTCAGAGGGATACAGTACACCTGAAGTGAAGCATCGGAATCTATAACTAGTGTCACAGGAATGGTTCAAACATAGACAGTAAGAAGAGTCAGTTTTCTTGTACTTAAGTCGGCATTGTGCCTTTTGTATTTAATTCCGATGCAATTTCTGTGTTTCATCGTCAAGAAGAAGGTCAGAGGGATACAGTAAGCCTGAAGTAAACCATCGTAATCTATATCGAGTGTCACATGAATGGTTCAAAGTATAGACAGTAAGAAGAGTTAGTTTTCTTGTACTTAAGTCGGCATTGTGCCTTTTGTATTTAATTCCGATTGCAATTTCTGTGTTTCATCGTCCAGAAGAAGGTCAGAGGGATACAGTAAACCTGAAGTGAAGCATCGGAATTCATATTTAGTGTCACAGAAATGGTTCAAAACATAGACAGTAAGAAGAGTCAGTTATCTTGTACTTGAGTCGGCATTGTGGGTTTTGTATTTATTTCCGAAGCAATTTCTGTGTTTCATCGTCAAGAAGAAGGTCAGAGGGATACAGTAAACCTGAAGTAAAGCATCGTAAACTATAACGAGTGTCATATGAATGGTTCAAAATATAGACAGAAAGAAGAGTCAGTTTTCTTGTACTTAAGTCAGCATTGTAGCTTTTGTATTTAATTCCGATGCAATTTCTGTGTTTCGTCGTGAATAAGAATGTCAGAGGTATACAGTAAACCTGTAGTGAAGCATCGGAATCTATAACTAGCGTCACAGGATAGGTTTAAAGCATAGACAGTATGAAGGTTCAGTTTTCTTGTTCTTAAGTCGGCATTGTGCCTTTTGTATTTAACTCCGATTCAATTTCTGTGTTTCATCGTCAATAAGAAGGTCAGAGGCATACAGTAAACCTGAAGTGAAGCATCGGAGTCTATAACTAGTGTCACAGGAATGGTTCTAAACATAGACAGTAAGAAGAGTCAGGTTTCTTGTACTTAAGTCGGCATTGTGCCTTTTGTATTTAATTCCGATGCAATTTCTGTGTTTCATCGTCAATAAGAAGGTCAGAGGGATATAGTGAACCTGAAGTGAAGCATCGGATTCTATAACTAGTGTCACAGTAAGAAGATCAGTTTACTTATACTTACGTCGGCATTGTGCCTTTTGTATTTAATCCAATACAATTTCGGTGTTTTATCGTCAATAAGAAGTTCGGAGGGATACGGTAAACCTGAAGTGAAGCATCAGAATCTATAACTAGTGTCACAGGAATTGCTCAAAACATAGACAGTATGAAGAGTCAGTTTTCTTGTACTTAAGTCGGCATTGTGCCTTTTGTACTTAATTCCGATGCAATTCGTGTGTTTCATCGTCAATAAGAAGGTCAGAGGGATACAGTAAACCTGCAGTGAAGCATCGGAATCTATAACTAGTGTCACATGAATGTTTCAAATCATAGACAGTAAGAAGAGTCAGTTTTCTTGTACTTAAGTCGGCATTATGCCTTTTGTATTTAATTCCGAAACAATTTCTGTGTTTCATCGTCATGAAGAAGGTCAGAGGGATACAGTAAACCTGAAGTAAAGCATCGTAATCTATATCGAGTGTCACATGAATGGTTCAAAATATAGACAGCAAGAAGAGTCAGTTTTCTTGTACTTAAGTCGGCATTGTACCTTTTGTATTTAATTCCGATGCAATTTATGGGTTTCATCGTCAATATGAAGGTCAGAGGCATACAGTAAACCTGAAGTGAAGCATCGGAATATATAACTAGTCTCACAGGAATGGTTCAAAGCATAGACAGTATGAAGTGTCAGCTTTCTTGTACTTAAGTCGGCATTGTGCCTTTTGTATTTAATCCGATGCTATTACTGTGTTTCATCGCCAATAAGAAGGACGGAGGGATACGGTAAACCTGAAGTGAAGCATCGGAATCTATAACTAGTGTCACAGGAATTGTTCAAAGCATAGACAGTAAGAAGAGTCAGATTTCTTGTACTTAAGTCGGCATTATGCCTTTTCTATTATTTCCGTTGCAATATCTGTGTTTCATCGTCAATAAGAATCTCAGAGGGATACAGTAAACCTGAAGTGAAGCATCGGAATCTATAACTTGTGTCACAGGAATGGTTCAAAACATAGACAGTAAGAAGAGTCAGTTTTCTTGTACTTAAGTCGGCATTCTGCCTTTTGTATTTAATTCCGATGCAATTTCTGTGTTTCATCGTCAAGAAGAAGGTCAGAGGGATACAGTAAACCTGAAGTAAAGCATCGTAATCTATATCGAGTGTCACATGAATGGTTCAAAATATAGACAGTAAGAAGAGTCAGTTTTCTTGTACTTAAGTCGGCATTGTACCTTTTGTATTTAATTCCGATGCAATTTCTGTGTTTCATCGTCAATAAGGAGGGCAGAGGGATACTGTGAACCTGAAGTGAAGCATCGGAATCTATAACTAGTATCACAGGAATGGTTCAAAGCATAGACAGTATGAAGAGTCAGTTTTCTTGTACTTAAGTCGGCATTGTGCCTTTTGTATTTAATTCCGATGCAATTTCTGTGTTTCATCGTCAACAAGAAGGTCAGAGGGATACAGTAAACCTGAAGTGAAGCATCTGAATCTATAACTAGTGTCACAGGAATGGTTCAAATCATAGACAGTAAGAAGAGTCAGTTTTCTTGTACTTAAGTCGGCATTGTGCCTTTTGTATTTAATTCCGATGCAATTTCTGTGTTTCATCGTCAAGAAGAAGGTCAGAGGGATACAGTAAACCTGAAGTAAAGCATCGTAATCTATATCGAGTGTCACATGAATGGTTCAAAATATAGACAGTAAGAAGAGTCAGTTTTCTTGCACTTAAGTCGGCATTGTGCCTTTTGTATTTAATTCCGATTGCAATTTCTGTGTTTCATCGTCAAGAAGAAGGTCAGAGGGATACAGTAAACCTGAAGTGAAGCATCGGAATTTATATTTAGTGTCACAGGAATGGTTCAAAACATAGACAGTAAGAAGAGTCAGTTATCTTGTACTTGAGTTGGCACTGTGGGTTTTGTATTTATTTCCGAAGCAATTTCTGTGTTTCATCGTCAAGAAGAAGGTCAGAGGGATACAGTAAACCTGAAGTAAAGCATCGTAAACCATAACGAGTGTCATATGAATGGTTCAAAATATAGACAGAAAGAAGAGTCAGTTTTCTTGTACTTAAGTCAGCATTGTAGCTTTTGTATTTAATTCCGATGCAATTTCTGTGTTTCGTCGTGTATAAGAATGTCAGAGGTATACAGTAAACCTGTAGTGAAGCATCGGAATCTATAACTAGCATCACAGGAATGGTTTAAAACATAGACAGTATGATGGTTCAGTTTTCTTGTACTTAAGTCGGCATTGTGCCTTTTGTATTTAATTCCGATACAATTTCTGTGTTTCATCGTCAATAAAAAGGTCAGAGGCGTACAGTAAACCTGAAGTGAAGCATCGGAGTCTATAACTAGTCTCACAGGAATGGTTCTAAACATAGACAGTAGGAAGAGTCAGGTTTCTTGTACTTAAGTCGGCATTGTGCCTTTTGTATTTAATTCCGATGCAATTTCTGTGTTTCATCGTCAAAAAGAAGGTCAGAGGGATATAGTGAACCTGAAGTGAAGCATCGGATTCTATAACTAGTGTCACAGTAAGAAGATCAGTTTTCTTATACTTACGTCGGCATTGTGCCTTTTGTATTTAATCCAATACAATTTCGGTGTTTTATCGTCAATAAGAAGTTCGGAGGGATACGGTAAACCTGAAGTGAAGCATCAGAATCTATACCTAGTGTCACAGGAATTGCTCAAAACATAGACAGTATGAAGAGTCAGTTTTCTTGTACTTAAGTCGGCATTGTGCCTTTTGTACTTAATTCCGATGCAATTCCTGTGTTTCATCGTCAATAAGAAGGTCAGAGGGATACAGTAAACCTGCAGTGAAGCATCGGAATCTATATCGAGTGTCACATGAATGGTTCAAAATATAGACAGCAAGAAGAGTTAGTTTTCTTGTACTTAAGTCGGCATTGTACCTTTTGTATTTAATTCCGATGCAATTTATGTGTTTCATCGTCAATATGAAGGTCAGAGGCATACAGTAAACCTGAAGTGAAGCATCGGAATATATAACTAGTCTCACAGGAATGGTTCAAAACATAGACAGTATGAAGTGTCAGCTTTCTTAACTTAAGTTGGCATTGTGCCTTTTATATTTAATTCCGATGCAATATCAGTGTTTCATCGTCAATAAGAAGGTCAGAGGGATATAGTGCACCTGAAATGAAGCATTGGAATCTATAACTTGTGTCACAGGAATGGTTCAAAACATAGACAGTAAGAAGAGTCAGTCTTCTTGTACTTAAGTCGGCATTGTGCCTTTTGTATTTAATCCGATGCAATTACTGTGTTTCATCGCCAATAAGAAGGACGGAGGGATACGGTAAACCTGAAGTGAAGCATCGGAATCTATAACTAGTGTCACAGGAATTGTTCAAAGCATAGACAGTAAGAAGAGTCAGATTTCTTGTACTTAAGTCGGCATTATGCCTTTTCTATTATTTCCGATGCAATTTCTGTGTTTCATCGTCAATAAGAATCTCAGAGGGATACAGTAAACCTGAAGTGAAGCATCGGAATCTATAACTTGTGTCACAGGAATGGTTCAAAACATAGACAGTAAGAAGAGTCAGTTTTCTTGTGCTTAAGTCGGCATTGTGCCTTTTGTAATTAATTCCGATGCAATTTCTGTGTTTCATCGTCAAGAAGAAGGTCAGAGGGATACAGTAAACCTGAAGTAAAGCATCGTAACCTATATCGAGTGTCACATGAATGGTCCAAAATATAGACAGTAAGAAGAGTCAGTTTTCTTGTACTTAAGTCGGCATTGTACCTTTTGTATTTAATTCCGATGCAATTTCTGTGTTTCATCGTCAATAAGGAGGGCAGAGGGATACTGTGAACCTGAAGTGAAGCATCGGAATCTATAACTAGTGTCACAGGAATGGTTCAAAGCATAGACAGTATGAAGAGTCAGTTTTCTTGTACTTGAGTCAGCATTGTGCCTTTTGTATTTAATTCCGATGCAATTTATGTGTTTCATCGTCAATATGAAGGTCAGAGGCATACAGTAAACCTGAAGTGAAGCATCGGAATATATAACTAGTCACACAGGAATGGTTCAAAACATAGACAGTATGAAGTGTCAGCTTTCTTGTACTTAAGTCGGCATTGTGCCTTTTGTATTTAATTCCGATGCAATTTCAGTGTTTCATCGTCAATAAGATGGTCAGAGGGATATGGTGAGCCTGAAATGAAGCATCGGATTCTATAACTAGTGTCACAGGAATTATTCAAAGCATAGACAGTAAGAAGATCAATTTTCTTGTACTTAAGTCGGCATTGTTCCTTATGTATTTCATCCGATGCCATTTCTGTGTTTCATCGTCAATAAGACTGTCAGAGGGATTCAGTAAACCTTAAGTGAAGCATCGGAATCTATAACTAGTGTCACAGGAATGGTTTAAACATAGACAGTAAGAAGAGTAAGTATTCTTGTACTTAAGTCGGCATTGTGTATTTTGTATTTAATTCCGATGCAATTTCAGTGTTTCATCGCCAATAAGAAGGTCAGAGGGATACAGTGAACATGAAGTGAAGCATCGGAATCTATAGCTAGTGTCACAGGAATGGTTCAAACCATAGACAGTAAGAAGAGTCAGTTTTCTTGTACTTAAGTCGGCATTATGCCTTTTGTATTTAATTCCGATGCAATTTCTGTCTTTCATCGTCAATAAGATGGTCAGAGGGATACAGTAAACCTGCAGTGAAGCATCGGAATTTTTAACTAGTGTCACATAATTGGCTCAAAACATAGACAGTAAGAAGAGTCAGTTTTCTTGTACTTCAGTCGGCATTGTGCCTTTTGTATTTAATTCCGATGCAATTTCAGTGTTTCAACGCCAATAAGAAGGTCAAAGGGATACAGTGAACCTGAAGTGAAGCATCGGAATCTATAACTAGTGTCACAGGAATGGTTCAAACCATAGACAGTGAGAAGAGTCAATTTTCTTGTACTTAAGTCGGCATTGTGCCTTTTACATTGAATTCCGATGCAATTTCTGTGTTTCATCGTCAATAAGAAGGTCAGAGGAATACAGTAAACCTGAAGTGAAGCATCGGAATCTATAACTAGTGTTACAGGAAAGGTTCAAATCATAGACAGTAAGAGGAGTCAGTTTTCTTGTACTTAGGTCGGCATTGTGCCTTTTGTATTTAATTCCGATGCAATTTCTGTGTTTCATCGTCAATAAGACGGTCAGAGGGATACAGTAAACCTGCAGTGAAGCATCGGAATTTATGACGAGTGTTACATGAATGGTTCAAAACATAGACAGTATGAAGAGTCAGTTTTCTTGTAATTCAGTCGGCATTGTGACTTTTGTATTTAATTCCGGATCAATTTCTGTGTTTCATCGTCAATAAGGTCAGAGGGATACAGTAAACCTGAAGTGAAGCATCGGAAATTATATTTAGTGTCACAGGAATGGTTCAAAACATAGACAATAGGAAGAGTCAGTTATCTTGTACTTAAGTCGACATTGTGCCTTTTGTATTCAATTCCGATGCAATTTTTGTGTTTCATCGTCAATAAGAAGGTCAGAGGCATACAGTAAACCTGAAGTGAAGCATCGGAATCTATAACTAGTGTTACAGGAATGGTTCAAATCATAGACAGTAAGAAGAGTCAGTTTTCTTGTACTTAGGTCGGCATTGTGCCTTTTGTATTTAATTCCGATGCAATTTCTGTGTTTCATCGTCAATAAGAAGGTCAGAGGGATACAGTAAACCTGAAGTGAAGGATCGGAATCTATAATTAGTGACACATGAATGGTTCAAAACATAGACAGTAAGAAGAGTCAGTTTTCTTGTATTTAAATCAGCATTGTGCCTTTTGTATTTAATTTCGATGCAATTTCTGTGTTTCATCGTCAATAAGAAGGTCAGAGGGATACAGTAAACCTGAAGTAAAGCATCGGAATCTATAACGAGTTTCACATGAATGGTTCAAAACATAGACAGTAAGAAGAGTCAGTTTTCTTGTACTTAAGTCGGCATTGTGCCTTTTGTATTTAATTCCGATGCAATTTCTGTGTTTCATCGTCAAGAAGAAGGTCAGAGGGATACAGTAAACCTGAAGTAAAGCATCGTAATCTATATCGAGTGTCACATGAATGGTTCAAAATATAGACAGTAAGAAGAGTCAGTTTTCTTGTACTTAAGTCGGCATTGTACCTTTTGTATTTAATTCCGATGCAATTTCTGTGTTTCATCGTCAATAAGGAGGGCAGAGGGATACTGTGAACCTGAAGTGAAGCATCGGAATCTATAACTAGTATCACAGGAATGGTTCAAAGCATAGACAGTATGAAGAGTCAGTTTTCTTGTACTTAAGTCGGCATTGTGCCTTTTGTATTTAATTCCGATGCAATTTCTGTGTTTCATCGTCAACAAGAAGGTCAGAGGGATACAGTAAACCTGAAGTGAAGCATCTGAATCTATAACTAGTGTCACAGGAATGGTTCAAATCATAGACAGTAAGAAGAGTCAGTTTTCTTGTACTTAAGTCGGCATTGTGCCTTTTGTATTTAATTCCGATGCAATTTCTGTGTTTCATCGTCAAGAAGAAGGTCAGAGGGATACAGTAAACCTGAAGTAAAGCATCGTAATCTATATCGAGTGTCACATGAATGGTTCAAAATATAGACAGTAAGAAGAGTCAGTTTTCTTGCACTTAAGTCGGCATTGTGCCTTTTGTATTTAATTCCGATTGCAATTTCTGTGTTTCATCGTCAAGAAGAAGGTCAGAGGGATACAGTAAACCTGAAGTGAAGCATCGGAATTTATATTTAGTGTCACAGGAATGGTTCAAAACATAGACAGTAAGAAGAGTCAGTTATCTTGTACTTGAGTTGGCACTGTGGGTTTTGTATTTATTTCCGAAGCAATTTCTGTGTTTCATCGTCAAGAAGAAGGTCAGAGGGATACAGTAAACCTGAAGTAAAGCATCGTAAACCATAACGAGTGTCATATGAATGGTTCAAAATATAGACAGAAAGAAGAGTCAGTTTTCTTGTACTTAAGTCAGCATTGTAGCTTTTGTATTTAATTCCGATGCAATTTCTGTGTTTCGTCGTGTATAAGAATGTCAGAGGTATACAGTAAACCTGTAGTGAAGCATCGGAATCTATAACTAGCATCACAGGAATGGTTTAAAACATAGACAGTATGATGGTTCAGTTTTCTTGTACTTAAGTCGGCATTGTGCCTTTTGTATTTAATTCCGATACAATTTCTGTGTTTCATCGTCAATAAAAAGGTCAGAGGCGTACAGTAAACCTGAAGTGAAGCATCGGAGTCTATAACTAGTCTCACAGGAATGGTTCTAAACATAGACAGTAGGAAGAGTCAGGTTTCTTGTACTTAAGTCGGCATTGTGCCTTTTGTATTTAATTCCGATGCAATTTCTGTGTTTCATCGTCAAAAAGAAGGTCAGAGGGATATAGTGAACCTGAAGTGAAGCATCGGATTCTATAACTAGTGTCACAGTAAGAAGATCAGTTTTCTTATACTTACGTCGGCATTGTGCCTTTTGTATTTAATCCAATACAATTTCGGTGTTTTATCGTCAATAAGAAGTTCGGAGGGATACGGTAAACCTGAAGTGAAGCATCAGAATCTATACCTAGTGTCACAGGAATTGCTCAAAACATAGACAGTATGAAGAGTCAGTTTTCTTGTACTTAAGTCGGCATTGTGCCTTTTGTACTTAATTCCGATGCAATTCCTGTGTTTCATCGTCAATAAGAAGGTCAGAGGGATACAGTAAACCTGCAGTGAAGCATCGGAATCTATATCGAGTGTCACATGAATGGTTCAAAATATAGACAGCAAGAAGAGTTAGTTTTCTTGTACTTAAGTCGGCATTGTACCTTTTGTATTTAATTCCGATGCAATTTATGTGTTTCATCGTCAATATGAAGGTCAGAGGCATACAGTAAACCTGAAGTGAAGCATCGGAATATATAACTAGTCTCACAGGAATGGTTCAAAACATAGACAGTATGAAGTGTCAGCTTTCTTAACTTAAGTTGGCATTGTGCCTTTTATATTTAATTCCGATGCAATATCAGTGTTTCATCGTCAATAAGAAGGTCAGAGGGATATAGTGCACCTGAAATGAAGCATTGGAATCTATAACTTGTGTCACAGGAATGGTTCAAAACATAGACAGTAAGAAGAGTCAGTCTTCTTGTACTTAAGTCGGCATTGTGCCTTTTGTATTTAATCCGATGCAATTACTGTGTTTCATCGCCAATAAGAAGGACGGAGGGATACGGTAAACCTGAAGTGAAGCATCGGAATCTATAACTAGTGTCACAGGAATTGTTCAAAGCATAGACAGTAAGAAGAGTCAGATTTCTTGTACTTAAGTCGGCATTATGCCTTTTCTATTATTTCCGATGCAATTTCTGTGTTTCATCGTCAATAAGAATCTCAGAGGGATACAGTAAACCTGAAGTGAAGCATCGGAATCTATAACTTGTGTCACAGGAATGGTTCAAAACATAGACAGTAAGAAGAGTCAGTTTTCTTGTGCTTAAGTCGGCATTGTGCCTTTTGTAATTAATTCCGATGCAATTTCTGTGTTTCATCGTCAAGAAGAAGGTCAGAGGGATACAGTAAACCTGAAGTAAAGCATCGTAACCTATATCGAGTGTCACATGAATGGTCCAAAATATAGACAGTAAGAAGAGTCAGTTTTCTTGTACTTAAGTCGGCATTGTACCTTTTGTATTTAATTCCGATGCAATTTCTGTGTTTCATCGTCAATAAGGAGGGCAGAGGGATACTGTGAACCTGAAGTGAAGCATCGGAATCTATAACTAGTGTCACAGGAATGGTTCAAAGCATAGACAGTATGAAGAGTCAGTTTTCTTGTACTTGAGTCAGCATTGTGCCTTTTGTATTTAATTCCGATGCAATTTATGTGTTTCATCGTCAATATGAAGGTCAGAGGCATACAGTAAACCTGAAGTGAAGCATCGGAATATATAACTAGTCACACAGGAATGGTTCAAAACATAGACAGTATGAAGTGTCAGCTTTCTTGTACTTAAGTCGGCATTGTGCCTTTTGTATTTAATTCCGATGCAATTTCAGTGTTTCATCGTCAATAAGATGGTCAGAGGGATATGGTGAGCCTGAAATGAAGCATCGGATTCTATAACTAGTGTCACAGGAATTATTCAAAGCATAGACAGTAAGAAGATCAATTTTCTTGTACTTAAGTCGGCATTGTTCCTTATGTATTTCATCCGATGCCATTTCTGTGTTTCATCGTCAATAAGACTGTCAGAGGGATTCAGTAAACCTTAAGTGAAGCATCGGAATCTATAACTAGTGTCACAGGAATGGTTTAAACATAGACAGTAAGAAGAGTAAGTATTCTTGTACTTAAGTCGGCATTGTGTATTTTGTATTTAATTCCGATGCAATTTCAGTGTTTCATCGCCAATAAGAAGGTCAGAGGGATACAGTGAACATGAAGTGAAGCATCGGAATCTATAGCTAGTGTCACAGGAATGGTTCAAACCATAGACAGTAAGAAGAGTCAGTTTTCTTGTACTTAAGTCGGCATTATGCCTTTTGTATTTAATTCCGATGCAATTTCTGTCTTTCATCGTCAATAAGATGGTCAGAGGGATACAGTAAACCTGCAGTGAAGCATCGGAATTTTTAACTAGTGTCACATAATTGGCTCAAAACATAGACAGTAAGAAGAGTCAGTTTTCTTGTACTTCAGTCGGCATTGTGCCTTTTGTATTTAATTCCGATGCAATTTCAGTGTTTCAACGCCAATAAGAAGGTCAAAGGGATACAGTGAACCTGAAGTGAAGCATCGGAATCTATAACTAGTGTCACAGGAATGGTTCAAACCATAGACAGTGAGAAGAGTCAATTTTCTTGTACTTAAGTCGGCATTGTGCCTTTTACATTGAATTCCGATGCAATTTCTGTGTTTCATCGTCAATAAGAAGGTCAGAGGAATACAGTAAACCTGAAGTGAAGCATCGGAATCTATAACTAGTGTTACAGGAAAGGTTCAAATCATAGACAGTAAGAAGAGTCAGTTTTCTTGTACTTAGGTCGGCATTGTGCCTTTTGTATTTAATTCCGATGCAATTTCTGTGTTTCATCGTCAATAAGACGGTCAGAGGGATACAGTAAACCTGCAGTGAAGCATCGGAATTTATGACGAGTGTTACATGAATGGTTCAAAACATAGACAGTATGAAGAGTCAGTTTTCTTGTAATTCAGTCGGCATTGTGACTTTTGTATTTAATTCCGGATCAATTTCTGTGTTTCATCGTCAATAAGGTCAGAGGGATACAGTAAACCTGAAGTGAAGCATCGGAAATTATATTTAGTGTCACAGGAATGGTTCAAAACATAGACAATAGGAAGAGTCAGTTATCTTGTACTTAAGTCGACATTGTGCCTTTTGTATTCAATTCCGATGCAATTTTTGTGTTTCATCGTCAATAAGAAGGTCAGAGGCATACAGTAAACCTGAAGTGAAGCATCGGAATCTATAACTAGTGTTACAGGAATGGTTCAAATCATAGACAGTAAGAAGAGTCAGTTTTCTTGTACTTAGGTCGGCATTGTGCCTTTTGTATTTAATTCCGATGCAATTTCTGTGTTTCATCGTCAATAAGAAGGTCAGAGGGATACAGTAAACCTGAAGTGAAGGATCGGAATCTATAATTAGTGACACATGAATGGTTCAAAACATAGACAGTAAGAAGAGTCAGTTTTCTTGTATTTAAATCAGCATTGTGCCTTTTGTATTTAATTTCGATGCAATTTCTGTGTTTCATCGTCAATAAGAAGGTCAGAGGGATACAGTAAACCTGAAGTAAAGCATCGGAATCTATAACGAGTTTCACATGAATGGTTCAAAACATAGACAGTAAGAAGAGTCAGTTTTCTTGTACATTTTCGGCATTGTGCCTTTTGTATTTAATTCCGATGCAATTTCTGTGTTTCATCGTCAATAAGAAGGTCAGAGGGATACAGTAAACCTGAAGTGAAGCATCGGAATCTATAACTAGTGTCACAGGAATTGTTCAAAACATAGACAGTAAGAAGAGTCAGTTTTCTTGTACTTAGGTCGACATTGTGCCTTTTGTATTCAATTCCGATGCAATCTCTCTGTTTCATCGTCAATAAGAAGGTCAGAGGGATTCAGTACACCTGAAGTAAAGCATCGTAATCTATAACGAGTGTCACATGAATGGTTCAAAATATAGACAGTAAGAAGGGTCAGTTTTCTTGTACTTAAGTCTTCATTGTACCTTTTGTATTTAATGCCGATGCAATTTCTGTGTTTCATCGTCAATATGAAGGTCAGAGGCATACAGTAAACCTGAAGTGAGGCATCGTATTCTATAACTAGTGTCACAGGAATTGTTCAAAGCATAGACAGTAAGAAGAGTCAGATTTCTTGTACTTAAGTCGACATTGTGCCTTTTGTATTCAATTCCGATGCAATTTCTCTGTTTCATCGTCAATAAGAAGGTCAGAGGCATACAGTAAACCTGAAGTGAAGCATCGGAATCAATAACTAGTGTCACAGGAACGGTTCAAACATAGACAGTAAGAAGAGTAAGTTTTCTTGTACTTAAGTCGGCATTGTGCCTTTTGTATTTAATTCCGATGCAATTTCAGTGTTTCATCGCCAATAAGATGGTCAGAGGGATACAGTAAACATGCAGTGAAGCATCGGGATTTATAACTAGTGTCACATGAAAGGTTCAAAACATAGACAGTAAGAAGAAACAGTTTTCTTGTACTTCAGTCGGCATTGTGCCTTTTGTATTTAATTCCGATGCAATTTCAGTGTTTCATCGCCAATAAGAAGATCAGAGGCATACAGTAAACCTGAAGTGAAGCATCGGAATCTGTAACTAGTGTCACAGGAATGGTTCAAACATAGACAGTAAGAAGAGTAAGTTTTCTTGTACTTAAGTCGGCATTGTGCCTTTTGTATTCAATTCCGATGCATTTTCAGTGTTTCATCGCCAATAAGAAGGTCAAAGGGATACAGTGATTATGAAGTGAAGCATCGGAATCTATAACTAGTGTCACAGGAATGGTTCAAACCATAGACAGTAAGAAGAGTCAGTTTTCTTGTACTTAAGTCGGCATTATGCCTTTTGTATTTAATTCCGATGCAATTTCTGTGTTTCATCGTCAATAAGATGGTCAGAGGGATACAGTAAACCTGCAGTGAGGCATCGGAATTTATAACTAGTGTCACATGAATGGTTCAAAACATAGACAGTAAGAAGAGTCAGTTTTCTTGTACTTCAGTCGGCATTGTGCCTTTTGTAATTAATTCCGATGCAATTTCAGAGTTTCATCGCCAATAAGAAGGTCAAAGGGATATAGTGAACCTGAAGTGAAGCATCGGAATCTATAACTAGTGTCACAGGAATGGTTCAAACCATAGACAGTAAGAAGGGTCAATTTTCTTGTACTTAAGTCGGCATTGTGCCTTTTACATTTAATTCAGATGCAATTTCTGTGTTTCATCGTCAATGAGAAGGTCAGAGGAATACAGTAAACCTGAAGTGAAGCATCGGAATCTGTAACTAGTGTTACAGGTATGGTTCAAATCATAGACAGTAAGAAGAGTCAGTTTTCTTGTACTAAGGTCGGCATTGTGCCTTTTGTATTTAATTCCGATGCAATTTCTGTGTTTCATCGTCAATAAGAAGGTCAGAGGGATACAGTAAACCTGAAGTGAAGCATCGGAATCTATAATTAGTGACACATGAATGGTTCAAAACATAGACAGTAAGAAGAGTCAGTTTTCTTGTACATAAGTCGGCATTGTGCCTTTTGTATTTAATTCCGATGCAATTTCTGTGTTTCATCGTCAATAAGAAGGTCAGAGGGATACAGTAAACCTGAAGTGAAGCATCGGAAGCTATAACTAGCTTCACAGGAATGGTTTAAAACATAGACCGTAAGAAGAGTCAGTTTTCTTGTACTTAAGTCGACATTGTGCCTTTTGTATTCAATTCCGATGCAATTTCTCTGTTTCATCGTCAATAAGAAGGTCAGAGGGATACAGTAAACCTGAAGTGAAGCATCGGAATCTATAACTAGTGTCACAGGAATGGTTCAAAACACAGACAGTAAGAAGAGTCAGTTATCTTGTACTTAAGTCGGCATTGTGCCTTTTGTATTTATTTCCGAAGCAATTTCTGTGTTTCATCGTCAAGAAGAAGGTCAGAGGGATTCAGTTAACCTGAAGTAAAGCATCGTAATCTATAACGAGTGTCACATGAATGGTTCAAACTATAGACAGTAAGAAGTGTCAGTTTTCTTGTACTTAAGTCGGCATTGTACATTTGTATTTAATTCCGATGCAATTTCTGTGTTTCATCGTCAATATCAAGGTCAGAGGCATACAGTAAACCTGAAGTGAGGCATCGTATTCTATAACTAGTGTCACAGGAAAGGTTCAAAACATAGACAGTAAGAAGAGTCAGTTTTCTTGTACTAAAGTTGGCATTGTGCCTTCTGTATTTAATTCCGATGCAATTTCAGTGTTTCATCGTCAATAAGAAGGTCAGTGGGATAAAGCGAACCCGAAGTGAAGCATCGTATTCTATAACTAGTGTCTCAGGAATAATACAAAACATAGACAGTATGAAGATCAGTTTTCTTGTACTTAAGTCGGCATTGTTCCTTTTGCATTTAATCCGATGCCATTTCTGTGTTTCATCAGCAATAAGAAAGTCGGAGGGATACGGTAAACCTGAAGTGTAGCATCGGAATCTATAACTAGTGTCACAGTAATTGTTCAAAGCATAGACAGTAAGAAGAGCCAGATTTCTTGTACTTAAGTCGACATTGTGCCTTTTGTATTCAATTCCGATGCAATTTCTCTGTTTCATCGTCAATAAGAAGGTCAGAGGCATACAGTAAACATGAAGTGAAGCATCGGAATCTATAACTAGTGTCAAAGGAATGGTTCAAAACATAGACAGTTAGAAGAGTCAGTTTTCTTGTACTTAAGTCGGCATTGTGCCTTTTGTATTTAATTCCGATGCAATTTCAGTGTTTCATCGCCAATAAGAAGGTCAGAGGGATACAGTGAACCTGAAGTGAAGCATCGGAATTTATAACTAGTGTCACAGGAATGGTTCAAACCATAGACAGTAAGAAGAGTCACTTTTCTTGTACTTAAGTCGTCATTGTGCCTTTTGTATTTAATTGCGATGCAATTTCTGTGTTTCATCGCCAATAAGATGGTCAGAGGGATACAGTAAACCTGCAGAGAAGCATCGGGATTTATAACTAGTGTCACATGAATGGTTCAAAACATAGACAGTAAGAAGAAACAGTTTTCTTGTACTTCAGTCGGCATTGTGCCTTTTCTATTTAATTCCGATGCAATTTCAGTGTTTCATCGCCAATAAGAAGGTCAGAGGGATACAGTGAACCTGAAGTGAAGCATCGGAATCTATAACTAGTGTCACAGGAATGGTTCAAACCATAGACAGTAAGAAGAGTCAGTTTTCTTGTACTTAAGTCGGCATTGTGCCTTTTACATTTAAATCCGATGCAATTTCTGTGTTTCATCGTCAATAAGAAGGTCAGAGGAATACAGTAAACCTGAAGTGAAGCATCGGAATCTATAACTAGTGTCACAGGAATGGTTCAAATCATAGACAGTAAGAAGAGTCAGTTTTCTTGTACTTAAGTCGGCATTGTGCCTTTTGTATTTAATTCCGATGCAATTTATGTGTTTCATCGTCAATACGAAGGTCAGAGGGATACAGTAAACCTGCAGTGAAGCATCGGAATCTATAACTAGTGACACATGAATGGTTCAAAATATAGACAGTAAGAAGAGTCAGTTTTCTTGTACTTAAGTCGGCATTGTACCCTTTGTATATAATTCCGATGCAATTTCTGTGTTTCATCGTCAATATGAAGGTCAGAGGCATACAGTAAACCTGACGTGAGGTATCGAATTCTATAACTAATGTCACAGGAAAGGTTCAAAACATAGACAGTAAGAAGAGTCAGTTTTCTTGTACTTAAGTCGGCATTGTGCCTTTTACATTTAATTCCGATGCAATTTCTGTGTTTCATCGTCAATAAGAAGGTCAGAGGAATACAGTAAACCTGAAGTGAATCATCGGAATCTATAACTAGTGTCACAGGAATGGTTCAAATCATAGACAGTAAGAAGAGTCAGTTTTCTTGTACTTAGGTCGGCGTTGTGCCTTTTGTATTTAATTCCGATGCAAATTCTGTTTTTCATCGTCAATAAGAAGGTCAGAGGGATACAGTTAACCTGAAGTGAAGCATCGGAATCTATAATTAGTGACTCATGAATCGTTCAAAACATAGACAGTAAGAAGAGTCAGATTTCTTGTATTTAAATCAGCATTCTGCCTTTTGTATTTAATTCCGATGCAATTTCTGTGTTTCATCGTCAATATGTAGGTCAGAGGCATACAGTAAACCTGAAGTGAGGCATCGTATTCTATAACTAGTGTCACAGGAAAGGTCCAAAACATAGACAGTAAGAAGAGTCAGTTTTCTTGTACTAAAGTCGGCATTGTGCCTTTTGTATGTAATTCCGATGCAATTTCATTGTTTCATCGTCAATAAGAAGGTCAGTGGGATATAGTGAACCCGAAGTGAAGCATCGTATTCTATAACTAGTGTCTCAGGAATAATACAAAACATAGACAGTATGAAGATCAGTTTTCTTGTACTTAAGTCGGCATTGTTCCTTTTGTATTTAATCCGATGCCATTTCTGTGTTTCATCATCAATAAGAAAGTCGGAGGGATACGGTAATCCTGAAGTGAAGCATCGGAATCCATAACTAGTGTCACAGGAATTGTTCAAACCATAGACAGTAAGAAGAGTCAGTTTTCTTGTACTTAAGTCGGCATTGTGCCTTTTGTATGTAATTGCGATGCAATTTCTGTGTTTCATCGTCAATAAGATGGTCAGAGGGATACAGTAAACCTGCAGTGAAGCATCGGGATTTATAACGAGTGTTACATGAATGGTTCAAAACATAGACAGTAAGAAGAAACAGTTTTCTTGTACTTCAGTCGGCATTGTGCCTTTTGTATTTAATTCCGATGCAATTACAGTGTTTCATCGCCAATAAGAAGGTCAGAGGGATACAGTGAACCTGAAGTGAAGCATCGGAATCTATAACTAGTGTCACAGGAATGGTTCAAACCATAGACAGTAAGAAGAGTCAGTTTTCTTGTACTTAAGTCGGCATTGAGCCTTTTACATTTAATTCTGATGCAATTTCTGTGTTTCATCGTCAATAAGAAGGTCAGAGGAATACAGTAAACCTGAAGTGAAGCATCGGAATCTATAACAAGTGTCACAGGAATGGTTAAAATCATAGACAGTAAGAAGAGTCAGTTTTCTTGTACTTAAGTCGGCATTGTGCCTTTTGTATTTTATTCCGATGCAATTTATGTGTTTCATCGTCAATAAGAAGGTCAGAGGGATACAGTAAACCTGCAGTGAAGCATCGGAATCTATAACTAGTGACACATGAATGGTTCAAAACATAGACAGTAAGAAGAGTCAGTTTTCTTGTACTTAAGCCGGCATTGTGCCTTTTGTATTTAATTCCGAAGCAATTTCTGTGTTTCATCGTCAATAAGAAGGTCAGAGGTATACAGTAAACCTGAAGTGAAGCATCGGAATCTATAACAAGTGTCACAGGTATGGTTCAAAACATAGACAGTAAGAAGAGTCAGTTTTCTTGTACTTAAGTCGGCATTGTGCTTTTGTATTTAATTCCGATGCAATTTCTGTGTTTCATCGTCAGTAAGAAGGTCAGAGGGATACAGTAAACATGAAGTGAAGCATCGGAATCCATAACTAGTGTCACAGGAATGGTTCAAATCATAGACAGTAGGAAGAGTCAGTTTTCTTGTGCTTAGGTCGGCATTTTGCCTTTTGTATTTAATTCCAAAGCAATTTCTTTTAGATTAGATTAGATTTACTTTCATTCCAATTGATCCGTAGTGAGGAGGTCCTCCTGGATGTGGAACATGTCAGAAAAACAACAATACATGACAAATATTTACAACTAAAACAAATAAGCTAATGTACCATTCCACAGGTCCCAAGTGGAATGATCGTCATTTTTAATGAACACTAAGAGTCATTTTACAAATACTAATGCACTGAATTTAAAATAAAAAACGTTTTTTATTTATTTATAAGGTAATAAACATGTAATACAACTATTGTAATACTTATTTACAATGAACACATTACTGCACTGAAATGGTGCAGAAGTTAGATTATACTTACACACACACACAAATTTTCAGTGAACACATTACTGCACTGAAATTGTGCAGAAGTTATGTTGTACTTATATACAAATCAGTTGGTTTTACTAAGAAATTCATCAATGGAGTAGAAGGAGTTGGCCACCAATAAATCCTTTAGGCTTCTCTTAAACTGAATTTCATTGGTTGTTAAGCTTTTTATGGCTGCTGGCAAGTTATTGAAAATGTGTGTTCCTGAATAATGCACACCTTTTTGTACAAGACTAAGTGACTTTAAATTCTTGTGAAGATTATTCTTATTTCTAGTATTGATTCCATGAATTGAGCTGTTGGTTTGAAAAAGTGATATATTTTTAATGACAAATTTCATTAAGGAATAAATATACTGGGAAGCTGTAGTTAGTATCCCTAGTTTCCTAAACAGGGTATCTGCAGGATGTTCTTGAGTTCACACCACATATAATTCTTAATGCACGTTTTTGTGCCCGGAAAACTTTAGCTTGGCTTGATGAATTACCCCAAAAAATAATCCCATATGACATTATGGAATGAAAGTAAGCATAGTATGCCAGCTTTTTCATTTTTATATCCCCTACATCTGACAAAATTCGCATTGCAAACAGAGATTTGTTAAGACGCTTCAGCAGTTCTGTGGTGTGCTCCTCCCAATTGAATTTATTATCAAGCTGTAATCCCAAGAATTTAACACTGTCCACTTCTTCTATCTTCTTGTCATCATATGTTAGACATATACTCTTGGGACACCCCTTACAAGTTCTGAACTGCATGTAGTGTGTTTTTCCAAAGTTTAGTGACAAAGAATTGGCTAGGAACCAGTGATTAATGTCCACAAATATTTTATTGGCTGATCTTTCTAAGACTACACTTGATTTGCTATTTATTGCAATATTTGTATCATTGGCAAACAAAACAAACTTGGCATCTGGTAATGTTACTGATGAAAGGTCATTGATATACACAAGAAAAAGTAAGGGCCCCAAAATGGAACCTTGTGGGACCCCACATGTAATTAGTTCCCAGTTGGATGATGCCTGATAGATATGTATCAAGCTCTTTCCTAATAACACCCTTTGTTTCCTGCCAGAGATATAAGATTTGAACCATTTTGCAGCATTTCCTGTTACACTATAATATTCTAGTTTACTTAAAAGGATATTGTGATTTACACAGTCAGATGCCTTTGATAGATCACAAAATATACCAGTTGCCTGCAATTTTTTGTCTAATGAATTAAGCACATTTTCACTGTAAGTGAAGATAGCCTTCTCAATATCAGAACCTTTTAGAAATCCAAACTGTGACTTTGACAGTATGTTATTTGAGATAAGATGGTTATAAAGACGACGGTACATTACTTTTTCGAAAATTTTTGAGAATGCTGGTAACAGTGAAATTGGACGGAAATTTGATGCTATTTCTTTATCTCCCTTCTTAAACAGTGGCTTAACTTCAGCATATTTCAGCCATTCAGGAAATATTCCACTGATAAACGACTGGTTACACAGATAGCTTAATATGTTACTTAGCTCAGAATCACATTCTTTAATTAACTTTGTTGATATTTCATCATACCCACTAGATGTTTTTGATTTTAAAGATTTTATGATGGACATTATTTCTGTTGGGGTAGTGAGGGTCAAATTCATATTATGGAAATTACTTGAAATGTCTGGTCTAAGGTAATCCATAGCAGCATCTACCGAACCTGACAACCCCATCTTTTCAGTAACAGTTATAAAATGTTTGTTAAAAAGTTCTGCAACACTATACACATCTGTCACCAATGTATCATTTACTCTTAATGCTATTTGTTCCTCTTCATGTCTGGTCCTACCGGTCTCCTCCTTCACTATATCCCATATTGTCTTTATTTTGTTATCTGATATGACTATCTTTTCCTTGTAATATATTTGCTTTGACATCCATATTACAGTCTTTAATATTTTGCAGTATTTCTTATAATGTGCTATAGCATCAACATTGGAAATGTTTCGGATTGACAGATACAGTTTTCTTTTTGTTTTACAAGATACCCTTATTCCTCGAGTAATCCATGGCTTCTTTGTAGATTTTCCTCTAACCTTGGTAAGTTTTGGGGGAAAGCAGTGTTCAAATAAGGTAAGCACTTTATTAGCAAAAATGTTATATTTTTCATTCATGCCATGAGCACTGTAAACATCAGTCCAGTGAATGTCTCTGAGGAGTGTCCTAAAATAATCAATTTTTGGCTTACTGATTACCCTCTTGAGCTCAGATTTAACAGATTTTATATTCTGTTCAGTGTTAACATTTAACAGAAGGAACTGCATGTCATGGTCTGAGAGGCCATTGGCTATTGGTTTTGTAATATAATTTTGTTCATTAGACTTTTCTATAAAGATATTATCAATGGCTGTTTGTGAGCAAGTGGCTATCCTAGTGGGGAACTTTACTGTGGGAATTAAGTTGAATGATAGTGTTACTAACTCAAATAAGTTCTTATTGGGAGAGTCTTTAAGGAAATCTACATTGAAATCACCAGCAACCACTATTTCTTTGTTTTTGGTTATTAAATGGGCCAGTACAGCTTCAAGGTGGTTTACTAACAGATTAAAGTTACCTGCAGGTGCTCGATATACACTTAATATTATGAAAGATTTTTTGTGAAAATCTAATTCTGTTGCACATGCTTCCATATGCTGTTCTAGGCAAAATTTATGAATGTCTATGTTCTTAAATTTATGACAGTTCCTGATGAATGTGGCAACTCCTCCTTTCTCCATTTCTGATCTACTAAAGTGAGATGCTAACCTAAACCCTGTAACACTTAAAAGTTCTATACCAGTGGTCACATGATGTTCAGAGAGGCAGATTATGTCAGCTGGGTTTGAAGACTCTAATTCATCTATGCATATAGTTAATTCATTAATTTTATTTCTCAGTCCTCGAATATTTTGATGCAATAAAGGTAGCTGACATTTCACATTGTCTGAGTTAAAATTGGGTGGAGTTAAAATTTGTGCTGACAGTTGAAAATTCTTAACCAATGGCTGTTTATGCTGATCACCTATAAGAAGGTCAGATGGATACAATTAACCAGAAGTGAAGCATCGGAATCTATAACTAGTGACACATGAATGGTTCAAAACATAGTCAGTAAGAAGAGTCAGTTTTCTTGTATTTAAATCAGCATTGTGCCTCTTGTATTTAATTTCGATGCAATTTCTGTGTCTCATCGTCAATAAGAAGGTCAGAGGGATACAGTAAACCTGAAGTGAAGCATCGGAATCTATAATCAGTGTCACAGTAATGGTTCAAATCATAGACAGTAAGAAGAGTCAGTTTTCTTGTACTTAAGCCGGTATTGTGCCTTTTCTATTTAATTCCGATGCAATTTCTGTGTTTCATCGTCAATAAGAAGCTCAGAGGGATACAGTAAACCTGAAGTGAAGCATCGGAATCTATAACTAGTGTCACAGGAATGGTTCAAAACATAGACTGTAAGAAGAGTCAGTTTTCTTGTACTTAAGTCGGCATTGTGCCTTTTGTATTTAATTCCGATGCAATTTCTGTGTTTCATCGTCAAGAAGAAGGTCAGAGGGATACAGTAAACGTGAAGTAAAGCATCGTAATCTATTTCGAGTGTCACATGAATGGTTCAAAATATAGACAGTAAGAAGAGTCAGTTTTCTTGTACTTAAGTCGGCATTGTACCTTTTGTATTTAATTCCGATCCAATTTCTGTGTTTCATCGTCAATACGAAGGGCAGAGTGATACAGTAAACCTGAAGTGAAGCATCGGAATCTATAACTAGTCTCACAGGAATGGTTCAAAACATAGACAGTAAGAAGAGTCAGTTTTCTTGTACTTAGGTCGGCATGGTGCCTTTTGTATTTAATTCCGATGCGATTTCTGTGTTTCATCGTCAATAAGAAGGTCAGAGGGATACAGTAAATCTGAAGTAAAGCATCGGAATCTATAACGAGTTTCACATGAATGGTTCATAACATAGACAGTAAGAAGAGTCAGTTTTCTTGTACTTAAGTCGACATTGTGCCTTTTGTATTCAATTCCAATGCAATTTCTCTGTTTCATCGTCAATAAAAAGGTCAGAGGGATACAGGAAACCTGAAGTGAAGCATCGGAATCTATAACTCGTGTCACAGGAATGGTTCAAAACACAGACAGTAAGAAGAGTCAGTTATCTTGTACTTAAGTCGGCATTGTGCCATTTGTATTTATTTCCGAAGCAATTTCTGTCTTTCATCGTCAAGAAGAAGGTCAGAGGGATACAGTAAACCTGAAGTAAAGCATCGTAATCTATAACGAGTGTCACATGAATGGTTCAAAATATAGACAGTAATAAGAGTCAGTTTTCTTGTACTTAAGTCGACATTGTACCTTTTGTATTTAATTCCGAGGCAATTTCTGTGTTTCATCGTCAATATGAAGGTCAGAGGCATACAGTAAACCTGAAGTGAAGCATCGGATTCTATAACTAGTGTCACAGGAAAGGTTCAAAACATAGACAGTAAGAAGAGCCAGTTTTCTTGTACTAAAGTCGGCATTGTGCCTTTTGTATTTAATTCCGATGCAATTTCAGTGTTTCATCGTCAATAACAAGGTCAGTGGGATATAGTGAACCCGAAGTGAAGCATCGTATTCTATAACTAGTGTCTCGGGAATAATACAAAACATAGACAGTATGAAGATCAGTTTTCTAGTACTTAAGTCGGCATTGTTCCTTTTGTATTTAATCCGATGCCATTTCTGGGTTTCATCAGCAATAAGAAAGTCGGACGGATACGGTAAACCTGAAGTGAAGCATCGGAATCTATAACTAGTGTCACAGGAATTGTTCAAAGCATAGACAGTAAGAAGAGCCAGATTTCTTGTACTTAAGTCGACATTGTGCCTTTTGTATTCAATTCCGATGCAATTTCTCTGTTTCATCGTCAATATGAAGGTCAGAGGCATACAGTAAACCTGAAGTGAAGCATCGGAATCTATAACTAGTGTCACAGGAATGGTTCAAACATAGACAGTAAGAAGAGTAAGTTTTCTTGTACTTAAGTCGGCATTGTGCCTTTTGTATTTAATTCCGATGCAATTTCAGTGTTTCATCGCCAATAAGAAGGTCAGAGGGATACAGTGAACCTGAAGTGAAGCATCGGAATCTATAACTAGTGTCACAGGAATGGTTCAAACCATAGACAGTAAGAAGAGTCAGTTTTCTTGTACTTAAGTCGGCATTGTGCCTGTTGTATTTAATTTGCGATGCAATTTCTGTGTTTCATCGTCAATAAGATGGTCAGAGGGATACAGTAAACCTGCAGTGAAGCATCGGGATTTATAACGAGTGTCACATGAATGGTTCAAAACATAGACAGTAAGAAGAAACAGTTTTCTTGTACTTCAGTCGGCATTGTGCCTTTTGTATTTAATTCCGATGCAATTTCAGTGTTTCATCGCCAATAAGAAGGTCAGAGGGATACAGTGAATCTGAAGTGAAGCATCGGAATCTATAACTAGTGTCACAGGAATGGTTTAAAACATAGACAGTAAGAAGAGTCAGTTTTCTTGTACTTCAGTCGGCATTGTGCCTTTTGTATTTAATTCCGATGCAATTTCAGTGTTTCATCGCCAATAAGAAGGTCAAAGGGATACAGTGAACCTGAAGTGTAGCATCGGAATCTATAACTAGTGTCACAGGAATGGTTCAAACCATAGACAGTAAGAAGAGTCAGTTTTCTTGTACTTAAGTCGGCATTGTGCCTTTTACATTTAATTCCGATGCAATTTCTGTGTTTCATCGTCAATAAGAAAGTCAGAGGAATACAGTAAACCTGAAGTGAAGCATCGGAATCTATAACTAGTGTCACAGGAATGGTTCAAATCATAGACAGTAAGAAGAGTCAGTTATCTTGCACTTAGGTCGGCATTGTGCCTTTTGTATTTAATTCCGAAGCAATTTCTGTGTTTCATCGTCAATAAGAAGGTCAGAGGGATACAGTAAACCTGAAATGAAGCATCGGAATCTATAATTAGTGACACATGAATGGTTCAAATCATAGACAGTAAGAAGAGTCAGTTTTCTTGTATTTAAATCAGCATTGGGCCTTTTGTATTTAATTTCGATGCAATTTCTGTGTTTCATCGTCAATAAGAAGGTCAGAGGGATGCAGTAAACCTGAAGTAAAGCATCGGAATCTATAACGAGTTTCACATGAATGGTTCAAAACATAGACAGAAAGAAGAGTCAGTTTTCTTGTACATAAGTCGGCATTGTGCCTTTTGTATTTAATTCCGATGCAATTTCTGTGTTTCCTCGCCAATAAGAAGGTCAGAGGGATACAGTAAACCTGAAGTGAAGCATCGGTATCTATAACTAGTGTCACAGAAATGGTTCAAAACATAGACAGTAAGAAGAGTCAGTTTTCTTGTACTTAAGTCGACATTGTGCCTTTTGTATTCAATTCCTATGCAATTTCTCTGTTTCATCGTCAATAAGAAGGTCAGAGGGATACAGTAAACCTGAAGTGAAGCATCGGAATCTGTAACTAGTGTCACAGGAATGATTCAAAACACAGACAGTAAGAAGAGTCAGTGATCTTGTACTTAAGTCGACATTGTGCCTTTTGTATTTATTTCCGAAGCAATTTCTGTGTTTCATCGTCAAGAAGAAGGTCAGAGGGATGCAGTAAACCTGAAGTAAAGCATCGTAATCTATAACGAGTGTCACATGAATGGTTCAAAATATAGACAATAAGAAGGGTCAGTTTTCTTGTACTTAAGTCGGCATTGTACCTTTTGTACTTAATTCCGATGCAATTTCTGTGTTTCATCGTCAATATGAAGGTCAGAGGCATACAGTAAACCTGAAGTGAGGCATCGTATTCTATAACTAGTGTCTCAGGAATAATACAAAACATAGACAGTATGAAGATCAGTTTTCTTCTACTTAAGTCGGCATTGTTCCTTTTGTATTTAATCCGATGCCATTTCTGTGTTTCATCAGCAATAAGAAAGTCGGAGGGATACGGTAAACCTGAAGTGAAGCATCGGAATCTATAACTAGTGTCACAGGAATTGTTCAAAGCATAGACAGTAAGAAGAGTCAGATTTCTTGTACTTAAGTCGGCATTGTGCCTTTTGTATTTAATTCCGATGCAATTTCAGTGTTTCATCGCCAATAAGAAGGTCAGAGGGATACAGTGAACCTGAAGTGAAGCATCGGAATCTATAACTAGTGTCACAGGAATGGTTCAAACCATAGACAGTAAGAAGAGTCAGTTTTCTTGTACTTAAGTCGGCATTGTGCCTTTTACATTTAATTCCGATGCAATTTCTGTGTTTCATCGTCAATAAGAAAGTCAGAGGAATACAGTAAACCTGAAGTGAAGCATCGGAATCTATAACTAGTGTCACAGGAATGGTTCAAATCATAGACAGTAAGAAGAGTCAGTTATCTTGCACTTAGGTCGGCATTGTGCCTTTTGTATTTAATTCCGAAGCAATTTCTGTGTTTCATCGTCAATAAGAAGGTCAGAGGGATACAGTAAACCTGAAATGAAGCATCGGAATCTATAATTAGTGACACATGAATGGTTCAAATCATAGACAGTAAGAAGAGTCAGTTTTCTTGTATTTAAATCAGCATTGGGCCTTTTGTATTTAATTTCGATGCAATTTCTGTGTTTCATCGTCAATAAGAAGGTCAGAGGGATGCAGTAAACCTGAAGTAAAGCATCGGAATCTATAACGAGTTTCACATGAATGGTTCAAAACATAGACAGTAAGAAGAGTCATTTTTCTTGTACTTAAGTCGGCATTGTGCTTTTGTATTTAATTCCGATGCAATTTCTGTGTTTCATCGTCAGTAAGAAGGTCAGAGGGATACAGTAAACATGAAGTGAAGCATTGGAATCCATAACTAGTGTCACAGGAATGGTTCAAATCATAGACAGTAAGAAGAGTCAGTTTTCTTGTGCGTAGGTCGGCATTGTGCCTTTTGTATTTAATTCCAAAGCAATTTCTGTGTTTCATCATCTATAAGAAGGTCAGAGGGATACAATTAACCAGAAGTGAAGCATCGGAATCTATAACTAGTGACACACGAATGGTTCAAAACATAGTCAGTAAGAAGAGTCAGTTTTCTTGTATTTAAATCAGCATTGTGTTTCTTGTATTTAATTTCGATGCAATTTCTGTGTTTCATCGTCAATAAGAAGGTCAGAGGGATACAGTAAACCTGAAGTGAAGCATCGGAATCTATAACTAGTGTCACAGGAATGGTTCAAAACATAGACAGTAAGAATAGTCTGTTTTCTTGTACTTAAGTCGGCATTGTGCCTTTTCTATTTAATTCCGAAGCAATTTCTGTGTTTCACCGTCAATAAGAAGGTCAGAGGTATACAGTAAACCTGAAGTGAAGCATCGGAATCTATAACAAGTGTCACAGGTATGGTTCAAAACATAGACAGTAAGAAGAGTCAGTTTTCTTGTACTTATGTCGGCATTGTGCCTTTTGTATTTAATTCCGAAGCAATTTCTGTGTTTCATCGTCAATAAGAAGGTCAGAGGTATACAGTAAACCTGAAGTGAAGCATCGGAATCTATAACAAGTGTCACAGGTATGGTTCAAAACATAGACAGTAAGAAGCGTCAGTTTTCTTGTACTTAAGTCGGCATTGTGCTTTTGTATTTAATTCCGATGCAATTTCTGTGTTTCATCGTCAGTAAGAAGGTCAGAGGGATACAGTAAACATGAAGTGAAGCATTGGAATCCATAACTAGTGTCACAGGAATGGTTCAAATCATAGACAGTAAGAAGAGTCAGTTTTCTTGTGCTTAGGTCGGCATTGTGCCTTTTGTATTTAATTCCAAAGCAATTTCTGTGTTTCATCATCTATAAGAAGGTCACAGGGATACAATTAACCAGAAGTGAAGCATCGGAATCTATAATTAGTGACACATGAATGGTTCAATACATAGTCAGTAAGAAGAGTCAGTTTTCTTGTATTTAAATCAGCATTGTGCCTCTTGTATTTAATTTCGATGCAATTTCTGTGTTTCATCGTCAATAAGAAGGTCAGAGGGATACAGTAAACCTGAAGTGAAGCATCGGAATCAATAACTAGTGTCACAGGAATGGTTCAAAACATAGACAGTAAGAATAGCCTGTTTTCTTGTACTTAAGTCGGCATTGTGCCTTTTCTATTTAATTCCGAAGCAATTTCTGTGTTTCATCGTCAGTAAGAAGGTCGAGGGATACAGTAAACCTGAAGTGAAGCATCGGAATCTATAACTAGTGACACATGAATGGTTCAAAACATAGTCAGTAAGAAGAGTCAGTTTTCTTGTATTTAAATCAGCATTGTGCCTCTTGTATTTAATTTCGATGCAATTTCTGTGTTTCATCGTCAATAAGAAGGTCAGAGGGATACAGTAAACCTGAAGTGAAGCATCGGAATCAATAACTAGTGTCACAGGAATGGTTCAAAACATAGACAGTAAGAATAGCCTGTTTTCTTGTACTTAAGTCGGCATTGTGCCTTTTCTATTTAATTCCGAAGCAATTTCTGTGTTTCATCGTCAATAAGAAGGTCAGAGGTATACAGTAAACATGAAGTGATGCATCGGAATCTATAACAAGTGTCACAGGTATGGTTCAAAACATAGACAGTAAGAAGAGTCAGTTTTCTTGTACTTATGTCGGCATTGTACCTTTTGTATTTAATTCCGATGCAATTTCTGTGTTTCATCGTCAGTAAGAAGGTCGAGGGATACAGTAAACCTGAAGTGAAGCATCGGAATCTATAACTAGTGTCACAGGAATGCTTGAAATCATAGACAGTAAGAAGAGTCAGTTTCCTTGTACTTATGTCGGCATTGTGCCTTTTGCATTTAATTCCGAAGCAATTTCTGTGTTTCATCGTCAATAAGAAGGTCAGAGGTATACAGTAAACCTGAAGTGAAGCATCGGAATCTATAACAAGTGTCACAGGTATGGTTCAAAACATAGACAGTAAGAAGAGTCAGTTTTCTTGTACTTAAGTCGGCATTGTGCTTTTGTATTTAATTCCGATGAAATTTCTGTGTTTCATCGTCAGTAAGAAGGTCAGAGGGATACAGTAAACATGAAGTGAAGCATTGGAATCCATAACTAGTGTCTCAGGAACGGTTCAAATCATAGACAGTAAGAAGAGTCAGTTTTCCTGTGCTTAGGTCGGCATTGTGCCTTTTGTATTTAATTCCAAAGCAATTTCTGTGTTTCATCATCTATAAGAAGGTCAGAGGGATACAATTAACCAGAAGTGAAGCATCGGAATCTATAACTAGTGACACATGAATGGTTCAAATCATAGTCAGTAAGAAGAGTCAGTTTTCTTGTATTTAAATCAGCATTGTGCCTCTTGTACTTAATTTCGATGCAATTTCTGTGTTTCATCGTCAATAAAAAGGTCAGAGGGATACAGTAAACCTGAAGTGAAGCATCGGAATCTATAACTAGTGTCACAGGAATGGTTCAAAACATAGACAGTAAGAATAGTCTGTTTTCTTGTACTTAAGTCCTCATTGTGCCTTTTCTATTTAATTCCGAAGCAATTTCTGTGTTTCATCGTCAATAAGAAGCTCAGAGGTATGCAGTAAACCTGAAGTGAAGCATCGGAATCTATAACAAGTGTCACAGGTATGGTTCAAAACATAGACAGTAAGAAGAGTCAGTTTTCTTGTACTTATGTCGGCATTGTGCCTTTTGTATTTAATTCCGATGCAATTTCTGTGTTTCATCGTCAGTAAGAAGGTCAGAGGGATACAGTAAACCTGAAGTGAAGCATCGGAATCTATAACTAGTGTCACAGGAATGGTTCAAATCATAGACAGTAAGAAGAGTCAGTTTTCTTGTACTTAAGTCGGTATTGTGCCTTTTCTATTTAATTCCGATGCAATGTCTGTGTTTCATCGTCAATAAGAAGCTCAGAGGGATACAGTAAACCTGAAGTGAAGCATCGGAATCTATAACTAGTGTCACAGGAATGGTTCAAAACATAGACTGTAAGAAGAGTCAGTTTTCTTGTACTTAAGTCGGCATTGTGCCTTTTGTATTTAATTCCGATGCAATTTCTGTGTTTCATCGTCAAGAAGAAAGTCGGAGGGATACAGTAAACTGGAAGTGAAGCATCGGATTCTATAACTAGTGTCACAGGAAAGGTTCAAAACATAGACAGTAAGAAGAGTCAGTTGTCTTGTACTTAAGTCGACATTGTGCCTTTTGTATTCAATTCCAATGCAATTTCTCTGTTTCATCGTCAATAAGAAGGTCAGAGGGATACAGTAAACCTGAAGTGAAGCATCGGAATCTATAACTCGTGTCACAGGAATGATTCAAAACACAGACAGTAAGAAGAGTCAGGTATCTTGTACTTAAGTCGGCATTGTGCCTCATGTATTTAATTCCGATGCAATTTCAGTGTTTCATCGTCAATAAGAAGATCAGAGGGATATAGTGAACCCGAAGTGAAGCATCGTATTCTATAACTAGTGTCTCAGGAATAATTCAAAACATACGCAGTAAGAAGATGAGTTTTCTTGTACTTAAGTCGGCATTGGTAATTTTGTATTTAATCCGATGCAATTTCTGTGTTTCATAGTCAATAAGAAAGTCGGAGGGATACGGTAAACCTGAAGTGAAGCATCGGAATCTATAACTAGTGTCACAGGAATTGTTCAAAGCATAGACAGTAAGAAGAGTCAGTTTTCTTGTACTTAAGTCGGCATGGTGCCTTTTGTATTTAATTCCGATGCGATTTCTGTGTTTCATCGTCAATAAGAAGGTCAGAGGGATACAGTATATCTGAAGTAAAGCATCGGAATCTATAACGAGTGTCACATGAATGGTTCATAACATAGACAGTAAGAAGAGTCAGTTTTCTTGTACTTAAGTCGACATTGTGCCTTTTGTATTCAATTCCAAAGCAATTTCTCTGTTTCATCGTCAATAAGAAGGTCAGAGGGATACAGTAAACCTGAAGTGAAGCATCGGAATCTATAACTAGTGTCACAGGAATGGTTCAAAACACAGACAGTAAGAAGAGTCAGTTATCTTGTACTTAAGTCGGCATTGTGCCATTTGTATTTATTTCCGAAGCAATTTCTGTCTTTCATCGTCAAGAAGAAGGTCAGAGGGATACAGTAAACCTGAAGTAAAGCATCGTAATCTATAACGAGTGTCACATGAATGGTTCAAAATATAGACAGTAAGAAGAGTCTGTTTTCTTGTACTTATGTCGGCATTGTGCCTTTTGTATTTAATTCCGATGCAATTTCTGTGTTTTATCGTCAATAAGAAGGTCAGAGGGATACAGTAAACCTGCAGTGAAGCATCGGAATTTATAACTAGCGCCACTTGAATGGTTCAAAACATAGACAGTAAGAAGAGTCAGTTTTCTTGTACTTCAGTCGGCATTGTGCCTTTTGTATTTAATTCCGATGCAATTTCTGTGTTTCATCGTCAATAAGAAGGTCAGAGGGATACAGTAAACCTGAAGTGAAGCATCGGAATTTATATTTAGAGTCACAGGAATGGTTCAAAACATAGACAGTAAGAAGAGTCAGTTATCTTGTACTTATGTCGGCATTGTGCCTTTTTGTATTTAATTCCGAAGCAATTTCTGTGTTTCATCGTCAATAAGAAGGTCAGAGGGATACAGTAAACCTGAAGTAAAGCATCGGAATCTATAACGAGTTTCACATGAATGGTTCAATTCATAGACAGTAAGAAGTGTCAGTTTTCCTGTACATAAGTCGGCATTGTGCCTTTTGTATTTAATTCCGATGCAATTTCTGTGTTTCATCGTCAATAAGAAGGTCAGGGGGATACAGTAAACCTGAAGTGAAGCATCGGAATCTATAACTAGTGTCACAGGAATGGTTCAAAGCATAGACAGTAGGAAGAGTCAGTCTTCTTGTACTTAGGTTGGCATTGTGCCTTTTGTATTTAATTCTGATGCAATTTCTGTGTTTCATCGTCAATAAGAAGGTCAGAGGAATACAGTAAACCTGAAGTGAAGCATCGGAAACTATAACTAGTGTCACAGGAATGGTTCAAATCATAGACAGTAAGAAGAGTCGGTTTTCTTGTACTTAGGTCGGCATTGTGCCTTTTGTATTTAATTCCGATTCAATTTCTGTGTTTCATCGTCAATAAGAAGGTCAGAGGGATACAGTAAACCTGAAGTGAAGTATCGGAATCTATAATTAGTGACACATGTATGGTTCAAAACATAGACATTAAGAAGAGTCAGTTTTCTTGTATTTAAATCAGCATTGTGCCTTTTGTATTTAATTTCGATGCAATTTCTGTGTTTCATCGTCAATAAGTAGGTCGGAGGGATACAGTAAACCTGAAGTGAAGCATCGGAATCTATAACTAGTGTCACAGGAATGTTTCAAAACATAGATAGTAAGAAGAGTCAGTTTTCTTGTACATAAGTCGGCGTTGTACCTTTTCTATTTAATTCCGATGCAGTTTCTGTGTTTCATCGTCAATACGAACGGCAGAGGGATACAGTAAACCTGAAGTGATGCATCGGAATCTATAACTAGTGTCACAGGAATGGTTCAAAACATAGACAGTATGAAGAGTCAGTTTTCTTGTACTTAAGTCGGCATTGTGCCTTTTGTATTTAAGTCCGATGCAATTTATGTGTTTCATCGTCAAAATGAAGGTCAGAGGCACACAGTAAACCTGAAGTGAAGCATCGGAATCTATAACTAGTGTCACAGGAATGGTTCAAAACATAGACAGTATGAAGTGTCAGTTTTCTTGTACTTAACTCGGTATTGTGCCTTTTGTATTTAATTCCGATGCAATTTCAGTGTTTCATCGTCAATAAGAAGGTCAGAGTGATATACTGAGCCAGAAGTGAAGCATTCGATTCTATATCTAGTGTCACAGGAATTATTCAAAACATAGACAGTAAGAAGATCAGTTTTCTTTTACTTAAGTCGGCATTTTGCCTTTTGTATTTAATGCGATGCAATTTCTGTGATTCATCGTCAATAAGTAGATCAGAGGGATACAGTAAACCTAAAGTGAAGCATCGAAATCTATAACTAGTGTCACAGGAATGGTTCAAAACATAGACAGTAGGAAGAGTCAGTCATCTTGTACTTAAGTCGGCATTGTGCCTTTTGTATTTATTTCCGAAGCAATATCTGTGTTTCATCGTCAAGAAGAAGGTCAGAGGGATTCAGTAAACCTGAAGTAAAGAATCGTAATCTATAACGAGTGTCACATGAATGGTTCAAAGTATAGACAGTAAGAAGGGTCAGTTTTCTTGTAGTTAAGTCGGCATTGTACCTTTTGTATTTAATTCCGATGCAATTTCTGTGTTTCATCGTCAATATGAAGGTCAGAGGCATACAGTAAACCTGAAGTGAAACATCGGAATCTATAACTAGTGTCACAGGAATGGTTCAAACATAGACAGTAAGAAGAGTAAGTTTTCTTGTACTTAAGTCGGCATGGTGCCTATTGTATTTAATTCCGATGCAATTTCAGTGTTTCATCGCCAATAAGAAGATCAGAGGGATATAGTGAACCCGAAGTGAAGCATCGTATTCTATAACTAGTGTCTCAGGAATAATTCAAAGCATACGCAGTAAGAAGATGAGTTTTCTTGTACTTAAGTCGGCATTGGTAATTTTGTATTTAATCCGATGCAATTTCTGTGTTTCATAGTCAATAAGAAAGTCGGAGGGGGACGGAAAACCTGAAGTGAAGCATCGGAATCTATAACTAGTGTCACAGGAATTGTTCAAAGCATAGACAGTAAGAAGAGTCAGATTTCTTGTACTTATGTCGGCATTGTGCCTTTTGTATTTAATTCCGATGCAATTTCTGTGCTTCATCGTCAATTAGAAGGTCAGAGGGATACAGTAAACCTGCAGTGAAGCATCGGAATTTATAACTAGTGTCACTTGAATGGTTCAAAACATAGACAGTAAGAAGAGTCAGTTTTCTTGTACTTCAGTCGGCATTGTGCCTTTTGTATTTAATTCCGATGCAATTTCTGTGCTTCATCGTCAATAAGAAGGGCAGAGGGATACAGTAAACCTGAAGTGAAGCATCGGAATTTATATTTAGTGTCACAGGAATGGTTCAAAACATAGACATTAAGAAGAGTCAGTTATCTTGTACTTATGTCGGCATTGTGCCTTTTTGTATTTAATTCCGAAGCAATTTCTGTGTTTCATCGTCAATAAGAAGGTCAGAGGGATACAGTAAACCTGAAGTAAAGCATCGGAATCTATAACGAGTTTCACATGAATGGTTCAATTCATAGACAGTAAGAAGTGTCAGTTTTCTTGTACATAAGTCGGCATTTTGACTTTTGTATTTAATGCGATGCAATTTCTGTGATTCATCGTCAATAAGTAGATCAGAGGGATACAGTAAACCTAAAGTGAAGCATCGAAATCTATAACTAGTGTCACAGGAATGGTTCAAAACATAGACAGTAGGAAGAGTCAGTCATCTTGTACTTAAGCCGGCATTGTGCCTTTTGTATTTATTTCCGAAGCAATATCTGTGTTTCATCGTCAAGAAGAAGGTCAGAGGGATTCAGTAAACCTGAAGTAAAGCATCGTAATCTATAACGAGTGTCACATGAATGGTTCAAAGTATAGACAGTAAGAAGGGTCAGTTTTCTTGTACTTAAGTCGGCATTGTACCTTTTGTATTTAATTCCGATGCAATTTCTGTGTTTCATCGTCAATATGAAGGTCAGAGGCATACAGTAAACCTGAAGTGATGCATCGTATTCTATAACTAGTGTCACAGGAAAGGTTCAAAACATAGACAGTAAGAAGAGTCAGTTTTCTTGTACTGAAGTCGGCATTGTGCCTTTTGTATTTAATTCCGATGCAATTTCAGTGTTTCATCGTCAATAAGAAGGTCAGTGGGATATAGTGAACCCGAAGTGAAGCATGGTATTCTATAACTAGTGTCTCAGGAATAATACAAAACATAGACAGTATGAAGATCAGTTTTCTTGTACTTAAGTCGGCATTGTTCCTTTTGTATTTAATCCGATGTCATTTCTGTGTTTCATCAGCAATAAGAAAGTCGGAGGGATACGGTAAACCTGAAGTGAAGCATCGGAATCTATAACTAGTGTCACAGGAATTGTTCAAAGCATAGGCAGTAAGACGAGTCAGATTTCTTGTACTTAAGTCGACATTGTGCCTTTTGTATTCAAATCCGATGCAATTTCTCTGTTTCATCGTCAATAAGAAGGTCAGAGGCATACAGTAAACCTGAAGTGAAGCATCGGAATCTATAACTAGTGTCACAGGAATGGTTCAAACATAGACAGTAAGAAGAGTAAGTTTTCTTGTACTTAAGTCGGCATTGTGCCTTTTGTATTTAATTCCGATGCAATTTCAGTGTTTCATCGCCAATAAGAAGATCAGAGGGATATAGTGAACCCGAAGTGAAGCATCGTAATCTATAACTAGTGTCTCAGGAATAATTCAAATCATACGCAGTAAGAAGATGAGTTTTCTTGTACTTACGTCGGCATTGGTAATTTTGTATTTAATCCGATGCAATTTCTGTGTTTCATAGTCAATAAGAAAGTCGGAGTGATACGGAAAACCTGAAATGAAGCATCGGAATCTATAACTAGTGTCACAGGAATTGTTCAAAGCATAGACAGTAAGAAGAGTCAGATTCCTTTTACTTATGTCGGCATTGTGCCTTTTGTATTTAATTCCGATGCAATTTCTGTGCTTCATCGTCAATTAGAAGGTCAGAGGGATACAGTAAACCTGCAGTGAAGCATCGGAATTTATAACTAGTGTCACTTGAATGGTTCAAAACATAGACTCTAAGAAGAGTCAGTTTTCTTGCACTTCAGTCGGCATTGTGCCTTTTGTATTTAATTCCGATGCAATTTCTGTGTTTCATCGTCAATAAGAAGGTCAGAGGGATACAGTAAACCTGAAGTGAAGCATCGGAATTTATATTTAGTGTCACAGGAATGGTTCAAAACATAGACAGTAAGAAGAGTCAGTTATCTTGTACCTATGTCGGCATTGTGCCTTTTTGTATTTAATTCCGAAGCAATTTCTGTGTTTCATCGTCAATAAGAAGGTCAGAGGGATACAGTAAACCTGAAGTAAAGCATCGGAATCTATTACGAGTTTCACATGAATGGTTCAATTCATAGACAGTAAGAAGTGTCAGTTTTCTTGTACATAAGTCGGCATTGTGCCTTTTGTATTTAATTCCGATGCAATTTCTGTGTTTCATCGTCAATAAGAAGGTCAGAGGGATACAGTAAACCTGAAGTGAAGCATCGGAATCTATAACTAGTGTCACAGGAATGGTTCAAAGCATAGACAGTAGGAAGAGTCAGTTTTCTTGTACTTAAGTTGGCATTGTGCCTTTTGTATTTAATTCTGATGCAATTTCTGTGTTTCATCGTCAATAAGAAGGTCAGAGGAATACAGCAAACCTGAAGTGAAGCATCGGAAACTATAACTAGTGTCACAGGAATGGTTCAAATCATAGACAGTAAGAAGAGTCAGTTTTCTTGTTCTTAGGTCGGCATTGTGCCTTTTGTATTTAATTCCGATGCAATTTCTGTGTTTCATCGTCAATAAGAAGGTCAGAGGGATACAGTAAACCTGAAGTGAAGCATCGGAATCTATAATTAGTGTTACATGTATGGTTCAAAACATAGACAGTAAGAAGAGTCTGTTTTCTTGTATTTAAATCAGCATTGTGCCTTTTGTATTTAATTTCGAAGCAATTTCTGTGTTTCATCGTCAATAACAAGGTCAAAGGGATACAGTAAACCTAAAGTGAAGCGTCGGAATCTGTAACTAGTGTCACAGGAATGTTTCAAAACATAGACAGTAAGAAGAGTCAGTTTTCTTGTACTTAAGTCGGCGTTGTACCTTTTCTATTTAATTCCGATGCAATTTCTGTGTTTCATCGTCAATAAGAAGGGCAGAGGGATACAGTAAACCTGAAGTGATGCATCGGAATCTATAACTAGTGTCACAGGAATGGTTCAAAACATAGACAGTATGAAGAGTCAGTTTGCTTGTACTTAAGTCGGCATTGTGCCTTTTGTATTTAATTCCGTTGCAATTTATGTGCTTCATCGTCAATATGAAGGTCAGAGGCACACAGTAAACCTGAAGTGATGCATCGGAATCTATAACTAGTGTCACAGGAATGGTTCAAAACATAGACAGTATGAAGTGTCAGTTTTCTTGTACTTAAGTTGATATTGTGCCTTTTGTATTTAATTCCGATGCAATTTCAGTGTTTCATCGTCAATAAGAAGGTCAGAGGGATATACTGAGCCAGAAGTGAAGCATTCGATTCTATATCTAGTGTCACAGGAATTATTCAAAACATAGACAGTAAGAAGATCAGTTTTCCTTTACTTAAGTCGGCATTTTGCTTTATGTATTTAATGCGATGCAATTTCTGTGATTCATCGTCAATAAGTAGATCAGAGGGGTACAGTAAACCTAAAGTGAAGCATCGAAATCTATAACTAGTGTCACAGGAATGGTTCAAAACATAGACAGTAGGAAGAGTCAGTTATCTTGTACTTAAGTCGGCATTGTGCCTTTTGTATTTAATTCCGATGCAATTTCAGTGTTTCATCGTCAATAAGAAGGTCAGTGGGATATAGTGAACACGAAGTGAAGCATCGTATTCTATAACTAGTGTCTCAGGAATAATACAAAACATAGACAATATGAAGGTCAGTTTTCTTGTACTTAAGTCGGCATTGTTCCTTTTGTATTTAATCCATTGCCATTTCTGTGTTTCATCAGCAATAAGAAAGTCGGAGGGCTACGGTAAACCTGAAGTGAAGCATCGGAATCTATAACTAGTGTCACAGGAATTGTTCAAAGCATAGACAGTAAGAAGAGTCAGACTTCTTGTACTTAAGTCGACATTGTGCCTTTTGTATTCAATTCCGATGCAATTTCTCTGTTTCATCGTCAATAAGAAGGTCAGAGGCATACAGTAAACCAGAAGTGAAGCATCGGAATCTATAACTAGTGTCACAGGAATGGTTCAAACATAGACAGTAAGAGGAGTAAGTTTTCTTGTACTTAAGTCGGCATTGTGCCTTTTGTATTTAATTCCGATGCAATTTCAGTGTTTCATCGCCAATAAGAAGGTCAGAGGGATACAGAGAACCTGAAGTGAAGCATCGGAATCTATAACTAGTGTCACAGGAATAGTTCAAACCATAGACAGTAAGAAGAGTCAGTTTTTTGTTCTTAAGTCGGCATTGTGCCTTTTGTATTTAATTCCGATGCAATTTATGTGTTTCATCGTCAATAAGAAGATCAGAGGGATACAGTAAAACCTGCAGTGAAGCATCGGAATCTATAACTAGTGACACATGAATGGTTCAAAACATAGACAGTAAGAATAGTCTGTTTTCATGTACTTAATTCGGCATTGTGCCTTTTCTATTTAATTCCGAAGCAATTTCTGTGTTTCATCGTCAATAAGAAGGTCAGAGGTATACAGTAAACCTGAAGTGAAGCATCGGAATCTATAACAAGTTTCACAGGTATGGTTCAAAACATAGACAGTAAGAAGAGTCAGTTTTCTTGTACTTAAGTCGGCATTGTGCCTTTTGTATTTATTTCCGATGCAATTTCTGTGTTTCATCGTCAGTAAGAAGGTCAGAGGGATACAGTAAACCTGAAGTGAAGCGTCGGAATCTATAACTAGTGTCACAGGAATGGTTCAAATCATAGACAGCAAGAAGAGTCAGTTTTCTTGTACTTAAGTCGGTATTGTGCCTTTTCTATTTAATTCCGATGCAATTTCTGTGTATCATCGTCAATAAGAGGCTCAGAGGGATACAGTAAACCTGAAGTGAAGCATCGGAATCTATAACTAGTGTCACAGGAATGGTTCAAAACATAGACTGTAAGAAGAGTCAGTTTTCTTGTACTTAAGTCGGCATTGTGCCTTTTGTATTTAATTCCGATGCAATTTCTGTGTTTCATAGTCAATAAGAAAGTCGGAGTGATACGGAAAACCTGAAATGAAGCATCGGAATCTATAACTAGTGTCACAGGAATTGTTCAAAGCATAGACAGTAAGAAGAGTCAGATTCCTTTTACTTATGTCGGCATTGTGCCTTTTGTATTTAATTCCGATGCAATTTCTGTGCTTCATCGTCAATTAGAAGGTCAGAGGGATACAGTAAACCTGCAGTGAAGCATCGGAATTTATAACTAGTGTCACTTGAATGGTTCAAAACATAGACTCTAAGAAGAGTCAGTTTTCTTGCACTTCAGTCGGCATTGTGCCTTTTGTATTTAATTCCGATGCAATTTCTGTGTTTCATCGTCAATAAGAAGGTCAGAGGGATACAGTAAACCTGAAGTGAAGCATCGGAATTTATATTTAGTGTCACAGGAATGGTTCAAAACATAGACAGTAAGAAGAGTCAGTTATCTTGTACCTATGTCGGCATTGTGCCTTTTTGTATTTAATTCCGAAGCAATTTCTGTGTTTCATCGTCAATAAGAAGGTCAGAGGGATACAGTAAACCTGAAGTAAAGCATCGGAATCTATTACGAGTTTCACATGAATGGTTCAATTCATAGACAGTAAGAAGTGTCAGTTTTCTTGTACATAAGTCGGCATTGTGCCTTTTGTATTTAATTCCGATGCAATTTCTGTGTTTCATCGTCAATAAGAAGGTCAGAGGGATACAGTAAACCTGAAGTGAAGCATCGGAATCTATAACTAGTGTCACAGGAATGGTTCAAAGCATAGACAGTAGGAAGAGTCAGTTTTCTTGTACTTAAGTTGGCATTGTGCCTTTTGTATTTAATTCTGATGCAATTTCTGTGTTTCATCGTCAATAAGAAGGTCAGAGGAATACAGCAAACCTGAAGTGAAGCATCGGAAACTATAACTAGTGTCACAGGAATGGTTCAAATCATAGACAGTAAGAAGAGTCAGTTTTCTTGTTCTTAGGTCGGCATTGTGCCTTTTGTATTTAATTCCGATGCAATTTCTGTGTTTCATCGTCAATAAGAAGGTCAGAGGGATACAGTAAACCTGAAGTGAAGCATCGGAATCTATAATTAGTGTTACATGTATGGTTCAAAACATAGACAGTAAGAAGAGTCTGTTTTCTTGTATTTAAATCAGCATTGTGCCTTTTGTATTTAATTTCGATGCAATTTCTGTGTTTCATCGTCAATAACAAGGTCAAAGGGATACAGTAAACCTAAAGTGAAGCGTCGGAATCTGTAACTAGTGTCACAGGAATGTTTCAAAACATAGACAGTAAGAAGAGTCAGTTTTCTTGTACTTAAGTCGGCGTTGTACCTTTTCTATTTAATTCCGATGCAATTTCTGTGTTTCATCGTCAATAAGAAGGGCAGAGGGATACAGTAAACCTGAAGTGATGCATCGGAATCTATAACTAGTGTCACAGGAATGGTTCAAAACATAGACAGTATGAAGAGTCAGTTTGCTTGTACTTAAGTCGGCATTGTGCCTTTTGTATTTAATTCCGTTGCAATTTATGTGCTTCATCGTCAATATGAAGGTCAGAGGCACACAGTAAACCTGAAGTGATGCATCGGAATCTATAACTAGTGTCACAGGAATGGTTCAAAACATAGACAGTATGAAGTGTCAGTTTTCTTGTACTTAAGTTGATATTGTGCCTTTTGTATTTAATTCCGATGCAATTTCAGTGTTTCATCGTCAATAAGAAGGTCAGAGGGATATACTGAGCCAGAAGTGAAGCATTCGATTCTATATCTAGTGTCACAGGAATTATTCAAAACATAGACAGTAAGAAGATCAGTTTTCCTTTACTTAAGTCGGCATTTTGCTTTATGTATTTAATGCGATGCAATTTCTGTGATTCATCGTCAATAAGTAGATCAGAGGGGTACAGTAAACCTAAAGTGAAGCATCGAAATCTATAACTAGTGTCACAGGAATGGTTCAAAACATAGACAGTAGGAAGAGTCAGTTATCTTGTACTTAAGTCGGCATTGTGCCTTTTGTATTTAATTCCGATGCAATTTCAGTGTTTCATCGTCAATAAGAAGGTCAGTGGGATATAGTGAACACGAAGTGAAGCATCGTATTCTATAACTAGTGTCTCAGGAATAATACAAAACATAGACAGTATGAAGGTCAGTTTTCTTGTACTTAAGTCGGCATTGTTCCTTTTGTATTTAATCCATTGCCATTTCTGTGTTTCATCAGCAATAAGAAAGTCGGAGGGATACGGTAAACCTGAAGTGAAGCATCGGAATCTATAACTAGTGTCACAGGAATTGTTCAAAGCATAGACAGTAAGAAGAGTCAGACTTCTTGTACTTAAGTCGACATTGTGCCTTTTGTATTCAATTCCGATGCAATTTCTCTGTTTCATCGTCAATAAGAAGGTCAGAGGCATACAGTAAACCAGAAGTGAAGCATCGGAATCTATAACTAGTGTCACAGGAATGGTTCAAACATAGACAGTAAGAGGAGTAAGTTTTCTTGTACTTAAGTCGGCATTGTGCCTTTTGTATTTAATTCCGATGCAATTTCAGTGTTTCATCGCCAATAAGAAGGTCAGAGGGATACAGAGAACCTGAAGTGAAGCATCGGAATCTATAACTAGTGTCACAGGAATAGTTCAAACCATAGACAGTAAGAAGAGTCAGTTTTTTGTTCTTAAGTCGGCATTGTGCCTTTTGTATTTAATTCCGATGCAATTTATGTGTTTCATCGTCAATAAGAAGATCAGAGGGATACAGTAAAACCTGCAGTGAAGCATCGGAATCTATAACTAGTGACACATGAATGGTTCAAAACATAGACAGTAAGAATAGTCTGTTTTCATGTACTTAATTCGGCATTGTGCCTTTTCTATTTAATTCCGAAGCAATTTCTGTGTTTCATCGTCAATAAGAAGGTCAGAGGTATACAGTAAACCTGAAGTGAAGCATCGGAATCTATAACAAGTTTCACAGGTATGGTTCAAAACATAGACAGTAAGAAGAGTCAGTTTTCTTGTACTTAAGTCGGCATTGTGCCTTTTGTATTTATTTCCGATGCAATTTCTGTGTTTCATCGTCAGTAAGAAGGTCAGAGGGATACAGTAAACCTGAAGTGAAGCGTCGGAATCTATAACTAGTGTCACAGGAATGGTTCAAATCATAGACAGCAAGAAGAGTCAGTTTTCTTGTACTTAAGTCGGTATTGTGCCTTTTCTATTTAATTCCGATGCAATTTCTGTGTATCATCGTCAATAAGAGGCTCAGAGGGATACAGTAAACCTGAAGTGAAGCATCGGAATCTATAACTAGTGTCACAGGAATGGTTCAAAACATAGACTGTAAGAAGAGTCAGTTTTCTTGTACTTAAGTCGGCATTGTGCCTTTTGTATTTAATTCCGATTCAATTTCTGTGTTTCATCGTCAAGAAGAAGGTCGGAGGGATACAGTGAATCTGAAGTAAAGCATCGTAATCTATATCGAGTGTCACATGAATGGTTCAAACATAGACAGTAAGAAGAGTCAGTTTTCTTGTACTTAAGTCGGCATGGTGCCTTTTGTATTTAATTCCGATGCGATTTCTGTGTTTCTTCGTAAATAAGAAGGTCAGAGGGATACAGTAAATCTGAAGTAAAGCATCGGAATCTATAACGAGTTTCACATGAATGGTTCATAACATAGACAGTAAGAAGAGTCAGTTTTCTTGTACTTCAGTCGACATTGTGCCTTTTGTATTCAATTCCAATGCAATTTCTCTGTTTCATCGTCAATAAGAAGGTCAGAGGGATACAGTAAACCTGAAGTGAAGCATCGGAATCTATAACTCGTGTCACAGGAATGGTTCAAAGCACAGACAGTAAGAAGAGTCAGTTATCTTGTACTTAAGTCGGCATTGTGCCATTTGTATTTATTTCCGAAGCAATTTCTGTCTTTCATCGTCAAGAAGAAGGTCAGAGGGATACAGTAAACCTGAAGTAAAGCATCGTAATCTATAACGAGTGTCACATGAATGGTTCAAAATATAGACAGTAAGAAGAGTCAGTTTTCTTGTACTTACGTCGACATTGTACCTTTTGTATTTAATTCCGAAGCAATTTCTGTGTTTCATCGTCAATATGAAGGTCAGAGGCATACAGTAAACCTGAAGTGAAGCATCGGATTCTATAACTAGTGTCACAGGAGAGGTTCAAAACATAGACAGTAAGAAGAGTCAGTTTTCTTGTACTTAAGTCCGCATTGTGCCTTTTGTATTTAATTCCGATGCAATTTCAGTGTTTCATCGTCAATAAGAAGATCAGAGGGATATAGTGAACCTGAAGTGAAGCATCGTATTCTATAACTAGTGTCTCAGGAATAATTCAAAACATAGGCAGTAAGAAGATGAGTTTTCTTGTACTTAAGTCGGCATTGGTAATTTTGTATGTAATCCGATGCAATTTCTGTCTTTCATCGTCAATAAGAAGGTCAGAGGGATACAGTAAACCTGAAGTGAAGCATCGGAATTTATATTTAGTGTCACAGGAATGGTTCAAAACATAGACAGTAAGAAGAGTCAGTTATCTTGTACTTATGTCGGCATTGTGCCTTTTTGTATTTAATTCCGAAGCAATTTCTGTGTTTCATCGTCAATAATAGGTCAAAGGGATACAGTAAACCTGAAGTAAAGCATCGGAATCTATAACGAGTTTCACATGAATGGTTCAATTCATAGACAGTAAGAAGTGTCAGTTTTCTTGTACATAAGTCGGCATTGTGCCTTTTGTATTTAATTCCGATGCAATTTCTGTGTTTCATCGTCAATAAGAAGGTCAGAGGGATACAGTAAACCTGAAGTGAAGCATCGGTATCTATAACTAGTGTCACAGGAATGGTTCAAAGCATAGACAGTAGGAAGAGTCAGTTTTCTTGTACTTAAGTTGGCATTGTGCCTTTTGTATTTAATTCTGATGCAATTTCTGTGTTTCATCGTCAATAAGAAGGTCAGAGGAATACAGTAAACCTGAAGTGAAGCATCGGAATCTATAACTAGTGTCACAGGAATGGTTCAAAACATAGACAGTCAGAAGAGTCAGTTTTCTTGTACTTAAGTCGGCGTTGTACCTTTTCTATTTAATTCCGATGCAATTTCTGTGTTTCATCGTCAATAAGAAGGGCGGAGGGATACAGTAAACCTGAAGTGATGCATCGGAATCTATAACTAGTGTCACAGGAATGGTTCAAAACATAGACAGTAGGAAGAGTCAGTTTTCTTGTATTTAAATCAGCATTGTGCCTTTTGTATTTAATTTCGATGCAATTTCTGTGTTTCATCGTCAATAAGAAGGTCAGAGGGATACAGTAAACCTGAAGTGAAGCATCGGAATCTATAACTAGTGTCACAGGAATTATTCAAAACATAGACAGTAAGAAGATCAGTTTTCTTTTACTTATGTCGGCATTTTGCCTTTTGTATTTAATGCGATGCAATTTCTGTGATTCATCGTCAATAAGAAGATCAGAGGGATACAGTAAACCTAAAGTGAAGCATCGAAATCTATAACTAGTGTCTCAGGAATAATACAAAACATAGACAGTATGATGATCAGTTTTCTTGTACTTAAGTCGGCATTGTTCCTTTTGTATTTAATCCGATGCCATTTCTGTGTTTCATCGTCAATAAGAAAGTCGGAGGGATACGGTAAACCTGAAATGAAGAATCGGAATCTATAACTAGTGTCACAGGAATTGTTCAAAGCATAGACAGTAAGAAGAGTCACATTTCTTGTACTTAAGTCGACATTGTGCCTTTTGTATTCAATTCCGATGCAATTTCTCTGTTTAATCGTCAATAAGAAGGTCAGAGGCATACAGTAAACCTTAAGTGAAGCATCGGAATCTATAACTAGTGTCACAGGAATGGTTCAAACATAGACAGTAAGAAGAGTAAGTTTTCTTGTACTTAAGTCGGCATTGTGCCTTTTGTATTTAATTCCGATGCAATTTCAGTGTTTCATCGCCAATAAGAAGGTCAGAGGGATACAGTGAACATGAAGTGAAGTATCGGAATCTATAACTAGTGTCACAGGAATGGTTCAAACCATAGACAGTAAGAAGAGTCAGTTTGCTTGTACTTAAGTCGGCATTATGCCTTTTGTATTTAATTCCGATGCAATTTCTGTGTTTCATCGTCAATAAGATGGTCAGAGCGATACAGTAAACCTGCAGTGTAGCATCGGAATTTATAACTAGTGTCACATGAATGGTACAAAACATAGACAGTAAGAAGAGTCAGTTTTCTTGTACTTCAGTCGGCATTGTGCCTTTTGTATTTAATTTCGATGCAATTTCAGCGTTTCATCGCCAATAAGAAGGTCAAAGGGATACAGTGAACCTGAAGTGAAGCATCGGAATCAATAACTAGTGTCACAGGAATGGTTCATACCATACACAGTAAGAAGAGTCAGTTTTCTTGTACTTAAGTCGGCATTGTGCCTTTTACATTTAAGTCCGATGCAATTTCTGTGTTTCATCGTCAATAAGAAGGTCAGAGGAATACAGTAAACCTGAAGTGAGTATCGGAATCTATAACTAGTGTCACAGGAATGGTTCAAATCATAGACAGTAAGAAGAGTCAGTTTTCTTGTACTTAGGTCGGCATTGTGCCTTTTGTATTTAATTCCGATGCAATTTCTGTGTTTCATCGTCAATAAGAAGGTCAGAGGGATACAGTAAACCTGAAGTGAAGCATCGGAATCTATAATTAGTGACACATGAATGGTTCATAACATAGACAGTAAGAAGAGTCAGTTTTCTTGTATTTAAATCAGCATTGTGCCTTTTGTATTTAATTTCGATGCAATTTCTGTGTTTCATCGTCAATAAGAGGGTCAGAGGGATACAGTAAACCTGAAATAAAGCATCGGAATCTATAACGAGTTTCACATGAATGGTTCAAAACATAGACATTAAGAAGAGTCAGTTCTCATGTACATAAGTCGGCATTGTGCCTTTTGTATTTAATTCCGATGCCATTTCTGTGTTTCATCGTCAATAAGAAGGTCAGAGGGATACAGTAAACCTGAAGTGAAGCATCGGAATCTATAACTAGTGTCACAGGAATGGTTCAAATCATAGTCAGTAAGAAGAGTCAGTTTTCTTGTACTTAGGTCGGCATTGTGCCTTTTGTATTTAATTCCGATGCAATTTCTGTGTTTCATCGTCACTAAGATGGTCAGAGGGATACAGTAAACCTGAAGTGAAGCATCGGAATCTATAATTAGTGACACATGAATGGTTCATAACATACACAGTTAGAAGAGTCAGTTTTCTTGTATTTAAATCAGCATTGTGCCTTTTGTATTTAATTTCGATGCAATTTCTGTGTTTCATCGTCAATAAGAAGGTCAGAGGGATACAGCAAACCTGAAATAAAGCATCGGAATCTATAACGAGTTTCACATGAATGGTTCAAAACAATGACATTAAGAAGAGTCAGATTTCATGTACATAAGTCGGCATTGTGCCTTTTGTATTTAATTCCGATGCCATTTCTGTGTTTCATCGTCAATAAGAAGCTCAGAGGGATACAGTAAACCTGAAGTGAAGCATCGGAATCTATAACTAGTGTCACAGGAATGGTTCAAAACATAGACAGCAAGAAGAGTAAATTTTCTTGTACTTAAGTCGGCATTGTGCCTTTTGTATTTAATTCCGATGCAATTTCAGTGTTTCATCGCCAATAAGAAGGTCAGAGGGATACAGTGAACATGAAGTGAAGCATCGGAATCTATAACTAGTGTCACAGGAATGGTTCAAACCATAGACAGTAAGAAGAGTCAGTTTTCTTGTACTTAAGTCGGCATTATGCCTTTTGTATTTAATTCCGATGCAATTTCTGTGTTTCATCGTCAATAAGATGGTCAGAGGGATACAGTAAACCTGCAGTGAAGCATCGGAATTTATAACTAGTGTCACATGCATGGTTCAAAACATAGACAGTAAGAAGAGTCAGTTTTCTTGTACTTCAGTCGGCATTGTGCCTTTTGTATTTAATTCCGATGCAATTTCAGTGTTTCATCGCCAATAAGAAGGTCAAAGGGATACAGTGAACCTGAAGTGAAGCATCGGAATCAATAACTAGTGTCACAGGAATGGTTCATACCATAGACAGTAAGAAGAGTCAGTTTTCTTGTACTTAAGTCGGCATTGTGCCTTTTACATATAATTCCGATGCAATTTCTGTGTTTCATCGTCAATAACAAGGTCAGAGGAATACAGTAAACCTGAAGTGAGCATCGGAATCTATAACTAGTGTCACAGGAATGGTTCAAATCATAGACAGTAAGAAGAGTCAGTTTTCTTGTACTTCAGTCGGCATTGTGCCTTTTGTATTTAATTCCGCTGCAATTTCAGTGTTTCATCGCCAATAAGAAGGTCAGAGGGATACAGTGAACATGAAGTGAAGCATCGGAATCTATAACTAGTGTCACAGGAATGGTTCAAACCATAGACAGTAAGAAGAGTCAGTTTTCTTGTACTTAAGTCGGCATTATGCCTTTTGTATTTAATTCCGATGCAATTTCTGTGTTTCATCGTCAATAAGATGGTCAGAGGGATACAGTAAACCTGCAGTGAAGCATCGGAATTTATAACTAGTGTCACATGCATGGTTCAAAACATAGACAGTGAGAAGGATCAGTTTCCTTGTACTTAAGTCGGCATTGTACCTTTTGTATTTAATTCCGATGCAATTTCTGTGTTTCATCGTCAATATGAAGGTCAGAGGCATACAGTAAACCTGAAGTGAGGCATCGTATTCTATAACTAGTGTCACAGGAAAGGTTCAAAACATAGACAGTAAGAAGAGTCAGTTTTCTTGTACTAAAGTCGGCATTGTGCGTTTTGTATTTAATTCCGATGCAATTTCAGTGTTTCATCGTCAATAAGAAGGTGAGTGGGATATAGTGAACCCGAAGTGAAGCATCGTATTCTATAACTAGTGTCTCAGGAATAATACAAAACTTAGACAGTATGAGGATCAGTTTTCTTGAACTTAAGTCGGCATTGTTCCTTTTGTATTTAATCCGATGCCATTTCTGTGTTTCATCAGCAATAAGAAAGTCGGAGGGATACGGTAAACCTGAAGTGAAGCATCAGAATCTATAACTAGTGTCATAGGAATCGTTCAAAGCATAGACAGTAAGAAGAGTCGGTTTTCTTGTACTTAAGTCGGCATTGTGCCTGTTGTATTTAATTGCGATGCAATTTCTGTGTTTCATCGTCAATAAGATGGTCAGAGGGATACAATAAACCTGCAGTGAAGCAACGGGATTTATAACGAGTGTCACATGAATGGTTCAAATCATAGACAGTAAGAAGAAACAGTTTTCTTGTACTTCAGTCGGCATTGTGCCTTTTGTATTTAATTCCGATGCAATTTATGTGTTTCATCGTCAATAAGAAGCTCAGAGGGATACAGTAAACCTGTAGTGAAGCATCGGAATCTATAACTACTGACACATGAATGGTTCAAAACATAGACAGCAAGAAGAGTCAGTTTTCTTGTACTTAAGTCGGCATTGTGCCTTTTGTATTTAATTCCGATGCAATTTCTGTGTTTCATCGTCAATAAGAAGCTCAGAGGGATACAGTAAACCTGAAGTGAAGCATCGGAATCTATAACTAGTGTCACAGGATGGTTCAAAACATAGACAGTAAGAAGGGTCAGTTTTCTTGTACTTACGTCGGCATTGTGCCTTTTGGATTTAATTCCGATGCAATTTCTGTGTTTCATCGTCAAGAAGAAGGTCGGAGGGATACAGTAAACCTGAAGTAAAGCATCGTAATCTATATCGAGTGTCACATGAATGGTTCAAAATATAGACAGTAAGAAGAGTCAGTTTTCTTGTACTTAAGTCGGCATTGTACCTTTTGTATTTAATTCCGATCCAATTTCTGTGTTTCATCGTCAATAAGAAGGGCAGAGGGATACAGTAAACCTGAAGTGAAGCATCGGAATCTATAACTAGTGTCACAGGAATGGTTCAAAACATAGACAGTAAGAAGAGTCAGTTTTCTTGTACTTAAGTCGGCATGGTGCCTTTTGTATTTAATTCCGATACGATTTCTGTGTTTCATCGTCAATAAGAAGGTCAGAGGGACACAGTAAATCTGAAGTAAAGCATTGGAATCTATAACGTGTTTCACATGAATGGTTCATAACATAGACAGTAAGAAGAGTCAGTTTTCTTGTACTCTAATCGACATTGTGCCTTTTGTATTCAATTCCAATGCAATTTCTCTGTTTCATCGTCAATAAGAAGGTCAGAGGGATACAGTAAACCTGAAGTGAAGCATCGGAATGTATAACTCGTGTCACAGGAATGGTTCAAAGCACAGTCAGTAAGAAGAGTCAGTTATCTTGTACTTAAGTCGGCATTGTGCCATTTGTATTTTTTTCCGAAGCAATTTCTGTCTTTCACCGTCAAGAAGAAGGTCAGAGGGATACAGTAAACCTGAAGTAAAGCATCGTAATCTATAACGAGTGTCACATGAATGGTTCAAAATATAGACAGTAAGAAGAGTCTGTTTTCTTGTACTTAAGCCGACATTGTACCTTTTGTATTTAATTCCGCAGAAATTTCTGTGTTTCATCGTCAATATGAAGGTCAGAGGCATACAGTAAACCTGAAGTGAAGCATCGGATTCTACAACTAGTGTCACAGTAAAGGTTCAAAACATAGACAGTAAGAAGAGTCAGTTTTCTTGTACATAAGTCCGCATTGTGCCTTTTGTATTTAATTCCGATGCAATTTCAGTGTTTCATCGTCAATAAGAAGATCAGAGGGATATAGTGAACCTGAAGTGAAGCATCGTATTCTATAACTAGTGTCTCAGGAATAATTCAAAACATAGGCAGTAAGAAGATGAGTTTTCTTGTACTTAAGTCGGCATTGGTAATTTTGTATTTAATCCGATGCAATTTCTGTGTTTCATAGTCAATAAGAAAGTCGGAGGGATACGGTAAACCTGAAGTGAAGCATCGGAATCTATAACTAGTGTCACAGGAATGGTTCAAAACATAGACAGTATGAACTGTCAGTTTTCTTGTACTTAAGTCGGTATTGTGCCTTTTGTATTTAATTCCGATGCAATTTCAGTGTTTCATCGTGAAGAAGAAGGTCAGAGGCATACAGTAAACCTGAAGTGAAGCATCGGAATCTATAACTAGTGTCACAGGAATGATTCAAACATAGACCGTAAGAAGAGTCAGTTTTCTTGTACTTCAGTCGGCATTGTGCCTTTTGTATTTAATTCCGATGCAATTATTGTATTCATCGTCAATAAGAAGGTCAGAGGGATACAGTAAACCTGAAGTAAAGCATCGGAATTTATATTTAGTGTCACAGGAATGGTCAAAACATAGACAGTAAGAAGAGTCAGTTATCTTGTACTTAAGTCGGCATTGTGCCTATTGTATTTAATTCCGAAGCAACTTCTGTGTTTCATCGTCAATAAGAAGGTCAGAGGGATACAGTAAACCTGAAGTGAAGCATCGGAATCCGTAACTAGTGTCACAGGAATGGTTCAAAACATAGACTGTAAGACGAGTTTGTTTTCTTGTACTTAACTCGGCATTGTGCCTTTTGTATTTAATTCCGATGCAATTTCTGTGTTTCATCGTTAATAAGACGGTCAGTGGGATACAGTAACCTGAAGTGAAGCATCGGAATCTATAACTAGCGTCCTAAGAAAGGTTCAAAACACAGACAGTTAGAAGAGTCAGTTATCTTGTACTTAAGTCGGCATTGTGGGTTTTGTATTTAATTCCGAAACAATTTCTGTGTTTCATCGTCAAGAAGAAGGTCAGAGGGATACAGTAAACATGCAGTGAAGCATCGGAATTTATAGCTAGTGTCACTTGAATGGTTCAAAACATAGACAGTAAGAAGAGTCAGTTTTCTTGTACTTCAGTCGGCATTGTGCCTTTTGTATTTAATTCCGATGCAATTTCTGTGTTTCATCGTCAATAAGAAGGTCAGAGGGATACAGTAAACCTGCAGTGAAGCATCGGAATTTATAACTAGTGTCACTTGAATGGTTCAAAACATAGACAGTAAGAAGAGTCAGTTTTCTTGTACTTCAGTGGGCATTGTGCCTTTTGTATTTAAGTCCGATGCAATTTCTGTGTTTCATCGTCAATAAGAAGGTCAGAGGGATACAGTAAACCTGAAGTGAAGCATCGGAATCTATAATCAGTGACACATGTATGGTTCAAAACAGAGACTGTAAGAAGAGTCTGTTTTCTTGTATTTAAATCAGCATTGTGCCTTTTGTATTTAATTTCGATGCAATTTCTGTGTTTCATCGTCAATAAGAAGGTTAGAGGGATACAGTAAACCTGAAGTGAAGCATCGGAATCTATAACTAGCCTCCTAAGAATGGTTCAAAACACAGACAGTAAGAAGAGTCAGTTATCTTGTACTTAAGTCGACATTCTGCCTTTTGTATTCATTTCCGAAGCCATTTCTGTGTTTCATCGTCAAGAAGAAGGTCACAGGGATTCAGTAAACCTGAAGTAAAGCATCGTAATCTATAACGAGTGTCACATGAATGGTTCAAAATATAGACAGTAAGAAGGGTCAGTTTCCTTGTACTTAAGTCGGCATTGTACCTTTTGTATTTAATTCCGATGCAATTTCTTTGTTTCATCGTCAATATGAAGGTCAGAGGCATACAGTAAACCTGAAGTGAGGCATCGTATTCTATAACTAGTGTCACAGGAAAGGCTCAAAACATAGACAGTAAGAAGTGTCAGTTTTCTTGTACTAAAGTCGGCATTGTGCCTTTTGTATTTAATTCCGATGCAATTTCAGTGTTTCATCGTCAATAAGAAGGTCAGTGGGATATAGTGAACCCGAAGTGAAGCATCGTTTCTATAACTAGTGTCTCAGGAATAATACAAAACATAGACAGTATGAAGATCAGTTTTCTTGTACTTAAGTCGGCATTGTTCCTTTTGTATTTAATCCGATGCCATTTCTGTGTTTCATCAGCAATAAGAAAGTCGGAGGGATACGGTAAACCTGAAGTGAAGCATCAGAATCTATAACTAGTGTCACAGGAATTGTTTAAAACATAGACAGTAAGAAGAGTCAGTTTTCTTGTACTTAAGTCGGCATTGTGCCTGTTGTATTTAATTGCGATGCAATTTCTGTGTTTCATCGTCAATAAGATGGTCAGAGGGATACAGTAAACCTGCAGTGAAGCATCGGGATTTATAACGAGTGTCACATGAATGGTTCAAAACATAGACAGTAAGAAGAAACAGTTTTCTTGTACTTCAGTCGGCATTGTGCCTTTTGTATTTAATTCCGATGCAATTTCAGTGCTTCATCGCCAATAAGAAGGTCAGAGGGATACAGTGAACCTGAAGTGAAGCATCGGAATCTATAACTAGTGTCACAGGAATGGTTCAAAACATAGACAGCAAGAAGAGTCAGTTTTCTTGTACTAAAGTCGGCATTGTGCCTTTTGTATTTAATTCCGATGCAATTTCTGTGTTTCATCGTCAATAAGAAGGTCAGAGGAATATAGTAAACCTGAAGTGAAGCATCGGAATCTATAACTGGTGTCACAGGAATAGTTCAAATCATAGACAGTAAGAAGAGTTAGTTTTCTTGTACTTAAGTCGGCATTGTGCCTTTTGTATTTAATTCCGATGCAATTTATGTGTTTCATCGTCAATAAGAAGCTCAGAGGGATACAGTAAACCTGTAGTGAAGCATCGGAATCTATAACTACTGACACATGAATGGTTCAAAACATAGACAGCAAGAAGAGTCAGTTTTCTTGTACTTAAGTCGGCATTGTGCCTTTTGTATTTAATTCCGAAGCAATTTCTGTGTTTCATCATCTATAAGAAGGTCAGAGGGATACAATTAACCAGAAGTGAAGCATCGGAATCAATAACTAGTGACACATGAATGGTTCATAACATAGTCAGTAAGAAGAGTCAGTTTTCGTGTATTTAAATCAGCATTGTGCCTCTTGTATTTAATTTCGATGCAATTTCTGTGTTTCATCGTCAATAAGAAGGTCAGAGGGATACAGTAAAACTGAAGTGAAGCATCGGAATCTATAACTAGTGTCACAGGAATGGTTTAAAACATAGACAGTAAGAATAGTCTGTTTTCTTGTACTTAAGTCGGCATTGTGCCTTTTCTATTTAATTCCGAAGCAATTTCTGTGTTTCATCGTCAATAAGAAGGTCAGAGGTATACAGTAAACCCGAAGTGAAGCATCGGAATCTATATCAAGTGTCACAGGTATGGTTCAAAACATAGACAGTAAGAAGAGTCAGTTTTCTTGTACTTAAGTCGGCATTGTGCCTTTTGTATTTAATTCCGATGCAATTTCTGTGTTTCATCGTCAATAAGAAGCTCAGAGGGATACAGTAAACCTGAAGTGAAGCATCGGAATCTATAACTAGTGTCACAGGATGGTTCAAAACATAGACAGTAAGAAGGGTCAGTTTTCTTGTACTTACGTCGGCATTGTGCCTTTTGGATTTAATTCCGATGCAATTTCTGTGTTTCATCGTCAAGAAGAAGGTCGGAGGGATACAGTAAACCTGAAGTAAAGCATCGTAATCTATATCGAGTGTCACATGAATGGTTCAAAATATAGACAGTAAGAAGAGTCAGTTTTCTTGTACTTAAGTCGGCATTGTACCTTTTGTATTTAATTCCGATCCAATTTCTGTGTTTCATCGTCAATAAGAAGGGCAGAGGGATACAGTAAACCTGAAGTGAAGCATCGGAATCTATAACTAGTGTCACAGGAATGGTTCAAAACATAGACACTAAGAAGAGTCAGTTTTCTTGTACTTAAGTCGGCATGGTGCCTTTTGTATTTAATTCCGATACGATTTCTGTGTTTCATCGTCAATAAGAAGGTCAGAGGGACACAGTAAATCTGAAGTAAAGCATTGGAATCTATAACGTGTTTCACATGAATGGTTCATAACATAGACAGTAAGAAGAGTCAGTTTTCTTATACTTAAGTCGACATTGTGCCTTTTGTATTCAATTCCAATGCAATTTCTCTGTTTCATCGTCAATAAGAAGGTCAGAGGGATACAGTAAACCTGAAGTGAAGCATCGGAATGTATAACTCGTGTCACAGGAATGGTTCAAAGCACAGTCAGTAAGAAGAGTCAGTTATCTTGTACTTAAGTCGGCATTGTGCCATTTGTATTTTTTTCCGAAGCAATTTCTGTCTTTCACCGTCAAGAAGAAGGTCAGAGGGATACAGTAAACCTGAAGTAAAGCATCGTAATCCATAACGAGTGTCACATGAATGGTTCAAAATATAGACAGTAAGAAGAGTCAGTTTTCTTGTACTTAAGTCGACATTGTACCTTTTGTATTTAATTCCGAAGAAATTTCTGTGTTTCATCGTCAATATGAAGGTCAGAGGCATACAGTAAACCTGAAGTGAAGCATCGGATTCTACAACTAGTGTCACAGTAAAGGTTCAAAACATAGACAGTAAGAAGAGTCAGTTTTCTTGTACTTAAGTCCGCATTGTGCCTTTTGTATTTAATTCCGATGCAATTTCAGTGTTTCATCGTCAATAAGAAGATCAGAGGGATATAGTGAACCTGAAGTGAAGCATCGTATTCTATAACTAGTGTCTCAGGAATAATTCAAAACATAGGCAGTAAGAAGATGAGTTTTCTTGTACTTAAGTCGGCATTGGTAATTTTGTATTTAATCCGATGCAATTTCTGTGTTTCATAGTCAATAAGAAAGTCGGAGGGATACGGTAAACCTGAAGTGAAGCATCGGAATCTATAACTAGTGTCACAGGAATGGTTCAAAACATAGACAGTATGAAGTGTCAGTTTTCTTGTACTTAAGTCGGTATTGTGCCTTTTGTATTTAATTCCGATGCAATTTCTGTATTCATCGTCAATAAGAAGGTCAGAGGGATACAGTAAACCTGATGTAAAGCATCGGAATTTATATTTAGTGTCACAGGAATGGTCAAAACATAGACAGTAAGAAGAGTCAGTTATCTTGTACTTAAGTCGGCATTGTGCCTATTGTATTTAATTCCGAAGCAACTTCTGTGTTTCATCGTCAATAAGAAGGTCAGAGGGATACAGTAAACCTGAAGTGAAGCATCGGAATCCGTAACTAGTGTCACAGGAATGGTTCAAAACATAGACTGTAAGACGAGTTTGTTTTCTTGTACTTAAGTCGGCATTGTGCCTTTTGTATTTAATTCCGATGCAATTTCTGTGTTTCATCGTTAATAAGACGGTCAGTGGGATACAGAAACCTGAAGTGAAGCATCGGAATCTATAACTAGCGTCCTAAGAAAGGTTCAAAACACAGACAGTTAGAAGAGTCAGTTATCTTGTACTTAAGTCGGCATTGTGGGTTTTGTATTTAATTCCGAAACAATTTCTGTGTTTCATCGTCAAGAAGAAGGTCAGAGGGATACAGTAAACATGCAGTGAAGCATCGGAATTTATAGCTAGTGTCACTTGAATGGTTCAAAACATAGACAGAAAGAAGAGTCAGTTTTCTTGTACTTCAGTCGGCATTGTGCCTTTTGTATTTAATTCCGATGCAATTTCTGTGTTTCATCGTCAATAAGAAGGTCAGAGGGATACAGTAAACCTGCAGTGAAGCTTCGGAATTTATAACTAGTGTCACTTGAATGGTTCAAAACATAGACAGTAAGAAGAGTCAGTTTTCTTGTACTTCAGTGGGCATTGTGCCTTTTGTATTTAATTCCGATGCAATTTCTGTGTTTCATCGTCAATAAGAAGGTCAGAGGGATACAGTAAACCTGAAGTGAAGCATCGGAATCTATAATTAGTGACACATGTATGGTTCAAAACAGAGACAGTAAGAAGAGTCTGTTTTCTTGTATTTAATCAGCATTGTGCCTTTTGTATTTAATTTCGATGCAATTTCTGTGTTTCATCGTCAATAAGAAGGTTAGAGGGATACAGTAAACCTGAAGTGAAGCATCGGAATCTGTAACTAGTGTCACAGGAATGGTTCGAAACATAGACAGTCAGAAGTGTCAGTTTTCTTGTACTTAAGTCGGCGTTGTACCTTTTGTATTTAATTCCGATTTAATTTCTGTGTTTCATTGTCAATAAGATGGTCAGAGAGATATAGTATACCTGAAGTGAAGCATTGGAATCTATAACTAGCGTCACAGGAAAGGTTCAATAAACAGACACTTAGAAGAGTCAGTTATCTTGTACTTAAGTCGGCATTGTGGGTTTTGTATTTAATTCAGAATCAATTTCTGTGTTTCATCGTCAAGAAGAAGGTCAGAGTGATACAGTAAACCTGAAGTAAAGCATCGTAAACTATAACGAGTGTCATATGAATGGTTCAAAATATAGACAGTAAGAAGGGTCAGTTTTCTTGTACTTAAGTCGGCATTGTAGCTTTTGTTTTTAATTCCGATGCAATTTCTGTGTTTCGTCGTGAATAAAAATGTCAGAGGTATACAGTAAACCTGTAGTGAAGCATCGGAATCTATAATTAGTGTCACAGGAATGGTTAAAAGCATAGACAGTAAGAAGAGTCAGTTTTCTTGTACTTCAGTCGGCATTGTGCCTTTTGTATTTATTTCCGATGCAATTTCTGTGTTTCATCGTCAATAAGAAGGTCAGAGGGATACAGTAAACCTGAAGTGAAGCATCGGAATGTATAACTCGTGTCACAGGAATGGTTCAAAGCACAGTCAGTAAGAAGAGTCAGTTATCTTGTACTTAAGTCGGCATTGTGCCATTTGTATTTTTTTCCGAAGCAATTTCTGTCTTTCACCGTCAAGAAGAAGGTCAGAGGGATACAGTAAACCTGAAGTAAAGCATCGTAATCCATAACGAGTGTCACATGAATGGTTCAAAATATAGACAGTAAGAAGAGTCAGTTTTCTTGTACTTAAGTCGACATTGTACCTTTTGTATTTAATTCCGAAGAAATTTCTGTGTTTCATCGTCAATATGAAGGTCAGAGGCATACAGTAAACCTAAAGTGAAGCATCGGATTCTACAACTAGTGTCACAGTAAAGGTTCAAAACATAGACAGTAAGAAGAGTCAGTTTTCTTGTACTTAAGTCCGCATTGTGCCTTTTGTATTTAATTCCGATGCAATTTCAGTGTTTCATCGTCAATAAGAAGATCAGAGGGATATAGTGAACCTGAAGTGAAGCATCGTATTCTATAACTAGTGTCTCAGGAATAATTCAAAACATACGCAGTAAGAAGATGAGTTTTCTTGTACTTAAGTCGGCATTGGTAATTTTGTATTTTATCCGATGCAATTTCTGTGTTTCATAGTCAATAAGAAAGTCGGAGGGATACGGTAAACCTGAAGTGAAGCATCGGAATCTATAACTAGTGTCACAGGAATGGTTCAAAACATAGACAGTATGAAGTGTCAGTTTTCTTGTACTTAAGTCGGTTTTGTGCCTTTTGTATTTAATTCCGATGCAATTTCTGTATTCATCGTCAATAAGAAGGTCAGAGGGATACAGTAAACCTGAAGTAAAGCATCGGAATTTATATTTAGTGTCACAGGAATGGTCAAAACATAGACAGTAAGAAGAGTCAGTTATCTTGTACTTAAGTCGGCATTGTGCCTATTGTATTTAATTCCGAAGCAACTTCTGTGTTTCATCGTCAATAAGAAGGTCAGAGGGATACAGTAAACCTGAAGTGAAGCATCGGAATCCGTAACTAGTGTCACAGGAATGGTTCAAAACATAGACTGTAAGACGAGTTTGTTTTCTTGTACTTAAGTCGGCATTGTGCCTTTTGTATTTAATTCCGATGCAATTTCTGTGTTTCATCGTTAATAAGACGGTCAGTGGGATACAGAAACCTGAAGTGAAGCATCGGAATCTATAACTAGCGTCCTAAGAAAGGTTCAAAACACAGACAGTTAGAAGAGTCTGTTATCTTGTACTTAAGTCGGCATTGTGGGTTTTGTATTTAATTCCGAAACAATTTCTGTGTTTCATCGTCAAGAAGAAGGTCAGAGGGATACAGTAAACATGCAGTGAAGCATCGGAATTTATAGCTAGTGTCACTTGAATGGTTCAAAACATAGACAGTAAGAAGAGTCAGTTTTCTTGTACTTCAGTCGGCATTGTGCCTTTTGTATTTAATTCCGATGCAATTTCTGTGTTTCATCGTCAATAAGAAGGTCAGAGGGATACAGTAAACCTGCAGTGAAGCTTCGGAATTTATAACTAGTGTCACTTGAATGGTTCAAAACATAGACAGTAAGAAGAGTCAGTTTTCTTGTACTTCAGTGGGCATTGTGCCTTTTGTATTTAATTCCGATGCAATTTCTGTGTTTCATCGTCAATAAGAAGGTCAGAGGGATACAGTAAACCTGAAGTGAAGCATCGGAATCTATAATTAGTGACACATGTATGGTTCAAAACAGAGACAGTAAGAAGAGTCTGTTTTCTTGTATTTAATCAGCATTGTGCCTTTTGTATTTAATTTCGATGCAATTTCTGTGTTTCATCGTCAATAAGAAGGTTAGAGGGATACAGTAAACCTGAAGTGAAGCATCGGAATCTGTAACTAGTGTCACAGGAATGGTTCGAAACATAGACAGTCAGAAGTGTCAGTTTTCTTGTACTTAAGTCGGCGTTGTACCTTTTGTATTTAATTCCGATTTAATTTCTGTGTTTCATTGTCAATAAGATGGTCAGAGAGATATAGTATACCTGAAGTGAAGCATTGGAATCTATAACTAGCGTCACAGGAAAGGTTCAATACACAGACACTTAGAAGAGTCAGTTATCTTGTACTTAATTTGGCATTGTGGGTTTTGTATTTAATTCAGAATCAATTTCTGTGTTTCATCGTCAAGAAGAAGGTCAGAGTGATACGGTAAACCTGAAGTAAAGCATCGTAAACTATAACGAGTGTCATATGAATGGTTCAAAATATAGACAGTAAGAAGAGTCAGTTTTCTTGTACTTAAGTCGGCATTGTAGCTTTTGTTTTTAATTCCGATGCAATTTCTGTGTTTCGTCGTGAATAAGAATGTCAGAGGTATACAGTAAACCTGTAGTGAAGCATCGGAATCTATAACTAGTGTCACAGGAATGGTTTAAACCATAGACACTATGAAGGTTCAGTTTTCTTGTACTTAGGTCGGCATTGTGCCTTTTGTATTTAATTCCGATGCAATTTCTGTGTTTCATCGTCAATAAGAAGGGCAGAGGGATACAGTAAACCTGAAATGATGCATCGGAATCTATAACTAGTGTCACAGGAATGGTTCAAAACATAGACAGTATGAAGAGTCAGTTTTCTTGTACTTAAGTCGGCATTGTGCCTTTTGTATTTAATTCCGATGCAATTTATGTGTTTCATCGTCAATATGAAGGTCAGAGGCACACAGTAAACCTGAAGTGAAGCATCGGAATCTTTAACTAGTGTCACAGGAATGGTTCAAAACATAGACAGTATGAAGTGTCAGTTTTCTTGTACTTAAGTCGGCATTGTGCCTTTTGTATTTAATTCCGATGCAATTTCAGTGTTTCATCGTCAATAAGAAGGTCAGAGGGATATAGTGAGCCAGAAGTGAAGCATTCGATTCTGTAACTACTGTCACAGGAATTATTCAAAACATAGACAGTAAGAAGATCAGTTTTCTTTTACTTAAGTCGCCATTTTGCCTTTTGTATTTAATGCGATGCAATTTCTGTGATTCATCGTCAATAAGAAGATCAGAGGGATACAGTAAACCTAAAGTGAAGCATCGAAATCTATAACTAGTGTCACAGGAATGGTTCAAAACATAGACAGTAATAAGAGTCAGTTTTCTTGTACTTAAGTCGGCATTGTGCCTTTTGTATTTAATTCCGATGCAATTTATGTGTTTCATCGTCAATAAGAAGGTCAGAGGCATACAGTAAACCTGAAGTGAAGCATCGGAATCTATAATTAGTGTCACAGGAATGGTTAAAAGCATAGACAGTAAGAAGAGTCAGTTTTCTTGTACTTCAGTCGGCATTGTGCCTTTTGTATTCATTTCCGATGCAATTTCTGTGTTTCATCGTCAATAAGATTGTCAGAGGGATACAGTAAACCTGAAGTGAAGCATCGGAATTTATATTTAGTGTCACAGGAATGGTCAAAACATAGACAGTAAGAAGAGTCAGTAATCTTGTACTTAAGTCGGCATTGTGCCTTTTGTATTTAATTCCGAAGCAACTTCTGTGTTTCATCGTCAATAAGAAGGTCGGAGGGATACAGTAAAGCTGAAGTGAAGCATCGGAATCCGTTACTAGTGTCACAGGAATGGTACAAAACATAGACTGTAAGAAGAGTTTGTTTTCTTGTACTTAAGTCGGCATTGTGCCTTTTGTATTTAATTCCGATGCAATTTCTGTGTTTGATCGTTAATAAGACGGTCAGTGGGATACAGTAACCTGAAGTGAAGCATCGGAATCTATAACTAGCGTCACAGGAATGGTTCAAAACACAGACAGTTAGAAGAGTCAGTTATCTTGTACTTATGCCGGCATTGTGGGTTTTGTATTTTATTCCGAATCAATTTCTGTGTTTCATCGTCAAGAAGAAGGTCAGAGGCATACAGTAAACCTAAAGTAAAGCATCGTAAACTATAACGAGTGTCATATGAATGGTTCAAAATATAGACAGTAAGAAGAGTCAGTTTTCTTGTACTTAAGTCGGCATTGTAGCTTTTGTATTTAAATCCGATACAATTTCGATGTTTTATCGTCAATAAGAAGTTTGGAGGGATACGGTAAACCTGATGTGAAGCATCGGAATCTATAACTAGTGTGACAGGAATTGTTCAAAACATAGACAGTATGAAGAGTCAGTTTTCTTGTATTTATGTCGGCATTGTGCCTTTTGTATTTAAAGCGATGCAATTTCTGTGATTCATCGTCAATAAGAAGATCAGAGGGATACAGTAAACCGAAAGTGAAGCATCAAAATCTATAACTAGTGTCACAGGAATGGTTCAAAACATAGACAGTATGAAGTGTCAGTTTTCTTGTACTTAAGTCGGTATTGTGCCTTTTGTATTTAATTCCGATGCAATTTCAGTGTTTCATCGTCAATAAGAAGGTCAGAGGGATATACTGAGCCAGAAGTGAAGCATTCGATTCTATAACTAGTGTCACAGGAATTATTCAAAACATAGACAGTAAGAAGATCAGTTTTCTTTTACTTAAGTCGGCATTTTGCCTTTTGTATTTAAAGCGATGCAATTTCTGTGCTTCATCGTCAATAAGAAGGTCAGAGGGATAAGGTAAACCTAAAGTGAAGCATCGAAATATATAACTAGTGTCACAGGAATGGTTCAAAACATAGACAGTAGGAAGAGTCAGTTTTCTTGTACTTAAGTCGGCATTGTGCCTTTTGTATTTAATTCCGATGCAATTTACGTGTTTCATCGTCAAGAAGAAGGTCAGAGGCATACAGTAAACCTGAAGTGAAGCATCGGAATCTATAACTAGTGTCACAGGAATGATTCAAACATAGACCGTAAGAAGAGTCAGTTTTCTTGTACTTCAGTCGGCATTGTGCCTTTTGTATTTAATTCCGATGCAATTTCTGTATTCATCGTCAATAAGAAGGTCAGAGGGATACAGTAAACCTGAAGTAAAGCATCGGAATTTATATTTAGTGTCACTTGAATGGTCAAAACATAGACAGTAAGATGAGTCAGTTATCTTGTACTTAAGTCGGCATTGTGCCTATTGTATTTAATTCCGAAGCAACTTCTCTGTTTCATCGTCAATAAGAAGGTCAGAGGGATACTGTAAACCTGAAGTGAAGCATCGGAATCCGTAACTAGTGTCACAGGAATGGTTCAAAACATAGACTGTAAGACGAGTTTGTTTTCTTGTACTTAAGTCGGCATTTGGCCTTTTGTATTTAATTCCGATGCAATTTCTGTGTTTCATCGTTAATAAGACGGTCAGTGGGATACAGTAACCTGAAGTGAAGCATCGGAATCTATAACTAGCGTCCTAAGAAAGGTTCAAAACACAGACAGTTAGAAGGCTCAGTTATCTTGTACTTAAGTCGGCATTGTGGGTTTTGTATTTAATTTCGAAACAATTTCTGTGTTTCATCGTCAAGAAGAAGGTCAGAGGGATACAGTAAACATGCAGTGAAGCATCGGAATTTATAGCTAGTGTCACTTGAATGGTTCAAAACATAGACAGTAAGAAGAGTCAGTTTTCTTGTACTTCAGTCGGCATTGTGCCTTTTGTATTTAATTCCGATGGAATTTCTGTGTTTCATCGTCAATAAGAAGGTCAGAGGGATACAGTAAACCTGCAGTGAAGCATCGGAATTTATAACTAGTGTCACTTGAATGGTTCAAAACATAGACAGTAAGAAGAGTCAGTTTTCTTGTACTTCAGTGGGCATTGTGCCTTTTGTATTTAATTCCGATGCAATTTCTGTGTTTCATCGTCAATAAGAAGGTCAGAGGGATACAGTAAACCTGAAGTGAAGCATCGGAATCTATAATTAGTGACACATGTATGGTTCAAAACAGAGACAGTAAGAAGAGTCTGTTTTCTTGTATTTAAATCAGCATTGTGCCTTTTGTATTTAATTTCGATGCAATTTCTGTGTTTCATCGTCAATAAGAAGGTTAGAGGGATACAGTAAACCTGAAGTGAAGCATCGGAATCTATAACTAGTGTCACAGGAATGGTTCGAATCATAGACAGTCAGAAGTGTCAGTTTTCTTGTACTTAAGTCGGCGTTGTACCTTTTGTATTTAATTCCGATTTAATTTCTGTGTTTCATTGTCAATAAGATGGTGAGAGAGATATAGTATACCTGAAGTGAAGCATTGGAATCTATAACTAGCGTCACAGGAAAGGTTCAAAACACAGACAGTTAGAAGAGTCAGTTATCTTGTACTTAAGTCGGCATTGTGGGTTTTGTATTTAATTCAGAATCAATTTCTGTGTTTCATCGTCAAGAAGAAGGTCAGAGTGATACAGTAAACCTGAAGTAAAGCATCGTAAACTATAACGAGTGTCATATGAATGGTTCAAAATATAGACAGTAAGAAGAGTCAGTTTTCTTGTACTTAAGTCGGCATTGTAGCTTTTGTTTTTAATTCCGATGCAATTTCTGTGTTTCGTCGTGAATAAGAATGTCAGAGGTATACAGTAAACCTGTAGTGAAGCATCGGAATCTATAACTAGTGTCACAGGAATGGTTTAAACCATAGACACTATGAAGGTTCAGTTTTCTTGTACTTAGGTCGGCATTGTGCCTTTTGTATTTAATTCCGATGCAATTTCTGTGTTTCATCGTCAATAAGAAGGGCAGAGGGATACAGTAAACCTGAAATGATGCATCGGAATCTATAACTAGTGTCACAGGAATGGTTCAAAACATAGACAGTATGAAGAGTCAGTTTTCTTGTACTTAAGTCGGCATTGTGCCTTTTGTATTTAATTCCGATGCAATTTATGTGTCTCATCGTCAATATGAAGGTCAGAGGCACACAGTAAACCTGAAGTGAAGCATCGGAATCTTTAACTAGTGTCACAGGAATGGTTCAAAACATAGACAGTATGAAGTGTCAGTTTTCTTGTACTTAAGTCGGCATTGTGCCTTTTGTATTTAATTCCGATGCAATTTCAGTGTTTCATCGTCAATAAGAAGGTCAGAGGGATATAGTGAGCCAGAAGTGAAGCATTCGATTCTGTAACTACTGTCACAGGAATTATTCAAAACATAGACAGTAAGAAGATCAGTTTTCTTTTACTTAAGTCGGCATTTTGCCTTTTGTATTTAATGCGATGCAATTTCTGTGATTCATCGTCAATAAGAAGATCAGAGGGATACAGTAAACCTAAAGTGAAGCATCGAAATCTATAACTAGTGTCACAGTAATGGTTGAAAACATAGACAGTAATAAGAGTCAGTTTTCTTGTTCTGAAGTCGGCATTGTGCCTTTTGTATTTAATTCCGATGCAATTTATGTGTTTCATCGTCAATAAGAAGGTCAGAGGCATACAGTAAACCTGAAGTGAAGCAACGGAATCTATAATTAGTGTCACAGGAATGGTTCAAAACATAGACAGTAAGAAGAGTCAGTTTTCTTGTACTTCAGTCGGCATTGTGCCTTTTGTATTTATTTCCGATGCAATTTCTGTGTTTCATCGTCAATAAGAATGTCAGAGGGATACAGTAAACCTGAAGTGAAGCATCGGAATTTATATTTAGTGTCACAGGAATGGTCAAAACATAGACAGTAAGAGGAGTCAGTAATCTTGTACTTAAGTCGGCATTGTGCCTTTTGTATTTAATTCCGAAGCAACTTCTGTGTTTCATCGTCAATAAGAAGGTCAGAGGGATACAGTAAACCTGAAGTGAAGCATCGGAATCCGTTACTAGTGTCACAGGAATGGTTCAAAACATAGACTGTAAGAAGAGTTTGTTTTCTTGTACTTAAGTCGGCATTGTGCCTTTTGTATTTAATTCCGATGCAATTTCTGTGTTTCATCGTTAATAAGACGGTCAGTGGGATACAGTAACCTGAAGTGAAGCATCGGAATCTATAACTAGCGTCACAGGAATGGTTCAAAACACAGACAGTTAGAAGAGTCAGTTATCTTGTACTTAAGTCGGCATTGTGGGTTTTGTATTTTATTCCGAATCAATTTCTGTGTTTCATCGCCAAGAAGAAGGTCAGAGGGATACAGTAAACCTGAAGTAAAGCATCGTAAACTATAACGAGTGTCATATGAATGGTTCAAAATATAGACAGTAAGAAGAGTCAGTTTTCTTGTACTTAAGTCGGCATTGTAGCTTTTGTATATAATCCGATACAATTTCGATGTTTTATCGTCAATAAGAAGTTTGGAGGGATACGGTAAACCTGATGTGAAGCATCGGAATCTATAACTAGTGTGACAGGAATTGTTCAAAACATAGACAGTATGAAGAGTCAGTTTTCTTGTATTTATGTCGGCATGTGCCTTTTGTATTTAAAGCGATGCAATTTCTGTGATTCATCGTCAATAAGAAGATCAGAGGGATACAGTAAACCTAAAGTGAAGCATCAAAATCTATAACTAGTGTCACAGGAATGGTTCAAAACATAGACAGTAAGAAGTGTCAGTTTTCTTGTACTTAAGTCGGTATTGTGCCTTTTGTATTTAATTCCGATGCAATTTCAGTGTTTCATCGTCAATAAGAAGGTCAGAGGGATATACTGAGCCAGAAGTGAAGCATTCGATTCTATAACTAGTGTCACCGGAATTATTCAAAACATAGACAGTAAGAAGATCAGTTTTCTTTTACTTAAGTCGGCATTGTGCCTTTTGTATTTAAAGCGATGCAATTTCTGTGATTCATCGTCAATAAGAAGATCAGAGGGATACAGTAAACCTAAAGTGAAGCATCGAAATCTATAACTAGTGTCACAGGAATGGTTCAAAACATAGACAGTAGGAAGAGTCAGTTTTCTTGTACTTAAGTCGGCATTGTGCCTTTTGTATTTTATTCCGATGCTATTTACGTGTTTCATCGTCAAGAAGAAGGTCAGAGGCATACAGTAAACCTGAAGTGAAGCATCGGAATCTATAACTAGTGTCACAGGAATGATTCAAACATAGACCGTAAGAAGAGTCAGTTTTCTTGTACTTCAGTCGGCATTGTGCCTTTTGTATTTAATTCCGATGCAATTTCTGTATTCATCGTCAATAAGAAGGTCAGAGGGATACAGTAAACCTGAAGTAAAGCATCGGAATTTATATTTAGTGTCACAGGAATGGTCAAAACATAGACAGTAAGAAGAGTCAGTTATCTTGTACTTAAGTCGGCATTGTGCCTATTGTATTTAATTCCGAAGCAACTTCTGTGTTTCATCGTCAATAAGAAGGTCAGAGGGATACAGTAAACCTGAAGTGAAGCATCGGAATCCGTAACTAGTGTCACAGGAATGGTTCAAAACATAGACTGTAAGACGAGTTTGTTTTCTTGTTCTTAAGTCGGCATTGTGCCTTTTGTATTTAATTCCGATGCAATTTCTGTGTTTCATCGTTAATAAGACGGTCAGTGGGATACAGTAACCTGAAGTGAAGCATCGGAATCTATAACTAGCGTCCTAAGAAAGGTTCAAAACACAGACAGTTAGAAGAGTCAGTTATCTTGTACTTAAGTCGGCATTGTGGGTTTTGTATTTAATTCCGAAACAATTTCTGTGTTTCATCGTCAAGAAGAAGGTCAGAGGGATACAGTAAACATGCAGTGAAGCATCGGAATTTATAGCTAGTGTCACTTGAATGGTTCAAAACATAGACAGTAAGAAGAGTCAGTTTTCTTGTACTTCAGTCGGCATTGTGCCTTTTGTATTTAATTCCGATGCAATTTCTGTGTTTTATCGTCAATAAGAAGGTCAGAGGGATACAGTAAACCTGCAGTGAAGCATCGGAATTTATAACTAGTGTCACTTGAATGGTTCAAAACATAGACAGTAAGAAGAGTCAGTTTTCTTGTACTTCAGTGGGCATTGTGCCTTTTGTATTTAATTCCGATGCAATTTCTGTGTTTCATCGTCAATAAGAAGGTCAGAGGGATACAGTAAACCTGAAGTGAAGCATCGGAATCTATAATTAGTGACACATGTATGGTTTAAAACAGAGACAGTAAGAAGAGTCTGTTTTCTTGTATTTAAATCAGCATTGTACCTTTTGTATTTAATTTCGATGCAATTTCTGTGTTTCATCGTCAATAAGAAGGTTAGAGGGATACAGTAAACCTGAAGTGAAGCATCGGAATCTATAACTAGTGTCACAGGAATGGTTCGAAACATAGACAGTCAGAAGTGTCAGTTTTCTTGTACTTAAGTCGGCGTTGTACCTTTTGTATTTAATTCCGATTTAATTTCTGTGTTTCATTGTCAATAAGATGGTCAGAGAGATATAGTATACCTGAAGTGAAGCATTGGAATCTATAACTAGCGTCACAGGAAAGGTTCAAAACACAGACAGTTAGAAGAGTCAGTTATCTTGTACTTAAGTCGGCATTGTGGGTTTTGTATTTAATTCCGAATCAATTTCTGTGTTTCATCGTCAAGAAGAAGGTCAGAGTGATACAGTAAACCTGAAGTAAAGCATCGTAAACTATAACGAGTGTCATATGAATTGTTCAAAATATAGACAGTAAGAAGAGTCAGTTTTCTTGTACTTAAGTCGGCATTGTAGCTTTTGTTTTTAATTCCGATGCAATTTCTGTGTTTCGTCGTGAATAAGAATGTCAGAGGTATACAGTAAACCTGTAGTGAAGCATCGGAATCTATAACTAGTGTCACAGGAATGGTTTAAACCATAGACACTATGAAGGTTCAGTTTTCTTGTACTTAGGTCGGCATTGTGCCTTTTGTATTTAATTCCGATGCAATTTCTGTGTTTCATCGTCAATAAGAAGGGCAGAGGGATACAGTAAACCTGAAATGATGCATCGGAATCTATAACTAGTGTCACAGGAATGGTTCAAAATATAGACAGTATGAAGAGTCAGTTTTCTTGTACTTAAGTCGGCATTGTGCCTTTTGTATTTAATTCCGATGCAATTTATGTGTTTCATCGTCAATATGAAGGTCAGAGGCACACAGTAAACCTGAAGTGAAGCATCGGAATCTTTAACTAGTGTCACAGGAATGGTTCAAAACATAGACAGTATGAAGTGTCAGTTTTCTTGTACTTAAGTCGGCATTGTGCCTTTTGTATTTAATTCCGATGCAATTTCAGTGTTTCATCGTCAATAAGAAGGTCAGAGGGATATAGTGAGCCAGATGTGAAGCATTCGATTCTGTAACTACTGTCACAGGAATTATTCAAAACATAGACAGTAAGAAGATCAGTTTTCTTTTACTTAAGTCGGCATTTTGCCTTTTGTATTTAATGCGATGCAATTTCTGTGATTCATCGTCAATAAGAAGATCAGAGGGATACAGTAAACCTAAAGTGAAGCATCGAAATCTATAACTAGTGTCACAGTAATGGTTGAAAACATAGACAGTAATAAGAGTCAGTTTTCTTGTTCTGAAGTCGGCATTGTGCCTTTTGTATTTAATTCCGATGCAATTTATGTGTTTCATCGTCAATAAGAAGGTCAGAGGCATACAGTAAACCTGAAGTGAAGCATCGGAATCTATAATTAGTGTCACAGGAATGGTTCAAAACATAGACAGTAAGAAGAGTCAGTTTTCTTGTACTTCAGTCGGCATTGTGCCTTTTGTATTTATTTCCGATGCAATTTCTGTGTTTCATCGTCAATAAGAATGTCAGAGGGATACAGTAAACCTGAAGTGAAGCATCGGAATTTATATTTAGTGTCACAGGAATGGTCAAAACATAGACGGTAAGAAGAGTCAGTAATCTTGTACTAAAGTCGGCATTGTGCCTTTTGTATTTAATTCCGAAGCAACTTCTGTGTTTCATCGTCAATAAGAAGGTCAGAGGGATACAGTAAACCTGAAGTGAAGCATCGGAATCCGTTACTAGTGTCACAGGAATGGTTCAAAACATAGACTGTAAGAAGAGTTTGTTTTCTTGTACTTAAGTCGGCATTGTGCCTTTTGTATTTAATTCCGATGCAATTTCTGTGTTTCATCGTTAATAAGACGGTCAGTGGGATACAGTAACCTGAAGTGAAGCATCGGAATCTATAACTAGCGTCACAGGAATGGTTCAAAACACAGACAGTTAGAAGAGTCAGTTATCTTGTACTTAAGTCGGCATTGTGGGTTTTGTATTTTATTCCGAATCAATTTCTGTGTTTCATCGTCAAGAAGAAGGTCAGAGGCATACAGTAAACCTGAAGTAAAGCATCGTAAACTATAACGAGTGTCATATGAATGGTTCAAAATATAGACAGTAAGAAGAGTCAGTTTTCTTGTTCTTAAGTCGGCATTGTAGCTTTTGTATTTAATCCGATACAATTTCGATGTTTTATCGTCAATAAGAAGTTTGGAGGGATACGGTAAACCTGATGTGAAGCATCGGAATCTATAACTAGTGTGACAGGAATTGTTCAAAACATAGACAGTATGAAGAGTCAGTTTTCTTGTACTTAAGTCGGCATTGTGCGTATTGTATTTAATTCCGAAGCAACTTCTGTGTTTCATCGTCAATAAGAAGGTCCGAGGGATACAGTAAACCTGAAGTGAAGCATCGGAATCCGTAACTAGTGTCACAGGAACGGTTCAAAACATAGACTGTAAGACGAGTTTGTTTTCTTGTACTTAAGTCGGCATTGTGCCTTTTGTATTTAATTCCGAAACAATTTCTGTGTTTCATCGTCAAGAAGAAGGTCAGAGGGATACAGTAAACATGCAGTGAAGCATCGGAATTTATAGCTAGTGTCACTTGAATGGTTCAAACATAGACAGTAAGAAGAGTCAGTTTTCTTGTACTTCAGTCGGCATTGTGCCTTTTGTATTTATTCCGATGGAATTTCTGTGTTTCATCGTCAATAAGAAGGTCAGAGGGATACAGTAAACCTGCAGTGAAGCATCGGAATTTATAACTAGTGTCACTTGAATGGTTCAAAACATAGACAGTAAGAAGAGTCAGTTTTCTTGTACTTCAGTGGGCATTGTGCCTTTTGTATTTAATTCCGATGCAATTTCTGTGTTTCATCGTCAATAAGAAGGTCAGAGGGATACAGTAAACCTGAAGTGAAGCATCGGAATCTATAATTAGTGACACATGTATGGTTCAAAACAGAGACAGTAAGAAGAGTCTGTTTTCTTGTATTTAAATCAGCATTGTGCCTTTTCTATTTAATTTCGATGCAATTTCTGTGTTTCATCGTCAATAAGAAGGTTAGAGGGATACAGTAAACCTGAAGTGAAGCATCGGAATCTATAACTAGTGTCACAGGAATGGTTCGAAACATAGACAGTCAGAAGTGTCAGTTTTCTTGTACTTAAGTCGGCGTTGTACCTTTTGTATTTAATTCCGATTTAATTTCTGTGTTTCATTGTCAATAAGATGGTCAGAGAGATATAGTATACCTGAAGTGAAGCATTGGAATCTATAACTAGCGTCACAGGAAAGGTTCAAAACACAGACAGTTAGAAGAGTCAGTTATCTTGTACTTAAGTCGGCATTGTGGGTTTTGTATTTAATTCAGAATCAATTTCTGTGTTTCATCGTCAAGAAGAAGGTCAGAGTGATACAGTAAACCTGAAGTAAAGCATCGTAAACTATAACGAGTGTCATATGAATGGTTCAAAATATAGACAGTAAGAAGAGTCAGTTTTCTTGTACTTAAGTCGGCATTGTAGCTTTTGTTTCTAATTCCGATGCAATTTCTGTGTTTCGTCGTGAATAAGAATGTCAGAGGTATACAGTAAACCTGTAGTGAAGCATCGGATTCTATAACTAGTGTCACAGGAATGGTTTAAACCATAGACACTATGAAGGTTCAGTTTTCTTGTACTTAGGTCGGCATTGTGCCTTTTGTATTTAATTCCGATGCAATTTCTGTGTTTCATCGTCAATAAGAAGGGCAGAGGGATACAGTAAACCTGAAATTAAGCATCGGAATCTATAACTAGTGTCACAGGAATGGTTCAAAACATAGACAGTATGAATAGTCAGTTTTCTTGTACTTAAGTCGGCTTTGTGCCTTTTGTATTTAATTCCGATGCAATTTATGTGTTTCATCGTCAATATGAAGGTCAGAGGCACACAGTAAACCTGAAGTGAAGCATCGGAATCTTTAACTAGTGTCACAGGAATGGTTCAAAACATAGACAGTATGAAGTGTCAGTTTTCTTGTACTTAAGTCGGCATTGTGCCTTTTGTATTTAATTCCGATGCAATTTCAGTGTTTCATCGTCAATAAGAAGGTCAGAGGGATATAGTGAGCCAGAAGTGAAGCATTCGATTCTGTAACTACTGTCACAGGAATTATTCAAAACATAGACAGTAAGAAGATCAGTTTTCTTTTACTTAAGTCGGCATTTTGCCTTTTGTATTTAATTCCGATGCAATTTCTGTGTTTCATCGTCAAAAAGAAGGTCAGAGGCATACAGTAAACCTGAAGTGAAGCATCGGAATCTATAACTAGTGTCACAGGAATGGTTCAAAACATAGACAGTAATAAGAGTCAGTTCTCTTGTTCTGAAGTCGGCATTGTGCCTTTTGTATTTAATTCCGATGCAATTTATGTGTTTCATCGTCAATAAGAAGGTCAGAGGCATACAGTAAACCTGAAGTGAAGCATCGGAATCTATAATTAGTGTCACAGGAATGGTTCAAAACATAGACAGTAAGAAGAGTCAGTTTTCTTGTACTTCAGTCGGCATTGTGCCTTTTGTATTTATTTCCGATGCAATTTCTGTGTTTCATCGTTAATAAGACGGTCAGTGGGATACAGTAACCTGAAGTGAAGCATCGGAATCTATAACTAGCGTCACAGGAATGGTTCAAAACACAGACACTTAGAAGAGTCAGTTATCTTGTACTTAAGTCGGCATTGTGGGTTTTGTATTTTATTCCGAATCAATGTCTGTGTTTCATCGTCAAGAAGAAGGTCAGAGGGATACAGTAAACCTGAAGTAAAGCATCGTAAACTATAACGAGTGTCATATGAATGGTTCAAAATATAGACAGTAAGAAGAGTCAGTTTTCTTGTACTTAAGTCGGCATTGTAGCTTTTGTATTTAATCCGATACAATTTCGATGTTTTATCGTCAATAAGAAGTTTGGAGGGATACGGTAAACCTGATGTGAAGCATCGGAATCTATAACTAGTGTGACAGGAATTGTTCAAAACATAGACAGTATGAAGAGTCAGTTTTCTTGTACTTATGTCGGCATTGTGCCTTTTGTATTTAATTCCGATGCAATTTCTGTGTTTCATCGTCAAAAAGAAGGTCAGAGGCATACAGTAAACCTGAAGTGAAGCATCGGAATCTATAACTAGTGTCACAGGAATGGTTCAAAACATAGACAGTAAGAAGAGTCAGGTTTCTTGTACTTAAGTTGGCATTGTGCCTTTTTTATTTAATTCCAATGCAATTTCAGTGTTTCATCGTCAATAAGAAAGTCAGAGGGATATAGTGAACCTGAAGTGAAGCATCGGATTCTATAACTAGTGTCACAGTAAGAAGATCAGTTTTCTTATACTTAAGTCGGCATTGTGCCTTTTGTATTTAATCCGATACAATTTCGATGTTTTGTCGTCAATAAGAAGTTTGGAGGGTTACGGTAAACCTGATGTGAAGCATCGGAATCTATAACTAGTGTGACAGGAATTGTTCAAAACATAGACAGTATGAAGAGTCAGTTTTCTTGTACTTAAGTCGGCATTGTGCCTTTTGTACTTAATTCCGATGCAAGTCCTGTGTTTCATCGTCAATAAGAAGGTCAGAGGGATACAGTAAACCTGCAGTGAAGCATCGGAATCTATAACTAGTGTCACATGAATGTTTCAAATTATAGACAGTAAGAAGAGTCAGTTTTCTTGTACTTAAGCTGGCATTGTGCCTTTTGTATTTAATTCCGAAGCAATTTCTGTGTTTCATCGTCAATAAGAAGGTCAGAGGTATACAGTTAACCTGAAGTGAAGCATCGGAATCTATAACAAGTGTCACAGGTATGGTTCAAAACATAGACAGTAAGAAGAGTCAGTTTTCTTGTACTTAAGTCAGCATTGTGCCTTTTGTATTTAATTCCGATGCAATTTCTGTGTTTCATCGTCAGTAAGAATTTCAGAGGGATACAGTAAACCTGAAGTGAAGCATCGGAATCTATAACTAGTGTCACAGGAATGGTTCAAATCATAGACAGTAAGAAAAGTCAGTTTTCTTGTACTTAAGTCGGCATTGTGCCTTTTGTATTTAATTCCGATGCAATTTCTGTGTTTCATCGTCAATAAGAAGGGCAGAGGGATACTGTAAACCTGAAGTGAAGCATCGGAATCTATAACTAGTGTCACAGGAATGGTTCAAAACATAGACAGTATGAAGAGTCAGTTTTCTTGTACTTACGTCGGCATTGTGCCTTTTGTATTTAATTGCGACGCAATTTATGTGTTTCATCGTCAATATGAAGGACAGAGGCATACAGTAAACCTGAAGTGAAGCATCGGAATATATAACTAGTGTCACAGGAATGGTTCAAAACATAGACAATATGAAGTGTCAGCTTTCTTGTACTTAAGTCAGGATTGTACCTTTTGTATTTAGTTCCGATGCAATTTCAGTGTTTCATCGTCAATAAGAAAGTCAGAGGGATATAGTGAGCCTGAAGTGAAGCATCGGATTCTATAACTAGTGTCACAGGAATTACTCAAAACATAGACAGTAAGAAGATCAGTTTTCTTGTACTTAAGTCGGCATTGTGCCTTTTGTATTTAATCCGATGCAATTACTGTGTTTCATCGCCAATAAGAAGGACGGAGGGATACGGTAAACCTGAAGTGAAGCATCGGAATCTATAACTAGTGTCACAGGAATTGTTCAAAGCATAGACAGTAAGAAGAGTCAGATTTCTTGTACTTATGTCGGCATTGTGCCTTTTGTATTAAATTCCGGTGCAATTGCTATGTTTCAACGTCAATAAGAAGGTCAGAGGGATACAGTAAACCTGCAGTGAAGCATCGGAATTTGTAGCTAGTGTCACATGAATGGTTCAAAACATAGACAGTAAGAAGAGTCAGTTTTCTTGTACTTCAGTCGACATTGTGCCTTTTGTATTTAATTCCGATGCAATTTTTGTGTTTCATCGTCAATAAGAAGGTCAGAGGGATACAGTAAACCTGAAGTGAAGCATCGGAATTTATATTTAGTGTCACAGGAATGGTTCAGTACATAGACAGTAAGAAGAGTCAGTTATCTTGTACTTAAGTCGGCATTGTGCGTTTTGTATTTATTTTCGAAGCAATTTCTGTGTTTCATCGTCAATAAGAGGGTCAGAGGGATACAGTAAACCTGAAGTAAAGCATCGGAATCTATAACGAGTTTCACATGAATAGTTCAAAACATAGACAGTAAGAAGAGTCAGTTTTCTTGTACATAAGTCGGCATTGTGCCATTTGTATTTAATTCCGATGCAATTTCTTTGTTTCATCGTCAAGAAGAAGGTCAGAGGGATACAGTAAACCTGAAGTGAAGCATCGGAATCTATAACTAGTGTCACAGGAATGGTTCAAAACATAGACAGTAAGACGAGTCAGTTTTCTTGTACTTAAGTCGGCATTGTGCCTTTTGTATTTAATTCAGATGCAATTACATTGTTTCATCGCCAATAAGAAGGTCAGAGTGATACAGTGAACCTGAAGTGAAGCATCGGAATCTATAACTAGTTTCACAGGAATGGTTCAAACCATAGACAGTAAGAAGAGTCAGTTTTCTTGTACTTAAGTCGGCATTGTGCCTTTTGTATTTAATTCCGAGGTAATTTCTGTGTTTCATCGTCAATAAGAAGGCCAGAGGAATACAGTAAACCTGAAGTGAAGCTTCGGAAACTATAACTAGTGTCACAGGAATGGTTCAAATCATTGACAGTAAGAAGAGTCAGTTTTCTTGTACTTAGGTCGGCATTGTGCTTTTTGTATTTAATTCCGATGCAATTTCTGTGTTTCATCGTCAATAAGAAGGTCAGAGGGATAGAGTAAAACTGAAGTGAATCATCGGAATCTATAATTAGTGACACATGAATGGTTCAAAACATAGACAGTAAGAAAAGTCAGTTTTCTTGTATTTACATCAGAATTGTGCCTTTTGTATTTAATTTCGATGCAATTTCTGTGTTTCATCGTCAATAAGAAGGTCAGAGGGATACAGGAAACCTGAAGTGAAGCATCGGAATCTATAACTAGTGTCACAGGAATGGTTCAAAACATAGACAGTAGGAAGAGTCAGTTTTCTTGTACTTAAGTCGGCATTGTGCCTTTTGTATTTAATTCCAAAGCAATTTCTGTGTTTCATCATCTATAAGAAGGTCAGAGGCATACAATTAACCAGAAGTGAAGCATCGGAATCTATAACTAATGTCACAGGAATGGTTCAAAACATAGACAGTAAGAAGAGGCAGTTATCTTGTACTTAAGTCGGCATTGTATCTTTTGTATTTAATACCGAAGCAATTTCTGTGTTTCATCGTCAATAAGAAGGTCAGAGGGATACATTAAACCTGAAGTAAAGCATCGGAATCAATAACGAGTTTCACATGAATGGTTCAAAACATAGACATTAAGAAGAGTCAGTTTTCTTGTACATAAGTCGGCATTGTGCCTTTTGTATTTAATTCCGATGCAATTTCTGTGTTTCATCGTCAATAAGAAGGTCAGAGGGATACAGTAAACCTGAAGTGAAGCATCTTAATCTATAACTAGTGTCACATGAATGGTTCAAGGCATAGACAGTAAGGAGGGTCCGTTTTCTTGTACTTAAGTCGGCATTGTACCTTTTGTATTTAATTCCGATGCAATTTCTGTGTTTCATCGTCAATATGAAGGTCAGAGGCATACAGTAAACATGAAGTGAGGCATCGTATTCTATAACTAGTGTCACAGGAAAGGTTCAAAACATAGACAGTAAGAAGAATCAGGTTTCTTGTACTTAAGTCGGCATTGTGCCTTTTGTATTTAATTCCGATGCAATTTCAGTGTTTCATCGTCAATAAGAAGGTCAGAGGGATATAGTGAACCCATAGTGAAGCATCGTATTCTATAACTAGTGTCTCAGGAATAATACGAAACATAGACAGTATGAAGATCAATTTTCTTGTACTTAAGTCGGCATTGTTCCTTTTGTATTTAATCCGATGCCATTTCTGTGTTTCATCGTCACTAAGAAAGTCGGAGGGATACGGTAAACCTGAAGTGAAGCATCGGAATCTATAACTAGTGTCACAGGAATTGTTCAAAGCATAGACAGTAAGAAGAGTCAGATTTCTTGTACTTAAGTCGACATTGTGCCTTTTGTATTCAATTCCGATGCAATTTCTCTGTTTCATCGTCAATAAGAAGGTCAGAGGCATACAGTAAACCTGAAGTGAAGCATCGGAATCTATAACTAGTGTCACAGGAATGGTTCAAACATAGACAGTAAGAAGAGTAAGTTTTCTTGTACGTAAGTCGGCATTGTGCCTTTTGTATTTAATTCCGATGCAATTTCAGTGTTCCATCGCCAATAAGAAAGTCAGAGGGATACAGTGAACCTGAAGTGAAGCATCGGAATCTATAACTAGTGTCACAGGAATGGTTCAAACCATAGACAGAAAGAAGAGTCAGTTTTCTTTTAATTAAGACGGCATTGTGCCTTTTGTATTTAATTCCGATGCAATTTCTGTGTTTCATCGTCAATAAGATGGTCAGAGGGATACAGTAAACGTGCAGTGAAGCATCTGAATTTATAACTAGTGTCACATGAATGGTTCAAAACATAGACAGTAAGAAGGGTCACTTTTCTTGTACTTCAGTCGGCATTGTGCCTTTTGTATTTAATTCCGATGCATTTTTCAGTGTTTCATCGCCAATAAGAAGGTCGGAGGGATACAGTGAACCTGAAGTGAAGCATCGAAATCTATAACTAGTGTCACAGGAATGGTTCAAACCATAGACAGTAAGAAGAGTCAGTTTTCTTGTACTTAAGTCGGCATTATGCCTTTTGTATTTAATTCCGATGCAATTTCTGTGTTTCATCGTCAGTAAGAAGGTCAGAAGGATACAGTAAACCTGAAGTGAAGCATCGGAATCTATAACTAGTGTCACATGAATGGTTCAAAATATAGACAGTAAGAAGAGTCAGTTTTCTTGTACTTAAGTCGGCATTGTGCCTTTTCTATTTAATTCCAATGCGATTTCAGTGTCTCATCGTCAACAAGAAGGTCAGAGGGATACAGTAAACCTGAAGTGAAGCATCGGAATTTATATTTAGTGTCACAGGAATGGTTCAAAACATAGACAGTAAGTAGAGTCAGTTATCTTGTACATAAGTCGGCATTGTGCCTTTTGTATTTAATTCCGAAGCAATTTCTGTGTTTCATCGTCAATAAGAAGGTCAGAGGGATACAATAAATCTGAAGTAAAACATCGGAATCTGTAACGAGTTTCACATGAATGGTTCAAAACATAGACAGTAAGAAGAGTCAGTTATCTTGTACATAAGTCGGCATTGTGCCTTTTGATTTTAATTCCGAAGCAATATCTGTGTTTCATCGTCAATAAGAAGGTCAGAGGGATACAGTAAATCTGAAGTAAAGCATCGGAATCTATAACGAGTTTCACATGAATGGTTCATAACATAGACAGTAAGAAGTGTCAGTTTTCTTGTACTTAAGTCGACATTGTGCTTTTTGTATTCAATTCCGATGCAATTTCTCTGTTTCATCGTCAATGAGAACGTCAAAGGCATACAGTAAACCTGAAGTGAAGCATCGGATCTATAACGAGTTTCACATGAATGGTTCAAAACATAGACAGTAAGAAGAGTCAGTTTTCTTGTACATAAGTCGGCATTGTGCCTTTTGTATTTAATTCCGATGCAATTTCTGTGTTTCATCGTCAATAAGAAGGTCTGAAGGATACAGTAAATCTGAAGTGAAGCATCGGAATCTATAACTAGTGTCACAGGAATGGTTCAAAGCATAGACAGTAGGAAGAGTCAGTTTTCTTGTACTTAAGTCGGCATTGTGCCTTTTTTATTTAATTCTGATGCAATTTCAGTGTTTCATCGTCAATAAGAAGGTCAGAGGGTATAGTGAACCCGAAGTGAAGCATCGTATTCTATAACTAGTCTCTCAGAAAAATTCAAAACATAGTCAGTTAGAAGATCAGTTTTCTTGTACTTAAGTCTGCATTGTTCCTTTTGTATTTAATCCGATGCAATTTCTGTGTTTCATCGTCAATAATAAAGTCGGAGGGATACGGTAAACCTGAAGTGAAGCATCGTAAACTATAACTTGTGTCACAGGAATTGTTCAAAGCATAGACAGTAAGAAGAGTCAGATTTCTTGTACTTATGTCGGCATTGTGCCTTTTGTATTTAATTCCGATGCAATTTCTGTGTTTCATCGTCAATAAGTAGGTCAAAGGGATACAGTAAACCTGCAGTGTAGAATCGGAATTTATAACTAGTGTCAGATGAATGGTTCAAAATATAGACAGTAAGAAGAGTCAGTTTTCTTGTACTTCAGTCGGCATTGTGCCTTTTGTATTTAATTCCGATGCAATTTCTGTGTTTCATCGTCAATAAGAAGGTCAGAGGGATACAGTAAACCTGAAGTGAAGCATCGGAATTTATATTTAGTGTCACAGGAATGGTTCTTAACATAGACAGTAAGAAGAGTCAGTTATCTTGTACTTAAGTCGGCATTGTGCCTTTTGTATTTAATTCCGAAGCAATTTCTGTGTTTCATCGTCAATAACAAGGTCAGAGGGATTCAGTAAACCTGAACTAAAGCATCGGAATCTATAACTAGTGTCACAGGAATGGTTCAAACCATAGTCAGTAAGAAGAGTCAGTTTTCTTGTACGTAAGTCGGCATTGTGCATTTTGTAATTAATTCCGATGCAATCTCTGTGTTTCATCGTCAATAACAAGGTCAGAGGAATACAGTAAACCTGAAGTGAAGCATCGGAATCTATAACTAGTGTCACAGGAATGGTTCAAATCATAGACAGTAAGAAGAGTCGGTTTTCTTGTACTTAGGACGGCATTGTGCTTTTGTATTTAATTCCGGTGCAATTTCTGTGTTTCGTTGTCAATAAGAAGGTCAGAGGGATACGGTAAACCTGAAGTGAAGCATCGGAATCTATAATTAGTGACACAGGAATGGTTCAAAACATAGACAGTAAGAAGAGTCAGATTTCTTGTATTTAAATCAGCATTGTGCCTTTTGTATTTAATTTCGATGCAATTTCTGTGTTTCATCCTAAATAAGAAGGTCAGTGGGATACAGTAAACCTGAAGTGAAGCATCGGAATCTATAACTAGTGTCACAGAAATGGTTCAAAACATAGACAGTAAGAAGAGTCAGTTTTCTTGTACTTATGTCGGCATTGAGCTTTTTGTATTTAATTCCGATGCAATTTCTGTGTTTCAACGTCAATAAGAAGGTCGGAGGGATACAGTAAACCTGAAGTGGAGCATCGCAATCTATAACTAGTGTCACAGGAATGGTTCAATTCATAGACAGTAAGAAGAGTCTGTTTTCTTGTACTTATGTAGGCATTGTGCCTTTTGAATTTAAATCCGATGCAATTTCTGTGTTTCACCGTCAATAAGAAGGTCAGAGGGATACAGTGAACCTGAAGTGAAGCATCGGAATCTATAACTAGTGTCACAGGATTGGTTCAAAACATAGACAGTAAGAAGAGTCCGTTTTTTGTACTTAAGTCGGCATTGTGCCTTTTTTATTTTATTCCGATGCTATTTCTGTGTTTCATCGTCAATAAGATGGTCAGAGGGATGCAGTGAACCTGAAGTGAAGCATCGAAATCTATAACTTGTGTCACAGGAATAGTTCAATTCATAGACAGTAAGAAGAGTCAGTTTTCTTGTACTTAAGTCGGCATTGTGCTATTTGTATTTAATCCGATGGAATTTCTGTGTTTCAACGTCAATAAGAAGGTCGGGGGGATACGGTAGACCTGAAGTGAAGCATCGGAATCTATAACTAGTGTCACAGGAATTGTTCAAAACATAGACAGTAAGAAGAGTCAGTTTTCTTGTACTTATGTCGGCATTGTGCTTTTTGTATTTAATTCCGATGCAATTTCTGTGTTTCATCGTCAATAAGAAGGTCAGAGGGATACAGTAAACCTGAAGTGAAGCATCGGAATCTATAACTAGTGTCACATGAATGGTTCAAAACATAGACAGTAAGAAGAGTCAGTTATCTTGCACTTAAGTCGGCATTGTGCCTTTTGTATTTATTTCCGAAGCAATTTCTGTGTTTCACCGTCAATAAGAATGTCAGAGGGATACAGTGAACCTTAACTAAAGCATCGGAATCTATAACGAGTTTCACATGAATGGTTCAAAACATAGACAGTAAGAAGAGTCTGTTTTCTTGAACATAAGTCGGCATTGTGCCTTTTGTATTTAATTCCGATGCAATTTCTGTGTTTCATCGTCAATAAGAAGGTCAGAGGGATACAGTAAACCTGAAGTGAAGCATCGGAATCTATAACTAGTGTCACACTAATGGTTCAAAACATAGACCGTAAGAGTAGTCAGTCTTCTAGTACTTAAGTCTGCATTGTGTTTTTGTATTTAATTCCGATGCATTTTCTGTGTTTCATCGTCGATAAGATGGTCAGAGGGATACAGTAAACCTGAAGTGAAGCATCGGAATCTATAACTAGTGTCACACGAATGGTTCAAACCATTGATTGTAATAGGAGTCAGTTTTCTTGTACTTAAGTCGGCATTGTGCCTTTTTAATATAACTCCGTCGCAATTTCTGAGTTTCATCGTCAAGAAGAAGGTCAGAGGGATACAGTAAACCTGAAGTGAAGCATCGGAATCTATAACTAGTGTCACAGGAATGGTTCAAACATAGACTGTAAGAAGAGTCGGCTTTCTTGTACTTAAGCCTGCATTGTGCCTTTCGTATTTAATTCCGATGCAATTTCAGTGTTTCATCGTCAATAAGATGTCAGAGGGATACAGTGAACCTGAAGTGAAGCATCGGAATCTATAACTAGTGTCACAGGATTGGTTCAAAACATAGACAGTAAGAAGAGTCAGTTTTTTGTACTTAAGTCGGCATTGTGCCTTTTTTATTTTATTCCGATGCTATTTCTGTGTTTCATCGTCAATAAGATGGTCAGAGGGATGCAGTGAACCTGAAGTGAAGCATCGAAATCTATAACTTGTGTCACAGGAATAGTTCAATTCATAGACAGTAAGAAGAGTCTGTTTTCTTGTACTTAAGTCGGCATTGTGCCTTTTGAATTTAATTCCGATGCAATTTCTGTGTTTCATCGTCAATAAGAAGGTCAGAGGAATACAGTAAACCTGAAGTGAAGCATCGGAATCTATAACTAGTGTCACAGGAATGGTTCAAACCAAAGACATTAAGAAAAGTCAGTTTTCTTGTACTTAAGTCGGCATTGTGCCTTTTGAATTTAATTCCGATGCAATTTCTGTGTTTCATCGTCAATAAGAAGGTCAGAGGGATACAGTAAACCTGAAGTGAAGCATCGGAATCTATAATTAGTGTCACATGAATTGTTCAAAACATAGACAGTAAGAAGAGTCAGTTTTCTTGTATTTAAATCAGCATTGTGCCTTTTGTATTTAATTTCGATGCAATTTCAGTGTTTCGTCGTCAATAAGAAGGTCAGAGGGATACAGTGAACCTGATGTGAAGCTTCGGAATCTATAACTAGTGTCACAGGAATGGTTCAAATCATAGACAGTAAGAAGAGTCTGTTTTCTTGTACTTAAGTCGGCATTGTGGGTTTTGAATTTAATTCCGATGCAATTTCTGTGTTTCATCGTCAATAAGAAGGTCAGAGGGAGACAGTGAACCTGAAGTGAAGCATCGGAATCTATAACTAGTGTCCCAGGATTGGTTCAAAACATAGACAGTAAGAAGAGTCAGTTTTCTTGTACTTATGTCGGCATTGTGAATTTTGTATTTAATTCCGATGCAATTTCTGTGTTTCATCGTCAATAAGAAGGTCAGAGGCATACAGTAAACCTGAAGTGAAGCATCGGAATCTATAACTAGTGTCACAGGAATGGTTCAAACATAGACAGTAAGAAGAGTCAATTTTCTTGTACATAAGTCGGCATTGTGCCTTTTGAATTTAATTCCGATGCAATTTCTGTGTTTCATCATCAATAAGAAGGTCAGAGGGATACAGTGAACCTGAAGTGAAGCATCGGAATCTATAACTAGTGTCCCAGGATTGGTTCAAAACATAGACAGTAAGAAGAGTCAGTTTTCTTGTACTTAAGTCGGCATTGTGCATTTTGTATTTAATTCCGATGCAATTTCTGTGTTTCATCGTCAATAAGATGGTCAGAGGGATACAGTAAACCGGAAGTGAAGCATCGGAATCTATAACTGGTGTCACAGGAATGGTTCAAACATAGACAGTAAGAAGAGTCAGTTTTCTTGTACTTAAGTCGGCATTGTGCCTTTTGTATTTAATCCGATGCAATTTCTGTTTTTCATCGTCAATACGAAGGTCAGAGGGATACAGTAAACCTGAAGTAAAGCATCGGAATCCATAACTAGTGTCACAGGAAAGGTTCAAAACATAGACAGTAAGAAGAGTCAGTTTTCTTGTACTTAAGTCGGCATTGTGCCTTTTGTATTTTATTCCGATTCAATTTCTGTGTTTCATCGTCAATAAGAAGGTCAGAGGGATACAGTACACCTGAAGTGAAGCATCGGAATCTGTAACTAGTGTCACAGGAATGGTTCAAAACATAGACAGTAAGAAGAGTCATCTTTCTTGTACTTAAGTCGGCATTGTGCCTTTTGTATTTAATTCCGATGCAAATTCTGTGTTTCATCGTCAATAAGAAGGTCAGAGGTATACAGTAAACCTGAAGTGAAGCATCGGAATCTATAACTAGTGTCACAGAAATGGATCAAATCATATACAGTAAGAAGAGTCAGTATTCTTGTACTTCAGTCTGCATTGTGCCTTTTGTATTTAATTCCGATGCAAATTCTGTGTTTAATCGTCAATAAGAAGGTCAGAGGGATACAGTAAACCTGAAGTGAAGCATCGGAATCAGTAACTAGTGTCACAGGAATGGTTCAAAACATAGACAGTAAGAAGAGTCAGTTTTATTGTACTTAAGTCGGCATTGTGCCTTTTGTATTTAATTCCGATGGAATTTCAGTGTTTTATCGTCAATAAGAAGGTCAGAGGGATACTGTGAACCTGAAGTGAAGCTTAGGAATCGAAACCTAGTGTCACAGGATTGGTTCAAAGCATAGACAGTAAGAAGAGTCAGTTTTCTTGTACTGAAGTCGGCATTGTGCCTTTTGTATTTAATTCCGATGCAATTTCTGCGTTTCATCGTCAATACGAAGGTCAGAGGGATACAGTAAACATGAAGTGAAGCATCGGAAACTATAACTGTTGTCACAGGAATGGTTCAAAACATAGACAGTAAGAGGTGTCAGTTTTCTTGTACTTAAGTCGGCATTGTGCCTTTTGTATTATTTCCGATGCAATTTCTGTGTTTCATCGTCAATAAGAAGGTCAGAGGGATACAGTAAACCTGAAGTGAAGCATCGGAATCTATAACTAGTGTCACATGAATGGTTCAAAACATAGACAGTAAGTAGATTCAGTTTTCTTGTACTTAAGTCGGCATTGTGCGTTTTTTATTATATTCCGATGTTATTTCTGTGTTTCATCGTCAATAACATGGTCAGAGGGATACACTAAACCGGAAGTGAAGCATCGGAATCTATAACTAGTGTCCCAGGATTGGTTCAAAACATAGACAGTAAGAAGAGTCAGTTTTCTTGTACTTAAGTCGGCATTGTGCATTTTGTATTTAATTCCGATGCAATTTCTGTGTTTCATCGTCAATAAGATGGTCAGAGGGATACAGTAAACCGGAGGTGAAGCATCGGAATCTATAACTGGTGTCACAGGAATGGTTCAAACATAGACAGTAAGAAGAGTCAGTTTTCTTGTACATAAGTCGGCATTGTGCCTTTTGTATTTAATCCGATGCAATTTCTGTGTTTCATCGTCAATACGAAGGTCAGAGGGATACAGTAAACCTGAAGTAAAGCATCGGAATCTATAACTAGTGTCACAGGAAAGGTTCAAAACATAGACAGAAAGAAGAGTCAGTTTTCTTGTACTTAAGTCGGCACTGTGCCTTTTGTATTTTATTCCGATGCAATTTCTGTGTTTCATCGTCAATAAGAAGGTCAGAGGGATACAGTACACCTGAAGTGAAGCATCGGAATCTGTAACTAGTGTCACAGGAATGGTTCAAAACATAGACAGTAAGAAGAGTCAGTTTTCTTGTACTTAAGTCGGCATTGTGCCTTTTGTATTTAATTCCGATGCAAATTCTGTGTTTCATCGTCAATAAGAAGGTCAGAGGTATACAGTAAACCTGAAGTGAAGCATCGGAATCTATAACTAGTGTCACAGAAATGGATCAAATCATATACAGTAAGAAGATTCCGTATTCTTGTACTTAAGTCGGCATTGTGCCTTTTGTATTTAATTCCGATGCAAATTCTGTGTTTAATCGTCATTAAGAAGGTCAGAGGGATACAGTAAACCTGAAGTGAAGCATCGGAATCAGTAACTAGTGTCACAGGAATGGTTCAAAACATAGACAGTAAGAAGAGTCAGTTTTACTGTACTTAAGTCGGCATTGTGCCTTTTGTATTTAATTCCGATGGAATTTCAGTGTTTTATCGTCAATAAGAAGGTCAGAGGGATACAGTGAACCTGAAGTGAAGCTTAGGAATCGAAACCTAGTGTCACAGGATTGGTTCAAAGCATAGACAGTAAGAAGAGTCAGTTTTCTTGTACTGAAGTCGGCATTGTGCCTTTTGTATTTAATTCCGGTGCAATTTCTGCGTTTCATCTTCAATACGAAGGTCAGAGGGATACAGTAAACATGAAGTGAAGCATCGGAAACTATAACTGGTGTCACAGGAATGGTTCAAAACATAGACAGTAAGAGGAGTCAGTTTTGTTGTACTTAAGTCGGCATTGTGCCTTTTGTATTTAATTCCGATGCAATTTCTGTGTTTCATCGTCAATAAGAAGGTCAGAGGGATACAGTAAACCTGAAGTGAAGCATCGGAATCTATAACTAGTGTCACATGAATGGTTCAAAACATGGACAGTAAGTAGAGTCAGTTTTCTTGTACTTAAGTCGGCATTGTGCGTTTTTTATTATATTCCGATGTTATTTCTGTGTTTCATCGTCAATAAGATGGTCAGAGGGATACAGTAAACCTGAAGTGAAGCATCGGAATCTATAACTAGTGTCACACGAATGGTTCAAACCATTGATTGTAATAGGAGTCAGTTTTCTTGTACTTAAGTCGGCATTGTGCCTTTTTAATATAGCTCCGTCGCAATTTCTGAGTTTCATCGTCAAGAAGAAGGTCAGAGGGATACAGTAAACCTGAAGTGAAGCATCGGAATCTATAACTAGTGTCACAGGAATGGTTCAAACATAGACTGTAAGAAGAGTCGGCTTTCTTGTACATAGGTCTGCATTGTGCCTTTCGTATTTAATTCCGATGCAATTTCAGTGTTTCATCGTCAATAAGATGTCAGAGGGATACAGTGAACCTGAAGTGGAGCATCGCAATCTATAACTAGTGTCACAGGAATGGTTCAATTCATAGACAGTAAGAAGAGTCTGTTTTCTTGTACTTATGTAGGCATTGTGCCTTTTGAATTTAATTCCGATGCAATTTCTGTGTTTCATCGTCAATAAGAAGGTCAGAGGGATACAGTGAACCTGAAGTGAAGCATCGGAATCTATAACTAGTGTCGCAGGATTGGTTCAAAACATAGACAGTAAGAAGAGTCAGTTTTTTGTACTTAAGTCGGCATTGTGCCTTTTTTATTTTATTCCGATGCTATTTCTGTGTTTCATCGTCAATAAGATGGTCAGAAGGATACAGTGAACCTGAAGTGAAGCATCGAAATCTATAACTTGTATCACAGGAATAGTTCAATTCATAGACAGTAAGAAGAGTCTGTTTTCTTGTACTTAAGTCGGCATTGTGCCTTTTGAATTTAATTCCGATGCAATTTCTGTGTTTCATCGTCAATAAGAAGGTCAGAGGAATACAGTAAACCTGAAATGAAGCATCGGAATCTATAACTAGTGTCACAGGAATGGTTCAAATCAAAGACATTAAGAAAAGTCAGTTTTCTTGTACTTAAGTCGGCATTGTGCCTTTTCAATTTAATTCCGATGCAATTTCTGTGTTTCATCGTCAATAAGAAGGTCAGAGGGATACAGTAAACCTGAAGTGAAGCATCGGAATCTATAATTAGTGTCACTTGAATTGTTCAAAGCATAGACAGTAAGAAGAGTCAGTTTTCTTGTATTTAAATCAGCATTGTGCCTTTCGTATTTAATTTCGATGCAATTTCTGTGTTTCGTCGTCAATAAGAAGGTCAGAGGGATACAGTACACCTGAAGTGAAGCATCGGAATCTGTAACTAGTGTCACAGGAATGGTTCAAAACATAGACAGTAAGATGAGTCAGTTTTCTTGTACTTAAGTCGGCATTGTGCCTTTTGTATTTAATTCCGATGCAAATTCTGTGTTTCATCGTCAATAAGAAGGTCAGAGGTATACAGTAAACCTGAAGTGAAGCATTGGAATCTATAACTAGTGTCACAGAAATGGATCAAATCATATACAGTAAGAAGAGTCAGTATTCTTGTACTTAAGTCGGCATTGTGCCTTTTGTATTTAATTCCGATGCAAATTATGTGTTTAATCGTCAATAAGAAGGTCAGAGGGATACAGTAAACCTGAAGTGAAGCATGGGAATCAGTAACTAGTGTCACAGGAATGGTTCAATACATAGACAGTAAGAAGAGTCGGTTTTATTGTACTTAAGTCGGCATTGTGCATTTTGTATTTCATTCCGATGGAATTTCAGTGTTTTATCGTCAATAAGAAGGTCAGAGGGATACAGTGAACCTGAAATGAAGCTTAGGAATCGAAACCTAGTGTCACAGGATTGGTTCAAAGCATAGACAGTAAGAAGAGTCAGTTTTCTTGTACTGAAGTCGGCATTGTGCCTTTTGTATTTAATTCCGATGCAATTTCTGCGTTTCATCGTCAATACGAAGGTCAGAGGGATACAGTAAACATGAAGTGAAGCATCGGAAACTATAACTGGTGTCACAGGAATGGTTCGAAACATAGACAGTAAGAGGAGTCAATTTTCTTGTACTTAAGTCGGCATTGTGCCTTTTGTATTTAATTCCGATGCAATTTCTGTGTTTCATCGTCAATAAGAAGGTCAGAGGAATACAGTAAACCTGAAGTGAAGCATCGGAATCTATAACTAGTGTCACAGGATTTTTTCAAAACATAGACAGTGAGAAGAGTCAGTTTTCTTGTACTTAAGTCGCCATTGTGCCTTTTGTATTTAATTCCGATGCAATTTCTGTGTTTCATCGTCAATAAGAAGGTCAGAGGGATACAGTAAACCTCAAGTGAAGCATCGGAATCTATAATTAGTGTCACTTGAGTGGTTCAAATCATAGACAGTAAGAAGAGTCAGTTTCTCCAGTATTTAAATCAGCATTTTGCCTTTTGTATTTAATTTTGATGCAATTTCTGTGTTTCATCGTCAATAAGATGGTCAGAGGGATACAGTAAACCGGAAGTGAAGCATCGGAATCTATAACTAGTGTCACAGGAATGGTTCAAACATAGACAGTAAGAAGAATCAGTTTTCTTGTACATAAGTTGGCATTGTGCCTTTTGAATTTAATTCCGATGCAATTTCTGTGTTTCAACGTCAACAAGAAGGTCAGAGGGATACAGTGAACCTGAAGTGAAGCATCGGAATCTATAACTAGTGTCCCAGGATTGGTTCAAAACATAAACAGTAAGAAGAGTCAGTTTTCTTGTACTTTAGTCGGCATTGTGCCTTTTGAATTTAATTCCGATGCAATTTCTGTGTTTCATCGTCAATAAGATGATCAGAGGGATACAGTAAACCGGAAGTGAAGCAACGGAATCTATAACTAGTGTCACAGGAATGGTTCAAACATAGACAGTAAGACGAGTCAGTTTTCTTGTACATAAGTCGGCATTGTGCCTTTTGTATTTAGTGCGATGCAATTTCTGTGTTTCATCGTCAATACGTAGGTCAGAGGGATACAGTAAACCTGAAGTAAAGCATCGGAATCTATAACTAGTGACACAGGACAGTTTCAAAACATAGACAGTAAGAAGAGTCAGATGTCTTGTACTTAAGTCGGCATTGTGCCTTTTGTATTTTATTCCGATGCAATTTCTGTGTTTCATCGTCAATAAGAAGGTCAGAGGGATACAGTACACCTGAAGTGAAGCATCGGAATCTGTAACTAGTGTCACAGGAATGGTTCAAAACATAGACAGTAAGAAGAGTCAGTTTTCTTGTACTTAAGTCGGCATTGTGCCTTTTGTATTTAATTCCGATGCTAATTCTGTGTTTCATCGTCAATAAGAAGGTCAGAGGGATACAGTAAACCTGAAGTGAAGCATCGGAATCTATAACTAGTGTCACAGGAATGGTTCAAACATAGACAGTAAGAAGAGTCAGTTTTATTGTACTTAAGTCGGCATTGTGCCTTTTGTATTTAATTCCGATGGAATTTCAGTGTTTTATCGTCAATAAGCAGGTCAGAGGGATACAGTGAACCTGAAGTGAAGCATCGGAATCTAAACCTAGTGTCACAGGATTGGTTCAAAGCATAGACAGTAAGAAGAGTCAGTTTTCTTGTACTGAAGTCGGCATTCTGCTTTTTGTATTTAATTCCGATGCAATTTCTGTGTTTCATTGTCAATACGAAGGTCAGAGGGATACAGTAAACATGAAGTGAAGCATCGGAAACTATAACTGGTGTCACAGGAATGGTTCAAAACATAGACAGTAAGAGGAGTCAGTTATCTTGTACTTAAGTCGGCATTGTGCCTTTTGTATTTAATTCCGATGCAATTTCTGTATTTCATCGTCAATAAGAAGGTCAGAGGGATACAGTAAACCTGAAGTGAAGCATCGGAATCTATAACTAGTGTCGGATGAATGGTTCAAAGATTAGACAGTAAGTAGAGTCAGTTTTCCTGTACTTAAGTCGGCATTGTGCGTTTTTTATTTTATTCCGATGTTATTTCTGTGTTTCATCGTCAATAAGATGGTCAGAGGGATACAGTAAACCGGAAGTGAAGCATCGGAATCTATAATTAGTGTCACAGGAATGGTTCAAAACATAGACAGTAAGAAGAGTCAGTTTTCTTGTACTTAAGTCGGCATTGTGCCTTTTGTATTTAATTCCGATGCAATTTCTGTGTTTCATCGTCAATAAGAAGGTTAGAGGCATACAGTAAACCTGAAGTGAAGCATCGGAATCTAAAACTAGTGTCAGAGGAACGGTTCAAACATAGACAGTAAGAAGAGTCAGTTTTCTTGTACTTAAGTCAGCATTGTGCCTTTTGTATTTAATTCCTATGGAATTTCAGTGTTTCATCGTCAATAAGAAGGTCAGAGGGATACAGTGAACCTGAAGTGAAGCATCGGAGTCTAGGACTAGTGTCACAGGAATGGTTCAAAATATAGCCAGTAAGAAGAGTCAGTTTTCTTGTACTTAAGTCGGCATTGTGCCTTTTGTGTTTAATTCCGATGCAATTTCTGTATTTCATCGTCAATACGAAGGTCAGAGGGATACAGTGAACCTGAAGTGAAGCATCGGAATCTATAACTAGTGCCACAGGATTGGTTCAAAGCATAGACAGTAAGAAGAGTAAGTTTTTTTGTACTTAAGTCGGCATTGTGCCATTTGTGTTTAATTCCGATGCAATTTCTGTATTTCATCGTCAATACGAAGGTCAGAGGGATACAGTAAACATGAAGTGAAGCATCGGAATCTATAACTAGTGTCACAGGAATGGTTCAATTCATAGACAGTAAGAAGAGTCTGTTTTCTTGTACTTAAGTCGGCATTGTGCCTTTTGAATTTAATTCCGATGCAATTTCTGTGTTTCATCGTCAATAAGAAGGTCAGAGGAATACAGTAAACCTGAAGTGAAGCATCGGAATCTATAACTAGTGTCACAGGAATGGTTCAAATCAAAGAGAGTAAGAAAAGTCAGTTTTCTTGTACTGAAGTCGGCATTGTGCCTTTTGAATTTAATTCCGATGCAATTTCTGTGTTTCATCGTCAATAAGAAGGTCAGAGGGATACAGTAAACCTGAAGTGAAGCATCAGAATCTATAATTAGTGTCACATGAATGGTTCAAAGCATAGACAGTAGGAAGAGTCAGTTTTCTTGTATTTAAATCAGCATTGTGCCTTTTGTATTTAATTTTGATGCAATTTCTGTGTTTCATCGTCAATAAGAAGGTCAGAGGGATACAGTGAACCTGAAGTGAAGCGTCGGAATCTATAACTAGTGTCACAGGAATGGTTCAATTCATCGACAGTAAGAAGAGTCTGTTTTCTTGTACTTAAGTCGGCATTGTGAGTTTTGAATTTAATTCCGATGCAATTTCTGTGTTTCATCGTCAATAAGAAGGTCAGAGGGATACAGTGAACTTGAAGTGAAGCATCGGAATCTATAACTAGTGTCCCAGGACTGGTTCAAAACATAGACTGTAAGAAGAGTCAGTTTTCTTGTACTTAAGTCGGCATTGTGCCTTTTGTATTTAATTCCGATGCAATTTCTGTGTTTCATCGTCAATAAGAAGGATAGAGGCACACAGTAAACCTGAAGAGAAGCATCGGAATCTATAACTAGTGTCACAGGAACGGTTCAAACATAGACAGTTAGAAGAGTCAGTTTTCTTGTATTTAAGTCAGCATTGTGCCTTTTGTATTTAATTCCTATGGAGTCTCAGTGTTTCATCGTCAATAAGAAGGTCAGAGGGATACAGTGAACCTGAAGTGAAGCATCGGAATCTATAACTAGTGTCACAGGAATGGTTCAAAATATAGCCAGTAACAAGAGTCAGTTTTCTTGTACTTAAGTCGGCATTTTGCCTTTTGTATTTAATTCCGATGGAATTTCTGTGTTTCACCGTCAATAAGAAGGTCAGAGGAATACAGTAAACCTGAAGTGAAGCATCGGAATCTATAACTAGTGTCACAGGAATGGTTCAAAACATAGACCGTGAGAAGAGTCAGATTTCTTGTACTTAAGTCCGCATTGTGCCTTTTGTATTTAATTCCGATGCAATTTCTGTGTTTCATCGACAATAAGAAGTTCAGAGGGATACAGTAAACCTGAAGTGAAGCATCGGAATCTATAATTAGTGTCACTTGAGTGGTTCAAATCATAGACAGTAAGAAGAGTCAGTTTTCCAGTATTTAAATCAGCATTGTGCCTTTTGTATTTAATTTTGATGCAATTTCTGTGTTTCATCGTCAATAAGAAGGTCTGAGGGATACAGTAAACCTGAAGTGAAGCATCGGAATCTATAACTAGTGTCACAGGAATGGTTCAAAACATAGACAGTAAGAAGAGTCAGTTTTATGGTACTTAAGTCGGCATTGTGCCTTTTGTAATCAATTCCGATGGAATTTCAGTGTTTCATCGTCAATAAGAAGGTCAGAGGGATACAGTGAACCTGAAGTGAAGCATCGGAATCTATAACTAGTGTCACAGGATTGGTTCAAAGCGTAGACAGTAAGAAGAGTCAGTTTTCTTGTACTTAAGTTGGCTTTGTGCCATTTGTATTTAATTCCGATGCAATTTCTATGTTTCATCGTCAATACGAAGGTCAGAGGGATACAGCAAACATGAAGTGAAGCATCGGAATCTATAACTGGTGTCACAGGAATGGTTCAAAACATAGACAGTAAGAGGAGTCAGTTTTCTTGTACTTAAGTCGGCATTGTGCCTTTTGTATTTAATTCCGATACAATTTCTGTGTTTAATCGTCAATAAGAAGATCAGAGGGATACAATAAACCTGAAGTGAAGCATCGGAACCTATAACTAGTGTCACATGAATGGTTCAAAACATAGACAGTAAGAAGAGTCAGTTTTCTTGTACTTAAGTCAGCATTGTGCCTTTTATTATTTTATCCCGGTGCTATTTCTGTGTTTCATCGTCAACAAGATGGTCAGAGGGATACAGTAAACCGGAAGTGAAGCATCGGAATCTATAACTAGTGTCACAGGAATGGTTCAAACATAGACAGTAAGAAGAGTCAGTTTTCTTGTACTTAAGTCGGCATTGTGCCTTTTGTATTTAATTCCGATGCAATTTCTGTGTTTCATCGTCAATAAGAATGTCAGAGGGATACAGTAAACCTGAAGTGAAGCATCGGAATCTATAACTAGTGTCACAGGAATGGTTCAAAACATAGACAGTAAGAAGAGTCAGTTTTATTGTACTTCAGTCGGCATTGTGCCTTTTGTATTTAATTCCGATGGAATTTCAGTGTTTTATCGTCAATAAGAAGGTCAGAGGGATACAGTGAACCTGAAGTGAAGCATCGGAATCTATAACTAGTGTCACAGGATTGGTTCAATGCATAGACAGTAAGAAGAGTCAGTTTTCTTGTACTGAAGTCGGCATTGTGCCTTTTGTATTTAATTCCGATGCAATTTCTGTGTTTCATCGTCAATACGAAGGTCAGAGGGATACAGTAACCATGAAGTGAAGCATCGGAATCTATAACTGGTGTCACAGGAATGGTTCAAAACATGGACAGTAAGAGGAGTCAGTTTTCTTGTACTTAAGTCGGCATTGTGCGTTTTTTATTTTATTCTGATGTTATTTCTGTGTTTCATCGTCAATAAGATGGTCAGAGGGATACAGTAAACCGGAAGTGAAGCATCGGAACCTATAATTTGTGTCACAGGAATGGTTCAAATCATAGACAGTAAGAAGAGTCAGTTTTCTTGTACTTAAGTCGGCATTGTGCCTTTTGTATTTAATTCCGATGCAATTTCTGTGTTTCATCGTCAATAAGAAGGTTAGAGGCATACAGTAAACCTGAAGTGAAGCATCGGAATCTATAACTAGTGTCACAGGAATGGTTCTAAATATAGCCAGTAAGAAGAGTCAGTTTTCTTGTACTTAAGCCGGCATTGTGCCTTTTGTATTTAATTCCGATGCAATTTCTGTGTTTCATCGTCAATAAGTAGGTTAGAGGCACACAGTAAACCTGAAGTGAAGCATCGGAATCTATAACTAGTGTCACAGAAACGGTTCAAACATAGACAGTAAGAAGAGTCAGTTTTCTTGTACTTAAGTCAGCATTGTGCCTCTTGTATTTAATTCCTATGGAATTTCAGTGTTTCATCGTCAATAAGAAGGTCAGAGTGATACAGTGAACCTGAAGTGAAGCATCGGAATCTATAACTATTGTCACAGGAATGGTTCAAAATATAGCCAGTAAGAAGAGTCAGTTTTCTTGTACTTAAGTCGGCATTGTGCCTTTTGTATTTAATTCCGATGCAATTTCTGTGTTTTATCGTCAATAAGACGGTTAGACGCACACAGTAAACCTGAAGTGAAGCATCGGAATCTATAACTAGTGTCACAGGAACGGTTCAAACATAGACAGTAAGAAGAGTCAGTTTTCTTGTACTTAAGTCGGCATTGTGCCTTTTATTATATTATCCCGTTGCTATTTCTGTGTTTCATCGTCAATAAGATGGTCAGAGGGATACAGTAAACCGGAAGTGAAGCATCGGAACCTATAACTAGTGTCACAGGAATGGTTCAAACATAGACAGTAAGAAGAGTCAGTTTTCTTGTACTTAAGTCGGCATTGTGCCTTTTGTACTTAATTCCGATGCAATTTCTGTGTTTCATCGTCAATAAGAATGTCAGAGGGATACAGTAAACCTGAAGTGAAGCATCGGAATCTATAACTAGTGTCACAGGATTGGTTCAAAGCATAGCCAGTAAGAAGAGTCAGTTTTCTTGTACTGAAGTCGGCATTGTGCCTTTTGTATTTAATTCCGATGCAATTTCTGTGTTTCATCGTCAATACGAAGGTCAGAGGGATACAGTAAACATGAAGTGAAGTATCGGAATCTATAACTGGTGTCACAGGAATGGTTCAAAGCATGGACAGTAAGAGGTGTCAGTTTAATTGTACTTATGTCGGCATTGTGCGTTTTTTATTTTATTCCGATGTTATTTCTGTGTTTCATCGTCAATAAGATGGTCAGAGGGATACAGTAAACCGGAAGTGAAGCATCGGAACCTATAATTTGTGTCACAGGAATGGTTCAAAGCATAGATAGTAAGAAGAGTCAGTTTTATAGTACTTAAGTCGGCATTGTGCCTTTTGTATTCAATTCCGATGGAATTTCAGTGTTTCATCGTCAATAAGAAGGTCAGAGGGATACAGTGAACCTGAGGTGAAGCATCTTAATCTATAAGTAGTGTCACAGGAACGGTTCAAACATAGACAGTAAGAAGAATCAGTTTTCTTGTACTTAAGTCAGCATTGTGCCTTTTGTATTTAATTCCTATGGAATTTCAGTGTTTCATCGTCAATAAGAAGGTCAGAGGGATACAGTGAACCTGAAGTGAAGCATCGGAATCTATATCTATTGTCACAGGAATGGTTCAAAATATAGCCAGTAAGAAGAGTCAGTTTTCTTGTACTTAAGCCGGCATTGTGCCTTTTGTATTTAATTTCGATGCAATTTCTGTGTTTCATCGTCAATAAGTAGGTTAGAGGCACACAGTAAACCTGAAGTGAAGCATCGGAATCTATAACTAGTGTCACAGGAACGGTTCAAACATAGACAGTAAGAAGAGTCAGTTTTCTTGTACTTAAGTCAGCATTGAGCCTTTTGTATTTAATTCCTATGGAATTTCTGTGTTTCATCGTCAATAAGAAGGTCAGAGGAATACAGTAAACCTGAAGTGAAGCATCGGAATCTATAACTAGTGTCACAGGAATGTTTCAAATCAAAGACAGTAAGAAAAGTCAGTTTTCTTGTACTTATGTCGGCATTGTGCCTTTTAAATTTAATTCCGATGCAATTTCTTTGTTTCATCGTCAATAAGAAGGTCAGAGGGATACAGTAATCCTGAAGTGAAGCATCGGGATCTATAACTAGTGTCACAGGAATGGTTCAAACATAGACAGTAAGAAAAGTCAGTTTTCTTGTACATAAGTCGGCATTGTGCCTTCTGAATTTAATTCCGATGCAATTTCTGTGTTTCATCGTCAATAAGGTCAGAGGGATACAGTGAACCTGAAGTGATGCATCGGAATCTATAACTAGTGTCCCAGGATAGGTTCAAATCATAGACAGTAAGAAGAGTCAGTTTTCTTGAACTTAAGTCAGCATTGTGCCTTTTGTATTTAATTCCAATGCAATTTCTGTGTTTCATCGTCAATAAGATGGTCAGAGGGATACAGTAAACCGGAAGTGAAGCATCGGAATCTATAACTAGTGTCACAGGAATGGTTCAAACATAGACAGTAAGATTAGTCAGTTTTCTTGTACATAAGTCGGCATTGTGCCTTTTGTATTTAATCCGATCCAATTTCTGTGTTTCATCGTCAATACGAAGGTCAGAGGGATACAGTAAACCTGAAGTAAAGCATCGGAATCTATAACTAGTGTCACAGGAAAGGTTCAAAGTCATAGACAGTAAGAAGAGTCAGTTTTCTTGTACTTAAGTCGGCATTGTGCCTTTTGTATTGTATTCCGATGCAATTTCTGTGTTTCATCGTCAATAAGAAGGTCAGACGGATACAGTAAACCTGACGTGAAGCATCGGAATCTGTAACTAGTGTCACAGGAATGGTTCAAAACATAGACAGTAAGAAGAGTCAGTTTTCTTGTACTTAAGTCGGCATTGTGCCTTTTGTATTTAATTCCGATGCAAATTTTGTGTTTCATCGTCAATAAGAAGGTCAGAGGTATACAGAAAACCTGAAGTGAAGCATCGGAATCTATAACTAGTGTCACAGGAATGGTTCAAAACATAGACAGTAAGAAGAGTCAGTATTCTTGTACTTAAGTCGGCATTGTGGCTTTTGTATTTAATTCCGATGCAAATTCTGTGTTTCATCGTCAATAAGAAGGTCAGAGGGATACAGTAAACCTGAAGTGAAGCATCGGAATCTATAACTAGTGTCACAGGAATGGTTCAAAACATAGACAGTGAGAAGAGTATGTTTTATTGTACTTAAGTCGGCATTGTGCCTTTTGTATTTAATGCCGATGGAATTTCAGTGTTTTATCGTCAATAAGAAGGTCAGAGCGATACAGTGAACCTGAAGTGAAGCATCGGAATCTATAACTAGTGACACAGTATTGGTTCAAAGCATAGACAGTAAGAAGAGTCAGTTTTCTTGTACTGAAGTCGGCATTGTGCCTTTTGTATTTAATTCCGATGCAATTTCTGTGTTTCATCGTCAATACGAAGGTCAGAGGGATACAGTAAACATGAAGTGAAGCATCGGAATCTATAACTGGTGTTACAGGAATGGTTGAAAACATAGACAGTACGAGGAGTCAGTTTTCTTGTACTTAAGTCGGCATTGTGCCTTTTGTATTTAATTCCTATGGAAATTCAGTGTTTCATCGTCAATAAGAAGGTCAGAGGGATACAGTGAACCTGAAGTGAACCATCGCAATCTATAACTAGTGTCACAGGAATGGTTCAAAATATAGCCAGTAAGAAGAGTCAGTTTTCTAGTACTTAAGTCGGCATTGTGCCTTTTGTATTTAATTCCGATGCAATATCTGTGTTTCATCGTCAATAAGAAGGTCAGAGGAATACAGTAAACCTGAAGTGAAGCATCGGAATCTATAACTAGTGTCACAGGAATGGTTCAAAACATAGACAGTGAGAAGAGTCAGTTTTCTTGTACTTAAGTCGGCATTGTGCCTTTTGTATTTAATTCCGATACAATTTCTGTGTTTCATCGTCAATACCAAGGTCAGAGGTATACAGTAAACCTGAAGTGAAGCATCGGAATCTATAATTAGTTTCACTTGAGTTGTTCAAATCATAGACAGTAAGAAGAGTCAGTTTTCCAGTATTTAAATCAGCATTGTGCCTTTTGTATATAATTTTGATGCAATTTCTGTGTTTCATCGTGAATAAGAAGGTCAGAGTGATACAGTAAAGCTGAAGTGAAGCATCGGAATCTATAACTAGTGTCACAGGATTGGTTCAAAGCATAGACAGTAAGAAGAGTCAGTTTTCTTGTACTTAAGTCGGGATTGTGCCATTTGTATCTAATTCCGATGCGATTTCTGTGTTTCATCGTCAATACGAAGGTCAGAGGGATACAGTAAACATGAAGTGAAGCATCGGAAGCTAGAACTGGTGTCACAGGAATGGTTCAAAACATAGACAGTAAGAGGAGTCAGTTTTTTTGTACTTAAGTCGGCATTGTGCCTTTTGTATTTAATTCCGATGCAATTTCTGTGTTTCATCGTCAATAAGAAGGTCAGAAGGATACAGTAAACCGGAAGTGAAGCATCGGAATCTATAACTAGTGTCACAGGAATGGTTCAAAACATAGACAGTGAGAAGAGTCAGTTTTCTTGTACTTAAGTCGGCATTGTGCCTTTTGTATTTGATTCCGATGCAATTTCTGTGTTTCATCGTCAATAAGAAGGTCAGTGGGATACAGTAAACCTAAAGAGAAGCATCGGAATTTAGAATTAGTGTCACTTGAGTGGTTCAAATCATAGACAGTAAGAAGAGTCAGTTTTCCAGTATTTAATTCAGCATTGTACCTTTTGTATTTAATTTTGTTGCAATTTCTGTGTTTCATCGTCCATAAGAAGGTCAGAGGGATACAGTAAACCTGAAGTGAAGCATTGGAATCTATAACTAGTGTCACAGGAATGGTTCAAAACATAGATAGTAAGAAGAGTCAGTTTTATAGTACTTAAGTCGGCATTGTGCCTTTTGTATTCAATTCCGATGGAATTTTAGTGTTTCATCGTCAGTAAGAAGGTCAGAGGGATACAGTGAACGTGAAGTGAAGCATCTTAATCTATAACTAGTGTCACAGGATTGGTTCAAAGCATAGACAGTAAGAAGAGTCAGTTTTCTTGTACTTAAGTCGGCATTGTGCCTTTTATTATTTTATCCCGTTGCTATTTCTGTGTTTCATCGTCAATAAGATGGTCAGAGGGATATAGTAAACCGGAAGTGAAGCATCGGAACCTATAACTAGTGTCACAGGAATGGTTCAAACATAGACAGTAAGAAGAGTCAGTTTTCTTGTACTTAAGTCGGCATTGTGCCTTTTGTATTCAATTCCGATGGAATTTCAGTGTTTCATCGTCAATAAGAAGGTCAGAGGGATACAGTGAACCTGAGGTGAAGCATCTTAATCTATAACTAGTGTCACAGGATTGCTTCAAAGCATAGACAGTAAGAAGAGTCAGTTTTCTTGTACTTAAGTCGGCATTGTGCCATTTGTATTTAATTCCGATGCAATTTCTGTGTTTCATCGTCAATACGAAGGTCAGAGGGATACAGTTAACATGAAGTGAAGCATCGGAATCTATAACTAGTGTCACAGGAATGGTTCAATTCATAGACAGTAAGAAGAGTCTGTTTTCTTGTACTTAAGTCGGCATTGTGAGTTTTGAATTTAATTCCGATGCAATTTCTGTGTTTCATCGTCAATAAGAAGGTCAGAGGAATGCAGTAAACCTGAAGTGAAGCGTCGGAATCTATAACTAGTGTCACAGGAATGGTTCAAATCAAAGACAGTAAGAAAAGTCAGTTTTCTTGTACTTAAGTCGGCATTGTGCCTTTTAAATTTAATTCCGATGCAATTTCTGTGTTTCATCGTCAATAAGAAGGTCAGAGGGATACAGTAAACCTGAAGTGAAGCATCGGAATTTATAATTAGTGTCACATGAATTGTTCAAAACATAGACAGTAAGAAGAGTCAGTTTTCTTGTATTTAAATCAGCATTGTGCCTTTTGTATTTAATTTTGATGCAATTTCTGTGTTTCATCGTCAATAAGAAGGTCAGAGGGATACAGTGAACCTGAAGTGAAGCATCGGAATCTATAACTAGTGTCACAGGAATGGTTCAATTCATAGACAGTAAAAAAGAGTCTGTTTTCTTGTACTTAAGTCGGCATTGTGAGTTTTGAATTTAATTCGGATGCAATTTCTGTGTTTCATCGTCAATAAGAAGGTCAGAGGGATACAGTGAACATGAAGTGAAGCATCGGAATCTTTAACTAGTGTCCCAGGATTGGTTCAAAACATAGACAGTAAGAAGAGTCAGTTTTCTTGTACTTAAGTCGGGATTGTGCCTTTTGTATTTAATTCCGATGCAATTTCTGTGTTTCATCGTCAATAAGACGGTCAGAGGGATACAGTAATCCTGAAGTGAAGCATCGGAATCTATAACTAGTGTCACAGGAATGGTTCAAACATAGACAGTAAGAAAAGTCATTTTTCTCGTACATAAGTCGGCATTGTGCCTTCTGAATTTAATTCCGATGCAATTTCTGTGTTTCATCGTCAATAAGGTCAGAGGGATACAGTGAACCTGAAGTGATGCATCGGAATCTATAACTAGTGTCCCAGAATTGGTTCAAATCATAGACAGTAAGAAGAGTCAGTTTTCTTGAACTTAAGTCGGCATTGTGCATTTTGTATTTAATTCCGATGCAATTTCTGTGTTTCATCGTCAATAAGATGGTCAGAGGGATACAGTAAACCGGAAGTGAAGCATCGGAATCTATAACTAGTGTCACAGGATTGGTTCAAACATAGACAGTAAGATTAGTCAGTTTTCTTGTACATAAGTCGGCATTGTGCCTTTTGTATTTAATCCGATGCATTTTTTGTGTTTCATCGTCAATACGAACGTCAGAGGGATACAGTAAACCTGAAGTAAAGCATGGGAATCTATAACTAGTGTCACAGGAAAGGTTCAAAATCATAGACAGTAAGAAGAGTCAGTTTTCTTGTACTTAAGTCGGCATTGTGCCTTTTGTATTGTATTCCGATGCAATTTCTGTGTTTCATCGTCAATAAGAAGGTCAGACGGATACAGTAAACCTGACGTGAAGCATCGGAATCTGTAACTAGTGTCACAGGAATGGTTCAAAACATAGACCGTAAGAAGAGTCAGTTTTCTTGTACTTAAGTCGGCATTGTGCCTTTTGTATTTAATTCCGATGCAAATTTTGTGTTTCATCGTCAATAAGAAGGTCAGAGGTATACAGAAAACCTGAAGTGAAGCATCGGAATCTATAACTAGTGTCACAGGAATGGTTCAAAACATAGACAGTAAGAAGAGTCAGTATTCTTGTACTTAAGTCGGCATTGTGGCTTTTGTATTTAATTCCGATGCAAATTCTGTGTTTCATCGTCAATAAGAAGATCAGAGGGTACAGTAAACCTGAAGTGAAGCATCGGAATCTATAACTAGTGTCAAGGAATGGTTCAAAACATAGACAGTAAGAAGAGTATGTTTTATTGTACTTAAGTCGGCATTGTGCCTTTTGTATTTAATTCCGATGGAATTTCAGTGTTTTATCGTCAATAAGAAGGTCAGAGGGATACAGTGAACCTGAAGTGAAGCATCGGAATCTATAACTAGTGTCACAGTATTGGTTCAAAGCATAGACAGTAAGAAGAGTCAGTTTTCTTGTACTGAAGTCGGCATTGTGCCTTTTGTATTTAATTCCGATGCAATTTCTGTGTTTCATCGTCAATACGAAGGTCAGAGGGATACAGTAAACATGAAGTGAAACATCGGAATCTATAACTGGTGTCACAGGAATGGTTCAAAACATAGACAGTAAGAGGAGTCAGTTCTCTTGTACTTAAGTCGGCATTGTGCCTTTTGTATTCAATTCCGATGCAATTTCTGTGTTTCATCGTCAATAAGAAGGTCATAGGGATACAGTAAACCTGAAGTGAAGCATCGGAATCTATAACTAGTGTCACATGAATGGTTCAAAACATAGACAGTCAGTAGAGTCCGTTTTCTTGTACTTAAGTCGGCATTGTGCGTTTTTTATTATATTCCGATGTTATTTCTGTGTTTCATCGTCAATAAGATGGTCAGAGGGATACAGTAAACCGGAAGTGAAGCATCGGAATCTATAATTAGTGTCACAGGAATGGTTGAAAACATAGACAGTAAGAAGAGTCAGTTTTCTTGTACTTAAGTCGGCATTGTGACTTTTGTATTTAATTCCGATGCAATTTCTGTGTTTCATCGTCAATAAGAAGGTTAGAGGCATACAGTAAACCTGAAGTGCAGCATCGGAATCTATAACTAGTGTCACAGGAACGGTTCAAACATAGACAGTAAGAACAGTCAGTTTTCTTGTACTTAAGTCAGCATTGTGCCTTTTGTATTTAATTCCTATGGAATTTCAGTGTTTCATCGTCAATAAGAAGGTGAGAGGGATACAGTAAACCTGAAGTGAAGCATCGGAATCTATAACTAGTGTCACAGGAATGGTTCAAAACATAGACAGTGAGAAGAGTCAGTTTTCTTGTACTTAAGTCGGCATTGTGCCTTTTGTATTTAATTCCGATGCAATTTCTGTGTTTCATCGTCAATACCAAGGTCAGAGGTATGCAGTAAACCTGAAGTGAAGCATCGGAATCTATAATTAGTGTCACTTGAGTTGTTCAAATCATAGACAGTAAGAAGAGTCAGTTTTCCTGTTTTTAAATCAGCATTGTGCCTTTTGTATATAATTTTGATGCAATTTCTGTGTTTCATCGTCAATAAGAAGGTCAGAGTGATACAGTAAACCTGAAGTGAAGCATCGGAATCTATAACTAGTGTCACAGGATTGGTTCAAAGCATAGACAGTAAGAAGAGTCAGTTTTCTTGTACTTAAGTCGGCATTGTGCCATTTGTATTTAATTCCGATGCAATTTCTGTGTTTCATCGTCAATACGAAGGTCAGAGGGATACAGTAAACATGAAGTGAAGCATCGGAATCTATAACTGGTGTCACAGGAATGGTTCAAAACATAGACAGTAAGAGGAGTCAGTTTTCTTGTACTTAAGTCGGTATTGTGCCTTTTGTATTTAATTCCGATGCAATTTCTGTGTTTCATCGTCAATGAGAAGGTCAGAGCGATACAGTAAACCTGAAGTGAAGCATCGGAATCTATAACTAGTGTCACAGGATTGGTTCAAAGCATAGACAGTAAGAAGAGTCAGTTTTCTTGTACTTAAGTCGGCATTGTGCCATTTGTATTTAATTCCGATGCAATTTCTGTGTTTCATCGTCAATACGAAGGTCAGAGGGATACAGTAAACATGAAGTGAAGCATCGGAATCTATAACTGGTGTTACACGAATGGTTGAAAACATAGACAGTACGAGGAGTCAGTTTTCTTGTACTTAAGTCGGCATTGTGCCTTTTGTATTTAATTCCTATGGAAATTCAGTGTTTCATCGTCAATAAGAAGGTCAGAGGGATACAGTGAACCTGAAGTGAACCATCGCAATCTATAACTAGTGTCACAGGAATGGTTCAAAATATAGCCAGTAAGAAGAGTCAGTTTTCTAGTACTTAAGTCGGCATTGTGCCTTTTGTATTTAATTCCGATGCAATATCTGTGTTTCATCGTCAATAAGAAGGTCAGAGGAATACAGTAAACCTGAAGTGAAGCATCGGAATCTATAACTAGTGTCACAGGAATGGTTCAAAACATAGACAGTGAGAAGAGTCAGTTTTCTTGTACTTAAGTCGGCATTGTGCCTTTTGTATTTAATTCCGATACAATTTCTGTGTTTCATCGTCAATACCAAGGTCAGAGGTATACAGTAAACCTGAAGTGAAGCATCGGAATCTATAATTAGTTTCACTTGAGTTGTTCAAATCATAGACAGTAAGAAGAGTCAGTTTTCCAGTATTTAAATCAGCATTGTGCCTTTTGTATATAATTTTGATGCAATTTCTGTGTTTCATCGTGAATAAGAAGGTCAGAGTGATACAGTAAAGCTGAAGTGAAGCATCGGAATCTATAACTAGTGTCACAGGATTGGTTCAAAGCATAGACAGTAAGAAGAGTCAGTTTTCTTGTACTTAAGTCGGGATTGTGCCATTTGTATCTAATTCCGATGCAATTTCTGTGTTTCATCGTCAATACGAAGGTCAGAGGGATACAGTAAACATGAAGTGAAGCATCGGAAGCTAGAACTGGTGTCACAGGAATGGTTCAAAACATAGACAGTAAGAGGAGTCAGTTTTTTTGTACTTAAGTCGGCATTGTGCCTTTTGTATTTAATTCCGATGCAATTTCTGTGTTTCATCGTCAATAAGAAGGTCAGAAGGATACAGTAAACCGGAAGTGAAGCATCGGAATCTATAACTAGTGTCACAGGAATGGTTCAAAACATAGACAGTGAGAAGAGTCAGTTTTCTTGTACTTAAGTCGGCATTGTGCCTTTTGTATTTGATTCCGATGCAATTTCTGTGTTTCATCGTCAATAAGAAGGTCAGTGGGATACAGTAAACCTAAAGAGAAGCATCGGAATTTAGAATTAGTGTCACTTGAGTGGTTCAAATCATAGACAGTAAGAAGAGTCAGTTTTCCAGTATTTAATTCAGCATTGTGCCTTTTGTATTTAATTTTGTTGCAATTTCTGTGTTTCATCGTCCATAAGAAGGTCAGAGGGATACAGTAAACCTGAAGTGAAGCATTGGAATCTATAACTAGTGTCACAGGAATGGTTCAAAACATAGATAGTAAGAAGAGTCAGTTTTATAGTACTTAAGTCGGCATTGTGCCTTTTGTATTCAATTCCGATGGAATTTTAGTGTTTCATCGTCAGTAAGAAGGTCAGAGGGATACAGTGAACGTGAAGTGAAGCATCTTAATCTATAACTAGTGTCACAGGATTGGTTCAAAGCATAGACAGTAAGAAGAGTCAGTTTTCTTGTACTTAAGTCGGCATTGTGCCTTTTATTATTTTATCCCGTTGCTATTTCTGTGTTTCATCGTCAATAAGATGGTCAGAGGGATATAGTAAACCGGAAGTGAAGCATCGGAACCTATAACTAGTGTCACAGGAATGGTTCAAACATAGACAGTAAGAAGAGTCAGTTTTCTTGTACTTAAGTCGGCATTGTGCCTTTTGTATTCAATTCCGATGGAATTTCAGTGTTTCATCGTCAATAAGAAGGTCAGAGGGATACAGTGAACCTGAGGTGAAGCATCTTAATCTATAACTAGTGTCACAGGATTGCTTCAAAGCATAGACAGTAAGAAGAGTCAGTTTTCTTGTACTTAAGTCGGCATTGTGCCATTTGTATTTAATTCCGATGCAATTTCTGTGTTTCATCGTCAATACGAAGGTCAGAGGGATACAGTTAACATGAAGTGAAACATCGGAATCTATAACTAGTGTCACAGGAATGGTTCAATTCATAGACAGTAAGAAGAGTCTGTTTTCTTGTACTTAAGTCGGCATTGTGAGTTTTGAATTTAATTCCGATGCAATTTCTGTGTTTCATCGTCAATAAGAAGGTCAGAGGAATGCAGTAAACCTGAAGTGAAGCGTCGGAATCTATAACTAGTGTCACAGGAATGGTTCAAATCAAAGACAGTAAGAAAAGTCAGTTTTCTTGTACTTAAGTCGGCATTGTGCCTTTTAAATTTAATTCCGATGCAATTTCTGTGTTTCATCGTCAATAAGAAGGTCAGAGGGATACAGTAAACCTGAAGTGAAGCATCGGAATTTATAATTAGTGTCACATGAATTGTTCAAAACATAGACAGTAAGAAGAGTCAGTTTTCTTGTATTTAAATCAGCATTGTGCCTTTTGTATTTAATTTTGATGCAATTTCTGTGTTTCATCGTCAATAAGAAGGTCAGAGGGATACAGTGAACCTGAAGTGAAGCATCGGAATCTATAACTAGTGTCACAGGAATGGTTCAATTCATAGACAGTAAAAAAGAGTCTGTTTTCTTGTACTTAAGTCGGCATTGTGAGTTTTGAATTTAATTCGGATGCAATTTCTGTGTTTCATCGTCAATAAGAAGGTCAGAGGGATACAGTGAACATGAAGTGAAGCATCGGAATCTTTAACTAGTGTCCCAGGATTGGTTCAAAGCATAGACAGTAAGAAGAGTCAGTTTTCTTGTACTTAAGTCGGGATTGTGCCTTTTGTATTTAATTCCGATGCAATTTCTGTGTTTCATCGTCAATAAGACGGTCAGAGGGATACAGTAATCCTGAAGTGAAGCATCGGAATCTATAACTAGTGTCACAGGAATGGTTCAAACATAGACAGTAAGAAAAGTCATTTTTCTCGTACATAAGTCGGCATTGTGCCTTCTGAATTTAATTCCGATGCAATTTCTGTGTTTCATCGTCAATAAGGTCAGAGGGATACAGTGAACCTGAAGTGATGCATCGGAATCTATAACTAGTGTCCCAGAATTGGTTCAAATCATAGACAGTAAGAAGAGTCAGTTTTCTTGAACTTAAGTCGGCATTGTGCATTTTGTATTTAATTCCGATGCAATTTCTGTGTTTCATCGTCAATAAGATGGTCAGAGGGATACAGTAAACCGGAAGTGAAGCATCGGAATCTATAACTAGTGTCACAGGATTGGTTCAAACATAGACAGTAAGATTAGTCAGTTTTCTTGTACATAAGTCGGCATTGTGCCTTTTGTATTTAATCCGATGCAATTTCTGTGTTTCATCGTCAATACGAACGTCAGAGGGATACAGTAAACCTGAAGTAAAGCATCGGAATCTATAACTAGTGTCACAGGAAAGGTTCAAAATCATAGACAGTAAGAAGAGTCAGTTTTCTTGTACTTAAGTCGGCATTGTGCCTTTTGTATTGTATTCCGATGCAATTTCTGTGTTTCATCGTCAATAAGAAGGTCAGACGGATACAGTAAACCTGACGTGAAGCATCGGAATCTGTAACTAGTGTCACAGGAATGGTTCAAAACATAGACCGTAAGAAGAGTCAGTTTTCTTGTACTTAAGTCGGCATTGTGCCTTTTGTATTTAATTCCGATGCAAATTTTGTGTTTCATCGTCAATAAGAAGGTCAGAGGTATACAGAAAACCTGAAGTGAAGCATCGGAATCTATAACTAGTGTCACAGGAATGGTTCAAAACATAGACAGTAAGAAGAGTCAGTATTCTTGTACTTAAGTCGGCATTGTGGCTTTTGTATTTAATTCCGATGCAAATTCTGTGTTTCATCGTCAATAAGAAGGTCAGAGGGTACAGTAAACCTGAAGTGAAGCATCGGAATCTATAACTAGTGTCAAGGAATGGTTCAAAACATAGACAGTAAGAAGAGTATGTTTTATTGTACTTAAGTCGGCATTGTGCCTTTTGTATTTAATTCCGATGGAATTTCAGTGTTTTATCGTCAATAAGAAGGTCAGAGGGATACAGTGAACCTGAAGTGAAGCATCGGAATCTATAACTAGTGTCACAGTATTGGTTCAAAGCATAGACAGTAAGAAGAGTCAGTTTTCTTGTACTGAAGTCGGCATTGTGCCTTTTGTATTTAATTCCGATGCAATTTCTGTGTTTCATCGTCAATACGAAGGTCAGAGGGATACAGTAAACATGAAGTGAAACATCGGAATCTATAACTGGTGTCACAGGAATGGTTCAAAACATAGACAGTAAGAGGAGTCAGTTCTCTTGTACTTAAGTCGGCATTGTGCCTTTTGTATTCAATTCCGATGCAATTTCTGTGTTTCATCGTCAATAGAAGGTCATAGGGATACAGTAAACCTGAAGTGAAGCATCGGAATCTATAACTAGTGTCACATGAATGGTTCAAAACATAGACAGTCAGTAGAGTCCGTTTTCTTGTACTTAAGTCGGCATTGTGCGTTTTTATTATATTCCGATGTTATTTCTGTGTTTCATCGTCAATAAGATGGTCAGAGGGATACAGTAAACCGGAAGTGAAGAATCGGAATCTATAATTAGTGTCACAGGAATGGTTGAAAACATAGACAGTAAGAAGAGTCAGTTTTCTTGTACTTAAGTCGGCATTGTGACTTTTGTATTTAATTCCGATGCAATTTCTGTGTTTCATCGTCAATAAGAAGGTTAGAGGCATACAGTAAACCTGAAGTGCAGCATCGGAATCTATAACTAGTGTCACAGGAACGGTTCAAACATAGACAGTAAGAACAGTCAGTTTTCTTGTACTTAAGTCAGCATTGTGCCTTTTGTATTTAATTCCTATGGAATTTCAGTGTTTCATCGTCAATAAGAAGGTGAGAGGGATACAGTAAACCTGAAGTGAAGCATCGGAATCTATAACTAGTGTCACAGGAATGGTTCAAAACATAGACAGTGAGAAGAGTCAGTTTTCTTGTACTTAAGTCGGCATTGTGCCTTTTGTATTTAATTCCGATGCAATTTCTGTGTTTCATCGTCAATACCAAGGTCAGAGGTATGCAGTAAACCTGAAGTGAAGCATCGGAATCTATAATTAGTGTCACTTGAGTTGTTCAAATCATAGACAGTAAGAAGAGTCAGTTTTCCTGTTTTTAAATCAGCATTGTGCCTTTTGTATATAATTTTGATGCAATTTCTGTGTTTCATCGTCAATAAGAAGGTCAGAGTGATACAGTAAACCTGAAGTGAAGCATCGGAATCTATAACTAGTGTCACAGGATTGGTTCAAAGCATAGACAGTAAGAAGAGTCAGTTTTCTTGTACTTAAGTCGGCATTGTGCCATTTGTATTTAATTCCGATGCAATTTCTGTGTTTCATCGTCAATAAGAAGGTCAGAGCGATACAGTAAACCTGAAGTGAAGCATCGGAATCTATAACTAGTGTCACAGGAATGGTTCAAAACATAGGCAGTGAGAAGAGTCAGTTTTCTTGTACTTAAATCGGCATTGTGCCTTTTGTATTTGATTCCGATGCAATTTCTGTGTTTCATCGTCAATAAGAAGGTCAGTGGGATACAGTAAACCTGAAGTGAAGCATCGGAATCTAGAATTAGTGTCACTTGAGTGGTTCAAATCATAGACTGTAAGAAGAGTCAGTTTTCCAGTATTTAATTCAGCATTGTGCCTTTTGTATTTAATTTTGTTGCAATTTCTGTGTTTCATCGTCCATAAGAAGGTCAGAGGGATACAGTAAACCTGAAGTGAAGCATCGGAATCTATAACTAGTGTCACAGGAATGGTTCAAAACATAGATAGTAAGAAGAGTCAATTTTATAGTACTTAAGTCGGCATTGTGCCTTTTGTATTCAATTCCGATGGAATTTCAGTGTTTCATCGTCAATAAGAAGGTCAGAGGGATACAGTGAACCTGAAGTGAAGCATCTTAATCTATAACTAGTGTCACAGGATTGGTTCAAAGCATAGACAGTAAGAAGAGTCAGTTTTCTTGTACTTAAGTCGGCATTGTGCCATTTGTATTTAATTCCGATGCCATTTCTGTCTTTCATCGTCAATACGAAGGTCAGAGGGATACAGTAAACATGAAGTGAAGCATCGGAATCTATAACTAGTGTCACAGGAATGGTTCAATTCACAGACAGTAAGAAGAGTCTGTTTTCTTGTACTTAAGTCGGCATTGTGAGTTTTGAATTTAATTCCGATGCAATTTCTGTGTTTCATCGTCAATAAGAAGGTCAGAGGAATACAGTAAACCTGAAGTGAAGCATCGGAATCTATAACTAGTGTCACAGGAATGGTTCAAATCAAAGACAGTAACAAAAGTCAGTTTTCTTGTACTTAAGTCGGCATTGTGCCTTTTAAATTTAATTCCGATGCAATTTCTGTGTTTCATCGTCAATAAGAAAGTCAGAGGGATACAGTAAACCTGAAGTGAAACATCGGAATCTATAACTAGTGTCACAGGAATGGTTCAAAACATAGACAGTGAGAAGAGTCAGTTTTCTTGTACTTAAGTCGGCATTGTGCCTTTTGTATTTAATTCCGATACAATTTCTGTGTTTCATCGTCAATACCAAGGTCAGAGGTATACAGTAAACCTGAAGTGAAGCATCGGAATCTATAATTAGTTTCACTTGAGTTGTTCAAATCATAGACAGTAAGAAGAGTCAGTTTTCCAGTATTTAAATCAGCATTGTGCCTTTTGTATATAATTTTGATGCAATTTCTGTGTTTCATCGTGAATAAGAAGGTCAGAGTGATACAGTAAAGCTGAAGTGAAGCATCGGAATCTATAACTAGTGTCACAGGATTGGTTCAAAGCATAGACAGTAAGAAGAGTCAGTTTTCTTGTACTTAAGTCGGGATTGTGCCATTTGTATCTAATTCCGATGCAATTTCTGTGTTTCATCGTCAATACGAAGGTCAGAGGGATACAGTAAACATGAAGTGAAGCATCGGAAGCTAGAACTGGTGTCACAGGAATGGTTCAAAACATAGACAGTAAGAGGAGTCAGTTTTTTTGTACTTAAGTCGGCATTGTGCCTTTTGTATTTAATTCCGATGCAATTTCTGTGTTTCATCGTCAATAAGAAGGTCAGAAGGATACAGTAAACCGGAAGTGAAGCATCGGAATCTATAACTAGTGTCACAGGAATGGTTCAAAACATAGACAGTGAGAAGAGTCAGTTTTCTTGTACTTAAGTCGGCATTGTGCCTTTTGTATTTGATTCCGATGCAATTTCTGTGTTTCATCGTCAATAAGAAGGTCAGTGGGATACAGTAAACCTAAAGAGAAGCATCGGAATTTAGAATTAGTGTCACTTGAGTGGTTCAAATCATAGACAGTAAGAAGAGTCAGTTTTCCAGTATTTAATTCAGCATTGTGCCTTTTGTATTTAATTTTGTTGCAATTTCTGTGTTTCATCGTCCATAAGAAGGTCAGAGGGATACAGTAAACCTGAAGTGAAGCATTGGAATCTATAACTAGTGTCACAGGAATGGTTCAAAACATAGATAGTAAGAAGAGTCAGTTTTATAGTACTTAAGTCGGCATTGTGCCTTTTGTATTCAATTCCGATGGAATTTTAGTGTTTCATCGTCAGTAAGAAGGTCAGAGGGATACAGTGAACGTGAAGTGAAGCATCTTAATCTATAACTAGTGTCACAGGATTGGTTCAAAGCATAGACAGTAAGAAGAGTCAGTTTTCTTGTACTTAAGTCGGCATTGTGCCTTTTATTATTTTATCCCGTTGCTATTTCTGTGTTTCATCGTCAATAAGATGGTCAGAGGGATATAGTAAACCGGAAGTGAAGCATCGGAACCTATAACTAGTGTCACAGGAATGGTTCAAACATAGACAGTAAGAAGAGTCAGTTTTCTTGTACTTAAGTCGGCATTGTGCCTTTTGTATTCAATTCCGATGGAATTTCAGTGTTTCATCGTCAATAAGAAGGTCAGAGGGATACAGTGAACCTGAGGTGAAGCATCTTAATCTATAACTAGTGTCACAGGATTGCTTCAAAGCATAGACAGTAAGAAGAGTCAGTTTTCTTGTACTTAAGTCGGCATTGTGCCATTTGTATTTAATTCCGATGCAATTTCTGTGTTTCATCGTCAATACGAAGGTCAGAGGGATACAGTTAACATGAAGTGAAACATCGGAATCTATAACTAGTGTCACAGGAATGGTTCAATTCATAGACAGTAAGAAGAGTCTGTTTTCTTGTACTTAAGTCGGCATTGTGAGTTTTGAATTTAATTCCGATGCAATTTCTGTGTTTCATCGTCAATAAGAAGGTCAGAGGAATGCAGTAAACCTGAAGTGAAGCGTCGGAATCTATAACTAGTGTCACAGGAATGGTTCAAATCAAAGACAGTAAGAAAAGTCAGTTTTCTTGTACTTAAGTCGGCATTGTGCCTTTTAAATTTAATTCCGATGCAATTTCTGTGTTTCATCGTCAATAAGAAGGTCAGAGGGATACAGTAAACCTGAAGTGAAGCATCGGAATTTATAATTAGTGTCACATGAATTGTTCAAAACATAGACAGTAAGAAGAGTCAGTTTTCTTGTATTTAAATCAGCATTGTGCCTTTTGTATTTAATTTTGATGCAATTTCTGTGTTTCATCGTCAATAAGAAGGTCAGAGGGATACAGTGAACCTGAAGTGAAGCATCGGAATCTATAACTAGTGTCACAGGAATGGTTCAATTCATAGACAGTAAAAAAGAGTCTGTTTTCTTGTACTTAAGTCGGCATTGTGAGTTTTGAATTTAATTCGGATGCAATTTCTGTGTTTCATCGTCAATAAGAAGGTCAGAGGGATACAGTGAACATGAAGTGAAGCATCGGAATCTTTAACTAGTGTCCCAGGATTGGTTCAAAGCATAGACAGTAAGAAGAGTCAGTTTTCTTGTACTTAAGTCGGGATTGTGCCTTTTGTATTTAATTCCGATGCAATTTCTGTGTTTCATCGTCAATAAGACGGTCAGAGGGATACAGTAATCCTGAAGTGAAGCATCGGAATCTATAACTAGTGTCACAGGAATGGTTCAAACATAGACAGTAAGAAAAGTCATTTTTCTCGTACATAAGTCGGCATTGTGCCTTCTGAATTTAATTCCGATGCAATTTCTGTGTTTCATCGTCAATAAGGTCAGAGGGATACAGTGAACCTGAAGTGATGCATCGGAATCTATAACTAGTGTCCCAGAATTGGTTCAAATCATAGACAGTAAGAAGAGTCAGTTTTCTTGAACTTAAGTCGGCATTGTGCATTTTGTATTTAATTCCGATGCAATTTCTGTGTTTCATCGTCAATAAGATGGTCAGAGGGATACAGTAAACCGGAAGTGAAGCATCGGAATCTATAACTAGTGTCACAGGATTGGTTCAAACATAGACAGTAAGATTAGTCAGTTTTCTTGTACATAAGTCGGCATTGTGCCTTTTGTATTTAATCCGATGCAATTTCTGTGTTTCATCGTCAATACGAACGTCAGAGGGATACAGTAAACCTGAAGTAAAGCATCGGAATCTATAACTAGTGTCACAGGAAAGGTTCAAAATCATAGACAGTAAGAAGAGTCAGTTTTCTTGTACTTAAGTCGGCATTGTGCCTTTTGTATTGTATTCCGATGCAATTTCTGTGTTTCATCGTCAATAAGAAGGTCAGACGGATACAGTAAACCTGACGTGAAGCATCGGAATCTGTAACTAGTGTCACAGGAATGGTTCAAAACATAGACCGTAAGAAGAGTCAGTTTTCTTGTACTTAAGTCGGCATTGTGCCTTTTGTATTTAATTCCGATGCAAATTTTGTGTTTCATCGTCAATAAGAAGGTCAGAGGTATACAGAAAACCTGAAGTGAAGCATCGGAATCTATAACTAGTGTCACAGGAATGGTTCAAAACATAGACAGTAAGAAGAGTCAGTATTCTTGTACTTAAGTCGGCATTGTGGCTTTTGTATTTAATTCCGATGCAAATTCTGTGTTTCATCGTCAATAAGAAGGTCAGAGGGTACAGTAAACCTGAAGTGAAGCATCGGAATCTATAACTAGTGTCAAGGAATGGTTCAAAACATAGACAGTAAGAAGAGTATGTTTTATTGTACTTAAGTCGGCATTGTGCCTTTTGTATTTAATTCCGATGGAATTTCAGTGTTTTATCGTCAATAAGAAGGTCAGAGGGATACAGTGAACCTGAAGTGAAGCATCGGAATCTATAACTAGTGTCACAGTATTGGTTCAAAGCATAGACAGTAAGAAGAGTCAGTTTTCTTGTACTGAAGTCGGCATTGTGCCTTTTGTATTTAATTCCGATGCAATTTCTGTGTTTCATCGTCAATACGAAGGTCAGAGGGATACAGTAAACATGAAGTGAAACATCGGAATCTATAACTGGTGTCACAGGAATGGTTCAAAACATAGACAGTAAGAGGAGTCAGTTCTCTTGTACTTAAGTCGGCATTGTGCCTTTTGTATTCAATTCCGATGCAATTTCTGTGTTTCATCGTCAATAAGAAGGTCATAGGGATACAGTAAACCTGAAGTGAAGCATCGGAATCTATAACTAGTGTCACATGAATGGTTCAAAACATAGACAGTCAGTAGAGTCCGTTTTCTTGTACTTAAGTCGGCATTGTGCGTTTTTTATTATATTCCGATGTTATTTCTGTGTTTCATCGTCAATAAGATGGTCAGAGGGATACAGTAAACCGGAAGTGAAGAATCGGAATCTATAATTAGTGTCACAGGAATGGTTGAAAACATAGACAGTAAGAAGAGTCAGTTTTCTTGTACTTAAGTCGGCATTGTGACTTTTGTATTTAATTCCGATGCAATTTCTGTGTTTCATCGTCAATAAGAAGGTTAGAGGCATACAGTAAACCTGAAGTGCAGCATCGGAATCTATAACTAGTGTCACAGGAACGGTTCAAACATAGACAGTAAGAACAGTCAGTTTTCTTGTACTTAAGTCAGCATTGTGCCTTTTGTATTTAATTCCTATGGAATTTCAGTGTTTCATCGTCAATAAGAAGGTGAGAGGGATACAGTAAACCTGAAGTGAAGCATCGGAATCTATAACTAGTGTCACAGGAATGGTTCAAAACATAGACAGTGAGAAGAGTCAGTTTTCTTGTACTTAAGTCGGCATTGTGCCTTTTGTATTTAATTCCGATGCAATTTCTGTGTTTCATCGTCAATACCAAGGTCAGAGGTATGCAGTAAACCTGAAGTGAAGCATCGGAATCTATAATTAGTGTCACTTGAGTTGTTCAAATCATAGACAGTAAGAAGAGTCAGTTTTCCTGTTTTTAAATCAGCATTGTGCCTTTTGTATATAATTTTGATGCAATTTCTGTGTTTCATCGTCAATAAGAAGGTCAGAGTGATACAGTAAACCTGAAGTGAAGCATCGGAATCTATAACTAGTGTCACAGGATTGGTTCAAAGCATAGACAGTAAGAAGAGTCAGTTTTCTTGTACTTAAGTCGGCATTGTGCCATTTGTATTTAATTCCGATGCAATTTCTGTGTTTCATCGTCAATAAGAAGGTCAGAGCGATACAGTAAACCTGAAGTGAAGCATCGGAATCTATAACTAGTGTCACAGGAATGGTTCAAAACATAGGCAGTGAGAAGAGTCAGTTTTCTTGTACTTAAATCGGCATTGTGCCTTTTGTATTTGATTCCGATGCAATTTCTGTGTTTCATCGTCAATAAGAAGGTCAGTGGGATACAGTAAACCTGAAGTGAAGCATCGGAATCTAGAATTAGTGTCACTTGAGTGGTTCAAATCATAGACTGTAAGAAGAGTCAGTTTTCCAGTATTTAATTCAGCATTGTGCCTTTTGTATTTAATTTTGTTGCAATTTCTGTGTTTCATCGTCCATAAGAAGGTCAGAGGGATACAGTAAACCTGAAGTGAAGCATCGGAATCTATAACTAGTGTCACAGGAATGGTTCAAAACATAGATAGTAAGAAGAGTCAATTTTATAGTACTTAAGTCGGCATTGTGCCTTTTGTATTCAATTCCGATGGAATTTCAGTGTTTCATCGTCAATAAGAAGGTCAGAGGGATACAGTGAACCTGAAGTGAAGCATCTTAATCTATAACTAGTGTCACAGGATTGGTTCAAAGCATAGACAGTAAGAAGAGTCAGTTTTCTTGTACTTAAGTCGGCATTGTGCCATTTGTATTTAATTCCGATGCCATTTCTGTCTTTCATCGTCAATACGAAGGTCAGAGGGATACAGTAAACATGAAGTGAAGCATCGGAATCTATAACTAGTGTCACAGGAATGGTTCAATTCACAGACAGTAAGAAGAGTCTGTTTTCTTGTACTTAAGTCGGCATTGTGAGTTTTGAATTTAATTCCGATGCAATTTCTGTGTTTCATCGTCAATAAGAAGGTCAGAGGAATACAGTAAACCTGAAGTGAAGCATCGGAATCTATAACTAGTGTCACAGGAATGGTTCAAATCAAAGACAGTAACAAAAGTCAGTTTTCTTGTACTTAAGTCGGCATTGTGCCTTTTAAATTTAATTCCGATGCAATTTCTGTGTTTCATCGTCAATAAGAAAGTCAGAGGGATACAGTAAACCTGAAGTGAAACATCGGAATCTATAATTAGTGTCACATGAATTGTTCAAACCATAGACAGTAAGAAGAGTAAGTTTTCTTGTATTTAAATCAGCATTGTGCCTTTCGTATTTAATTTTGATGCAATTTCTGTGTTTCATCGTCAATAAGAAGGTCAGAGGGATACAGTGAACCTGAAGTGAAGCATCGGAATCTATAACTAGTGTCACAGGAATGGTTCAATTCATAGACAGTAAAAAAGAGTCTGTTTTCTTGTACTTAAGTCGGCATTGTGAGTTTTGAATTTAATTCCGATGCAATTTCTGTGATTCATCGTCAATAAGAAGGTCAGAGGGATACAGTGAACCTGAAGTGAAGCATCGGAATCTTTAACTAGTGTCCCAGGATTGGTTCAAAACATAGACAGTAAGAAGAGTCAGTTTTCTTGTACTTAAGTCGGGATTGAGCCTTTTGTATTTAATTCGGATGCAATTTCTGTGTTTCATCGTCTATAAGAAGGTCAGAGGGATACAGTAATCCTGAAGTGAAGCATCTGAATCTATAACTAGTGTCACAGGAATGGTTCAAACATAGACAGCAAGAAGAGTCAGTTTTCTTGTACATAAGTCGGCATTGTGCCTTCTGAATTTAATTCCGATGCAATTTCTGTGTTTCATCGTCAATAAGGTCAGAGGGATACAGTGAACCTGAAGTGATGCATCGGAATCTATAACTAGTGTCCCAGGATTGGTTCAAATCGTAGACAGTAAGAAGAGTCAGTTTTCTTGAACTTAAGTCGGCATTGTGCCTTTCGTATTTAATTCCGATGCAATTTCTGTGTTTCATCGTCAATAAGATGGTCAGAGGGATACAGTAAACCGGAAGTGAAGCATCGGAATCTATAACTAGTGTCACAGGAATGGTTCAAACATAGACAGTAAGAAGAGTCACTTTTCTTGTACATAAGTCGGCATTGTGCCTTTTGTATTTAATCCGATGCAATTTCTGTGTTTCATCGTCAATACGAAGGTCAGAGGGATACAGTAAACCTGAAGTAAAGCATCGGAATCTATAACTAGTGTCACAGGAAAGGTTCAAAATCATAGACAGTAAGAAGAGTCAGTTTTCTTGTACTTAAGTCGGCATTATGCCTTTTGTATTGTATTCCGATGCAATTTCTGTGTTTCATCGTCAATAAGGAGGTCAGAGGGATACAGTAAACCTGAAGTGAAGCATCGGAATCTGTAACTAGTGTCACAAGAATGGTTCAAAACATAGACAGTAAGAAGAGTCAGTTTACTTGTACTTAAGTCGGCATTGTGCCTTTTGTATTTAATTCCGATTTAATTTTGCGTTTCATCGTCAATAAGAAGGTCAGAGGTACACAGAAAACCTGAAGTGAAGCATCGGAATCTATAACTAGTGTCACAGGAATGGTTTTAAACATAGACAGTAAGAAGATTTAGTATTCTTGTACTTAAGTCGGCATTGTGGCTTTTGTATTTAATTCCGATGCAAATTCTGTGTTTCATCGTCAATAAGAAGGTCAGAGGGATACAGTAAACCTGAAGTGAAGCATCGGAATCTATAACTAGTGTCACAGGAATGGTTCAAAACATAGACAGTAAGAAGTGTCAGCTTTATTGTACTTAAGTCGGCATTGTGCCTTTTGTATTTAATTCCGATGAAATTTCAGTGTTTTATCGTCAATAACAAGGTCAGAGGGATACAGTGAACCTGAAGTGAAGCATCGGAATCTATAACTAGTGTCACAGTATTGGTTCAAAGCATAGACAGTATGAAGAGTCAGTTTTCTTGTACTGAAGTCGGCATTCTGCCTTTTGTATTTAATTACGATGAAATTTCTGTGTTTGATCGTCAATACGAAGGTCAGAGGGATACAGTAAACATGAAGTGAAGCATCGGAAACTATAACTGGTGTCACAGGAATGGTTCAAACATAGACAGTAAGAAGAGTCAGTTTTCTTGTACTTAAGTCAGCATTGTGCCTTTTGTATTTAATTCCTATGGAATTTCAGTGTTTCATCGTCAATAAGAAGGTCAGAGGGATACAGTGAACCTGAAGTGAAGCATCGGAATCTATAACTAGTGTCACAGGAATGGTTCAAAATATAGCCAGTAAGAAGAGTCAGTTTTCTTGTACTTAAGTCGGCATTGTGCCTTTTGTATTTAATTCCGATGCAATTTCTGTGTTTCATCGTCAATAAGAAGGTCAGAGGAATACAGTAAACCTGAAGTGAAGCATCGGAATCTATAACTAGTGTCACAGGAATGGTTCAAAACATAGACAGTGAGAAGAGTCAGTTTTCTTGTACTTAAGTCGGCATTGTGCCTTTTGTATTAAATTCCGATGCAATTTCTGTGTTTCATCGTCAATAAGAAGGTCAGAGGGATACAGTAAACCTGAAGTGAAGCGTCGGAATCTATAATTTGTGTCACTTGAGTTGTTCAAATCATAGACAGTAAGAAGAGTCAGTTTTCCAGTATTTAAATCAGCATTGTGCCTTTTGTATTTAATTTTGATGCAATTTCTGTGTTTCATCGTCAATAAGAAGGTCAGAGGGATACAGTAAACCTGAAGTGAAGCATCGGAATCTATAACTAGTGTCACAGGATTGGTTCAAAGCATAGACAGTAAGAAGAGTCAGTTTTCTTGTACTTAAGTCGGCATTGTGCCATTTGTATTTAATTCCGACGCAATTTCTGTGTTTCATCGTCAATACGAAGGTCAGAGGGATACAGTAAACATGAAGTGAAGCATCGGAATCTATAACTGGTGTCACAGGAATGGTTCAAAACATAGACAGTAAGAGGAGTCAGTTTTCTTTTACTTAAGTCGGCATTGTGCCTTTTGTGTTTAATTCCGATGCAATTTCTGTGTTTCATCGTCAATAAGAAGGACAGAGGGATACAGTAAACCTGAAGTGAAGCATCGGAATCTATAACTAGTGTCACAGGAATGGTTCAAAACATAGACAGTGAGAAGAGTCAGTTTTCTTGTACTTAAGTCGGCATTGTGCTTTTGTATTTGATTCCGATGCAATTTCTGTGTTTCATCGTCAATAAGAAGGTCAGAGGGATACAGTAAACCTGAAGTGAAGCATCGGATCCTACAATTAGTGTCACTTGAGTGGTTCAAATCATAGGCAGTAAGAAGAGTCAGTTTTCCAGTATCTAAATCAGCATTGTGCCTTTTGTATTAATTTTTGATGCAATTTCTGTGTTTCATCGTCAATAAGAAGGTCAGAGGGATACAGTAAACCTGAAGTGAACCATCGGAATCTATAACTAGTGTCACAGGATTGGTTCAAAGCATTGACAGTAAGAAGAGTCAGTTTTCTTGTACTTAAGTCGGCATTGTGCCATTTGTATTTAATTCCGATGCAATTTCTGTGTTTCATCGTCAATACGAAGGTCAGAGGGATACAGTAAACATGAAGTGAAGCATCGGAATCTATAACTGGTGTCACAGGAATGGTTCAAAACATAGACAGTAAGAGGAGTCAGTTTTCTTGTACTTAAGTCGGCATTGTGCCTTTTGTATTTAATTCCGATGCAATTTCTGTGTTTCATCGTCAATAAGAAGGTCAGAGGGATGCAGTAAACCTGAAGTGAAGCATCGGAATCTATAATTAGTGTCACTTGAGTGGTTCAAATCATAGACAGTAAGAAGAGTCAGTTTTCCAGTATTTAAATAAGCATTGTGCCTTTTGTATTTAATTTTGATGCAATTTCTGTGTTTCATCGTCAATAAGAAGGTCAGAGGGATACAGTAAACCTGAAGTGAAGCATCGGAATCTATAACTACTGTCACAGGAATGGTTCAAAACATAGACAGTAAGAAGAGTCAGTTTTATGGTACTTAAGTCGGCATTGTGCCTTTTGTATTCAATTCCGCTGGAATTTCAGTGTTTGATCGTCAATAAGAAGGTCAGAGGGATACAGTGAACCTGACGTGAAGCATCGGAATCTATAACTAGTGTAACAGGATTGGTTCAAAGCATAGACAGTAAGAAGAGTCAGTTTTCTTGCACTTAAGTCGGCTTTGTGCCATTTGTATTTAATTCCGATGCAATTTCTATGTTTCATCGTCAATACGAAGGTCAGAGGGATACAGTAAACATGAAGTGAAGCATCGGAATCTATACCTGGTGTCACAGGAATGGTTCAAAACATAGACAGTAAGAGGAGTCAGATTTCTTGTACTTAAGTCGGCATTGTGCCTTTTGTATTTGATTCCGATGCAATTTCTGTGTTTCATCGTCAATAAGAAGGTCAGAGGGATACAGTAAACCTGAAGTGAAGCATCGGAATTTATTACTAGTGTCACATGAATGGTTCAAAGCATAGACAATAAGAAGAGTCAGTTTTCTTGTACTTAAGTCGGCATTGTTCCTTTTTTATTTTATCCCGTTGCTATTTCTGTGTTTCATCGTCAATAAGATGGTCAGAGGGATGCAGTAAACCGGAAGCGATCGTGTGAGACCCAACTCGCCTTATTTGTTCATGAGACCCAGAAAATATTAGATACAGGCTCCCAGGTAGATGCTATTTTTCTTGACTTCCGGAAGGCGTTCGATACAGTTCCGCACTGTCGCCTGATAAACAAAGTAAGAGCCTACGGAATATCAGACCAGCTGTGTGGCTGGATTGAAGAGTTTTTAGCAAACAGAACACAGCATGTTGTTATCAATGGAGAGACGTCTACAGACGTTAAAGTAACCTCTGGCGTGCCACAGGGGAGTGTTATGGGACCATTGCTTTTCACAATATATATAAATGACTTAGTAGATGGTGTCGGAAGTTCCATGCGGCTTTTCGCGGATGATGCTGTAGTATACAGAGAAGTTGCTGCATTAGAAAATTGTAGCGAAATACAGGAAGATCTGCAGCGGATAGGCACTTGGTGCAGGGAGTGGCAACTGACCCTTAACATAGACAAATGTAATGTATTGCGAATACATAGAAAGAAGGATCCTTTATTGTATGATTATATGATAGCGGAACAAACACTGGTAGCAGTTACTTCTGTAAAATATCTGGGAGTATGCGTACGGAACGATTTGAAGTGGAATGATCATATAAAACTAATTGTTGGTAAGGCGGGTACCAGGTTGAGATTCATTGGGAGAGTGCTTAGAAAATGTAGTCCATCAACAAAGGAGGTGGCTTACAAAACACTCGTTCGACCTATACTTGAGTATTGCTCATCAGTGTGGGATCCGTACCAGGTCGGGTTGACGGAGGAGATAGAGAAGATCCAAAGAAGAGCGGCGCGTTTCGTCACTGGGTTATTTGGTAACCGTGATAGCGTTACGGAGATGTTTAATAAACTCAAGTGGCAGACTCTGCAAGAGAGGCGCTCTGCATCGCGGTGTAGCTTGCTCGCCAGGTTTCGAGAGGGTGCGTTTCTGGATGAGGTATCGAATATATTGCTTCCCCCTACTTATACTTCCCGAGGAGATCACGAATGTAAAATTAGAGAGATTAGAGCGCGCACGGAGGCTTTCAGACAGTCGTTCTTCCCGCGAACCATACGCGACTGGAACAGGAAAGGGAGGTAATGACAGTGGCACGTAAAGTGCCCTCCGCCACACACCGTTGGGTGGCTTGCGGAGTATCAATGTAGATGTAGATGTAGATCGGAATCTATAACTAGTGTCACAGAATGCTTCAAACATAGACAGTAAGAAGAGTCAGTTTTCTTGTACTTAAGTCGGCATTGTGCCTTTTGTATTTAATTCCGATGCAATTTCTGTGTTTCATCGTCAATAAGAATGTCAGAGGGATACAGTAAACCTGAAGTGAAGCATCGGAATCTATAACTGGTGTCACAGGAATGGTTCAAAACATAGACAGTAAGAGGAGTCAGTTTTCTTGTACTTAAGTCGGCATTGTGCCTTTTGTATTTAAATCCGATGCAATTTCAGTGTTTAATCGTCAATAAGAAGGTCAGAGGGATGCAGTAAACCTGAAGTAAAGCATCGGAATCTATAATTAGTGTCACTTGAGTGGTTCAAATCATAGACAGTAAGAAGAGTCAGTTTTCCAGTATTTGAATCAGCATTGTGCCTTTTGTATTTAATTTTGATGCAATTTTTGTGTTTCATCGTCAATAAGAAGGTCAGAGGGATACAGTAGACCTGAAGTGAAGCATCGGAATCTATAACTACTGTCACAGGAATGGTTCAAATCATAGACAGTAAGAAGAGTCAGTTTTATGGTACTTAAGTCGGCATTGTGCCTTTTGAATTCAATTCCGATGGAATTTCAGTGTTTCATCGTCAATAAGAAGGTCAGAGGGATACAGTGAACCTGACGTGAAGCATCGGAATCTATAACTAGTGTCACAGGATTGGTTCAAAGCATAGACAGTAAGAGGAGTCAGTTTTCTTGCACTTAAGTCGGCTTTGTGCCATTTGTATTTGATTCCGATGCAATTTCTATGTTTCATCGTCAATACGAAGGTCAGAGGGATACAGTGAACCTGAAGTGAAGCATCGGAATCTATAACTAGTGTCACAGGATTGGTTCAAAGCATAGACAGTAAGAAGAGTCAGTTTTCTTGTACTGAAGTCGGCATTGTTCCTTTTGTATTTAATTCCGATGCAATTTCTGTGTTTCATCGTCAATAAGAAGGTCAGAGAGATACAGTAAACCTGAAGTGAAGCATCGGAATCTATAATTAGTGTCACTTGAGTTGTTCAAAACATAGACAGTAAGAAGAAACAGTTTTCCAGTATTTAAATCAACATTGTGCCTTTTGTATTTAATTTTGATGCAATTTCTGTGTTTCATCGTCAATAAGAAGGTCAGAGGGATACAGTAAACCAGAAGTGAAGCATCGGAATCTATAACTAGTGTCACAGGATTGGTTCAAAGCATAGACAATAAGAAGAGTCAGTTTTCTTGTACTTAAGTCGTCATTGTGCCATTTGTATTTAATTCCGATGCAATTTCTGTGTTTCATCGTCAATACGAAGGTCAGAGTGATACAGTAAACATGAAGTGAAGCATCGGAATCTGTAACTGGTGTCACAGGAATGGTTCAAACATAGACAGTAAGAGGAGTCAGTTTTCTTGTACTTAAGTCGGCATTGTGCCTTTTGTATTTAATTCCGATGCAATTTCTGTGTTTCATCGTCAATAAGAAGGTCAGAGGGATACAGTAAACCTGAAGTGAAGCATCGGAATCTATAACTAGTGTCACAGGAATGGTTCAAAACATAGACAGTGAGAAGAGTCAGTTTTCTTGTACTGAAGTCGGCATTATGCCTTTTGTATTTGATTCCGATGCAATTTCTGTGTTTCATCGTCAATAAGAAGGTCAGAGGGATACAGTAAACCTGAAGTGAAGCATCGGAATCTATAATTAGTGTCACTTGAGTGGTTCAAATCATAGACAGTAAGAAGAGTCAGTTTTCCAGTATTTAAATCAGCATTGTGCATTTTGTATTTAATTTTGATGCAATTTCTGTGTTTCATCGTCAATAAGAAGGTCAGAGGGATACAGTAAACCTGAAGTGAAGCATCGGAATCTATAACTAGTGTCACAGGATTGGTTCAAAGCATAGACAGTAAGAAGAGTCAGTTTTCTTAAACCTAAGTCGGCATTGTGCAATTTGTATTTAATTCCGATGCATTTTCTGTGTTTCATCGTCAATACGAAGGTCAGAGGGATACAGTAAACATGAAGTGAAGCATCGGAATCTATAACTGGTGTCACAGGAATGGTTCAAAACATAGACAGTAAGAGGAGTCAGTTTTCTTGTACTTAAGTCGGCATTGTGCCTTTTGTATTTAATTCCGATGCAATTTCTGTGTTTCATCGTCAATAAGACGGTCAGAGGGATACAGTAAACCTGAAGTGAAGCATCGGAATCTATAACTAGTGTCACATGAATGGTTCAAAGCATAGACAGTAAGAAGAGTCAGTTTTCTTGTACTTAAGTCGGCATTGTGCCTTTTTTATTTTATCCCGTTGCTATTTCTGTGTTTCATCGTCAATAAGATGGTCAGAGGGATACAGTAAACCGGAAGTGAAGCATCGGAATCTATAACTAGTGTCACAGGAATGCTTCAAACATACACAGTAAGAAGAGTCAGTTTTCTTGTACTTAAGTCGGCATTGTGCCTTTTGTATCTAATTCCGTTACAATTTCTGTGTTTCATCGTCAATAAGAATGTCAGAGGGATACAGTAAACCTGAAGTGAAGCATCGGAATCTATAACTAGTGTCACAGGAATGGTTCAAAACATAGACAGTAAGAAGAGTCAGTTTTATTGTACTTAAGTCGGCATTGTGCCTTTTGTATTTAATTCCGGTGGAACTTCAGTGTTTTATCGTCAATACGATGGTCAGAGGGATACAGTGAACCTGAAGTGAAGCATCGGAATCTATAACTAGTGTCACAGGATTGGTTCAAAGCATAGACAGTAAGAAGAGTCAGTTTTCTTGTACTTAAGTCGTCATTGTGCCATTTGTATTTAATTCCGATGCAATTCTGTGTTTCATCGTCAATACGAAGGTCAGAGTGATACAGTAAACATGAGTGAAGCATCGGAATCTATAACTGGTGTCACAGGAATGGTTCAAACATAGACAGTAAGAGGAGTCAGTTTTCTTGTACTTAAGTCGGCATTGTGCCTTTTGTATTTAATTCCGATGCAATTTCTGTGTTTCATCGTCAATAAGAAGGTCAGAGGGATACAGTAAACCTGAAGTGAAGCATCGGAATCTATAACTAGTGTCACAGGAATGGTTCAAAACATAGACAGTGAGAAGAGTCAGTTTTCTTGTACTGAAGTCGCATTATGCCTTTTGTATTTGATTCCGATGCAATTTCTGTGTTTCATCGTCAATAAGAAGGTCAGAGGGATACAGTAATCCTGAAGTGAAGCATCGGAATCTATAATTAGTGTCACTTGAGTGGTTCAAATCATAGACAGTAAGAAGAGTCAGTTTTCCAGTATTTAAATCAGCATTGTGCATTTTGTATTTAATTTTGATGCAATTTCTGTGTTTCATCGTCAATAAGAAGGTCAGAGGGATACAGTAAACCTGAAGTGAAGCATCGGAATCTATAACTAGTGTCACAGGATTGGTTCAAAGCATAGACAGTAAGAAGACTCAGTTTTCTTAAACCTAAGTCGGCATTGTGCAATTTGTATTTAATTCCGATGCATTTTCTGTGTTTCATCGTCAATACGAAGGTCAGAGGGATACAGTAAACATGAAGTGAAGCATCGGAATCTATAACTGGTGTCACAGGAATGGTTCAAAACATAGACAGTAAGAGGAGTCAGTTTTCTTGTACTTAAGTCGGCATTGTGCCTTTTGTATTTAATTCCGATGCAATTTCTGTGTTTCATCGTCAATAAGACGGTCAGAGGGATACAGTAAACCTGAAGTGAAGCATCGGAATCTATAACTAGTGTCACATGAATGGTTCAAAGCATAGACAGTAAGAAGAGTCAGTTTTCTTGTACTTAAGTCGGCATTGTGCCTTTTTTATTTATCCCGTTGCTATTTCTGTGTTTCATCGTCAATAAGATGGTCAGAGGGATACAGTAAACCGGAAGTGAAGCATCGGAATCTATAACTAGTGTCACAGGAATGCTTCAAACATACACAGTAAGAAGAGTCAGTTTTCTTGTACTTAAGTCGGCATTGTGCCTTTTGTATTTAATTCCGATGCAATTTTTGTGTTTCATCGTCAACAAGAATGTCAGAGGGATACAGTAAACCTGAAGTGAAGCATCGGAATCTATAACTAGTGTCACGGGAATGGTTCAAAACATAGACAGTAAGAAGAGTCAATTTTATTGTACTTAAGTCGGCATTGTGCCTTTTGAATGTAATTCCGATGGAATTTCAGTGTTTTATCGTCAATAAGAAGGTCAGAGGGATACAGTGAACCTGAAGTGAAGCATCGGAATCTATAACTAGTGTCACAGGATTGGTTCAAAGCATAGACAGTAAGAAGAGTCAGTTTTCTTGTACTGAAGTCGGCATTGTGCCTATTGTATTTAATTCCGATGCAATTTCTGTGTTTCATCGTCACAACGAAGGTCATAGGGATACAGTAAACATGAAGTGAAGCATCGGAATCTATAACTGGTGTCACAGGAATGGTTCAAAGCATGGACAGTAAGAGGAGTCAGTTTTCTTGTACTTAAGTCGGCATTGTCGGTTTTTTATTTTATTCCGATGTTATTTATGTGTTTCATCGTCAATAAGATGGTCAGAGGGATACAGTAAACCAGAAGTGAAGCATCGGAATCTATAATTAGTGTCACAGGAATGGTTCAAAACATAGACAGTAAGAAGAGTCAGTTTTCTTGTACTTAAGTCGGCATTGTGCCTTTTGTATTTAATTCCGATGCAATTTCTGTGTTTCATCGTCAATAAAAAGGTTAGAGGCATACAGAAAACCTGAAGTGAAGCATCGGATTTTATAACTAGTGTCACAGGAACGGTTCAAACATAGACAGTAAGAAGAGTCAGTTTTCTTGTACTTAAGTCAGCATTGTGCCTTTTGTATTTAATTCCTATGGAATTTCAGTGCTTCATCGTCAATAAGAAGGTCAGGGGGATACAGTGAACCTGAAGTGAAGCATCGGAATCTATAACTATTGTCACAGGAATGGTTCAAAATATAGACAGTAAGAAGAGTCAGTTTTCTTGTACTTAAGTCGGCATTGTGCCTTTTGTATTTAATTCGGATGCAATTTCTGTGGTTCATCGTCAATAAGAAGGTCAGAGGGATACAGTAAACCTGAAGTGAAGCATCGGAATCTATAACTAGTGTCACAGGAATGGTTCAAAACATAGATAGTAAGAAGAGTCAGTTTTATAGTTCTTAAGTCGGCGTTGTGCCTTTTGTATTCAATTCCGATGGAATTTCAGTGTTTCATCGTCAATAAGAAGGTCAGAGGGATACAGTGAACCTGAAGTGAAGCATCGGAATCTATAACTAGTGTCACAGGATTGTTTCAAAGCATAGACAGTAAGAAGAGTCAGTTTTCTCGTACTTAAGTCGGCATTGTGCCATTTGTATTTAATTCCGATTCAATTTCTGTGTTTCATCGTCAATAAGAAGGTCAGAGGGATACAGTAAACATGAAGTGAAGCATCGGAATCTGTAACTAGTGTCACAGAATGGTTCAATTCATAGACAGTAAGAAGAGTCTGTTTTCTTGTACTTAAGTCGGCATTGTGAGTTTTGAATTTAAGTCCGATGGAATTTCTGTGTTTCATCGTCAATAAGAAGGTCAGAGGAATACAGTAAACCTGAAGTGAAGCATCGGAATCTATAACTAGTGTCACAGGAATGGTTCAAATCAAAGACAGTAAGAAAAGTCAGTTTTCTTGTACTTAAGTCGGCATTGTGCTTTTTAAATTTATTTCCGATGCAATTTCTGTGTTTCATCGTCAATAAGAAGGTCAGAGGGATACAGTAAACCTGAAGTGAAGCATCGGAATCTATAATTAGTGTCACATGAATTGTTCAAAACATAGACAGTAAGGAGAGTCAGTCTTCTTGTACTTAAGTTGGCATTGTTCCTCTTGCATTTAATTCCGATGCAATTTCGGTGTTTCATCGTCAATAAGAAGGTCCGAGGGATACAGTGAACCTGAAGTGAAGCATCGGAATCTTTAACTAGTGTCCCAGGATTGGTTCAATACATAGACAGTAAGAAGAGTCAGTTTTCTTGTACTTAAGTCGGCATTGTGCCTTTTGTATTTGATTCCGATGCAATTTCTGTGTTTCATCGTCAATAAGAAGGTCAGAGGGATACAGTAAACCTGAAGTGAAGCATCGGAATCTATAATTAGTGTCACTTGAGTGGTTCAAATCATAGACAGTAAGAAGAGTCAGTTTTCCAGTATTTAAATCAGCATTGTGCCTTTTGTATCTAATTTTGATGCAATTTCTGTGTTTCATCGTCAATAAGAAGGTCAGAGGGATACAGTAAACCTGAAGTGAAGCATCGGAATCTATAACTAGTGTCACAGGATTGGTTCAAAGCATAGACAGTAAGAAGAGTCAGTTTTCTTGTACTTAAGTCGGCATTGTGCCATTTGTATTTAATTCCGATGCAATTTCTGTGTTTCATCGTCAATACGAAGGTCAGAGGGATACAGTAAACATGAAGTAAAGCATCGGAATCTATAACTGGTGTCACAGGAATGGTTCGAAACATAGACAGTAAGAGGAGTCAGTTTTCTTGTACTTAAGTCGGCATTGTGAGTTTTGTATTTAATTCCGATGCAATTTCTGTGTTTCATCGTCAATATGAAGGTCAGTGGGATACAGTAAACCTGAAGTGAAGCATCGGAATCTATAATTAGTGTCACTTGAGTGGTTCAAATCATAGACAGTAAGAAGAGTCAGTTTCCAGTATTTAAATCAGCATTGTGCCTTTTGTATTTAATTTTGATGCAATTTCTGTGTTTCATCGTCAATAATAAGGTCAGAGGGATACAGTAAACCTGAAGTGAAGCATCGGAATCTATAACTACTGTCACAGGAATGGTTCAAAACATAGACAGTAAGAAGAGTCAGTTTTATGGTACTTAAGTCGGCATTGTGCCTTTTGTATTTAATTCCTATGGAATTTCAGTGTTGCATCGTCAATAAGAAGGTCAGAGGGATACAGTGAACCTGAAGTGAAGCATCGGAATCTATAACTATTTTCACAGGAATGGTTCAAAATATAGCCAGTAAGAAGAGTCAGTTTTCTTGTACTTAAGTCGGCATTGTGCCTTTTTTATTTTATCCCGTTGCTATTTCTGTGTTCCATCGTCAATAAGATGGTCAGAGGGATACAGTAAACCGGAAGTGAAGCATCGGAATCTATAACTAGTGTCACAGGAATGCTTCAAACATACACAGTAAGAGGAGTCAGTTTTCTTGTACTTAAGTCGGCATTGTGCCTTTTGTATTTAATTTCGATGCAATTTCAGTGTTTCATCGTCAATAAGAATGTCAGAGGGATACAGTAAACCTGAAGTGAAGCATCGGAATCTATAACTAGTGTCACGGGAATGGTTCAAAACATAGACAGTAAGAAGAGTCAGTTTTATTGTACTTAAGTCGGCATTGTGCCTTTTGAATTTAATTCCGATGGAATTTCAGTGTTTTATCGTCAATAAGAAGGTCAGAGGGATACAGTGAACCTGAAGTGAAGCATCGGAATCTATAACTAGTGTCACAGGATTGGTTCAAAGCATAGCCAGTAAGAAGAGTCAGTTTTCTTGTACTGAAGTCGGCATTGTGCCTTTTGTATTTAATTCCGATGCAATTTCTGTGTTTCATCGTCACAACGAAGGTCATAGGGATACAGTAAACATGAAGTGAAGCATCGGAATCTATAACTGGTGTCACAGGAATGGTTCAAAACATGGACAGTAAGAGGAGTCAGTTTTCTTGTACTTAAGTCGGCATTGTGCGTTTTTTATTTTATTCCGATGTTATTTCTGTGTTTCATCGTCAATAAGATGGTCAGAGGGATACAGTAAACCGGAAGTGAAGCATCGGAATCTATAATTAGTGTCACAGGAATGGTTCAAAACATAGACAGTAAGAAGACTCAGTTTTCTTGTACTTAAGTCGGCATTGTGCCTTTTGTATTTAATTCCGATGCAATTTCTGTGTTTCATCGTCAATAAGAAGGTTAGAGGCATACAGTAAACCTGAAGTGAAGCATCGGAATCTATAACTAGTGTCACAGGAACGGTTCAAACATAGACAGTAAGAAGAGTCAGTTTTCTTGTACTTAAGTCAGCATTGTGCCTTTTGTATTTAATTCCTATGGAATTTCAGTGTTTCATCGCCAATAAGAAGGTCAGAGGGATACAGTGAACCTGAAGTGAAGCATCGGAATCTATAACTAGTGTCACAGGAATGGTTCAAAACATAGACAGTTAGAATAGTCAGTTTTCTTGTACTTAAGTCGGCATTGTGCCTTTTGTATTTAATTCCGATGCAATTTCTGTGTTTCATCGTCAATAAGAAGGTCAGAGGGATACAGTAAACCTGAAGTGAAGCATCGGAATCTAGAATTAGTGTCACTTGAGTGGTTCAAATCATAGACAGTAAGAAGAGTCAGTTTTCCAGTATTTAATTCAGCATTGTGCCTTTTGTATTTAATTTTGATGCAATTTCTGTGTTTCATCGTCAATAAGAAGGTCAGAGGGATACAGTAAACCTGAAGTGAAGCATCGGAATCTATAACTAGTATCACAGGAATGGTTGAAAACATAGATAGTAAGAAGAGTCAGTTTTATAGTACTTAAGTCGGCATTGTGCCTTTTGTATTCAATTCCGATGGAATTTCAGTGTTCATCGTCAATAAGAAGGTCAGAGGGATACAGTGAACCTGAAGTGAAGCATCGGAATCTATAACTAGTGTCACAGGATTGGTTCAAAGCATAGACAGTAAGAAGAGTCAGTTTTCTTGTATTTAAGTCGGCATTGTGCCATTTGTATTTAATTCCGATTCAATTTCTGTGTTTCATCGTCAATAAGAAGGTCAGAGGGATACAGTAATCCTGAAGTGAAGCATCGGAATCTATAACTAGTGTCACAGGAATGGTTCAAACATAGACAGTAAGAAGAGGCAGTTTTCTTGTACATAAGTCGGCATTGTGCCTTTTGAATTTAATTCCGATGCAATTTTATGTGTTTCATCGTCAATAAGGTCAGAGGGATACAGTGAACCTGAAGTGATGGATCGGAATCTATAACTAGTGTCCCAGGATTGGTTCAAATCATAGACAGTAAGAAGAGTCAGTTTTCTTGTACTTAAGTCGGTATTGTGCCTTTTGTTTTTAATTCCGATGCAATTTCTGTGTTTCATCGTCAATAAGATGGTCAGAGGGATACAGTAAATCGGAAGTGAAGCATCGGAATCTATAACTAGTGTCACAGGAATGGTTCTAACGTAGACAGTAAGAAGAGTCAGTTTTCTTGTACATAAGTCGGCATTGTTCCTTTTGTATTTAATCCGATGCAATTTCTGTGTTTCATCGTCAATACGAAGGTCAGAGGGATACAGTAAACCTGAAGTAGAGCATCGGAATCTATAACTAGTGTCACAGGAAAGGTTCAAAATCATAGACAGTAGGAAGAGTCAGTTTTCTTGTACTTAAGTCGGCATTGTGCCTTTTGTATTGTATTCCGATGCAATTTCTGTGTTTCATCGTCAATAAGAAGGTCAGAGGTATACAGTAAACCTGAAGTGAAGCATCGGAATCTATAACTAGTGTCACAGGATTGGTTCAAAGCATAGACAGTAACAAGAGTCAGTTTTCTTGTACTGAAGTCGGCATTGTGACTTTTGTATTTAATTCCGAAGCAAATTCTGTGTTTCATCGTCAATAAGAAGGTCAGAGGGATACAGTAAACCTGAAGTGAAGCATCGGAATCTATAACTAGTGTCACAAGAATGGTTCAAAACATAGACAGTAAGAAGAGTCAGTTTTCTTGTACTTAAGTCGGCATTGTGACTTTTGTATTTAATTCCGATGCAAATTCTGTGTTTCATCGTCAATAAGAAGGTCAGAGGGATACAGTAAACCTGAAGTGAAGCATCGGAATCTATAACTAGTGTCACAGGAATGGTTCAAAACATAGACAGTAAGAAGAGTCAGTTTTCTTGTACTTAAGTCGGCATTGTGCCTTTTGTATTTAATTCCGATGCAATTTCTGTCTTTCTATCGTCAATACGAAGGTCAGAGGTATAGAGTAAACATGAAGTGAAGCATCGGAATCTATAACTGGTGTCACAGGAATGGTTCAAAACATAGACAGTAAGAAGAGTCAGTTTTCTTGTACTTAAGTCGGCATTGTGCCTTTTGTACTTAATTCCGATGCAATTTCTGTCTTTCTATCGTCAATACGAAGGTCAGAGGGATAGGGTAAACATGAAGTGAAGCATCGGAATCTATAACTAGTGTCACAGGAACGGTTCAAACATAGACAGTAAGAAGAGTCCGTTTTCTTGTAAATAAGTCACCATTGTACCTTTTGTATTTAATTCCGATGCAATTTCTGTGTTTCATCGTCAATAAGAAGGTCAGAGGGATACAGTAAACCTGAAATGAAGCATCGGAATCTATAATTAGTGTCTCTTGAGTGGTTCAAATCATAGACAGTAAGAAGAGTCAGTTTTCCAGTATTTAAATCAGCATTGTGCCTTTTGTATTTAATTTTGATGCAATTTCTGTGTTTCATCGTCAATAAGAAGGTCAGAGGGATACAGTAAACCTGAAGTGAAGCATCGGAATCTATAACTAGTGTCACAGGATTGGTTCAAAGCATAGACAGTAAGAAGAGTCAGTTTTCTTGTACTTAAGTCGGCATTGTGCCATTTGTATTTAATTCCGATGCAATTTCTGTGTTTCATCGTCAATACGAAGGTCAGAGGGATACAGTAAACATGAAGTGAAGCATCGGAATCTATAACTGGGGTCACAGGAATGGTTCAAATCATAGACAGTAAGAGGAGTCAGTTTTCTTGTACTTAATTCGGCGTTGTGCCTTTTGTATTTAATTCCGATGCAATTTCTGTGTTTCATCGTCAATATGAAGGTCAGAGGGATAAAGTAAACCTGAAGTCAAGCATCGGAATCTATAACTAGAGTCACATGAATGGTTCAAAACATAGACAGTACGAAGAATCAGTTTTCATGTACCTATGTCGGCATTGTGCCTTTTTTATTTTATCCCGTTGCTATTTCTGAGTTTCATCGTCAATAAGATGGTCAGAGGGATACAGTAAACCGGAAGTGAAGCATCGGAATCTATAACTAGTGTCACAGGAATGGTTCAAACATAGACAGTAAGAAGAGTCAGTTTTATTGTACTTAAGTCGGCATTGTGCGTTTTGTATTTAATTCCGATGCAATTTCTGTGTTTCATCGTCAATAAGAAGGTCAGAGGGATACAGTGAACCCAATGTGAAGCATCGGAATCTACAACTAGTGTCACAGGAATGGTTCAATTCATAGACAGTAAGAAGGGTCTGTTTTCTTGTACTTAAGTCGGCATTGTGCCTTTTGAATTTAATTCCGATGCAATTTCTGTGTTTCATCGTCAATAAGAAGGTCAGAGGGATACAGTAAACCTGAAGTGAAGCATCTGAATCTATAATTAGTGTCACATGAATGGTTCAAAACATAGACAGTAAGAAGAGTCAGTATTCTTGTACTTAAGTCGGCATTGTGCCTTTTGTATTTTATCCGATGCAATTTCTGTGATTCATCGTCAATAAGAAGGTCGGAGGGATACGGCAAACCTGAAGTGAAGCATCGGAAACTATAACTAGTGTCACAGGATTGGTTCAAAACATAGACAGTAAGAAGAGTCAGTTATCTTGTACTTAAGTCGGCATTGTGCCTTTTGTATTTAATTCCGAAGCAATTTCTATGATTCATCGTCAATAGGAACGTCAGAGGCATACAGTAAACCTGAAGTAAAGCATCGGAATCTATAACGAGTTTCATATGAATGGTTCAAATCATAGACAGTAAGAAGAGTCAGTTTTCTGGTACTCAAGTCAGCATTGTGCCTTTTGTATTTAATTCCGACGGAATTTTGGTGTTTCAGCGTCAATAAGAAGGTCAGAGAGATACAGTGAAACTGAAGTGAAGAATCGGAATCTATAACTAGTGTCACAGGAAAGGTTCAAAGTATAGCCAGTAAGTAGGGTCAGTTTTCTTGTACTTAAGTCGGCATTGTGCCTTTTGTATTTAATTCCGATGCAATTTCTGTGTTTCATCGTCAATAAGGGGGTCAGAGGAATAGAGTAAACCTGAAGTGAAGCATCGGAATCTATAATTAGTGTCACATGAATGGTTCAAATCATAGACAGTAAGAAGAGTCAGTTTTCCTGTATTTAAATCAGCATTGTGCCTTTTGTATTTAATTTCGATGTAATTTCTGTAATTCATCGTCAATAACAAGGTCAGAGAGATACAGAAAACTTGAAGTCAAGCATCGGAATCTATAACTAGTGTCACAGGAATGGTTCAAAACATAGACAGTAAGAAGAGTCAGTTTTCTTGTACTGAAATCGGGATTATGCCTTTTGTATTTAATTCCGATGCAAATTCTCTGTTTCCTCGTCAATAAGAAGGTCAGAGGTATACAGTAAACCTGAATTGAAGCATCGGAATCTATAACTAGTGGCACAGGAATGGTTCAAAACATAGACAGTAAGAAGAGTCAGTATTCTTGTACTTAAGTCGGCATTGTGACTTTTGTATTTAATTCCTATGCAAATTCTGTGTTTCATCGTCAATAAGAAGGTCAGAGGGATACAGTAAACCTGAAGTGAAGCATCGGAATCTATAACTAGTGTCACAGGAATGGTTCAAAACATAGACAGTAAGAAGAGTCAGTTTTATTGTACTTAAGTCGGCATTGTGCCTTTTGTATTTAATTCCGATGGAATTTCAGTGTTTTATCGTCAATAAGAAGGTCAGAGGGATACAGTGAACCTGAAGTGAAGCATCGGAATCTATAACTAGTGTCACAGTATTGGTTCAAAACATAGACAGTAAGTACAGTCAGTTTTCTTGTACTGAAGTCGGCATTGTGCCTTTTGTATTTAATTCCGATGCAATTTCTGTGTTTCTATCGTCAATACGTAGGTCAGAGGGATAGAGTAAACATGAAGTGAAGCATCGGAATCTATAACTGGTGTCACAGGAATGGTTCAAAACATAGACAGTAAGAAGAGTCAGTTTTCTTGTACTTAAGTCGGCATTGTGACTTTTGTATTTAATTCCGATGCAATTTCTGTGTTTCATCGTCAATAAGAAGGTTAGAGGCATACAGTAAACCTGAAGTGCAGCATCGGAATCTATAACTAGTGTCACAGGAACGGTTCAAACATAGACAGTAAGAAGAGTCAGTTTTCTTGTACTTAAGTCAGCATTGTGCCTTTTGTATTTAATTCCGATGCAATTTCTGTGTTTCATCGTCAATAAGAAGGCAGAGGGATACAGTAAACCTGAAGTGGAGCATCGGAATCTATAATTAGTGTCTATTGAGTGGTTCAAATCATAGACAGTAAGAAGAGTCAGTTTTCCAGTATTTAAATCAGCATTGTGCCTTTTGTATTTAATTTTGATGCAATTTCTGTGTTTCATCGTCAATAAGAAGGTCAGAGGGATACAGTAAACCTGAAGTGAAGCATCGGAATCTATAACTAGTGTCACAGGATTGGTTCAAAGCATAGACAGTAAGAAGAGTCAGTTTTCTTGTACTTATGTCGGCATTGTGCCATTTGTATTTAATTCCGATGCAATTTCTGTGTTTCATCGTCAATACGAAGGTCAGAGGGATACAGTAAACATGAAGTCAAGCATCGGAATCTATAACTGGGGTCACAGGAATGGTTCAAATCATAGACAGTAAGAGGAGTCAGTTTTCTTGTACTTAATTCGGCATTGTGCCTTTTGTATTTAATTCCGATGCAATTTCTGTGTTTCATCGTCAATAAGAAGGTCAGAGGGATACAGTAAACCTGAAGTGAAGCATCGGAATCTATAACTAGTGTCACATGAATGGTTCAAAACATAGACAGTAAGAAGAGTCAGTATTCTTGTACTTAAGTCGGCATTGTGCCTTTTGTATTTTATCCGATGCAATTTCTGTGTTTCATCGTCAATAAGAAGGTCGGAGGGATACGGCAAACCTGAAGTGAAGCATCGGAAACTATAACTAGTGTCACAGGAATGGTTCAAAACATAGACAGTAAGAAGAGTCAGTTATCTTGTACTTAAGTCGGCATTGTGCCTTTTGTATTTAATTCCGAAGCAATTTCTATGTTTCATCGTCAATAGGAACGTCAGAGGGATACAGTAAAACTGAAGTAAAGCATCGGAATCTATAACGAGTTTCATATGAATGGTTCAAAACATAGACAGTAAGAAGAGTCAGTTTTCTGGTACTCAAGTCAGCATTGTGCCTTTTGTATTTAATTCCGACGGAATTTTGGTGTTTCAGCGTCAATAAGAAGGTCAGAGAGATACAGTGAACCTGAAGTGAAGAATCGGAATCTATAACTAGTGTCACAGGAATGGTTCAAAGTATAGCCAGTAAGTAGGGTCATTTTTCTTGTACTTAAGTCGGCATTGTGCCTTTTGTATTTAATTCCGATGCAATTTCTGTGTTTCATCGTCAATAAGGAGGTCAGAGGAATAGAGTAAACCTGAAGTGAAGCAGCGAAATCTATAACTAGTGTCACAGGAATGGTTCAAAACATAGACAGTAAGAAGAGTCAGTTTTCTTGTACTTAAGTCGGCATTGTGCATTTTTTATGTAACTCCGATGCAATTTCTGTGTTTCATCGTCAATAAGAAGGTCAGAGGCATACAGTAAACCTGAAGTGAAGCATCGGAATCAATAATTAGTGTCACATGAATGGTTTAAATCATAGACAGTAAGAAGAGTCAGTTTTCCTGTATTTAAATCAGCATTGTGCCTTTTGTATTTAATTTCGATGCAATTTCTGTGTTTCATCGTCAATAAGAAGGTCAGAGGGATACAGTAAACCTGAAGTGAAGCATCGGAATCTATAACTAGTGTCACAGGATTGGTTCAAAGCATAGACAGTAAGAAGAGTCAGTTTTCTTGTACTTAAGTCGGCATTGTGCCATTTGTATTTAATTCCGATGCAATTTCTGTGTTTCATCGTCAATACGAAGGTCAGAGGGATACAGTAAACATGAAGTGAAGCATCGGAATCTATAACTGGGGTCACAGGAATGGTTCAAATCATAGACAGTAAGAGGAGTCAGTTTTCTTGTACTTAATTCGGCATTGTGCCTTTTGTATTTAATTCCGATGCAATTTCTGTGTTTCATCGTCAATAAGAAGGTCAGAGGGATACAGTAAACCTGAAGTCAAGCATCGGAATCTATAACTAGTGTCACATGAATGGTTCAAAACATAGACAGTACGAAGAGTCAGTTTTCATGTACCTATGTCGGCATTGTGCCTTTTTTATTATATCCCGTTGCTATTTCTGAGTTTCATCGTCAATAAGATTGTCAGAGGGATACAGTAAACCGGAAGTGAAGCATCGGAATCTATAACTAGTGTCACAGGAATGGTTCAAACATAGACAGTAAGAAGAGTCAGTTTTATTGTACTTAAGTCGGCATTGTGCCTTTTGTATTTAATTCCGATGCAATTTCTGTGTTTCATCGTAAATAAGAAGGTCAGAGGGATACAATGAACCCGATGTGAAGCATCGGAATCTACAACTAGTGTCACAGGAATGGTTCAATTCATAGACAGTAAGAAGAGTCTGTTTTCTTGTACTTAGGTCGGCATTGTGCCTTTTGAATTTAATTCCGATGCAATTTCTGTGTTTCATCGTCAATAAGAAGGTCAGAGGGATACAGTAAACCTGAAGTGAAGCATCTGAATCTATAATTAGTGTCACATGAATGGTTCAAAACATAGACAGTAAGAAGAGTCAGTATTCTTGTACTTAAGTCGGCATTGTGCCTTTTGTATTTTATCCGATGCAATTTCTGTGTTTCATCGTCAATAAGAAGGTCGGAGGGATACGGCAAACCTGAAGTGAAGCATCGGAAACTATAACTAGTGTCACAGGAATGGTTCAAAGCATAGACAGTAAGAAGAGTCAGTTATCTTGTACTTAAGTCGGCATTGTGCCTTTTGTATTTAATTCCGAAGCTATTTCTATGTTTCATCGTCAATAGGAATGTCAGAGGGATACAGTAAAACTGAAGTAAAGCATCGGAATCTATAACGAGTTTCATATGAATGGTTCAAAACATAGACAGTAAGAAGAGTCAGTTTTCTGGTACTCAAGTCAGCATTGTGCCTTTTGTATTTAATTCCGACGGAATTTTGGTGTTTCAGCGTCAATAAGAAGGTCAGAGAGATACAGTGAACCTGAAGTGAAGAATCGGAATCTATAACTAGTGTCACAGGAATGGTTCAAAGTATAGCCAGTAAGTAGGGTCATTTTTCTTGTACTTAAGTCGGCATTGTGCCTTTTGTATTTAATTCTGATGCAATTTCTGTGTTGCATCGTCAATAAGGAGGTCAGAGGAATAGAGTAAACCTGAAGTGAAGCAGCGAAATCTATAACTAGTGTCACAGGAATGGTTCAAAACATAGACAGTAAGAAGAGTCAGTTTTCTTGTACTTAAGTCGGCATTGTGCATTTTTTATGTAACTCCGATGCAATTTCTGTGTTTCATCGTCAATAAGAAGGTCAGAGGCATACAGTAAACCTGAAGTGAAGCATCGGAATCTATAATTAGTGTCACATGAATGGTTTAAATCATAGACAGTAAGAAGAGTCAGTTTTCCTGTATTTAAATCAGCATTGTGCCTTTTGTATTTAATTTCGATGTAATTTCTGTAATTCATCGTCAATAACAAGGTCAGAGACATACAGTAAACTTGAAGTCAAGCATCGGAATCTATAACTAGTGTCACAGGAATGGTTCAAAACATAGACAGTAAGAAGAGTCAGTTTTCTTGTACTTAAGTCGGGATTATGCCTTTTGTATTTAATTCCGATGCAAATTCTCTGTTTCATCGTCAATAAGAAGGTCAGAGGGATACAGAAAACCTGAAGTGAAGCATCGGAATCCATAACTAGTGTCACAGGAATGGTTCAAAACATAGACAGTAAGAAGAGTCAGTTTTATTGTACTTAAGTCGGAATTGTGCCTTTTGTATTTAATTCCGATGGAATTTGAGTGTTTTATCGTCAATAAGAAGGTCAGAGGGATACAGTGAACCTGAAGTGAAGCATCGGAATCTATAACTAGTGTCACAGGATTGGTTCAAAGCATAGACAGTAAGAAGAGTCAGTTTTCTTGTACTTAAGACGGCATTGTGACTTTTATATTTAATTCCGATGCACTATCTGTGTTTCATCCTCAATACGAAGGTCAGAGGGATACAGTAAACATGAGGTGAAGCATCGGAATCTATAACTGGTGTCACAGGAATGGTTCAAAACACAGACAGTAAGAGGAGTCTGTTTTCTTGTACTTAAGTCGGCATTGTGCCTTTTGTATTTAAATCCGATGCAATTTCTGTGTTTCATTGTCAATAAGAAGGTCAGAATGATACAGTAAACCTGAAGTGAAGCATCGGAATCTATAACTAGTGTCACAGGAACGGTTCAAACATAGACAGTAAGAAGAGTCAGTTTTCTTGTACTTAAGTCAGCATTGTGCCTTTTGTATTTAATTCCTATGGAATTTCGGTGTTTCATCGTCAATAAGAAGGTCAGAGGGATACAGTGAACCTGAAGTGAAACATAGGAATCTATAACTAGTGTCACAGGAATGGTTCAAAATATAGCCAGTAAGAAGAGCCAGTTTTCTTGTACTTAAGTCGGCATTGTGCCTTTTGTATTTAATTCCGATGCAATTTCTGTGTTTCATCGTCAATAAGAAGATCAGAGGAATACAGTAAACCTGAAGTGAAGCATCGGAATCTATAACTAGTGTCACAGGAATTGTTTAAAACATAGACAGTAAGAAGAGTCAGTTTTCTTGTACTTAAGTCGGTATTGTGCCTTTTGTATTTAATTCCGATGCAATTTCTGTGTTTCATCGTCAATAAGAAGGTCAGAGGGATACAGTACACCTGAAGTGAAGCATCGGAATCTATAATTTGTGGCACATGAATGGTTCAAATCATAGACAGTAAGAAGAGTCAGTTTTCCTGTATTTTAATCAGCATTGTGCCTTTTGTATTTAATTTCGATGCAATTTCTGTGTTTCATCGTCAATAAGAAGGTCACAGGGATACAGTAAACCTGAAGTGAAGCATCGGAATCTATAACTAGTGTCACTGGAATGGTTCAAAGCATAGACAGTAAGAAGAGTCAGTTTTCTTGTACTTAAGTCGGGATTATGCCTTTGGTATTTAATTCCGATGCAAATTCTCTGTTTCATCCTCAATACGAAGGTCAGAGGGATACAGTAAACATGAAGTGAAGCATCGGAATCTATAACTGGTGTCACAGGAATGGTTCAAAACATAGACAGTAAGAGGAGTCTGTTTTCTAGTACTTAAGTCGGCATTGTGCCTTTTGTATTTAAATCCGATGCAATTTCTGTGTTTCATTGTCAATAAGAAGGTCAGAGGGATACAGTAAACCTGAAGTGAAGCATCGGAATCTATAACTAGTGTCACAGGAACGGTTCAAACATAGACAGTAAGAAGAGTCAGTTTTCTTGTACTTAAGTCAGCATTGTGCCTTTTGTATTTAATTCCTATGGAATTTCAGTGTTTCATCGTCAATAAGAAGGTCAGAGGGATACAGTGAACCTGAAGTGAAGCATAGGAATCTATAACTAGTGTCACAGGAATGGTTCAAAATATAGCCAGTAAGAAGAGCCAGTTTTCTTGTACTTAACTCGGCATTGTGCCTTTTGTGTTTAATTCCGATGTAATTTCTGTGTTTCATCGTCAATAAGAAGGTCAGATGGATACAGTACACCTGAAGTGAAGCATCGGAATCTATAATTTGTGGCACATGAATGGTTCAAATCATAGACAGTAAGAAGAGTCAGTTTTCCTGTATTTTAATCAGCATTGTGCCTTTTGTATTTAATTTCGATGCAATTTCTGTGTTTCATCGTCAATAAGAAGGTCACAGGGATACAGTAAACCTGAAGTGAAGCATCGGAATCTATAACTAGTGTCACAGGAATGGTTCAAACATAGACAGTAAGAAGAGTCAGTTTTCTTGTACTTAAGTCGGGATTATGCCTTTTGTATTTAATTCCGATGCAAATTCTGTGTTTCATCGTCAATAAGAAGGTCAGAGGTATACAGTAAACCTGAAGAGAAGCATCGGAATCTATAACTAGTGTCACAGGAATGGTTCAAAACATAGACAGTAAGAAGAGTCAGTTTTATAGTACTTAAGTCGGCATTGTGCCTTTTGTATTTAATTCCGATTGAATTTCAGTGTTTCATCGTCAATAAGAGGGTCAGAGGGATACAGTGAACCTGAGGTGAAGCATCGGAATCTATAACTAGTGTCACGGGATTGGTTCAAACCATAGACAGTAAGAAGAGTCAGTTTTCTTGCACTTAAGTCGGCATTGTGCCATTTATATTTATTTCCGATGCAATATCTGTGTTCCATCGTCAATACGAAGGTCAGAGGGATACAGTAAACATGAAGTGAAGCATCGGAATCTATAACTGGTGTCACAGGAATGGTTCAACACATAGACAGTAAGAGGAGTCAGTTTTCTTGTACTTAAGTCGGCATTGTGCCTTTTGTAGTTAATTCCGATGCAATTTCTGTGTTTCATCGTCAATAAGAAGGTCAGAGGGATACCGTAAACCTGAAGTGAAGCATCGGAATCCTTAACTAGTGTCACAGGAATGGTTCAAAACCATAGACAGTAAGAAGAGTCAGTATTCTTGTACTTAAGTCGGCATTGTGCCTTTTGTATTTAATTCCGAAGCAAATTCTGTGTTTCATCGTCAATAGGAGGTCAGAGGGATACAGTAAACCTGAAGCAAAGCATCGGAATCTATAACTATTGTCACAGGAACGGTTCAAACTCAGACAGTAAGAAGAGTCAGTTTTCTTGTACTTAAGTCAGCATTGTGCCTTCTGTATTTAATTCCTATGGAATTTCAGTGTTTCATCGTCAATAAGATGGTCAGAGGGATATAGTGAACCTGAAGTAAAGCATCGGAATCTATAACTAGTGTCACAGGAATGGTTCAAAATATAGCCAGTAAGAAGAGTCAGTTTTCTTGTACTTAAGTCGGCATTGTGCATTTTGTATTTAATTCCGATGCAATTTCTGTGTTTCATCGTCAATTAGAAGGTCAGAGGAATACAGTAAACCTGAAGTGAAGCATCGGAATCTATAACTAGTGTCACAGGAATGGTTCAAAACATAGACAGTAAGAAGAGTCAGTTTTCTTGTACTTAAGTCAGCATTGTGCCTTTTGTATTTAATTCCGATGCAATTTCTGTGTTTCATCGTCAATAAGAAGGTCAGAGGGATACAGTAAACCTGAAGTGAAGCATCGGAATCTATAATTAGTGTCACATGAATGGTTTAAATCATAGACAGTAAGAAGAGTCAGTTTTCCTGTATTTAAATCAGCATTGTGCCTTTTGTATTTAATTTCGATGCAAATTCTGTGTTTCATCGTCAATAAGAAGGTTACAGGGATACAGTGAACCTGAAGTGAAGCATCGGAATCTATAACTAGTGTCACAGGAATGGTTCAAAACATAGACAGTAAGAAGAGTCAGTTTTCTTGTACTTAAGTCGGGATTATGCCTTTTGTATTTAATTCCGATGCAAATTCTGTGTTTCATCGTCAATAAAAAGGTCAGAGGTATACAGTAAACCTGAAGTGAAGCATCGGAATCTATAACTAGTGTCACAGGAATGGTTCAAAACATAGAAAGTAAGAAGAGTCAGTTTTATAGTACTTAAGTCGGCATTGTGCCTTTTGTATTTAATTCCGATGCAATTTCTGTGTTTCATCGTCAATAAGAAGGTCAGAGGGATACAGTAAACCTGAAGTGAAGCATCGGAATCTATAACTAGTGTCACTGGAATGGTTCAAAACATAGACAGTAAGAAGAGTCAGTTTTCTTGTACTTAAGTCGGGATTATGCCTTTTGTATTTAATCCCGATGCAAATTCTCTGTTTCATCGTCAATAAGAAGGTCAGAGGGATACAGAAAACCTGAAGTGAAGCATCGGAATCCATAACTAGTGTCACAGGAATGGTTCAAAACATAGACAGTAAGAAGAGTCAGTTTTATTGTACTTAAGTCGGCATTGTGCCTTTTGTATTTAATTCCGATGGAATTTGAGTGTTTTATCGTCAATAAGAAGGTCAGAAGGATACAGTGAACCTGAAGTAAAGCATCGGAATCTATAACTAGTGTCACAGGATTGGTTCAAAGCATAGACAGTAAGAAGAGTCAGTTTTCTTGTACGTAAGTCGGCATTGTGACTTTTATATTTAATTCCGATGCAATATCTGTGTTTCATCCTCAATACGAAGGTCAGAGGGATACAGTAAACATGAAGTGAAGCATCGGAATCTATAACTGGTGTCACAGGAATGGTTCAAAACATAGACAGTAAGAGGAGTCTGTTTTCTAGTACTTAAGTCGGCATTGTGCCTTTTGTATTTAAATCCGATGCAATTTCTGTGTTTCATTGTCAATAAGAAGGTCAGAGGGATACAGTAAACCTGAAGTGAAGCATCGGAATCTATAACTAGTGTCACAGGAACGGTTCAAACATAGACAGTAAGAAGAGTCAGTTTTCTTGTACTTAAGTCAGCATTGTGCCTTTTGTATTTAATTCCTATGGAATTTCAGTGTTTCATCGTCAATAAGAAGGTCAGAGGGATACAGTGAACCTGAAGGGAAGCATAGGAATCTATAACTAGTGTCACAGGAATGGTTCAAAATATAGCCAGTAAGAAGAGCCAGTTTTCTTGTACTTAACTCGGCATTGTGCCTTTTGTGTTTAATTCCGATGTAATTTCTGTGTTTCATCGTCAATAAGAAGGTCAGATGGATACAGTACACCTGAAGCGAAGCATCGGAATCTATAATTTGTGGCACATGAATGGTTCAAATCATAGACAGTAAGAAGAGTCAGTTTTCCTGTATTTTAATCAGCATTGTGCCTTTTGTATTTAATTTCGATGCAATTTCTGTGTTTCATCGTCAATAAGAAGGTCACAGGGATACAGTAAACCTGAAGTGAAGCATCGGAATCTATAACTAGTGTCACAGGAATGGTTCAAACATAGACAGTAAGAAGAGTCAGTTTTATTGTATTTATATCTGCATTGTTCCTTTTGTATTTAATTACGATGCAATTTCTGTGTTTCATCGTCAATAAGAAGGTCAGAGGGATACCGTAAACCTGAAGTGAAGCATCGGAATCCTTAACTAGTGTCACAGGAATGGTTCAAAACCATAGACAGTAAGAAGAGTCAGTATTCTTGTACTTAAGTCGGCATTGTGCCTTTTGTATTTAATTCCGAAGCAAATTCTGTGTTTCATCGTCAATAGGAGGTCAGAGGGATACAGTAAACCTGAAGTAAAGCATCGGAATCTATAACTATTGTCACAGGAACGGTTCAAACTCAGACAGTAAGAAGAGTCAGTTTTCTTGTACTTAAGTCAGCATTGTGCCTTCTGTATTTAATTCCTATGGAATTTCAGTGTTTCATCGTCAATAAGATGGTCAGAGGGATGTAGTGAACCTGAAGTAAAGCATCGGAATCTATAACTAGTGTCACAGGAATGGTTCAAAATATAGCCAGTAAGAAGAGTCAGTTTTCTTGTACTTAAGTCGGCATTGTGCATTTTGTATTTAATTCCGATGCAATTTCTGTGTTTCATCGTCAATTAGAAGGTCAGAGGAATACAGTAAACCTGAAGTGAAGCATCGGAATCTATAACTAGTGTCACAGGAATGGTTCAAAACATAGACAGTAAGAAGAGTCAGTTTTCTTGTACTTAAGTCAGCATTGTGCCTTTTGTATTTAATTCCGATGCAATTTCTGTGTTTCATCGTCAATAAGAAGGTCAGAGGGATACAGTAAACCTGAAGTTAAGCATCGGAATCTATAATTAGTGTCACATGAATGGTTCAAATCATAGACAGTAAGAAGAGTCAGTTTTCCTGTATTTAAATCAGCATTGTGCCTTTTGTATTTAATTTCGATGCAAATTCTGTGTTTCATCGTCAATAAGAAGGTTACAGGGATACAGTGAACCTGAAGTGAAGCATCGGAATCTATAACTAGTGTCACAGGAATGGTTCAAAACATAGACAGTAAGAAGAGTCAGTTTTCTTGTACTTAAGTCGGGATTATGCCTTTTGTATTTAATTCCGAGCAAATTCTGTGTTTCATCGTCAATAAGAAGGTCAGAGGTATACAGTAAACCTGAAGTGAAGCATCGGAATCTATAACTAGTGTCACAGGAATGGTTCAAAACATAGAAAGTAAGAAGAGTCAGTTTTATAGTACTTAAGTCGGCATTGTGCCTTTTGTATTTAATTCCGATGCAATTTCTGTGTTTCATCGTCAATAAGAAGGTCAGAGGGATACAGTAAACCTGAAGTGAAGCATCGGAATCTACAACTAGTGTCACATGAATGGTTCACAACATAGACAGTAAGAAGAGTCAGTTTTCTTGTACTTAAGTCGGCATTGTGCCTTTTGTATTTAATTTCGATGCAATTTCTGTGTTTCATCGTCAATAAGAACGTCACAGGGATACAGTAAACCTGAAGTGAAGCATCGGAATCTATAACTAGTGTCACAGGAATGGTGCAAACATAGACTGTAAGAAGAGTCAGTTTTCTTGTACTTAAGTCGGGATTATGCCTTTTGTATTTAATTCCGATGCAAATTCTGTGTTTCATCGTCAATAAGAAGGTCAGAGGTATACAGTAAACCTGAAGAGAAGCATCGGAATCTATAACTAGTGTCACAGGAATGGTTCAAAACATAGACAATAAGAAGAGTCAGTTTTATAGTACTTAAGTCGGCATTGTGCCTTTTGTATTTAATTCCGATTGAATTTCAGTGTTTCATCGTCAATAAGAGGGTCAGAGGGATACAGTGCACCTGAGGTGAAGCATCGGAATCTATAACTAGTGTCACGGGATTGGTTCAAACCATAGACAGTAAGAAGAGTCAGTTTTCTAGCACTTAAGTCGGCATTGTGCCATTTATATTTAATTCCGATGCAATATCTGTGTTCCATCGTCAATACGAAGGTCAGAGGGATACAGTAAACATGAAGTGAAGCATCGGAATCTATAACTAGTGTCACAGGAATGGTTCAAACCATAGACAGTAAGAAGAGTCAGTTTTCTTGTACTTAAGTCAGCATTGTGCCTTTTGTAATTAATTCCTATGGAATTTCAGTGTTTCATCGTCAATAAGAAGGTCAGGGGGATATAGTGAACCTGAAGTGAAGCATCGGAATCTATAACTAGTGTCACATGAATGGTTCACAACATAGACAGTAAGAAGAGTCAGTTTTCTTGTACTTATGTCGGCATTGTGCCTTTTGTATTTAATTCCGATGCAATTTCTGTGTTTCATCGTCAATAAGAAGGTCAGAGGGATACAGTGAACCTGAAGTGAAGCATCGGAATCTATAACTAGTGTCACAGGAATGGTTCAAACCATAGACAGTAAGAAGAGTCAGTTTTCTTGTACTTAGGTCGGCATTGTGCCTTTTGTATTCAATTTCGATGCAATTTCTGTGTTTCATCGTCAATAAGAAGGTCAGAGGAATACAGTAAACCTGAAGTGAAGCATCGGAATCTATAACTAGTCTCACAGGAATGGTTCAAATCATAGACAGTAAGAAGTGTCAGTTTTCTTGTACTTAATTCGGCATTGTGCCTTTTGTATGTAATTCCGATGCAATTTCTGTGTTTCATCGCCAATTAGAAGGTCAGAGGGGTACAGTAAACCTGAAGTGAAGCATCGGAATCTATAATTAGTGTCACATGAATGGTTCAAAACATAGACAGTAAGAAGAGTCAGTTTTATTGTATTTATATCTGCATTGTTCCTTTTGTATTTAATTACGATGCAATTTCTGTGTTTCATCGTCAATAAGAAGGTCAGAGGGATACCGTAAACCTGAAGTGAAGCATCGGAATCCTTAACTAGTGTCACAGGAATGGTTCAAAACCATAGACAGTAAGAAGAGTCAGTATTCTTGTACTTTTGTATTTAATTCCGAAGCAAATTCTGTGTTTCATCGTCAATAGGAGGTCAGAGGGATACAGTAAACCTGAAGTAAAGCATCGGAATCTATAACTAGTGTCACAGGAACGGTTCAAACATAGACAGTAAGAAGAGTCAGTTTTCTTGTACTTAAGTCAGCATTGTGCCTTCTGTATTTAATTCCTATGGAATTTCAGTGTTTCATCGTCAATAAGATGGTCAGAGGGATATAGTGAACCTGAAGTAAAGCATCGGAATCTATAACTAGTGTCACAGGAATGGTTCAAAATATAGCCAGTAAGAAGAGTCAGTTTTCTTGTACTTAAGTCGGCATTGTGCATTTTGTATTTAATTCCGATGCAATTTCTGTGTTTCATCGTCAATAAGAAGGTCAGAGGAATACAGTAAACCTGAAGTGAAGCATCGGAATCTATAACTAGTGTCACAGGAATGGTTCAAAACATAACAGTAAGAAGAGTCAGTTTTCTTGTACTTAAGTCAGCATTGAGCCTTTTGTATTTAATTCCGATGCAATTTCTGTGTTTCATCGTCAATAAGAAGGTCAGAGGGATACAGTAAACCTGAAGTGAAGCATCGGAATCTATAATTAGTGTCACATGAATGGTTCAAATCATAGACAGTAAGAAGAGTCAGTTTTCCTGCATTTAAATCAGCATTGTGCCTTTTGTATTTAATTTCGATGCAATTTCTGTGTTTCATCGTCAATAAGAAGGTTACAGGGATACAGTGAACCTGAAGTGAAGCATCGGAATCTATAACTAGTGTCACAGGAATGGTTCAAAACATAGACAGTAAGAAGAGTCAGTTTTCTTGTACTTAAGTCGGGATTATGCCTTTTGTATTTAATTCCGATGCAAATTCTGTGTTTCATCGTCAATAAGAAGGTCAGAGGTATACAGTAAACCTGAAGTGAAGCATCGGAATCTATAACTAGTGTCACAGGAATGGTTCAAAACATAGAAAGTAAGAAGAGTCAGTTTTATAGTACTTAAGTCGGCATTGTGCCTTTTGTATTTAATTCCGATGCAATTTCTGTGTTTCATCGTCAATAAGAAGGTCAGAGGGATACAGTAAACCTGAAGTGAAGCATCGGAATCTACAACTAGTGTCACATGAATGGTTCACAACATAGACAGTAAGAAGAGTCAGTTTTCTTGTACTTAAGTCGGCATTGTGCTTTTTGTATTTAATTCCGATGCAATTTCTGTGTTTCATCGTCAATAACAAGGTCAGAGGAATACACTAAACCTGAAGTGAAGCATCGGAATCTATAACTAGTGTCACAGGAATGGTTTAAATCATAGACAGTAAGAAGAGTCAGTTTTCTTGTGCTTAATTCGGCATTGTGCCTTTTGTATGTAATTCCGATGCAATTTCTGTGTTTCATCGTCAATAAGAAGGTCAGAGGGATACAGTGAACCTGAAGTGAAGCATCGGAATCTATAACTAGTGTCACAGGAATGGTTCAAACCATAGACACTAAGAAGAGTCAGTTTTCTTGTACTTAGGTCGGCATTGTGCCTTTTGTATTTAATTTCGATGCAATTTCTGTGTTTCATCGTCAATAAGAAAGTCAGAGGAATACAGTAAACCTGAAGTGAAGCATCGGAATCTATAACTAGTGTCACAGGAATGGTTCAAATCATAGACAGTAAGAAGAGTCAGTTTTCTTTTGCTTAATTCGGCATAGTGCCTTTTGTATGTAATTCCGATGTAATTTCTGTGTTTCATCGCCAATAAGAAGGTCAGAGTGGTACAGTAAACCTGAAGCGAAGCATCGGAATCTATAATTCGTGTCACATGAATGGTTCAAAACATAGACAGTAAGAAGAGTCAGTTTTATTGTATTTAAATCTGCATGGTGCTTTTGGATTTAATTACGATGAAATTTCTGTGTTTCATCGTCAATAACAAGGTCAGAGGGATACAGTAAACCTGAAGTGAAGCATCGGAATCTATAACTAGTGACACAGGAATGGTTCAAAGCCATAGACAGTAAGAAGAGTCAGTTTTCTTGTACTTAAGTCGGCATTGTGCCTTTTGTATTTAATTCCGAAGCAAATTCTGTGTTTCATCGTCAATAGGACGTCAGAGGAATACAGTAAACCTGAAGTGAAGCATCGGAATCTATAACTAGTGTCACAGGAATGGTTCAAAACATAGACAGTAAGAAGAGTCAGTTTTCTTGTACTTAAGTCGGCATTGTGCCTTTTGTATTTAATTCCGATGCAATTTCTGTGTTTCATCGTCAATAAGAAGGTCAGAGGGATACAGTAAACCTGAAGTGAAGCATCGGAATCTATAATTAGTGTCACATGAATGGTTCAAATCATAGACAGTAAGAAGAGTCAGTTTTCCTGTATTTAAATCAGCATTGTGCCTTTTGTATTTAATTTCGACGCAATTTCTGTGTTTCATCGTCAATAAGAAGGTCACATGGATACAGTAAACCTGAAGTGAAGCATCGGAATCTATAACTAGTGTCACAGGAATGGTTCAAAACATAGACAGTAAGAAGAGTCAGTTTTCTTGTACTTAAGTCGGGATTATGCCTTTTGTATTTAATTGCGATGCAAATTCTGTGTTTCATCGTCAATAAGAAGGTCAAAGGTATACAGTAAACCTGAAGTGAAGCATCGGAATCTATAACTAGTGTCACAGGAATGGTTCAAAACATAGACAGTAAGAAGAGTCAGTTTTATAGTACTTAAGTCGGCATTGTGCCTTTTGTATTTAATTCCGATTGAATTTCAGTGTTTCATCGTCAATAAGAAGGTCAGAGGGATACAGTGAACCTGAGGTGAAGCATCGGAATCTATAACTAGTGTCACAGGATTGGTTCAAAGCATAGACATTAAGAAGAGTCAGTTTTCTTGTACTTAAGTCGGCTTTGTGCCTTTTTTATTTTATTCCGATGCAATTTCTGTGTTTCATCGTCAATAAGAAGGTCAGAGGAATACAGTAAACCTGAAGTGAAGCATCGGAATCTATAACTAGTGTCACAGGAATGGTTCAAAACATAGACAGTAAGAAGAGTCAGTTTTCTTGTACTTTAGTCGGCATTGTGCCTTTTGAATTTAATTCCGATGCAATTTCTGTGTTTCATCGTCAATAAGAAGGTCAGAGGGATACAGTTAACCTGAAGTGAAGCATCGGAATCTATAATTAGTGTCACATGAAAGGTTCAAATCATAGACAGTAAGAAGAGTCAGTTTTCCTGTATTTAAATCAGCATTGTGCCTTTTGTATTTAATTTCGATGCAATTTCTGTGTTTTATCGTCAATAAGAAGGTCACAGGGATACAGTAAACCTGAAGTGAAACATCGGAATCTATAACTAGTGTCACAGGAATGTTTCAAAACATAGACAGTAAGAAGAGTCAGTTTTCTTGTACTTAAGTCGAGATTATGCCTTTTGTATTTAATTCCGATGCAAATTCTGTGTTTCATCGTCAATAAGAAGGTTAGAGGTATACAGTAAACCTGAAGTGAAGCATCGGAATCTATAACTAGTGTCACAGGAATGGTTCAAAACATAGACAGTAAGAAGAGTCAGTTTTATAGTACTTAAGTCGGCATTGTGCCTTTTGTATTTAATTCCGATTGAATTTCAGTGTTTCATCGTCAATAAGAAGGTCTGAGGGATACAGTGAACCTGAGGTGAAGCATCGGAATCTACAACTAGTGTCACAGGATTGGTTCAAACCATAGACAGTAAGAAGAGTCAGTTTTCTTGTACTTATGTCGGCATTGCGCCATTTGTATTTATTTCCGTTGCAATATCTGTGTTTCATCGTCAATACGAAGGACAGAGGTATACAGTAAACATGAAGTGAAGCATCGGAATCTATAACTGGTGTCACAGGAATGGTTCAACACATAGACAGTAAGAGGAGTCAGTTTTCTTGTACTTAAGTCGGCATTGTGCCTTTTGTATTTAATTCCGATGCAATTTCTGTGTTTCTTCGTCAATAAGAAGGTCAGAGGGATACAGTAAACCTGAAGTGAAGCATCGGAATCTACAACTAGTGTCACATGAATGGTTCACAACATAGACAGTAAGTAGAGTCAGTTTTCTTGTACTTAAGTCGGCATTGTGCCTTTTGTATTTTATTCCGATGCTATTTCTGTGTTTCATCGTCAATAAGATGGTCAGAGGGATACAGTAAACCGGAAGTGAAGCATCGGAATCTATAACTAGTGTCACAGGAATGGTTCAAATATAGACAGTAAGAAGAGTCAGTTTTCTTGTACTTAAGTCGGCATTGTGCCTTTTGTATTTAATTCCGATGCAATTTCTGTGTTTCATCGTCAATAACAAGGTCAGAGGAATACAGTAAACCTGAAGTGGAGCATCGGAATCTATAACTAGTGTCACAGGAATGGTTCAAATCATAGACAGTAAGAAGAGTCAGTTTTCTTGTGCTTCATTCGGCATTGTGCCTTTTGTATGTAATTCCGATGCAATTTCTGTATTTCATCGCCAATAAGGAGGTCAGAGGGGTACAGTAAACCTGAAGCGACGCATCGGAATCTATAATTAGTGTCACATGAATGGTTCAAAACATAGACAGTAAGAAGAGTCAGTTTTATTGTATTTAAATCTGCATTGTGCCTTTTGTATTTAATTCCGATTGAATTTCAGTGTTTCATCGTCAATAAGAAGGTCAGAGGGATACAGTGAACCTGAGGTGAAGCATCGGAATCTATAACTAGTGTCACAGGATTGGTTCAAAGCATAGACATTAAGAAGAGTCAGTTTTCTTGTACTTAAGTCGGCTTTGTGCCTTTTTTATTTTATTCCGATGCTATTTCTGTGTTTCATCGTCAATAAGATGCTCAGAGGGATACAGTAAACCTGAAGTGAAGCATCGGAATCAATAACTAGTGTCACAGGAACGGTTCAAACTTAGACAGTAAGAAGAGTCAGTTTTCTTGTACTTAAGTCGGCATTGTGCCTTTTGCATTTCTTTCCGATGGAATTTCAGTGTGTCATCGTCATTAAGAAGGTCAGAGGGATACAGTGAACCTGAAGTGAAGCATCGGAATCTATAACTAGTGCCACAGGATTGGTTCAAAGTATAGACAGTAAGAAGAGTCAGTTTTCTTGTACTTAAGTCGGCATTGTGCATTTTGTATTTAATTCCGATGCAATTTCTGTGTTTCATCGTCAATAAGAAGGTCAGAGGAATACAGTAAACCTGAAGTGAAGCATCGGAATCTATAACAAGTGTCACAGGAATGGTTTAAAAGCATAGACAGTAAGAACAGTCAGTTTTCTTGTACTTAAGTCGGCATTGTGCCTTTTGAATTTAATTCCGATGCAATTTCTGTGTTTCATCGTCAATAAGAAGGTCAGAGGGATACAGTAAACCTGAAGTGAAGCATCGGAATCTATAATTAGTGTCACATGAATGGTTCAAATCATAGACAGTAAGAAGAGTCAGTTTTCCTGTATTTAAATCAGCATTGTGCCTTTTGTATTTAATTTCGATGCAATTTCTGTGTTTCATCGTCAATAAGAAGGTCAGAGGTATACAGTAAACCTGAAGTGAAGCATCGGAATCGATAACTAGTGTCACAGGAATGGTTCAAAACATAGACAGTAAGAAGAGTCAGTTTTATAGTACTTAAGTCGGCATTGTGCCTTTTGTATTTAATTCCGATTGAATTTCAGTGTTTCATCGTCAACAAGAAAGTCTGAGGGATACAGTGAACCTGAGGTGAAGCATCGGAATCTACAACTAGTGTCACAGGATTGGTTCAAACCATAGACAGTAAGAAGAGTCAGTTTTCTTGTACTTAAGTCGGCATTGTGCCATTTGTATTTAATTCCGATGCAATATCTGTGTTTCATCGTCAATACGAAGGTCAGAGGGATACAGTAAACATGAAGTGAAGCATCGGAATCTATAACTGGTGTCACAGGAATGGTTCAACACATAGACAGTAAGAGGAGTCAGTTTTCTTCTACTTAAGTCGGCATTGTGCCTTTTGTATTTAATTCCGATGCAATTTCTGTGTTTCATCGTCAATAAGAAGGTCAGAGGGATACAGTAAACCTGAAGTGAAGCATCGGAATCTACAACTAGTGTCACATGAATGGTTCACAACATAGACAGTAAGAAGAGTCAGTTTTCTTGTACTTAAGTCGGCATTGTGCCTTTTGTATTTTATTCCGATGCTATTTCTGTGTTTTATCGTCAATAAGATGGTCAGAGGGATACAAAAAACCGGAAGTGAAGCATCGGAATCTATAACTAGTGTCACAGGAATGGTTCAAACATAGACAGTAAGAAGAGTCAGTTTTCTTGTACTTAAGTCGGCATTGTGCCTTTTGTATTTAATTCCGATGCAATATCTGTGTTTCATCGTCAATAAGAAGGTCAGAGGGATACAGTGAACCTGAAGTGAAGCATCGGAATCTATAACTAGTGTCACAGGAATGGTTCAAATCATAGACAGTAAGAAGAGTCAGTTTTCTTGTGCTTAATTCGGCATTGTGCCTTTTGTATGTAATTCCGATGCAATTTCTGTGTTTCATCGCCAATAAGGAGGTCAGAGGGGTACAGTAAACCTGAAGCGAAGCATCGGAATCTATAATTAGTGTCACATGAATGGTTCAAAACATAGACAGTAAGAAGAGTCAGTTTTATTGTATTTAAATCTGCATTGTGCCTTTTGTATTTAATTACGATGCAATTTCTGTGTTTCATCGTCAATAAGAAGGTCAGAGGGATACAGTAAACCTGAGGTGAAGCATCGGAATCTATAACTAGTGTCACAGGAATGGTTCAAAGCCATAGACAGTAAGAAGAGTCAGTTTTCTTGTACTTAAATCGGCATTGTGCCTTTTGTATTTAATTCCAAAGCAAATTCTGTGTTTCATCGTCAATAGGACGTCAGAGGAAAACAGTAAACCTGAAGTGAAGCATCGGAATCTATAACTAGTGTCACAGGAATGGTTCAAAACATAGACAGTAAGAAGAGTCAGTTTTCTTGTACTTAAGTCGGCATTGTGCCTTTTGTATTTAATTCCGATGCAATTTCTGTGTTTCATCGTCAATAAGAAGGTCAGAGGGATACAGTAAACCTGAAGTGAAGCATCGGAATCTATAATTAGTGTCACATGAATGGTTCAAATCATAGACAGTAAGAAGAGTCAGTTTTCCTGTATTTAAATCAGCATTGTGCCTTTTGTATTTAATTTCGATGGAATTTCTGTGTTTCATCGTCAATATGAAAGGTCACAGGGATACAGTAAATCTGAAGTGAAGCATCGTAATCTATAACTAGTGTCACAGGAGTGGTTCAAAACATAGACAGTAAGAAGAGTCAGTTTTCTTGTACTTAAGTCGGGATTATGCCTTTTGTATTTAATTCCGATGCAAATTCTGTGTTTCATCGTAAATAAGAAGGTCAAAGGTATACAGTAAACCTGAAGTGAAGCATCGGAATCTATAACTAGTGTCACAGGAATGGTTCAAAACATAGACAGTAAGAAGAGTCAGTTTTATAGTACTTAAGTCGGCATTGTGCCTTTTGAATTTAATTCCGATTGCATTTCAGTGTTTCATCGTCAATAAGAAGGTCAGAGGGATACAGTGAACCTGAGGTGAAGCATCGGAAACTATAACTAGTGTCACAGGATTGGTTCAAAGCATAGACATTAAGAAGAGTCAGTTTTCTTGTACTTAAGTCGGCTTTGTGCCTTTTTTATTTTATTCCGATCCTACTTCTGTGTTTCATCGTCAATATGATGGTCAGAGGGATACAGTAAACCTGAAGTGAAGCATCGGAATCTATAACTAGTGTCACAGGAATGGTTCAAACATAGACACTAAGAAGAGTCAGTTTTCTTGTACTTAAGTCGGCATTGTGCCTTTTGTATTTAATTCCGATGCAATTTCTGTGTTTCATCGTCAATAAGAAGGTCAGAGGTATACAGTGAACCTGAAGTGAAGCATCGGAATCTATAACTAGTGTCACAGGAATGGTTCAAACCATAGACAGTAAGAAGAGTCAGTTTTCTTGTACATAGGACGGCATTGTGCCTTTTGTATTTAATTTCGATGCAATTTCTGTGTTTCATCGTCAATAAGAAGGTCAGAGGAATGCAGTAAACCAGAAGTGAAGCATCGGAATCTATAACTAGTGTCACAGGAATGGTTCAAATCATAGACAGTAAGAAGAGTCAGTTTTCTTGTACTTAATTCGGCATTCTGCCTTTTGTATGTAATTCCAATGCAATTTTTGTGTTTCATCGCCAATAAGAAGGTCAGAGGGGTACAGTAAACCTGACGTGAAGCATCGGAATCTATAATTAGTGTCACAAGAATGGTTCAAAACATAGACAGTAAGAAGAGTCAGTTTTATTGTATTTCAATCTGCATTGTGCCTTTTGTATATAATTACGATGAAATTTCTGTGTTTCATCGTCAAAAAGAAGGTCAGTGGAATACAGAAAAACCTGAAGTGAAGCATCGGAATCTATAACTAGTGTCACAGGAATGGGTAAAACATAGACAGTAGGAAGAGTCAGTTTTCTTGTACTTAAGTCGGCATTGTGAATTTTGTATTTAATTCCGATGCAATTTCTGTGTTTCATCGTCAATATAAAGGTCAGAGGGATACATTAAACCTGAAGTGAAGCATCGGAATCTATAATTAGTGTCACATGAATGGTTCAAATCATAGACAGTATGAAGAGTCAGTTTTCCTGTATTTAAATCAGCACTGTGCCTTTTGTATTTAATTTCGATGCAATTTCTGTGTTTCATCGTCAATAAGAAGGTCAGAGGGATACAGTAAACCTGAAGTGAAGCATCAGAATCTATAACTAGTGTCATAGGAATGGTTCAAAACATAGACAGTAAGAAGAGTCAGTTTTCTTGTACTTAAGTCTTGATTATGCCTTTTGTATTTAATTCCGATGCAAATTCTGTGTTTCATCGTCAATAAGAAGGTCAGAGGTATACAGTAAACCTGAAGTGAAGCATCGGATTCTATAACTAGTGTCACAGGAATGGTTCAAAACATAGACAGTAAGAAGAGTCAGTTTTATTGTACTTAAGTCGGCATTGTGCATTTTGTATTTCTTTCCGATGGAATTTCAGTGTTTCATCGTCAATAAGAGGGTCAGAGGGATACAGTGAACCTGAAGTGAAGCATCGGAATCTATAACTAGTGCCACAGGATTGATTCGAAGTATAGACAGTAAGAAGAGTCAGTTTTTCTTGTACTTAAGTCGGTATTGTGCCTTTTGTATTTAATTCCGATGCAATTTCTGTGTTTCATCGTCAATAAGAAGGTCAGAGGGATACAGTAAACATGAAGTGAGGCATCGGAATCTATAACTGGTGTCACAGGAATGGTTCAAAACATAGACAGTAAGAGGAGTCAGTTTTCTTGTACTTAAGTCGGCATTGTGCCTTTTCTATTTAATTCCGATGCAACTTCTGTGTATCATCGTCAATAAGAAGGTCAGAGGGATACAGTAAACCTGAAGTGAAACATCGGAATCTATAACTACTGTCACATGAATGGTTCAAAACATAGACAGTAAGAAGAGTCAGTTTTCTTGTACTTAAGTCGCCGTTGTGCCTTTTTTATTTTATTCCGATGCTATTTCTGTGTTTCATCGTCAATAAGATGGTCAGCGGGATACAGTAATCCGGAAGTGAAGCATCGGAATCTATAACTAGTGTCACAGGAATGGTTCAAACATAGACGGTAAGAAGAGTAAGTTTTCTTGTACTTAAGTCGGCATTGTGCCTTTTGTATTTAATTCCGATGCAATTTCTGTGTTTCATCGTCAATACGAAGGTCAGAGGGATACAGTAAACCTGAAGTAAAGCATCGGAATCTATAACTAGTGTCACAGGAAAGGTTCAAAACATAGACAGTAAGAACAGTCAGTTTTCTTGTACTTAAGTGTTCATTGTGCCTTTTTTATTTTATTCCGATGCTATTTCTGTGTTTCGTCGTCAATAAGATGGTCAGCGGGATACAGTAATACGGAAGTGAAGCATCGGAATCTATAACTAGTGTCACAGGAATGTTTCAACCATAGACAGTAAGAAGAGTAAGTTTTCTTGTACTTAAGTCGGCATTGTGCTTTTTGTATTTAGTTCCGATGCAATTTCTGTGTTTCATCGTCAATACGAAGGTCAGAGGGATACAGTAAACCTGAAGTAAAGCATCGGAATCTAAATCTAGTGTCACAGGAAAGGTTCAAAACATAGACAGTAAAAAGAGTCAGTTTTCTTGTACTTAAGTGCTCATTGTGCCTTTTGTATTTAATTGCGATGCAATTTCTGTGGTTCATCGTCAATAAGGAGGTCAGAGGCATACAGTAAACCTGAAGTGAAGCACCAGAATCTATAACTAGTGTCACAGGAATGGTTCAAAAATAGACAGTAAGAAGAGTCTGTTTTCCTGTACTTAAGTCGGCATTGTGCCTTTTGTATTTAATTCCGACGCAATTTCAGTGTTTCATCGTCAATAAGAAGGTCAGAGGGATACAGTGAACCTGAAGTGAAGCATCGGAATCTATAACTAGTGTCACACTAATGGTTCAAACCATAGACAGTAAGAAGAGTCAGTTTTCTTGTACTAAAGTCGGCATTATGCCTTTTGTATTTAATTCCGATGCAATTTCTGTGTTTCATCGTCAATAAGAAGGTCAGAGGAATACAGTAAACCTGCAGTGAAGCATCGGAATCTATAACTAGAGTCACATGAATGATTCAAAACATAGACAGTAAGAAGAGTCAGTTTTCTTTTACCTTTGTCAGCATTGTGCCTTTCCTACTTAATTCCGATGCAATTTCTGTGTTTCATCGTCAATAAGAAGGTCACATGGATACAGTAAACCTGAAGTGAAGCATCGGAATCTATAACTAGTGTCACAGGAGTGGTTCAAAACATAGACAGTAAGAAGAGTCAGTTTTCTTGTACTTAAGTCGGGATTATGCCTTTTGTATTTAATTCCGATGCAAATTCTGTGTTTCATCGTCAATAAGAAGGTCAAAGGTATACAGTAAACCTGAAGTGAAGCATCGGAATCTATAACTAGTGTCACAGGAATGGTTCAAAACATAGACAGTAAGAAGAGTCAGTTTTATAGTACTTAAGTCGGCATTGTGCCTTTTGAATTTAATTCCGATTGCATTTCAGTGTTTCATCGTCAATAAGAAGGTCAGAGGGATACAGTGAACCTGAGGTGAAGCATCGGAAACTATAACTAGTGTCACAGGATTGGTTCAAAGCATAGACATTAAGAAGAGTCAGTTTTCTTGTACTTACGTCGGCTTTGTGCCTTTTTTATTTTATTCCGATCCTATTTCTGTGTTTCATCGTCAATATGATGGTCAGAGGGATACAGTAAACCTGAAGTGAAGCATCGGAATCTATAACTAGTGTCACAGGAATGGTTCAAACATAGACACTAAGAAGAGTCAGTTTTCTTGTACTTAAGTCGGCATTGTGCCTTTTGTATTTAATTCCGATGCAATTTCTGTGTTTCATCGTCAATAAGAAGGTCAGAGGTATACAGTGAACCTGAAGTGAAGCATCGGAATCTATAACTAGTGTCACAGGAATGGTTCAAACCATAGACAGTAAGAAGAGTCAGTTTTCTTGTACATAGGACGGCATTGTGCATTTTGTATTTAATTTCGATGCAATTTCTGTGTTTCATCGTCAATAAGAAGGTCAGAGGAATGCAGTAAACCTGAAGTGAAGCATCGGAATCTATAACTAGTGTCACAGGAATGGTTCAAATCATAGACAGTAAGAAGAGTCAGTTTTCTTGTACTTAATTCGGCATTCTGCCTTTTGTATGTAATTCCGATGCAATTTTTGTGTTTCATCGCCAATAAGAAGGTCAGAGGGGTACAGTAAACCTGACGTGAAGCATCGGAATCTATAATTAGTGTCACAAGAATGGTTCAAAGCATAGACAGTAAGAAGAGTCAGTTTTATTGTATTTAAATCTGCATTGTGCCTTTTGTATTTAATTACGATGCAATTTCTGTGTTTCATCGTCAAAAAGAAGGTCAGAGGGATACAGTAAACCTCAAGTGAAGCATCGGAATCTATAACTAGTGTCACAGGAATGGTTCAAAACCATAGACAGTAAGAAGAGTCAGTTTTCTTGTACTAAAGTCGGCATTGTGCCTTTTGTATTTAATTCCGAAGCAAATTCTGTGTTTCATCTTCAATAGGAGGTCAGAGGGATACAGTAAACCTGAAGTAAAGCATCGGAATCTATAACTAGTGTCACAGGAAAGGTTCAAAACATAGCCAGTAACAAGAGTCAGTTTTCTTGTACTTAAGTCGGCATTGTGCCTTTTGTATTTAATTCCGATGCAATTTCTGTGTTTCATCGTCAATAAGAAGGTCAGTGGAATACAGAAAAACCTGAAGTGAAGCATCGGAATCTATAACTAGTGTCACAGGAATGGGTAAAACATAGACAGTAGGAAGAGTCAGTTTTCTTGTACTTAAGTCGGCATTGTGAATTTTGTATTTAATTCCGATGCAATTTCTGTGTTTCATCGTCAATATAAAGGTCAGAGGGATACATTAAACCTGAAGTGAAGCATCGGAATCTATAATTAGTGTCACATGAATGGTTCAAATCATAGACAGTATGAAGAGTCAGTTTTCCTGTATTTAAATCAGCACTGTGCCTTTTGTATTTAATTTCGATGCAATTTCTGTGTTTCATCGTCAATAAGAAGGTCAGAGGGATACAGTAAACCTGAAGTGAAGCATCAGAATCTATAACTAGTGTCATAGGAATGGTTCAAAACATAGACAGTAAGAAGAGTCAGTTTTCTTGTACTTAAGTCTTGATTATGCCTTTTGTATTTAATTCCGATGCAAATTCTGTGTTTCATCGTCAATAAGAAGGTCAGAGGTATACAGTAAACCTGAAGTGAAGCATCGGATTCTATAACTAGTGTCACAGGAATGGTTCAAAACATAGACAGTAAGAAGAGTCAGTTTTATTGTACTTAAGTCGGCATTGTGCATTTTGTATTTCTTTCCGATGTAATTTCAGTGTTTCATCGTCAATAAGAGGGTCAGAGGGATACAGTGAACCTGAAGTGAAGCATCGGAATCTATAACTAGTGCCACAGGATTGGTTCGAAGTATAGACAGTAAGAAGAGTCAGTTTTCTTGTACTTAAGTCGGTATTGTGCCTTTTGTATTTAATTCCGATGCAATTTCTGTGTTTCATCGTCAATAAGAAGGTCAGAGGGATACAGTAAACATGAAGTGAAGTATCGGAATCTATAACTGGTGTCACAGGAATGGTTCAAAACATAGACAGTAAGAGGAGTCAGTTTTCTTGTACTTAAGTCGGCATTGTGCCTTTTGTATTTAATTCTGATGCAACTTCTGTGTATCATCGTCAATAAGAAGGTCAGAGGGATACAGTAAACCTGAAGTGAAACATCGGAATCTATAACTACTGTCACATGAATGGTTCAAAACATAGACAGTAAGAAGAGTCAGTTTTCTTGTACTTAAGTCGCCGTTGTGCCTTTTTTATTTTATTCCGATGCTATTTCTGTGTTTCATCGTCAATAAGATGGTCAGCGGGATACAGTAATCCGGAAGTGAAGCATCGGAATCTATAACTAGTGTCACAGGAATGGTTCAAACATAGACGGTAAGAAGAGAAAGTTTTCTTGTACTTAAGTCGGCATTGTGCCTTTTGTATTTAATTCCGATGCAATTTCTGTGTTTCATCGTCAATACGAAGGTCAGAGGGATACAGTAAACCTGAAGTAAAGCATCGGAATCTATAACTAGTGTCACAGGAAAGGTTCAAAACATAGACAGTAAGAACAGTCAGTTTTCTTGTACTTAAGTGTTCATTGTGCCTTTTTTATTTTATTCCGATGCTATTTCTGTGTTTCGTCGTCAATGAGATGGTCATCGGGATACAGTAATACGGAAGTGAAGCATCGGAATCTATAACTAGTGTCACAGGAATGTTTCAACCATAGACAGTAAGAAGAGTAAGTTTTCTTGTACTTAAGTCGGCATTGTGCTTTTTGTATTTAGTTCCGATGCAATTTCTGTGTTTCATCGTAAATACGAAGGTCAGAGGGATACAGTAAACCTGAAGTAAAGCATCGGAATCTAAATCTAGTGTCACAGGAAAGGTTCAAAACATAGACAGTAAAAAGAGTCAGTTTTGTTGTACTTAAGTGCTCATTGTGCCTTTTGTATTTAATTCCGATGCAATTTCTGTGGTTCATCGTCAATAAGAAGGTCAGAGGCATACAGTAAACCTGAAGTGAAGCACCAGAATCTATAACTAGTGTCACAGGAATGGTTCAAAAATAGACAGTAAGAAGAGTCTGTTTTCCTGTACCTAAGTCGGCATTGTGCCTTTTGTATTTAATTCCGACGCAATTTCAGTGTTTCATCGTCAATAAGAAGGTCAGAGGGATACAGTGAACCTGAAGTGAAGCATCGGAATCTATAACTAGTGTCACACTAATGGTTCAAACCATAGACAGTAAGAAGAGTCAGTTTTCTTGTACTAAAGTCGGCATTATGCCTTTTGTATTTAATTCCGATGCAAATTCTGTGTTTCATCGTCAATAAGAAGGTCAGAGGAATACAGTAAACCTGCAGTGAAGCATCGGAATCTATAACTAGAGTCACATGAATGATTCAAAACATAGACAGTAAGAAGAGTCAGTTTTCTTTTACCTTTGTCAGCATTGTGCCTTTCCTACTTAATTCCGATGCAATTTCTGTGTTTCATCGTCAATAAGAAGGTCACATGGATACAGTAAACCTGAAGTGAAGCATCGGAATCTATAACTAGTGTCACAGGAATGGTTCAAAACATAGACAGTAAGAAGAGTCAGTTTTCTTGTACTTAAGTCGGGATTATGCCTTTTGTATTTAATTGCGATGCAAATTCTGTGTTTCATCGTCAATAAGAAGGTCAAAGGTATAAAGTAAAATTGAAGTGAAGCATCGGAATCTATAACTAGTGTCACAGGAATGGTTCAAAACATAGACAGTAAGAAGAGTCAGTTTTATAGTACTTAAGTCGGCATTGTGCCTTTTGTATTTAATTCCGATTGAATTTCAGTGTTTCATGGTCAATAAGAAGGTCAGAGGGATACAGTGAACCTGAGGTGAAGCATCGGAATCTATAACTAGTGTCACAGGATTGGTTCAAAGCATAGACATTAAGAAGAGTCAGTTTTCTTGTACTTAAGCCGGCTTTGTGCCTTTTTTATTTTATTCCGATGCTATTTCTGTGTTTCATCGTCAATAAGATGGTCAGAGGGATACAGTAAACCTGAAGTGAAGCAACGGAATCTATAACTAGTGTCACAGGAAAGGTTCAAACATAGACAGTAAGAAGAGTCAGTTTTCTTGTACTTAAGTCAGCATTGTGCCTTTTGTATTTCTTTCCGATGGAATTTCAGTGTTTCATCGTCAATAAGAAGGTCAGAGGGATACAGTGAACCTGAAGTGATGCATCGGAATCTATAACTAGTGCCACAGGATTAGTTCAAAGTATAGACAGTAAGAAGAGTCAGTTTTCTTGTACTTAAGTCGGCATTGTGCATTTTGTATTTAATTCCGATGCAATTTCTGTGTTTCATCGTCAATAAGAAGGTCACAGGAATACAGTAAACCTGAAGTGAACCATCGGAATCTATAACTAGTGTCACAGGAATGGTTCAAAACATAGACAGTAAGAAGAGTCAGTTTTCTTGTACTTAAGTCGGCATTGTGCCTTTTGAATTTAATTCCGATGCAATTTCTGTGTTTCATCGTCAATAAGAAGGTCAGAGGGATACAGTTAACCTGAAGTGAAGCATCGGAATCTATAATTAGTGTCACATGAAAGGTTCAAATCATAGACAGTAAGAAGAGTCAGTTTTCCTGTATTTAAATCAGCATTGTGCCTTTTGTATTTAATTTCAATGCAATTTCTGTGTTTCATCGTCAATAAGAAGGTCACAGGGATACAGTAAACCTGAAGTGAAGCATCGGAATCTATAACTAGTGTCACAGGAATGTTTCAAAACATAGACAGTAAGAAGAGTCAGTTTTCTTGTACTTAAGTCGAGATTATGCCTTTTGTATTTAATTCCGATGCAAATTCTGTGTTTCATCGTCAATAAGAAGGTCAGAGGTATACAGTAAACCTGAAGTGAAGCATCGGAATCTATAACTAGTGTCACAGGAATGGTTCAAAACATAGACAGTAAGAAGAGTCAGTTTTATAGTACTTAAGTCGGCATTGTGCCTTTTGTATTTAATTCCGATTGAATTTCAGTGTTTCATCGTCAATAAGAAGGTGTGAGGGATACAGTGAACCTGAGGTGAAGCATCGGAATCTACAACTAGTGTCACAGGATTGGTTCAAACCATAGACAGTAAGAAGAGTCAGTTTTCTTGTACTTATGTCGGCATTGCGCCATTTGTATTTATTTCCGTTGCAATATCTGTGTTTCATCGTCAATACGAAGGTCAGAGGTATACAGTAAACATGAAGTGAAGCATCGGAATCTATAACTGGTGTCACAGGAAAGGTTCAACACATAGACAGTAAGAGGAGTCAGTTTTCTTGTACTTAAGTCGGCATTGTGCCTTTTGTATTTAATTCCGATGCAATTTCTGTGTTTCATCGTCAATAAGAAGGTCAGAGGGATACAGTAAACCTGAAGTGAAGCATCGGAATCTGCAACTAGTGTCACATGAATGGTTCACAACATAGACAGTAAGAAGAGTCAGTTTTCTTGTACTTAAGTCGGCATTGTGCCTTTTGTATTTTATTCCGATGCTATTTCTGTGTTTCATCGTCAATAAGATGGTCATAGGGATACAGTAAACCGGAAGTGAAGCATCGGAATCTATAACTAGTGTCACAGGAATGGTTCAAACATAGACAGTAAGAAGAGTCAGTTTTCTTGTACTTAAGTCGGCATTGTGCCTTTTGTATTTAATTCCGATGCAATTTCTGTGTTTCATCGTCAATAACAAGGTCAGAGGAATACAGTAAACCTGAAGTGAAGCATCGGAATCTATAACTAGTGTCACAGGAATGGTTCAAATCATAGACAGTAAGAAGAGTCAGTTTTCTTGTGCTTAATTCGGCATTGTGCCTTTTGTATGTAATTCCGATGCAATTTCTGTGTTTCATCGCCAATAAGGAGGTCAGAGGGGTACAGTAAACCTGAAGCGAAGCATCGGAATCTATAATTAGTGTCACATGAATGGTTCAAAACATAGACAGTAAGAAGAGTCAGTTTTATTGTATTTAAATCTGCATTGTGCCTTTTGTATTTAATTCCGATTGAATTTCAGTGTTTCATCGTCAATAAGAAGGTCAGAGGGATACAGTGAACCTGAGGTGAAGCATCGGAATCTATAACTAGTGTCACAGGATTGGTTCAAAGCATAGACATTAAGAAGAGTCAGTTTTCTTGTACTTAAGTCGGCTTTGTGCCTTTTTTATTTTATTCCGATGCTATTTCTGTGTTTCATCGTCAATAAGATGCTCAGAGGGATACAGTAAACCTGAAGTGAAGCATCGGAATCTATAACTAGTGTCACAGGAACGGTTCAAACTTAGACAGTAAGAAGAGTCAGTTTTCTTGTACTTAAGTCGGCATTGTGCCTTTTGTATTTCTTTCCGATGGAATTTCAGTGTGTCATCGTCATTAAGAAGGTCAGAGGGATACAGTGAACCTGAAGTGAAGCATCGGAATCTATAACTAGTGCCACAGGATTGGTTCAAAGTATAGACAGTAAGAAGAGTCAGTTTTCTTGTACTTAAGTCGGCATTGTGCATTTTGTATTTAATTTCGATGCAATTTCTGTGTTTCATCGTCAATGAGAAGGTCAGAGGAATACAGTAAACCTGAAGTGAAGCATCGGAATTTATAACAAGTGTCACAGGAATGGTTTAAAACATAGACAGTAGGAACAGTCAGTTTTCTTGTACTTAAGTCGGCATTGTGCCTTTTGAATTTAATTGCGATGCAATTTCTGTGTTTCATCGTCAATAAGAAGGGCAGAGGGATACAGTAAACCTGAAGTGAAGCATCGGAATCTATAATTAGTGTCACATGAATGGTTCAAATCATAGACAGTAAGAAGAGTCAGTTTTCCTGTATTTAAATCAGCATTGTGCCTTTTGTATTCAATTTCGATGCAATTTCTGTGTTTCATCGTCAATAAGAAGGTCAGAGGTATACAGTAAACCTGAAGTGAAGCATCGGAATCGATAACTAGTGTCACAGGAATGGTTCAAAACATAGACAGTAAGAAGAGTCAGTTTTATAGTACTTAAGTCGGCATTGTGCCTTTTGTATTTAATTCCGATTGAATTTCAGTGTTTCATCGTCAATAAGAAGGTCTGAGGGATACAGTGAACCTGAGGTGAAGCATCGGAATCTACAACTAGTGTCACAGGATTGGTTCAAACCATAGACAGTAAGAAGAGTCAGTTTTCTTGTACTTAAGTCGGCATTGTGCCATATGTATTTAATTCCGATGCAATATCTGTGTTTCATCGTCAATACGAAGGTCAGAGGGATACAGTAAACATGAAGTGAAGCATCGGAATCTATAACTGGTGTCACAGGAATGGTTCAACACATAGACAGTAAGAGGAGTCAGTTTTCTTGTACTTAAGTCGGCATTGTGCCTTTTGTATTTAATTCCGATGCAATTTCTGTGTTTCATCGTCAATAAGAAGGTCAGAGGGATACAGTAAACCTGAAGTGAAGCATCGGAATCTACAACTAGTGTCACATGAATGGTTCACAACATAGACAGTAAGAAGAGTCAGTTATCTTGTACTTAAGTCGGCTTTGTGCCTTTTTTATTTTATTCCGATGCTATTTCTGTGTTTCATCGTCAATAAGATGGTCAGAGGGATACAGTAAACCGGAAGTGAAGCATCGGAATCTATAACTAGTGTCACAGGAATGGTTCAAACATAGACAGTAAGAAGAGTCAGTTTTCTTGTACTTAAGTCGGCATTGTGCCTTTTGTATTTAATTCCGATGCAATATCTGTGTTTCATCGTCAATAAGAAGGTCAGAGGGATACAGTAAACCTGAAGTGAAGCATCGGATTCTAAAACTAATGTCACAGGAATGGTTCAAACATAGACAGTAAGAAGAGTCAGTTTTCTTGTACTTAAGTCGGCATTGTGCCTTTTGTATTTAATTCCGATGCAATTTCTGTGTTTCATCGTCAATAACAAGGTCAGAGGAATACAGTAAACCTGAAGTGAAGCATCGGAATCTATAACTAGTGTCACAGGAATGGTTCAAATCATAGACAGTAAGAAGAGTCAGTTTTCTTGTGCTTAATTCGGCATTGTGCCTTTTGTATGTAATTCCGATGCAATTTCTGTGTTTCATCGCCAATAAGGAGGTCAGAGGGGTACAGTAAACCTGAAGCGAAGCATCGGAATCTATAATTAGTGTCACATGAATGGTTCAAACTTAGACAGTAAGAAGAGTCAGTTTTCTTGTACTTAAGTCGGCATTGTGCCTTTTGTATTTCTTTCCGATGGAATTTCAGTGTGTCATCGTCATTAAGAAGGTCAGAGGGATACAGTAAACCTGAAGTGAAGCATCGGAATCTATAATTAGTGTCACAGGAACGGTTCAAACTTAGACAGTAAGAAGAGTCAGTTTTCTTGTACTTAAGTCGGCATTGTGCCTTTTGTATTTCTTTCCGATGGAATTTCAGTGTGTCATCGTCATTAAGAAGGTCACAGGGTTACAGTGAACCTGAAGTGAAGCATCGGAATCTATAACTAGTGCCACAGGATTGGTTCAAAGTATAGACAGTAAGAAGAGTCAGTTTTCTTGTACTTAAGTCGGCATTGTGCATTTTGTATTTAATTCCGATGCAATTTCTGTGTTTCATCGTCAATAAGAAGGTCAGAGGAATACAGTAAACCTGAAGTGAAGCATCGGAATCTATAACAAGTGTCACAGGAATGGTTTAAAACATAGACAGTAGGAACAGTCAGTTTTCTTGTACTTAAGTCGGCATTGTGCCTTTTGAATTTAATTGCGATGCAATTTCTGTGTTTCATCGTCAATAAGAAGGTCAGAGGGATACAGTAAACCTGAAGTGAAGCATCGGAATCTATAATTAGTGTCACATGAAAGGTTCAAATCATAGACAGTAAGAAGAGTCAGTTTTCCTGTATTTAAATCAGCATTGTGCCTTTTGTATTTAATTTCGATGCAGTTTCTGTGTTTCATCGTCAATAAGAAGGTCAGAGGTATACAGTAAACCTGAAGTGAAGCATCGGAATCGATAACTAGTGTCACAGGAATGGTTCAAAACATAGACAGTAAGAAGAGTCAGTTTTATAGTACTTAAGTCGGCATTGTGCCTTTTGTATTTAATTCCGATTGAATTTCAGTGTTTCATCGTCAACAAGAAGGTCTGAGGGATACAGTGAACCTGAGGTGAAGCATCGGAATCTACAACTAGTGTCACAGGATTGGTTCAAACCATAGACAGTAAGAAGAGTCAGTTTTCTTGTACTTAAGTCGGCATTGTGCCATTTGTATTTAATTCCGATGCAATATCTGTGTTTCATCGTCAATACGAAGGTCAGAGGGATACAGTAAACATGAAGTGAAGCATCGGAATCTATAACTGGTGTCACAGGAATGGTTCAACACATAGACAGTAAGAGGAGTCAGTTTTCTTGTACTTAAGTCGGCATTGTGCCTTTTGTATTTAATTCCGATGCAATTTCTGTGTTTCATCGTCAATAAGAAGGTCAGAGGGATACAGTAAACCTGAAGTGAAGCATCGGAATCTACAACTAGTGTCACATCAATGGTTCACAACATAGACAGTAAGAAGAGTCAGTTTTCTTGTACTTAAGTCGGCTTTGTGCCTTTTTTATTTTATTCCGATGCTATTTCTGTGTTTCATCGTCAATAAGATGGTCAGAGGGATACAGTAAACCGGAAGTGAAGCATCGGAATCTATAACTAGTGTCACATGAATGGTTCAAACATAGACAGTAAGAAGAGTCAGTTTTCTTGTACTTAAGTCGGCATTGTGCCTTTTGTATTTAATTCCGATGCAATATCTGTGTTTCATCGTCAATAAGAAGGTCAGAGGGATACAGTGAACCTGAAGTGAAGCATCAGAATCTATAACTAGTGTCACAGGAATGGTTCAAACCATAGACAGTAAGAAGAGTCAGTTTTCTTGCACTTAGGTCGGCATTGTGCCTTTTGTATTTAATTTCGATGCAATTTCTGTGTTTCATCGTCAATAAGAAGGTCAGAGGAATACAGTAAACCTGAAGTGAAGCATCGGAATCTATAACTAGTGTCACAGGAATGGTTCAAATCATAGACAGTAAGAAGAGTCAGTTTTCTTGTGCTTAATTCGGCATTGTGCCTTTTGTATGTAATTCCGATGCAATTTCTGTGTTTCATCGCCAATAAGGAGGTCAGAGGGGTACAGTAAACCTGAAGCGAAGCATCGGAACCTATAATTAGTGTCACATGAATGGTTCAAAACATAGACAGTAAGAAGAGTCAGTTTTATTGTATTTAAATCTGCATTGTGCCTTTTGTATTTAATTACGATGCAATTTCTGTGTTTCATCGTCAATAAGAAGGTCAGAGGGATACAGTAAACCTGAGGTGAAGCATCGGAATCTATAACTAGTGTCACAGGAATGGTTCAAAGCCATAGACAATAAGAAGAGTCAGTTTTCTGGTACTTAAATCGGCATTGTGCCTTTTGTATTTAATTCCGAAGCAAATTCTGTGTTTCATCGTCAATAGGACGTCAGAGGAATACAGTAAAATTGAAGTGAAGCATCGGAATCTATAACTAGTGTCACAGGAATGGTTCAAAACATAGACAGTAAGAAGAGTCAGTTTTCTTGTACTTAAGTCGGCATTGTGCCTTTTGTATTTAATTCCGATGCAATTTCTGTGTTTCATCGTCAATAAGAAGGTCAGAGGGATACAGTAAACCTGAAGTGAAGCATCGGAATCTATAATTAGTGTCACATGAATGGTTCAAATCATAGACAGTAAGAAGAGTCAGTTTTCCTGTATTTAAATCAGCATTGTGCCTTTTGTATTTAATTTCGATGGAATTTCTGTGTTTCATCGTCAATAAGAAGGTCACAGGGATACAGTAAACCTGAAGTGAAGCATCGGAATCTATAACTAGTGTCACAGGAGTGGTTCAAAACATAGACAGTAAGAAGAGTCAGTTTTCTTGTACTTAAGTCGGGATTATGCCTTTTGTATTTCATTCCGATGCAAATTCTGTGTTTCATCGTCAATAAGAAGGTCAAAGGTATACAGTAAACCTGAAGTGAAGCATCGGAATCTATAACTAGTGTCACAGGAATGGTTCAAAACATAGACAGTAAGAAGAGTCAGTTTTCTTGTACTTAAGTCGGCTTTGTGCCTTTTTTATTTTATTCCGATGCTATTTCTGTGTTTCATCGTCAATAAGATGGTCAGAGGGATACAGTAAACCGGAAGTGAAGCATCGGAATCTATAACTAGTGTCACAGGAATGGTTCAAACATAGACAGTAAGAAGAGTCAGTTTTCTTGTACTTAAGTCGGCATTGTGCCTTTTGTATTTAATTCCGATGCAATATCTGTGTTTCATCGTCAATAAGAAGGTCAGAGGGATACAGTAAACCTGAAGTGAAGCATCGGATTCTAAAACTAATGTCACAGGAATGGTTCAAACATAGACAGTAAGAAGAGTCAGTTTTCTTGTACTTAAGTCGGCATTGTGCCTTTTGTATTTAATTCCGATGCAATTTCTGTGTTTCATCGTCAATAACAAGGTCAGAGGAATACAGTAAACCTAAAGTGAAGCATCGGAATCTATAACTAGTGTCACAGGAATGGTTCAAATCATAGACAGTAAGAAGAGTCAGTTTTCTTGTGCTTAATTCGGCATTGTGCCTTTTGTATGTAATTCCGATGCAATTTCTGTGTTTCATCGCCAATAAGGAGGTCAGAGGGGTACAGTAAACCTGAAGCGAAGCATCGGAATCTATAATTAGTGTCACATGAATGGTTCAAAACATAGACAGTAAGAAGAGTCAGTTTTATTGTATTTAAATCTGCATTGTGCCTTTTGTATTTAATTCCGATTGAATTTCAGTGTTTCATCGTCAATAAGAAGGTCAGAGGGATACAGTGAACCTGAGGTGAAGCATCGGAATCTATAACTAGTGTCCCAGGATTGGTTCAAAGCATAGACATTAAGAAGAGTCAGTTTTCTTGTACTTAAGTCGGCTTTGTGCCTTTTTTATTTTATTCCGATGCTATTTCTGTGTTTCATCGTCAATAAGATGCTCAGAGGGATACAGTAAACCTGAAGTGAAGCATCGGAATCTATAACTAGTGTCACAGGAACGGTTCAAACTTAGACAGTAAGAAGAGTCAGTTTTCTTGTACTTAAGTCGGCATTGTGCCTTTTGTATTTCTTTCCGATGGAATTTCAGTGTGTCATGGTCATTAGGAAGGTCAGAGGGATACAGTGAACCTGAAGTGAAGCATCGGAATCTATAACTAGTGCCACAGGATTGGTTCAAAGTATAGACAGTAAGAAGAGTCAGTTTTCTTGTACTTAAGTCGGCATTGTGCATTTTGTATTTAATTCCGATGCAATTTCTGTGTTTCATCGTCAATAAGAAGGTCAGAGGAATACAGTAAACCTGAAGTGAAGCATCGGAATCTATAACAAGTGTCACAGGAATGGTTTAAAACATAGACAGTAGGAACAGTCAGTTTACTTGTACTTAAGTCGGCATTGTGCCTTTTGAATTTAATTGCGATGCAATTTCTGTGTTTCATCGTCAATAAGAAGGTCAGAGGGATACAGTAAACCTGAAGTGAAGCATCGGAATCTATAATTAGTGTCACATGAATGGTTCAAATCATAGACAGTAAGAAGAGTCAGTTTTCCTGCATTTAAATCAGCATTGTGCCTTTTGTATTTAATTTCGATGCAATTTCTGTGTTTCATCGTCAATAAGAAGGTCAGAGGTATACAGTAAACCTGAAGTGAAGCATCGGAATCGATAACTAGTGTCACAGGAATGGTTCAAAACATAGACAGTAAGAAGAGTCAGTTTTATAGTACTTAAGTCGGCATTGTGCCTTTTGTATTTAATTCCGATTGAATTTCAGTGTTTCATCGTCAATAAGAAGGTCTGAGGGATACAGTGAACCTGAGGTGAAGCATCGGAATCTACAACTAGTGTCACAGGATTGGTTCAAACCATAGACATTAAGAAGAGTCAGTTTTCTTGTACTTAAGTCGGCATTGTGCCATTTGTATTTAATTCCGATGCAATATCTGTGTTTCATCGTCAATACGAAGGTCAGAGGGATACAGTAAACATGAAGTGAAGCATCGGAATCTATAACTGGTGTCACAGGAATGGTTCAACACATAGACAGTAAGAGGAGTCAGTTTTCTTGTACTTAAGTCGGCATTGTGCCTTTTGTATTTAATTCCGATGCAATTTCTGTGTTTCATCGTCAATAAGAAGGTCAGAGGGATACAGTAAACCTGAAGTGAAGCATCGGAATCTACAACTAGTGTCACATGAATGGTTCACAACATAGACAGTAAGAAGAGTCAGTTTTCTTGTACTTAAGTCGGCTTTGTGCCTTTTTAATTTTATTCCGATGCTATTTCTGTGTTTCATCGTCAATAAGATGGTCAGAGGGATACAGTAAACCGGAAGTGAAGCATCAGAATCTATAACTAGTGTCACAGGAATGGTTCAAACATAGACAGTAAGAAGAGTCAGTTTTCTTGTACTTAAGTCGGCATTGTGCCTTTTGTATTTAATTCCGATTCTATATCTGTGTTTCATCGTCAATAAGAAGGTCAGAGGGATACAGTGAACCTGAAGTGAAGCATCGGAATCTATAACTAGTGTCACAGGAATGGTTCAAACCATAGACAGTAAGAAGAGTCAGTTTTCTTGCACTTAGGTCGGCATTGTGCCTTTTGTATTTCATTTCGATGCAATTTCTGTGTTTCATCGTCAATAAGAAGGTCAGAGGAATACAGTAAACCTGAAGTGAAGCATCGGAATCTATAACTAGTGTCACAGGAATGGTTCAAAACATAGACAGAAAGAAGAGTCAGTTTTCTTGTGCTTAATTCGGCATTGTGCCTTTTGTATGTAATTCCGTTGCAATTTCTGTGTTTCATCGCCAATAAGGAGGTCAGAGGGGTACAGTAAACCTGAAGCGAAGCATCGGAATCTATAATTAGTGTCACATGAATGGTTCAAAACATAGACAGTAAGAAGAGTCAGTTTTATTGTATTTAAATGTGCATTGTGCCTTTTGTATTTAATTACGATGCAATTTCTGTGTTTCATCGTCAATAAGAAGGTCAGAGGGATACTGTAAACCTGAGGTGAAGCATCGGAATCTATAACTAGTGTCACAGGAATGGTTCAAAGCCATAGACAGTAAAAAGAGTCAGTTTTCTGGTACTTAAATCGGCATTGTGCCTTTTGTATTTAATTCCGAAGCAAATTCTGTGTTTCATCGTCAATAGGACGTCAGAGGAATACAGTAAACCTGAAGTGAAGCATCGGAATCTATAACTAGTGTCACAGGAATGGTTCAAAACATAGACAGTAAGAAGAGTCAGTTTTCTTGTACTTAAGTCGGCATTGTGCCTTTTGTATTTAATTCCGATGCAATTTCTGTGTTTCATCGTCAATAAGAAGGTCAGAGGGATACAGTAAACCTGAAGTGAAGCATCGGAATCTATAATTAGTGTCACATGAATCGTTCAAATCATACACAGTAAGAAGAGTCAGTTTTCCTGTATTTAAATCAGCATTGTGCCTTTTGTATTTAATTTCGATGGAATTTCTGTGTTTCATCGTCAATAAGAAGGTCAGAGGGAAACAGTAAACCAGAAGTGAAGCATCGGAATCTACACTAGTGTCACATGAATAGTTCAAAACATAGACAGTAAGAAAAGTCAGTTTTATTGTACTTAAGTCGGAATTGTGCCTTTTGTATTTAATTCCGATGCAATTTCTGTGTTTCATCGTCAATTAGAAGATCAGAGGGATACAGTAAATCTGAAGTGAAGCATCGGAATCAATAACTAGTGTCACAGGAATTTTTCAAAACATAGACACTAAGAAGAGTCAGTTTTCTTCTACTTAACTCGGCATTGTGCCTCTTGTATTTAATTCCGATGCAATTTCTGTGTTTCATCGTCAATTAGAAGGTCAGAGGGATACAGTAAACCGGAAGTGAAGCATCGGAATCTGTAACTAGTGTCACAGGATTGGTTCAAACATTGACAGCAAGAAGACACAGTTTTCTTGTACTTAAGTCGGCATTGTGCCTTTTGTATTTAATTCCGATGCAGTTTCTGTGTTTAATCGTCAGTAAGAAGGTCCAAGGGATACAGTAAACATATAGTGAAGCAGCGGAATCTAAAACTGGTATAACAGGAAATGTTCAAAAGATAGTCAGTAAGAAGAGTCATTCTTCTTGTACTTAAGTCGGCGTTGTGCCTTTTGTATTTAATTCCGATGCAATTTCTGTGTTTCATCGTCAATAAGAAGGTCAGAGGTATACAGTGATCCTGAAGTGAAGCATCGGAATCTATAACTAGTGTCACAGGAATGGTTCAAACCATAGACAGTAAGAAGAGTCAGTTTTCTTGTACATAGGTCGGCATTGTGCCTTTTGTATTTAATTTCGATGCTATTTCTGTGTTTCATCGTCAATAAGAAGGTCAGAGGAATACAGTGAACCTGAAGTGAAGCATCGGAATCTATAACTAGTCTCACAGGAATGGTTCAAATCATAGACAGTAAGAAGAGTCAGTTTTCTTGTACTTAATTCGGCATTCTGCCTTTTGTATGTAATTCCGATGCAATTTTTGTGTTTCATCGCCAATAAGAAGGTCAGAGGGGTACAGTAAACCTGAGGTGAAGCATCGGAATCTATAATTAGTGTCACATGAATGGTTCAAAACATAGACAGTAAGAAGAGTCAGTTTTCTTGTACATAGGTCGGCATTGTGCATTTTGTATTCAATTTCGATGCAATTTCAGTGTTTCATCGTCAATAAGAAGGTCAGTGGAATACAGAAAAACCTGAAGTGAAGCATCGGAATCTATAACTAGTGTCACAGGAATGGGTAAAACATAGACAGTAGGAAGAGTCAGTTTTCTTGTACTTAAGTCGGCATTGTGAATTTTGTATTTAATTCCGATGCAATTTCTGTGTTTCATCGTCAATATAAAGGTCAGAGGGATACATTAAACCTGAAGTGAAGCATCGGAATCTATAATTAGTGTCACATGAATGGTTCAAATCATAGACAGTATGAAGAGTCAGTTTTCCTGTATTTAAATCAGCACTGTGCCTTTTGTATTTAATTTCGATGCAATTTCTGTGTTTCATCGTCAATAAGAAGGTCAGAGGGATACAGTAAACCTGAAGTGAAGCATCAGAATCTATAACTAGTGTCACAGGAATGGTTCAAACATAGACGGTAAGAAGAGTAAGTTTTCTTGTACTTAAGTCGGCATTGTGCCTTTTGTATTTAATTCCGATGCAATTTCTGTGTTTCATCGTCAATACGAAGGTCAGAGGGATACAGTAAACATGAAGTGAGGCATCGGAATCTATAACTGGTGTCACAGGAATGGTTCAAAACATAGACAGTAAGAGGAGTCAGTTTTCTTGTACTTAAGTCGGCATTGTGCCTTTTGTATTTAATTCCGATGCAACTTCTGTGTATCATCGTCAATAAGAAGGTCAGAGGGATACAGTAAACCTGAAGTGAAACATCGGAATCTATAACTACTGTCACATGAATGGTTCAAAACATAGACAGTAAGAAGAGTCAGTTTTCTTGTACTTAAGTCGCCGTTGTGCCTTTTTTATTTTATTCCGATGCTATTTCTGTGTTTCATCGTCAATAAGATGGTCAGCGGGATACAGTAATCCGGAAGTGAAGCATCGGAATCTATAACTAGTGTCACAGGAATGGTTCAAACACAGACGGTAAGAAGAGTAAGTTTTCTTGTACTTAAGTCGGCATTGTGCCTTTTGTATTTAATTCTGATGCAATTTCTGTGTTTCATCGTCAATACGAAGGTCAGAGGGATACAGTAAATCTGAAGTAAAGCATCGGAATCTATAACTAGTGTCACAGGAAAGGTTCAAAACATAGACAGTAAGAAGAGTCAGTTTTCTTGTACTTAAGTGTTCATTGTGCCTTTTTCATTTTATTCCGATGCTATTTCTATGTTTCGTCGTCAATAAGATGGTCAGCGGGATACAGTAATACGGAAGTGAAGCATCGGAATCTATAACTAGTGTCACAGGAATGTTTCAACCATAGAGAGTAAGAAGAGTAAGTTTTCTTGTACTAAAGTCGGCATTGTGCTTTTTGTATTTAGTTCCGATGCAATTTCTGTGTTTCATCGTCAATACGAAGGTCAGAGGGATACAGTAAACCTGAAGTAAAGCATCGGAATCTAAATCTAGTGTCACAGGAAAGGTTCAAAACATAGACAGTAAAAAGAGTCAGTTTTCTTGTACTTAAGTGCTCATTGTGCCTTTTGTATTTAATTCCGATGCAATTTCTGTGGTTCATCGTCAATAAGAAGGTCAGAGGCATACAGTAAACCTGAAGTGAAGCATCGGAATCTATAACTAGTGTCACACTAATGGTTCAAACCATAGACAGTAAGAAGAGTCAGTTTTCTTGTACTAAAGTCGGCATTATGCCTTTTGTATTTAATTCCGATGCAATTTCTGTGTTTCATCGTCAATAAGAAGGTCAGAGGGATACAGTGAACCTGAAGTGAAGCATCGGAATCTATAACTAGTGTCACACTAATGGTTCAAACCATAGACAGTAAAAAGAGTCAGTTTTCTTGTACTAAAGTCGGCATTATGCCTTTTGTATTTAACTCCGATGCAATTTCTGTGTTTCATCGTCAATAAGAAGGTCAGAGGATTACAGTTAACCTGAAGTGAAGCATCGGAATCTATAACTAGTGTCACAGGAATGGTTCAAATCATAGACAGTAAGAAGAGTCAGTTTTCCTGTACTTAGTTCGGCATTGTGCCTTTTGTATTTAATTCCGATGCAATTTCTGTGTTTCATCGTCAATAAGAAGGTCAGAGGAATACAGTAAACCTGAAGTGAAGCATCGGAATTTATAACTAGTGTCACAGGAATGGTTCAAATCATAGAAAGTAAGAAGAGTCAGTTTTCCTGTACTTAGTTCGGCATTGTGCCTTTTGTATGTAATTCCGATTTAATTTCTGTGTTTCATCGTCAATAAGAAGGTCAGAGGGATACAGTAAACCTGAAGTGAAGCATCGGAATTTATAATTAGTGTCACATGAATGGTTCAACACATAGACAGTAAGAAGAGTCAGTTTTCTTGTATTTAAATCAGCATTGTGCCTTTTGTATTTAATTTCGATGCAATTTCTGTGTTTCATCGTCAATAAGAAGGTCAGAGGGATACAGTATACCTGAAGTGAAGCATCGGAATCTATATCTAGTGTCACATGAATGGTTCAAACATAGACAGTAAGTAGAGTCAGTTTTCTTGTACTTAAGTCGGCATTGTGCCTTTTGTATTTAATTCCGATGCAAATTCTGTGTTTCATCGTCAATAGGTGGTCAAAGGTATACAGTAAACCTGAAGTGAAGCATCGAAATCTATAACTAGTGTCACAGGAATGGTTCAAAACATAGACAGTAAGAAGAGTCAGTTTTCTTGTACTTCTGTCAGCATTGTGCCTCTTATATTTAATTCCGATGCAATTTCTGTGTTTCATCGTCAATAAGAAGGTCAGAGGGATACAGTAAACCTGCAGTGAAGCATCGTAATCTATAACTAGAGTCACATGAATGGTTCAAAACATAGACAGTAAGAAGAGTCAGTTTTCTTTTACCTTTGTCAGCATTGTGCCTTTCCTACTTAATTCCGATGCAATTTCTGTGTTTCATCGTCAAAAAGAATGTCAGAGGGATACAGTAAACCTGAAGTGAAGCAACGGAATCTATAACTAGTGTCACTGGAATGGTTCAAAACATAGACAGTAAGAAGAGTCAGTTTTCTTGTACTTAAGTCAGCATTGTGCCTTTTGTATTGCATTCTGATGCAATTTCTGTGTTTCATCGTCAATAAGAAGGTCAGAAGTATACAGTAAACCTGAGGTGAAGCATCGGAATCTATAACTAGTGTCATAGGTATGGTTCAAAGCATAGGCAGTAAGAAGAGTCAGTTTTCTTGTACTTAAGTCGGCATTGTGCCTTTTAGTATTTAATTCCGATGCAATTTCTGTGTTTCATCGTCAGTAAGAAGGTCAGAGGTATACAGTAAACCTAAAGTGAAGGATCGGAATCTATAACTAGTGTCACAGGAATGGTTCTAAACATAGACAGTAAGAAGAGTCAGTTTTCTTGTACTTAAGTCTGCATTGTGCCTTTTGTATTTAATTCTGATGCAATTTCTGTGTTTCATCGTCAATAAGATGGTCAGCGGGATACAGTAATACGGAAGTGAAGCATCGGAATCTATAACTAGTGTCACAGGAATGTTTCAACCATAGACAGTAAGAAGAGTAAGTTTTCTTGTACTAAAGTCGGCATTGTGCTTTTTGTATTTAGTTCCGATGCAATTTCTGTGTTTCATCGTCAATACGAAGGTCAGAGGGATACAGTAAACCTGAAGTAAAGCATCGGAATCTAAATCTAGTGTCACAGGAAAGGTTCAAAACATAGACAGTAAAAAGAGTCAGTTTTCTTGTACTTAAGTGCTCATTGTGCCTTTTGTATTTAATTCCGATGCAATTTCTGTGGTTCATCGTCAATAAGAAGGTCAGAGGCATTCGGTAAACCTGAAGTGAAGCACCGGAATCTATAACTAGTGTCACAGGAATGGTTCAAAAATAGACAGTAAGAAGAGTCTGTTTTCTTGTACTTAAGTCGGCATTGTGCCTTTTGTATTTAATTCCGACGCAATTTCAGTGTTTCATCGTCAATAAGAAGGTCAGAGGGATACAGTGAACCTGAAGTGAAGCATCGGAATCTATAACTAGTGTCACACTAATGGTTCAAACCATAGACAGTAAGAAGAGTCAGTTTTCTTGTACTAAAGTCGGCATTATGCCTTTTGTATTTAACTCCGATGCAATTTCTGTGTTTCATCGTCAATAAGAAGGTCAGAGGATTACAGTTAACCTGAAGTGAAGCATCGGAATCTATAACTAGTGTCACAGGAATGGTTCAAATCATAGACAGTAAGAAGAGTCAGTTTTCCTGTACTTAGTTCGGCATTGTGCCTTTTGTATTTAATTCCGATGCAATTTCTGTGTTTCATCGTCAATAAGAAGGTCAGAGGAATACAGTAAACCTGAAGTGAAGCATCGGAATTTATAACTAGTGTCACAGGAATGGTTCAAATCATAGAAAGTAAGAAGAGTCAGTTTTCCTGTACTTAGTTCGGCATTGTGCCTTTTGTATGTAATTCCGATTTAATTTCTGTGTTTCATCGTCAATAAGAAGGTCAGAGGGATACAGTAAACCTAAAGTGAAGCATCGGAATTTATAATTAGTGTCACATGAATGGTTCAACACATAGACAGTAAGAAGAGTCAGTTTTCTTGTATTTAAATCAGCATTGTGCCTTTTGTATTTAATTTCGATGCAATTTCTGTGTTTCATCGTCAATAAGAAGGTCAGAGGGATACAGTATACCTGAAGTGAAGCATCGGAATCTATATCTAGTGTCACATGAATGGTTCAAACATAGACAGTAAGTAGAGTCAGTTTTCTTGTACTTAAGTCGGCATTGTGCCTTTTGTATTTAATTCCGATGCAAATTCTGTGTTTCATCGTCAATAGGAGGTCAAAGGTATACAGTAAACCTGAAGTGAAGCATCGAAATCTATAACTAGTGTCACAGGAATGGTTCAAAACATAGACAGTAAGAAGAGTCAGTTTTCTTGTACTTCTGTCAGCATTGTGCCTCTTATATTTAATTCCGATGCAATTTCTGTGTTTCATCGTCAATAAGAAGGTCAGAGGGATACAGTAAACCTGAAGTGAAGCATCGGAATCTATAACTAGTGTCACTTGAATGGTTCAAAACATAGACATTAAGAAGAGTCAGTTTTCTTGTACTTAAGTCGGCATTGTACGTTTTGTATTTAATTCCGATGCAATTTCTGATTTTCATCGTCAATAAGAAGGTCAGAGGGATACAGTAAACCTGAAGTGAAGCATCGGAATCTAAAACCGGTCTCACAGGAAAGTTTCAAAACATAGACAGTAAGAAGAGCCAGTCTTCTTGTACTTCAGTCTGCATTGTGCTTTTTGTATTTAATTCCGATGCAATTTCTGTGTTTCATCGTCAATAAGAAGTTCAGAGGGATACAGTAAACCTGAAGTGAAGCATCGGAATCTATAACTAGTGTCACATGAATGGTTCAAAACATAGATAGTAATAAGAATCAGTTTTCATTTACTTAATCGGCATTGTGCCTTTTCTATTTAATTCCTAAGCAAATTCTGGGTTTCATCGTCAATAAGAAGTTCAGAGGGATACAGTAAACCTGAGGTGAGGCATCGGAATCTATTACTAGTGTCACAGGAACGGTTCAAAACACAGACAGTAAGAAGAACCAGTTTTCCAGTACTTGAGATGGCGTTATGCATTTTGTATTTCATTCCGATGCAATTTCTGTGTTTCATCATCAATAAGAAGGTCAGTGGGATACAGTAAACGTGAAGTGAAGCATCGTAATCTATAACTAGTGTCACAGGAGTGGTTCAAAACACAGACAGTAAAAAGTGTCAGTTCTCTTGTACTTAAGTCGGCATTGTGCTTTTCTATTTAATTCCGATGCAATTTCTGTGTTTCATCGTCAATAAGAAGGTCAGAGTGATACAGTCAACCTGAAGTGTAGCATCGGAATCTGCAACTAGTGTCACAGGAACGGTTCAAAACATAGAAAGTAAGAAGAGTCAGTTTTCTTGTACGTAAGTCGGCATTGTGCCTCTTGTAATTAATTCCGATGCAATTTCTATGTTTCATCGTCAATAAGAAGGGCAGATAGATACAGTAAACCCGACGTGAAACATCGGAATCTATAACTAGTGTCACATGAATGGTTGAAAACATAGACAGTAAGAGGAGTCAGTTTTCTTGTACTTCATTCGGCATTGTACCTTTTGTATTTAATTCCGATGCAATTTCTGTGTTTCATCGTCAATAAGAAGGTCAGAGGGATACAGTAAACCTGAAGTGAAGCATCGGAATTTAAAACCGGTCTCACAGGAAAGTTTCAAAGCATAGACAGTAAGAAGAGCCAGTCCTCTTGTACTTGAGTCGGCATTGTGCCTTTTGTATTTAATTCCGATGCAATTTCTGTGTTTCATCGTCAATATGAAGGTCAGAGGGATACAGTAAACCTGAAGTGAAGCATCGGAATTTATAACTAGTGTCACATGAATGGTTCAAAACATAGACAGTAAGAATAGTCAGTTTTCTTGTACTTAAGTCGGCATTGTGCCTTTTGTAATCAATTCCGATGCAATATCTGTGTTTCCTGACCAATAAGAAGGTCAGAGGGATACAGTAAACCAGAAGTGAAGCATCGGAATCTATAACTAGTGTTACAGAAGTGGTTCAAAACATAGACAGTCAGAAGAAACAGTTTTAATGTTCTTAATCGGCATTGTGCCTTTTCTATTTAATTCCGATGCGATTTCTGTGTTTCATCGTCAATAATAAGGTCAGAGGGATGCAGTAAACCTGAAGTGAAGCATCGGAATCTATAACTAGTGTCACAGGAATGGTTCAAAAGACAGACAATAAGAAGAGCCAGTCTCCTTGTACTTGAGTTGGCATTGTGCATTTTGTATTTAATTCCGGTGCAATTTCTGTGTTTCGTCATCAATAAGAATGTCAGTGGGATACAGTAAACATGAAGTGAAGCATCGGAATCTGTAACTAGTGTCACAGAAATGGTTCAAAACATAGACAGTAAGAAAGGTCAGTACTCATGTACTTAAGTCGGCATTGTGCTTTTGTATTTAATTCCGATGCAATTTCTGTGTTTCATCGTCAATAAGAAGGTCAGAGGGATCCAGTAAACCAGACGTGTAGCATCGGAATCTATTACTAGTGTCACAGGAATGGTTCAAAACATAGACAGTAGGAAGAGTCAGTTCTCTTGTACTTAAGTCGGCATTTTGCTTTTGTATTTAATTCCGATGCAATTTCTGTGTTTCAAGGTCAGCGTGACACAGTAAACCTGAAGTGTAGCATCGGAATCTATAACTAGCGTCACGGGAATGCTTCAAAACATAGACAATAAGAAGAGTCAGTTTTCTTGTACTTAAGTCGGCATTGTGCCTTTTGTATTTAATTCCGATGCAATTTCTGTGTATCATCGTCAATAACAAGGTCCGAGGGATGCAGTAAACCTGAAGTGAGGCATCGGAATCTATAACTAGTGTCACAGAAATGGTTCAAACATAGATAGTAAGAAGAGCCAGTCTTCTTGTACTTGAGTCGGCATTGTGCCTATGTATTTAATTCCGATGCAATTACTGTGTTTCATCTTCAATAAGACGGTCAGAGGGATACAGTAAACCCGAAGTGAAGCATCGGAATCTATAACTAGTGTCACAGGAATGGTTCAAAACACAGACAATAAGAAGAGCCAGTCTTCTTGTACTTGAGTTGGCATTGTGCATTTTATATTTAATTCCGATGCAATTTGTGTGTTTCGTCATCAATAAGAAGGTCAGTGGGATACTGTAAACCTGAAGTGCAGCATCGGAATCTGTAACTAGTGTCACAGAAATGGTTCAAAACATAGACAGTAAGAAGAGTCAGTTCTCATGTACCTAAGTCGGCATTGTGCTTTTGTATTTAATTCCGATGCAATTTCTGTGTTTCATCGTCAGTAAGAAGGTCAGAGGGATCCAGTAAACCAGAAGTGTAGCATCGGAATCTATTACTAGTGTCACAGGAATGGTTCAAAACATAGACAGTAGGAAGAGTCAGTTCTCTTGTACTTAAGTCGCCATTGTGCTTTTGTATTTAATTCCGATGCAATTTCTGTGTTTCTTCGTGAATAAGAAGATCAGAGTGACACAGTAAACCTGAACTGAAGCATCGGAATCTATAACTAGTGTCACCGGAATGCTTCAAAGCATAGACAGTAAGAAGAGTCAGTTTTCTTGTACTTAAGTCGGCATTGTGCCTTTTCTATTTAATTCCGATGCAATTTCTGTGTTTCATCGTCAATAACAAGGTCAGAGGGATGCAGTAAACCTGAAGTGAAGCATCGGAATCTATAACTAGTGTCACAGGAATGGTTCAAACATAGACAGTAAGAAGAGCCAGTCTTCTTGTACTTGAGTCGGCATTGTGCCTATGTATTTAATTCCGATGCAATTTCTGTGTTTCATCGTCAATAAGACGGTCAGAGGGATACAGTACACCCGAAGTGAAGCATCGGAATCTATAACTAGTGTCACAGGAATGGTTCAAAACATAGACAGTAGGAAGAGCCAGTCTTCTTGTTCTTGATTCGGCATTGTGCCTTTTGTATTTAATTAAGATGCTATTTCTGTGTTTCATCGCCAATAAGATGGTCAGACGGATACAGCAAACCTGAAGTGAAATATCGGAATCTATAACTAGTGTCACAGGAATAGTTCAATACATAGACAGTAAGAAGAGTCAGTCTTCTTGTACTTAAGTCGGCATTGTGCCTTTTGTATTTAATTCCCATGCAATTTCTGTGTTCCATCGTCAATAAGAAGGTCGGAGGGATACAGTAAACCTGAAGTGAAGCATCGGAATCTATAACTAGTGTCACAGGAATGGTTAAAAACATAGACAGTAGGAACAGTCAGTTTTCTTGTACTTAAGTCGGCATTGTGCCTTTTCTATTTAATTCCGATGCAATTTCTTTGTTTCGTCGTCAATAAGATAATCCAAGGGATACAGTAAACCTGAAGTGAAGCATCGGAATCTACAACCGGTCTCACAGGAAAGTTTCAAATCATAGACAGTAAGAAGAGCCAGTCTTCTTGTACTTGAGTCGGCATTGTGCCTTTTGTATTTATTTTCGATTTAATTTCTGTGTTTCATCGTGAATAAGAAGGTCAGGGAGATGTAGTATACTAGAAGTGAAGCATCGGAATCTATAACTAGTGTCACAGGAGTGTTTCAAAACATACGCAGTAAGAAGAGTCAGTTTTCTTGTACTTAAGTCCGCATTGTGCCTTTTCTATTTAATTCCGATGCAATTTCTGTGTTCCATCGTCAATAAGAAGGTCCAAGAGATACAGTAAACATATAGTGAAGCATCGGAATCTAACACTGTTCTCACAGGAAATGTTGAAATCATAGTCAGTGGGAAGACTCAGTCTTCTTGTTCTTAAGTCAGCATTGTGCCTTTTGTATGTAATTCTGATGCAATTTCTGTGATTCAACATCGATAAGAAGGTCCAAGGGATACAGTAAACATATAGTGAAGCATCGGAATCTATAACTGGTCTCACAGGAAATGTTCAAAAGATAGTCAGTAAGAAGAGTCAGTCTTCTTGTACTTAATTCGGCATTGTGCCTTTTGTATTTAATTCCGAAGCAATTTCCGTGTTTCATCGTCAATAAGAAGGTCATAGCGATACAGTATGCCTGAAGTGAAGCATCGGAATCGATAACTAGTGTCACAGGAATGGTTCAAAGCATAGACAGTAAGAAGAGTCAGATATCTTGTACTTAACTCGGCATTGTGCCATTTGTATTTAATTCTGATGCAATTTCTGTGTGTCATCGACAATAAGAAGGTCCAAGGGATACAGTAAACATATAGTGAAGCATCGGAATCTAAAACCGGTCTCACAGGAAAGTTTCAAAACATAGACTGTAAGAAGAGCCAGTCTCCTCGTACATGATTCGGCATTGTGCCTTTTGTATTTAATTCCGATTTAATTTCTGTGTTTCATCGTGAATAAGAAGGTCCAAGGGATACAGTAAACATATAGTGAAGCATCGGAATCTAAAACTGGTCTCACAGGAAATGTTCAAAAGATAGTCAGTAAGAAGAGTCAGTCTTCTTGTACTTAAGTAAGCATTGTGCCTTTTGTATTTAATTCCGATGCAATTTCTGTGTTTAATCGTCAGTAAGAAGGTCCAAGAGACAGTAAACATATAGTGAAGCATCGGAATCTAAAACTGGTATAACAGGAAATGTTCAAAAGGTAGTCAGTAAGAAGAGTCAGTCTTCTTGTACTTATGACGGCGTTGTGCCTTTTGTATTTAATTCTTATGCAATTTCTGTGTTTCATCGTCAATATGAAGGTCCAAGGGATACAGTAAACATATAGTGAAGCAACAGAATCTAAAACTGGTCTCACAGGGAATGTTCAAACATAGTCAGTAAGGAGAGTCAGTCTTCTTGTACTTAAGTCGGCATTGTGCTTTTGTATTTAATTCCGATGGAATTTCAGTGTTTCATTGTCAATAAGAAGGTCAGAGCGATACAGTGAACCTGAAGTGAAGCATCGGAATCTATAACTAGTGTCACAAGAATGGATCAAAGCAAAGACAGTAATAATGGTCAGTCATCTTGTACTTAAGTCGGCATTGTGCCTTTTGTATTTAATTCCGATGCAATTTCTGTGTTTCATCGTCAATAAGAAGGTCACAGCGATACAGTAAAACTAAAGTGAAGAATCGGAATCAATAACTAGTGTCACAGGAATGGTTCAAAACATAGACAGTAAGAAGTGTCAGTTTTCTTGTACTTGTATTTAATTCAGATGCAATTTCTGTGTTCATCGTCAATAAGATGGTCAGAGTGATACAATAACCTGAAGTGAAGTATCGGAATCTATAACTAGTGTCACAGGAATGGTTCAAAACATATACATTAAGAAGAGTCTGTTTTCTTCCAGTTTAGTCGGCAGTGTGCCTTTTGTATTTCATTCCGATGCAATTTCTGTGTTTCATCGTCAGTAAGTAGGTCAGAGGGATACAGTGAACCTGAAGTGAAGCATCGGAATCTATAACTAGTGTCACAGGAATGGTTCAAAACATAGTAAGTAAGAAGATCAGGTTTCTTGTACTTAAGTTTGCATTGTGCCTCTTGTATTTAATTCCGATGCAATTTCTGTGTTTCATCGTAAATAAGAAGGTCAGAGGGAAACAGTGAACCAGAAGTGAAGCATCGGAATCTACACTAGTGTCACATGAATAGTTCAAAACATAGACAGTAAGAACAGTCAGTTTTATTGTACTTAAGTCGGCATTGTGCCTTTTGTATTTAATTCCGATGCAATTTCTGTGTTTCATCGTCAATTAGAAGATCAGAGGGATACAGTAAATCTGAAGTGAAGCATCGGAATCAATAACTAGTGTCACAGGAATTTTTCAATACATAGACACTAAGAAGAGTCAGTTTTCTTCTACTTAAGTCGGCATTGTGCCTCTTGTATTTAATTCCGATGCAATTTCTGTGTTTCATCGTCAATTAGAAGGTCAGAGGGATACAGTAAACCGGAAGTGAAGCATCGGAATCTGTAACTAGTGTCACAGGATTGGTTCAAAACATTGACAGTAAGAAGAAACAGTTTTCTTGTACTTAAGTCGGCATTGTGCCTTTTGTATTTAATTCCGATGCAGTTTCTGTGTTTAATCGTCAGTAAGAAGGTCCAAGGGATACAGTAAACATATAGTGAAGCAGCGGAATCTAAAACTGGTATAACAGGAAATGTTCAAAAGATAGTCAGTAAGAAGAGTCAGTCTTCTTGTACTTAAGTCGGCGTTGTGCCTTTTGTATTTAATTCCGATGCAATTTCTGTGTTTCATCGTCAATAAGAAGGTCCAAGGGATACAGTAAACATTTAGTGAAGCATCAGAATCTCTAAACTTGTCTCACTGGAAATGTTCAAATCATAGTCAGTAAGGAGAGTCAATCTTCTTGTACTTAAGTCGGATTTGTGCCTTTTGTATTTGATTCCTATGCAATTTCTGTGTTTCATCGTCAATAAGAAGGTGCAAGGGATACAGTAAACCTGAAGTGAAGCATCGGACCCTAAAACTGGTCTCACAGGAAAGGTTCACAACATAGACAGTAAGAAGAGTTAGTTTTCTTGTACTTAAATCAGCATTGTGCCTTTTCTATTTAATTCTGATTCATTTTCTGTGTTTCATCGTCAATAAGAACGTCAGAGGGATACAGTAAACATGAAGTGAAGCATCGGAATCTATAACTAGTGTCACAGGATTGGTTCAAAACATTGACAGTAGGAAGAGCCAGTCTTCTTGCCCTTGATTCGGCATTGTGCCTTTTGTATTTAATTCCGATGCAATTTCTGTGTTTCATCGTCAATAAGAAGGTCAGAGGGATACAGTAAACCTAAATTGAAGCATCGGAATCTATAACTAGTGTCACAGGAATAGTTCAAAACATAGTCAGTAAGAAGGGTCAGTCTTCTTGTACTTCAGTCGGTATTGTGCCTTTTGTTTTTAATTCCCATGCAATTTATGTGTTTCATCGTCAATGAGAAGGTCAGAGGGATACAGTAAACCTGAAGTGAAGCATCGGAATCTATAACTAGTGTCACAGGAATGGTCAAAACATAGACAGTAAAAAGATTCAGTTCTCTTGTACTTAATTCGGCATTGTGCCTTTTGTATTTAATTCCGAAGCAATTTCTGTGTTTCTTTGTCAATAAGAAGGTCAGAGCGATACAGTATACCTGATGTGAAGCATCGGAATCTATAACTAGTGTCACAGGAATGGCTCAAAACAAAGATTGTAACAAGAGTCAGTTTTCTTGTACTTTAGTCGGCATTTTACTTTTGTATTTAATTCCGCTGCAATTTCTGTGTTTCATCGTCAATAAGAAGGTCAGAGGGATACAGTAAACCTGAAGTAAAGCATCGGAATGTGTAACTAGTGTGTCAGGAATGGTTCAAAACATAGACAGTAAGAAGAGACAGTATTCTTGTTCTTAAGTCTGCATTGTGCCTTTTGTATTTGATTCCGATGCAATTTCTGTGTTTCGTCGTCAATAAGAAGATTAAAGGGATACAGTGAAGCATCGGAATCTTAAACCGGTCTCACAGGAAAGTTTCAGAACATAGACAGTAAGAAGAGCCAGTCTTCTCGTACTTGAGTCGGCATTGTGCCTTTGGATTTAATTCCGATGTAATTTCTGTGTTTCATTGTCAATAATATGGTCAGAGAGATATAGTATACCTGAAGTGAAGCATCGGAATCTATAACTGGTGTCACGGGAATGGTTCAAAACATACGCAGTAAGAAGAGTCAGTTTTCTTGTACTTAAGTCGGCATTGTGCCTCTTGTATTTAATTCCGATGCAATTTCTGTGTTTCATCGTCAATAAGAAGGTCCAAGGGATACAGTAAACCTGAAGTGAAGCATCGGAATCTATAACTAGTGTCAAATGAATGGTTCAAAACATAGACAGTAAGAACAGTCAGTTTTCTTGTACTTAAGTCGGCATTGTGCCTTTTGTATTTAATTCCAATGCAATTTCTGTGTTTCATCGTCAATAAGGAGGTCAGAGGGATACAGTAAACCCCTAAGTGAAGCATCGGAATCTATAACTAGTGTCACAGGAATGGTTCAACACATAGATAATAAGAAGAATCAGTTATCATGTACTTAAGTCGGCATTGTGCCTTTTCTATTTAATTCCGATGCAATTTCTGTGTTTCATCGTCAATAAGAATGTCAGAGGGATACAGTAAACCTGAAGTGAAGCATCGGAATGTGTAACTGGTGTCACAGGAATGGTTCAAATCATAGACAGTAAGAAGAGTCAGTTTTCTTGTACTTAAGTCGGCATTGTGCCTCATGTATTTAATTCCGTTGCAATTTCTGTGTTTCACCGTCAATAAGTAGGTCAGAGGGATACAGTAAACCTGAAGAGAAGCATTGGAATCTATAACTAGTGTCACATGAAGGTTTCAAACATAGACGGTAAGAAGAGTCAGTTTTCTTGTACTTATGTCGGCATTGTGCCTTTTGTATTTAATTCCGATACAATTTCTTTGTTTAATCGTCAATAAGGAGGTCCGAGGGATACAGTAAACCTGAAGTGAAGCATCGGTATCTATAAATAGTGTCACAGGAATGGTTCAAATCATAGACAGTAAGAAGAGTTAGTTTTCTTGTACGTAAGTCGGCATTGTACCTTTTGTATTTAATTCCGATGCAATTTCTGTGTTTCATCGTCAATAAGAAGGTCAGAGGGATGCAGTAATCCTGAAGTGAAGCATCTGGATCTAAAACCGGTCTCATCGGAAAGTTTCAAAACATAGACAGTAAGAAGAGCCAGTCTTCTTGTACTTGAGTCGGAATTATGCCTTTTGTATTTAATTCCGATGCAATTTTAGTGTTCCATCGCCAATAAGAAGGTCCAAGGGATACAGTAATTATATAGTGAAGCATTGGAATCTAAAACTGGTCTCACAGGAAGTGTTGAAATCATAGTCTGTGGGAGAGTCAGTCTTCTTGTACTTAGGTCAGCATTGTGCCTTTTGTATTTAATACTGATGCAATTTCTGTGTTTTATCGTCAATAAGAAGGTCAGGGGGATGCAGTAAACATATAGTGAAGCATCGGAATCTAAAACTGGTCACACAGGAAGTGTTCAAGACATAGTCAGTAAGGAGAGTCAGTCATCTTGTACTTCAGTCGGCGTTGTGCCTTTTGTATTTAATTCCGATGCAACTTCTGTGTTTCATCGTCAATAAGAAGGTCCAAGGGATTCAGTAAACATATAGTGAAGCATCAGAATCTAAAACTGGTCTCACAGGAAATGTTCAAAACATAGTCTGTAAGGAGAGTCAGTCTTCTAGTACATAAGTCGGCATTGTGCCTTTTGTATTTAATACTGATGCAATTTCAGTGTTTCATCGTCAATAAGAAGGTCAGAGGGATACAGTGAACCTGAAGTGAAGCATCGGAATCTATAACTAGTGTCACAAGGATGGTTCAAATCATAGACAGTAATAAGAGTCAGTCATCTTGTACTTAAGTCGGCATTGTGCCTTTTGTATTTAATTCCGATGCAATTCCTGTGTTTCATCGTCAATAACAAGGTCAGAGGGATACAGTAAACGTAAAGTGAAGCATCGGAATCAATAACTAGTGTCACAGGAATGGTTCAAACATAGACAGTAAGAAGGGTCAGTTTTCTTGTACTTAAGTCGGCATTGTGCTTTTTGTCTTTAATTCCGATGCAATTTCTGTGTTTCATCGTTAATAAGATGGTCAGAGTTATACAGTAAACATGAAGTGAAGCATCGGAATCTACAACTAGTGTCACAGGAATGGTTCTAAATATAGACAGTAAGAAGAGTCAGTTTTCTTGTACTTAAGTCGGCATTGTGCCTTTTGTATTTAATTCCGATGCAATTTCTGTGTTTCATCGTCAATAAGAAGGTCAGAGGGATACAGTAAACCTGAAGTGAAGCATCGGAATCTATAACTAGTGTCACATGAATGGTTCAAAACATAGACAGTAAGAAAAGTCAGTTTTCTTGTACTTAAGACATCATTGTGCCTTTTGTATTTAATTCCGTTGCAATTTCTGTGTTTCATCGTCAATAAGAAGATCAGAGGGATACAGTAAACCTGAAGTGAAGCATCGGAATCTATAACTAGTGTCACATGAATGTTTCAAAGCATAGACAATAAGAAGAGTCAGTTTTCTTGTACTTAAGTCGGCAATTTGCCTTTTGTATTTAATTCCGATGCAATTTCTGTGTTTGATCGTCTATAAGAAGGTCAGAGGGATACAGTAATCCTGAAGTGAAGCATCGGAATCTATAACTAGTGTCACATGAAGGTTTCAAACATAGACGGTAAGAAGAGTCAGTTTTCTTGTACTTATGTCGGCATTGTGCCATTTGTATTTAATTCCGATACAATTTCTGTGTTTAATCGTCAATAAGGAGGTCAGAGGGATACAGTAAACCTGAAGTGAAGCATCGGAATCTATAACTAGTGTCACAGGAATGGTTCAAATCATAGACAGTAAGAAGAGTTAGTTTTCTTGTACGTAAGTCGGCATTGTACCTATTGTATTTAATTCGGATGCAAATTCTGTGTTTCATCGTCAATAAGAAGGTCAGAGGGATGCAGTAATCCTGAAGTGAAGCATCTGGATCTAAAACCGGTCTCATCGGAAGTTTCAAAACATAGACAGTAAGAAGAGCCAGTCTTCATGTACTTGAGTCGGAATTGTGCCTTTTGTATTTAATTCCGATGCAATTTTAGTGTTCCATCGCCAATAAGAAGGTCCAAGGGATACAGTAATTATATAGTGAAGCATCGGAATCTAAAACTGGTCTCACAGGAAGTGTTGAAATCATAGTCTGTGGGAGAGTCATTCTTCTTGTACTTAGGTCAGCATTGTGCCTTTTGTATTTAATACTGATGCAATTTCTGTGTTTCATCGTCAATAAGAAGGTCAGGGGGATGCACTAAACATATAGTGAAGCATCGGAATCTAAAACTGGTCACACAGGAAGTGTTCAAAACATAGTCAGTAAGGAGAGTCAGTCATCTTGTACTTAAGTTGGCGTTGTGCCTTTTGTATTTAATTCCGATGCAACTTCTGTGTTTCATCGTCAATAAGAAGGTCCAAGGGATTCAGTAAACAAATAGTGAAGCATCAGAATCTAAAACTGGTCTCACAGGAAATGTTCAAAGCATAGTCTGTAAGGAGAGTCAGTCTTCTAGTACTTAAGTCGGCATTGTGCCTTTTGTATTTAATACTGATGCAATTTCAGTGTTTCATCGTCAATAACAAGGTCAGAGGGATACAGTAAACGTAAAGTGAAGCATCGGAATCAATAACTAGTGTCACAGGAATGGTTCAAACATAGACAGTAAGAAGGGTCAGTTTTCTTGTACTTAAGTCGGCATTGTGCTTTTTGTCTTTAATTCCGATGCAATTTCTGTGTTTCATCGTTAATAAGATGGTCAGAGTTATACAGTAAACATGAAGTGAAGCATCGGAATCTACAACTAGTGTCACAGGAATTGTTCTAAATATAGACAGTAAGAAGAGTCAGTTTTTTTGTACTTAAGTCGGCATTGTGCCTTTTGTATTTAATTCCGATGCAATTTCTGTGTTTCATCGTCAATAAGAAGGTCAGAGGGATACAGTAAACCTGAAGTGAAGCATCGGAATCTATAACTAGTGTCACATGAATGGTTCAAAACATAGACAGTAAGAACAGTCAGTTTTCTTGTACTTAAGACATCATTGTGCCTTTTGTATTTAATTCCGTTGCAATTTCTGTGTTTCATCGTCAATAAGAAGATCAGAGGGATACAGTAAATCTGAAGTGAAGCATCGGAATCAATAACTAGTGTCACAGGAATTTTTCAAAGCATAGACAGTAAGAAGAGTCAGATTTCTTGTATCTAAGTCGGAATTGTGCCTCTTGTATTTAATTCCGATGCAATTTCTGTGTTTCATCGTCAATAAGAAGGTCAGAGGGATACAGTAAACCGGAAGTGAAGCATCGGAATCTGTAAGTAGTGTCACAGGAATGGTTCAAAACAGTTAGTAAGAAGAGTCAGTTTTCTTGAACTTAAGTCGGCATTGTGCCTTTTCTATTTAATTCCGATGCAATTTCTGTGTTTCATCGTCAATAAGAAGGTCAGAGGGATAAAGTAAACCTGAAGTGAAGCATCGGAATCTATAACTAGTGTCACATGAATGTTTCAAAGCATAGACAATAAGAAGAGTCAGTTTTCTTGTACTTAAGTCGGCAATTTGCCTTTTGTTCTTAATTCCGAAGCAATTTCTGTGTTTGATCGTCTATAAGAAGGTCAGAGGGATACAGTAATCCTGAAGTGTAGCATCGGAATATATAACTAGTGTCACAGGAATTGTTCGAAACATAGACAGTAAGAAGAGTCAGTTTTCTTGTACTTAAGTCGGCATTGTGCCTTTTATATTTATTTCCGATGCAATTTCTGTGTTTCATCGTCAATAAGAAGGTCAGAGGGATACAGTAAACCTGAAGTGAAGCATCGGAATCTATAACTAGTGTCACAGGAATGGTTCAAAACATAGACAGTAAGAAGAGACGGTTTTCTTGTACTTAAGTGGGCATTGTGCCTTTTGTATTTAATTCCGATACAATTTCTGTGTTTCATCGTCAATAGGAAAGTCAGAGGGATACAGTAAACCTGAAGTGAGGCATCGGAATCTATAATTAGTGTCACAGGAGTGGTTCATAACATAGACAGTAAGAGCAGTCAGTTTTCTTGTACTTAAGTCCGCATTGTGCCTTTTGTATTTAATTCCGATGCAATTTCTGTGTTTCATCGTCTATAAGAAGGTCAGAAGGATACAGTAAACCGGAAGTGAAGCATCGGAATCTGTAACTAGTGTCACAGGAATGGTTCAAAACATAGACCGTAAGAAGAGACATTTTTCTTGTATTTAAGTCGGCATTGTGCCTTTTGTATTTAATTCCGATGCAATTTCTGTGTTTCATCGTCAATAAGAAGGTCCAAGGGATGCAGTAAACATATAGTGAAGCAGCAGAATCTAAAACTGTTCTCACACGAAATGTTCAAAACATAGTCAGTAAGAAGAGTCAGTCTTCTTGTACTTAAGTCGGCGTTGTGCCTTTTGTATTTAATTCCGATGCAATTTCTGTGTTTCATCGTCAATAAGAAGGTCCAAGGGATGCAGTAAACATATAGCGAAGCAGCAGAATCTAAAACTGTTCTCACACGAAATGTTCAAAACATAGTCAGTAAGAAGAGTCAGTCTTCTTCTACTTAAGACGGCATTCTGCCTTTTGTATTTAATTCCGAGGCAATTTCTGTGTTTCATCGTCAATAAGAAGGTCAGAGGGATACAGTAAACCTGAAGTTAAGCATCGGAATCTGTAAGTAGTGTCTCATCAATGGTTCGATACATAGTTAATAAGATGAATCAGTTTTCATGTACTTAACTCGGCATTGTGCCTTTTCTATTTAATTCCGATGCAATTCCTGTGTTTCATCGTCAATAAGAAGGTCAGAGGGATAAAGTAAACCTGAAGTGAAGCATCGGAATGTGTAACTAGTGTCACAGGAATGGGTCAAAACATAGACAGTAAGAAGAGTCAGTCTACTTGTACTTCAGTCGGCATTGTGGCTTTTGTATTTAATTCCGATGCAATTTCTGTGTTTAATCGTCAATAAGAAGGTCCAAGGGATACAGTAAACATATAGTGAAGTATCGGAATCTAAAACTGGTCTCACAGGAAATGTTCAAAAGATAGTCAGTAAGAAGAGTCAGTCTTCTTGTACTTAAGTCGGCGTTGTGCCTTTTGTATTTAATTCCGATGCAATTTCTGTGTTTAATCGTCAATAAGAAGGTCCAAGGGATACAGTAAACATATAGTGAAGTATCGGAATCTAAAACTGGTCTCACAGGAAATGTTCAAAAGATAGTCAGTAAGAAGAGTCAGTCTTCTTGTACTTAAGTCGGCGTTGTGCCTTTTGTATTTAATTCCGATGCAATTTCTGTGTTTCATCGTCAATAAGAAGGTCCAAGGGATGCAGTAAACATGTAGTGAAGCAGCAGAATCTAAAACTGTTCTCACACGAAATGTTCAAAACATAGACAGTAAGAAGAGTCTGTTTTCTTGTACTTAAGTCGGCATTGTGCCTTTTCTATTTAATTCCGATGCAATTTCTGTGTTACATCGTCAATAAGAAGATCAGAGCGATAGAGTAAAACTGAAGTGAAGCATCGGAATCTACAACTAGTGTCACAAGAATGGTTCAAAACATAGAAAGTATGAAGAGTCAGTTTTCTTGTACTTAAGTCGGCATTGTGCCTCTTGTATTTAATTCCGTTGCAATTTCTGTGTTTCATCGTCAATAAGAAGGTCAGAGGGATACTGTAAACCTGAAGGGAAGCATCGGAATATATAACTAGTGTCACGGGAATGGGTAAAAACGTAGACAGTAAGAAGAGTCAGTTTTCTTGTACTTAGGTCGGCATTGTGACTTTTCTATTTAATTCCGATGCAATTTCTGTGTTTCGTCATCAATAAGAAGATCCAACGGATACAGTAAACCTGAAGTGAAGCATCGGAATCTAAAACCGGTCTTACAGGAAAGTTTCAAAACATAGACAGTAAGAAGAGCAAGTCTTCTTGTACTTGAGTCGGCATTGTGCCTTTTGTATTTAATTCCTATGCAATTTGTGTGTCTCATCGTCAATAAGAAGGTCAGAGGGATACAGTAAACCTGAAGTGAAGCATCGGAATCAATAACTAGTGTCACATGTTTGGTTCATAACATAGACAGTAAGAACAGTCAGTTTTCTTTTACTTAAGTCGGCATTCTGCCTTTTGTATTTAATTCCGATGCAATTTCTGTGTTTCATCGTCAATAAGAATGTCAGAGGGATACAGTAAACCGGAAGTGAAGCATCGCAATCTGTAACTAGTGTCACAGCAATGGTTCAAAACATTGACAGTAAGGAGAGTCAGTTTTCTTGTACTTAAGTTGGCATTGTGCCTTTTGTATTTAATTCCGATACAATTTCTGTGTTTCATCGTCAATAAGAAGGTCAGAGGGATACAGTAAACCTGAAGTTAAGCAACGGAATCTATAAGTAGTGTCAGAGGCATGGTTCGATACATAGAGAATAAGATGAATCAGTTTTCATGTACTTAAGTCGGCATTGTGCCTTTTCTATTTAATTCCGATGCAATTCCTGTGTTTCATCGTCAATAAGAAGGTCAGAGGGATAAAGTAAACCTGAAGTGAAGCATCGAAATGTGTAACGAGTGTCACAGGAATGGTTCAAAACATAGACAGTAAGAAGAGTCTGTTTTCTTGTACTTAAGTCGGCATTGTGCCTTTTCCATTTAATTCCGATGCAATTTCTGTGTTACATCGTCAATGAGAAGGTCAGAGCGATAGAGTAAACCTGAAGTGAAGCATCGGAATCTACAACTAGTGTCACAGCAATGGTTCAAAACATAGACAGTAAGAAGAGTCAGTTTTCTTCTACTTAAGTCGGCATTGTGCCTTCTGTATTTCATTCCGATGCAATTTCTGTGTTTCATCGTCAATAAGAAGGTCAGAGGGATACAGTGAACCTGAAGTGAAGCATCGGAATCTATAACGAGTGTCATAGGAATGGTTCAAAACATAGAAAGTATGAAGAGTCAGTTTTCTTGTACTTCAGTCGGCATTGTGCCTCTTGTATTTAATTCCGTTGCAATTTCTGTGTTTCATCGTCAATAAGAAGGTCAGAGGGATACAGTAAACCTGAATGGAAGCATCAGGATATATAACTAGTGTCACGGGAATGGGTCAAGTCATAGACAGTAAGAAGAGCCAGTCTTCTTGTACTTGAGTCGGCATTGTGCCTTTTGTATTTCATTCCGATGCAATTTCTGTGTATCATCGTTATGAGAAGGTCAGAGCGATACAGTAAGCCTGAAGTGAAGCATCGGAATCGATAACTAGTGTCACAGGAATGGTTCAAAACATAGGCAGTAAGAAGAGTCAGGTTTCTTTTACTTAAGTCGGCATTGTGCCTTATGTATTTAATTCCGATGCAATTTCTGTGTTTTGTCGTCAATAAGAAGATCCAAGGGATACAGTAAACCGGAAGTGAAGCATCGGAATCTAATACCGGCCTCACAGGAAAGTTTCAAAACATAGACAGTGAGAGGAGCCAGTCTTCTTGTACTTGAGTCGGCATTGTGCCTTTTGTATTTAATTCCTATGCAATTTCTGTGTTTCATCGTCTACAAGAAGGTCAGAGAGATACAGTATACCTGAAGTGAAGCATCGGAATCTGTAAGTAGTGTCACAGGAATGGTTCAAAACATACACAGTAAGAAGAGTCAGTTTTCTTGTACTTAAGTCCGCATTGTGCCTTTTCTATTTAATTCCGATGCAATTTCTGTGTTTCATCGTCAATAGGAAGGTCCAAGGGAGACAGTAAACATATAGTGAAGCATCGGAATCTAAAACTGGTCTCACAGGAAACGTTGATATCATAGTCAATAGGAAGAGTCAGTCTACTTGTACTTAAGTCAGCATTGTGCCTTTTGTATTTAATTCTGTTGCAATTTCTGTGTTTCTTCGTCAATAGGAAGGTCCAAGGGATACAGTAAACGTATAGTGAAGCATCGGAATCTGAAACTGGTCTCACAGGAAATGTTCAAACATAGTCAGTAAGAAGAGTCAGTCTTCTTGTACTTAAGTCGGCATTGTGCCTTTTGTATTTAATTCCGATGCAATTTCTGTGTTTAATCGTCAATAAGAAGGTCCAAGGGATACAGTAAACATATAGTGAAGCATCGGAATCTAAAACTGGTCTCACAGGAAATGTTCAAAAGATAGTCAGTAAGAAGAGTCAGTCTTCTTGTACTTAAGTCGGCATTGTGCCTTTTGTATTTAACTCCGATACAATTTCTGCGATTCATCGTCAAGAAGAAGGTCCAGGGGATGCAGTAAACATATAGTGAAGCAGCAGAATCTAAAACTGTTCTTACAGGAAATGTTCAAAGCATAGTCAGTAAGAAGAGTCAGTCTTCTTGTACTTAAGTCGGCATTCTGCATTTTGTATTTAATTCCGATGCAATTTCTGTGTTTCATCGTCAATAAGAAGGTCCAAGGGATACGGTAAACCTGAAGTGAAGCATCGGATTCTAAAACTGGTCTCACAGGAAGGGTTCAATCATAGACAGTAAGAAGAGTTAGTTTTCTTGTACTTAAGTCAGCATTGTGCCTTTTCTATTTGATTCTGATTCAATTTCTGTGTTTCATCGTCAATAAGAAGGTCACAGGGATACAGTAAAGCTGAAGTGAAGCATGGTAATCTATAACTAGTGTCACAGGAATGGATCAAAACTTAGACAGTAAGAAGAGCCAGTCTTCTTGTGCTTGAGTCGGCATTGTGCCTTTTGTATTTAATTCCGATGCAATTTCTGTGTTTCATCGTCAACAAGAAGGTCAGAGGGATACAGTAAACCTGAAGTGAAGCATCGGAATCTAAAACCGGTCTCACAGGAAAGTTTCAAATCATAGACAGTAAGAAGAGCCAGTCTTCTTGTACTTGAGTCGGCATTGTGCCTTTTGGATTTAATTCGGATGCAATTTCTGTGTTTCATCGTCAATACGAAGGTCAGAAGGATACAGTAAACATATAGTGAGGCATCGGAATCTATAACTAGTGTCACAGGAATGGTTCAAAACATAGATAGTAAGAAGAATCAGTTTTCATGTACTTAAGTCGGCAATGTGCCTTTTCTATTTAATTCCGTTGCAATTTCGGGGTTTCATCGTCAATATGAAGGTCAGAGGGATACAGTAAACCCGAAGTGAAGCATCGGAATCTATAACTAGTGTTACAAGAGTGGTTCAAAACATAGGCACTAAGAAGACCCTGTCTTCTTGTACTTGAGTCGGCATTGTGGATTTTGTATTTAATTCCGATGCAATTTCTGTGTTTCATCGTCAATAAGAAGGTCAGTGGGATACAGTAAACCTGAAGTGAAGCATCAGAATCTATAACTAGTGTCACAGGAATGGTTCAAAGCATAGAAAATAGGAAGAGTCAGTTCTCTTGTACCTAAGTCGGCATTGTTCTTTTGTATTTAATTCCGATGCAATTTCTGTGTTTCTTCGTCAATAAGAAGGTCAGAGGGATACAGTAAACCTGAAGTGAAGCATCGGAATCTGTTACTAGTGTCACGGGAATGCTTCACAACATAGACAGTAAGAAGAGTCAGTTTTCTTGTACTTAAGTCGGCATTGTGTTTTTTCTATTTAATTCTGATGCAATTTCTGTGTTTCGTCGTCAATAAGAAGGTCGGAGGGATACAGTAAACCTGAAGAGAAGCATCGGAATCCATAACTAGTGTCACAGGAATGATTCGAAACATAGACAGTAAGAAGAGCCAGTCTTCTTGCACTTGAGTCGGCATTGTGCCTATGTATTCAATTACGATGCAATTTCTGTGTTTCATCGACAATAAGACGGTCAGAGGGATACAGTAAACCTGAAGTGAAGCATCGGAATCTATAACTAGTGTCACAGGAATGGATCAAAACATAGACAGTAAGAAGAGCCAGTCTTCTTGTACTTGATTCGGCATTGTGCCTTTTGTATTTGATTCCGATGCAACTTCTGTGTTTCATGGTCAATAAGAAGGTCAGAGGGATACAGTAAACCTGAAGTGAAGCATCGGAATCTATAACTAGTCTCACAGGAGTGGTTCAAACATAGACAGTAAGAAGAGTCAGTCTTCTTGTACTTAAGTCGGCATTGTGCCTTTTGTATTAAATTCCGCTGCAATTTCTGTGCTTCATCGTCAATAAGAAAGTCAGAGGGATACAGTAAACCTGAAGTGAAGCATCGGAATCCATTACTAGTGTCACAGGAATGTTTCAAAACGTAGACAGTAAGAGGAGTCAGTTTTCTTGTACTTAAGTCGGCATTGTGTCTTTTGTATTTAATTCCTATGCAATTTCTGTGTTTCATCGTCAACAAGAAGGTCAGAGAGTTCCAGTATACCTGAAGTGAATCATCGGAAGCTGTAACTAGTGTCACAGGAATGGTTCAAATTATACACAGTAAGAAGAGTCAGATTTCTTGTTCTTAAGTCCGCATTGTGCCTTTTCTATTTAATTCCGATGCAATCTCTGTGTTTCATCGTCAATAAGAAGTTCCAAGGGATACAGTAAACATATAGTGAAGCATCGGAATCTAAAACTGGTCTCACAGGAAACGTTGAAATCATAGTCATTAGGAAGAGTCAGTCTTCTTGTACTTAAGTCAGCATCGTGCCTTTTGTATTTCTATTCTGATGCAATTTCTGTGTTTCATCGTCAATAAGAAGGTCCAAGGGATACAGTAAACATATAGTGCAGCATCGGAATCTAAAACTGGTCTTACAGGAAATGTTCAAATCATAGTCAGTAAGAAGAGTCAGTCTTCTTGTACTTAAGTCGGCATTGGGCCTTTTGTATTTAATTCCGATGCAATTTCTGTGTTTAATCGTCAATAAGAAGGTCCAAGGAATACAGTAAACATATAGTGAAGCAGCGGAATCTAAAACTGGTCTCACAGGAAATGTTCAAAAGATATTCAGTAACAAGGGTCAGCCTTCTTGTACTTAAGTCGGCGTTGTGCCTTTTGTATTTAATTCCTATGCAATTTCTCTGTTTCATCGTCAACAAGAAGGTCAGAGAGTTACAGTATACCTGAAGTGAATCATCGGAAGCTGTAACTAGTGTCACAGGAATGGTTCAAAACATACACAGTAAGAAGAGTCAGTTTTCTTGTACTTAAGTCGGCATTGTGCCTTTTCTGTTTAATTCCCATGCAATTTCTGTGTTTCGTCGTCAATAAGAAGATCCAAGAGATACAGTAAACCTGAAGTGAAGCATCCGAATCTAAAACCGGTCTCACAAGACAGTTTCAAACCATAGACAGTAAGAAGAGCCAGTCTTCTTGTACTTGGGTCAGCATTGTGCCTTTTGTATTTGATTCCTATGCAATTTCTGTGTTTCATCGTCAATAAGAAGGTGAGAGAGATACAGTATACCTGAAGTGAAGCATCGGAATCTATAACTAGTGTCACAGGAATGGTTCAAAACATACACAGTAAGAAGAGTCAGTTTTCTTGTACTTAAGTCGGCATTGTGCCTTTTCTATTTATTTCCGATGCAATTTCTGTGTATAATCGTCAATAAGAAGGTCAGAGGGATACAGTAAACCTGAAGTGAAGCATCGGAATCTATAACTAGTGTCACAGGAATGGTTCAAAGCATAGACAGTAATAAGAGCCAGTCTTCTTGTAATTGAGTTGGCATTGTGCCTTCTGTATTAAATTCCGATGCAGTTTCTGTGTTTCATCGTCAATACGAAGGTCAGTGGGATACAGTAAACCTGAAGTGAAGCATCGGAAGCTACAATTAGTGTCACAGGAATGGTTCAAATCATAGACAGTAGGAAGAGTAGTTCTCTTGTACTTAATCCGGCATTGTGCTTTTGTATTTGATTCCGATGCAATTTCTGTGTTTCATCATCAATAAGAAGGTCAGAGGGATACAGAAAACCTGAAGTGAATCATCGGAATCTGTAACTGGTGTCACGGGAATGCTTCAAAACATAGACAGTAGGAAGAGTCTGTTTTCTTGTACTTAAGTCGGCAATGTGCCTTTTCCATTTAATTCCGAAGCAATTTCTGTGTTTCATCGTCAGTACGAATGTCAGAGAGATACAGTAACCCTGAAGTGAAGCATCGGAATCTATAAATAGTGTCACAGGAATGGTTCATAACATAGACAGTAAGAAGTGTCAGTCTTCTTGTACCTAAGTCGGCAATGTGACTTTTATATTTAATTCCGATTCAATTTCTGTGATTCATAGGCAATAAGAAGGTCAAAGGGATACAGTAAACCTGAAGTGAAACATCGGAATCTATAACTAGTGTCACAGGAATGGTTCAAAGCATAGACAGTAGGAAGAGTCAGTCTTCTTGTACTTAAGTCGGCATTGTACGTTTTGTATTTAATTCCGATTCAATTTCTGTGTTTCATCGTCAGTAAGAAGGTCCAAAAGATACAGTAAACCTGAAGTGAAGCATCGGAATCTATAACTAGTGTCACAGGAGTGGTTCAAACATAGACAGTTAGAAGAGCCAGTCTTCTTGTACTTGAGTCGTCATTGTGCCTATGTATTTAATTCCGAAGCAATTTCTGTGTTTCATCGTCAATGAGAAGGACAGAGGGATACAGTAAACCTGAAGTGAAGCATCGGAATCTATAACTAGTGTCACAGGAATGGTTCAAAACATTGACAGTAAGAAGAGTCAGTCTTCTTGTACTTAAGTCAGCATTGTGCTTTTTGTATTTAATTCCGATGCAATTTCTGTGCTTCATCGTCAATAAGAACGTCATAGGGATACAGTCTACCTGAAGTGAAGCATCGGAATCTATAACTAGTGTCACAGGAATGGTTCAAAACATAGACAGTAAGAAGAGTCAGTTTTCTTGTACTTAAGTCGGCATAGTGCCTTTTCTATTTATTTCCGATACAATTTCTTTGTTTCATCGTCAATAAGAAGGTCAGAGGGATACAGTTAACCTGAAGTGAAGCATCGGAATCTATAACTAGTGTCACTGGAATGGTTCAAAGCATAGACAGTAGGAAGAGCCAGTCTTCATTTACTTGAGTCACAATTGTGCCTATGTATTTAATTCCGATGCAATTTCTGGGTTTCATCGTCAATAAGAAGGTCAGAGGGATACAGTAAACCTGAAGTGAAGCATCGGAATCTATAACTAGTGTCACAGGAATGGTTCAAAGCATAGACAGTAATAAGAGCCAGTCTTCTTGTAATTGAGTTGGCATTGTGCCTTCTGTATTAAATTCCGATGCAGTTTCTGTGTTTCATCGTCAATACGAAGGTCAGTGGGATACAGTAAACCTGAAGTGAAGCATCGGAAGCTACAATTAGTGTCACAGGAATGGTTCAAAGCATAGACAGTAGGAAGAGTAGTTCTCTTGTACTTAATCCGGCATTGTGCTTTTGTATTTGATTCCAATGCAATTTCTGTGTTTCATCATCAATAAGAATGTCAGAGGCATACAGTAAACCTGAAGTGAATCATCGGAATCTGTAACTGGTGTCACAGGAATGCTTCAAAACATAGACAGTAGGAAGAGTCTGTTTTCTTGTACTTAAGTCGGCAATGTGCCTTTTCCATTTAATTCCGAAGCAATTTCTGTGTTTCTTCGTCAGTACGAATGTCAGAGAGATACAGTAAACCTGAAGTGAAGCATCGGAATCTATAAATAGTGTCACAGGAATGGTTCATAACATAGACAGTAAGAAGTGTCAGTCTTCTTGTACCTAAGTCGGCAATGTGACTTTTATATTTAATTCCGATTCAATTTCTGTGATTCATCGGCAATAAGAAGGTCAAAGGGATACAGTAAACCTGAAGTGAAGCATCGGAATCTATAACTAGTGTCACAGGAATGGTTCAAAGCATAGACAGTAGGAAGAGTCAGTCTTCTTGTACTTAAGTCGGCATTGTACGTTTTGTATTTAATTCCGATTCAATTTCTGTGTTTCATCGTCAGTAAGAAGGTCCAAAAGATACAGTAAACCTGAAGTGAAGCATCGGAATCTATAACTAGTGTCACAGGAGTGGTTCAAACATAGACAGTTAGAAGAGCCAGTCTTCTTGTACTTGAGTCGGCATTGTGCCTATGTATTTAATTCCGAAGCAATTTCTGTGTTTCATCGTCAATGAGAAGGACAGAGGGATACAGTAAACCTGAAGTGAAGCATCGGAATCAATAACTAGTGTCACAGGAATGGTTCAAAACATTGACAGTAAGAAGAGTCAGTCTTCTTGTACTTAAGTCAGCATTGTGCTTTTTGTATTTAATTCCGATGCAATTTCTGTGCTTCATCGTCAATAAGAACGTCATAGGGATACAGTCTACCTGAAGTGAAGCATCGGAATCTATAACTAGTGTCACAGGAATGGTTCAAAACATAGACAGTAAGAAGAGTCAGTTTTCTTGTACTTAAGTCGGCATAGTGCCTTTTCTATTTATTTCCGATACAATTTCTTTGTTTCATCGTCAATAAGAAGGTCAGAGGGATACAGTTAACCTGAAGTGAAGCATCGGAATCTATAACTAGTGTCACTGGAATGGTTCAAAGCATAGACAGTAGGAAGAGCCAGTCTTCATGTACTTGAGTCACAATTGTGCCTATGTATTTAATTCCGATGCAATTTCTGGGTTTCATCGTCAATAAGAAGGTCAGAGGGATACAGTAAACCTGAAGTGAAGCATCGGAATCTATAACTAGTGTCACAGGAATGGTTCAAAACATAATCAGTAAGAAGAGCCAGTCTTCTTGTAATTGAGTTGGCATTGTGCCTTTTGTATTTAATTCCGGTGAAGTTTCTGTGTTTCATCGTCAATACGAAGTTCAGTGGGATACAGTAAACCCGAAGTGAAGCATCGGAAGCTACAATTAGTGTCACAGGAATGGTTCAAAGCATAGACAGTAGGAAGAGTAGTTCTCTTGTACTTAATTCGGCATTGTGTTTTTGTATTTGTTTCCGATGCAATTTCTGTGTTTCATCGTCAATAAGAAGGTCAGAGTAATACAGTAAACCTGAACTGAATCATCGGAATCTGTAACTAGTGTCACGGGAATGTTTCAAAACATAGACAGTAAGAAGAGTCAGTTTTCTTGTACTTAAGTCGGCATTGTGCCTTTTCTGTTTAATTCCGATGCTATTTCTGTGTTTCATCGTCAATAAGAAGGTCAGAGAGATACAGTAAACATGAAGTGAAGCATCGAAATCTATAAATAGTGTCACAGGAATGGTTCAAAGCATAGACAGTAGGAAGAGTCAGTCTTCTTCTACTTAAGTCGGCATTGTGCCTATGTTTTTAATAATGATGCAGTTTCTGTGTTTCATCGTCAATAAGAAGGTCATAAGGATACAGTAAACCTGAAGTGAAGCATCGGAATCTATAACTAGTGTCACAGGAATGGTGCAAGACATAGACAGTAGGAAGAGCTAGTCTTCTTGTACCTGAGTCAGCATTGTGCCTTTTGTATTTAATTCCGATGCAATTTCTGTGTTTCATCGTCAATAAGACGGTCAGAGGGATACAGTAAACCTGAAGTTAAGCATCGGAAACTATAACTAGTGTCACACAAATGGTTCAAAACATAGACAGTAGGAAGAGTCAGTCTTCTTGTACTTAAGTCGGCATTGTGCCTTTTGTATTTAATTCCGATGCAATTTCTGTGTTTCATCGTCAATTAGAAGGCCAGAGAGATACAGTAAGCCTGAAGTGAAGCATCGGAATCTATAACTAGTGTCACAGGAATGGTTCAAAAAATAGACAGTAACAATAGTCAGTTTTCTTGTACTTAATTCGGCATTGTGCCTTTTGTATTTAATTCCGATGCAGTTTCTGTGTTTCATCGTCAATACGTAGGTCAGAGAGATACAGTAAACCTGAAGTGAAGCATCGAAATCAATAACTAGTGTCACAGGAATGGTTCAAACAAAGACAATGAGAAGAGTCAGTTTTCTTGTACTTAAGTCGGCATTTTGGCTATTGTATTTAATTCCGATGCAATTTCTGTGTTTCATCGTCAATAAGAAGGTCAGATGGATACAGTAAACCTGAAGTGAAACATCGGAATGTTTAACTAGTGTCACAGGAATGGTTCAAAACATAGACATTAAGAAGAGTCAGTTTTCTTGTACTTAAGTCGGCATTGTGCCTTTTCTATTTAATTCCGATACAATTTCTGTGTTTCATCGTCGATAAGAAGGTCCAAGGCATACAGTAAACTTATAGTGAAGCATCGGAATCTAAAACTGGTCGCACAGGAATGTTGAAATCATAGTCAGTAAGAAGAGTCAGTCTTCTTGTACTTAAGTAGGCATTGTGCGTTTTGTATTTAATTCCGATGCAATTTCTGTGTTTCATCGACAATAAGAAGGTCCAAGGGATACAGTAAACATATAGTGAAGCATCGGAATCTAAAACTGGTCTCACAGGAAATGTCGAAAAGATAGTCAGTAAGAAGAGTCAGTCTTCTGGTACTTAAGTCGGCATTGTGCCTTTTGTAGTCAATTCCGATGCAATTTCTGTGTTTCATCGTCAATAAGAAGGTCCAAGTGATACTGTAAACATATGGTGAATCATCAGATTCTAAAACTGGTCTCACAGGTAATGTTCAAAAGATAGTCAGTAAGAAGAGTCAGTCTTCTTGTACTTAAGTCGGCATTGTGCCTTTTGTATTTAATTCCGATGCAATTTCTGTGTTTCATCGTCAATAAGAAGGTCAGAGGGATACAGTAAACCTGAAGTGAATCATCGGTATCTATAACTGGTGTCACGGGAATGCTTCAAAACATAGACAGTAGGAAGACGTAGTCTTCTTGTACTTAAGTCGGCATTGTACCTTTTGTATTTAATTCCGATTCAATTTCTGTGTTACATCGTCAGTAAGAAGGTCCAAAAGATACAGTAAACCTGAAGTGAACCATCGGAATCTATAACGAGTGTCACAGGAGTGGTTCAAACATAGACAGTTAGAAGGGCCAGTCTTCTTGTACTTGAGTCGGCATTGTGCCTATGTATTTAATTCCGAAGCAATTTCTGTGTTTCATCATCAATGAGAAGTACAGGGGGATACAGTAAACCTGAAGTGAAGCATCGGAATCTATAACTAGTGTCACAGGAATGGTTCAAAACATTGACAGTAATAAGAGTCAGTCTTCTTGTACTTAAGTCAGCATAGTGCTTTTTGTATTTAATTCCGATGCAATCTCTGTGCTTCATCGTCAATAAGAAGGTCAGAGGGATACAGTCAACCTGAAGTGAAGCATCGGAATCTATAAGTAGTGTCACAGGAATGGTTCAAAGCATAGACAGTAAGAAGAGTCAGTTTACTTGTACTTAAGTCGGCATAGTGCCTTTTCTATTTATTTCCGATACAATTTCTTTGTTTCATCATCAATAAGAAGGTCAGAGTGATACAGTTAACCTGAAGTGAAGCATCGGAATCTAAAACTAGTGTCACTGGAATATATCAAAGCATAGACAGTAGGAAGAGCCAGTCTTCATGTTCTTGAGTCACGATTGTGCCTATGTATTTAATTCCGATGCAATTTCTGTGTTTCATCGTCAATAAGAAGGTCAGAGTAATACAGTAAACCTGAACTGAATCATCGGATTCTATAACTAGTGTCACGGGAATGTTTCAAAACATAGACAGTAAGAAGAGTCAGTTTTCTTGTACTTAAGTCGGCATTGTGCCTTTTCTGTTTAATTCCGATGCAATTTCTGTGTTTCATCGTCAATAAGAAGGTCAGAGAGATACAGTAAACCTGAAGTGAAGCATCGAAATCTATAAATAGTGTCACAGGAATGGTTGAAAACATAGACAGTAAGAAGAGCCAGTCTTCTTGTACTAGAGTCGGCATTGTGCCTATGTTTTTAATACCGATGCAATTTCTGTGTTTCAACGTCAATAAGAAGGTCAGAGGGATACAGTAAACCTGAAGTGAAGCATCGGAATCTATAACTAGTGTCACAGGAATGGTTCAAGACATAGACAGTAGGAAGAGCTAGTCTTCTTGTACTTGAGTCGGCATTGTGACTTTTGTATTTAATTCCGATGCAATTTCTGTGTTTCATCGTCAATCAGAAGGCCAGAGAATTACAGTAAACCTGAAGTGAAGCATCGGAATCTATAACTAGTGTCACAGGAATGGTTCAAAACATAGACAGTAAGAATAGTCAGTTTTCTTGTACTTAATTCGGCATTGTGCCTTTAGTAATTAATTCCGATGCAGTTTCTGTGTTTCATCGTCAATAAGAAGGTCAGAGGGATACAGTAAACCTGAAGAGAAGCATCGAAATCCATAACTAGTGTCACAGGAATGGTTCAAAACAAAGACAGTGAGAAGAGTCAGTTTTCTTGTACTTAAGTCGGCATTGTGCCTTTTCTATTTAATTCCGATACAATTTCTGTGTTTCATCGTCGATAAGAAGGTCCAAGGAATACAGTAAACATATAGTGAAGCATCGGAATCTAAAACTGGTCTCACAGGAAATGTTGAAATCATAGTCAGTAGGAAGAGTCAGTCTTCATGTACTTAAGTCGGCTTTGTGCCTTTTGTATTTAATTCTGATACAATTTCTGTGTTTCATCGTCAATAAGAAGGTCCAAGGGATACAGTTAACATACAGTGAAGGATCGGAATCTAAAATTGGTCTCACAGGAAATGTTCAAAGCATAGTCAGTAAGAAGAGTCAGTCTTCTTGAACTTAAGTCGGCATTGTGCGTTTTGTATTTAATTCCGATGCAATTTCTGTGTTTCATCGACAATAAGAAGGTCCAAGGGATACAGTAAACATATGGTGAATCATCAGAATCTAAAACTGGTCTCACAGGAAATGTTCAAAACATAGTCAGTAAGAAGAGTCAGTCTTCTTGTACTTAAGTCGGCATTGTGCCTTTTGTATTTAATTCCGATGCAATTTCTGTATTTCATCGTCAATAAGAAGGTCCAAGGGATACAGCAAACATATAGTGAAGCATCAGAATCTAAAACTGGTCTCACAGGAAAGGTTCAAAACATCGACAGTAAGAAGAGTTAGTTTTCTTGTACTTGAGTCGGCATTGTGCCTTTTGTATTTTATTCCGATGTAATTTCTCTGTTTAATCGTCAATAAGAAGGTCAGAGCCATACAGTAATCATATAGTGAAGCACCGGAATCTAAAACTGGTCTCATTGGATATGTTCAAACCATAGTCAGTAAGAAGAGTCAGTCTTCTCGTACATAAGTCGGCATTGTGCCTTTTCTATTTAATTACGATGCAAATTCTGTGTTTCTTCGCCAATTAGAAGGTCCAGGGGATACAGTAAACCTGAAGTGAAGCATCGGAATCTATAACTAGTGTCCCAGGAATGGTTTAAAATATAGACAGCAAGAAGAGTCAGTTACTTTGTACTTAAGTCGGCATTGTGCCTTTTCTATTTAATTCCGATGCAATTTCTGAGTTTCATCGTCAATAAGAAGGTCAGAGGGATACAGTAAACCTAAAGTGAAGCATCGGAATCTATAACTAGTGTCACAGGAATGGTTCAAAACACAGTCAGTAAGAAGAGTCAGTCTTCTTGTACTTAAGTCGGCTTTCTGCCTTTTCTATTTAATTCCGATGCAATTTCTGTGTTTCGTCGTCAATAAGAAGGTCCAAGGGATACAGTAAACCTGAAGTGAAGCATCGGAATCTATAACTAGTGTCACAGGAATGGTTCCAAACATAGAGAGTAGGAAGAGTTAGTCTTCTTCAACTTAAGTCGACATTGTGCCTTTTCTATTTAATTCCGATGCAATTTCTGTGTTTAGTCGTCAATATGAAGGTCCAAGGGATACAGTAAACATATAGTGAAGCATCGGAACCTAAAACTGGTCTCACAGGAAATGTTCAAAACATAGTCAGTAAGAAGAGTCAGTCTTCTTGCACTTAAGTCGGCTTTGTACCTTTTCTATTTAATTCCGATGCAAATTTCTGTGTTTCGACGTCAATAAGAAGGTCCAGGGGATACAGTAAACCTGAAGTGAAGCATCGGAATCTATAACTAGTGTCACAGGAATGGTTTAAAATATAGACAGTAAGAAGAGTCAATCTTCTTGTTTTTAAGTCGGCATTGTGCCTTTTCTATTTAATTCCGATGCAATTTCTGTGTTTCATCGCCAATAAGAATGTCAGAGGGATACAGTAAATCTGAAGTGAAGCATCGGAATCTATAACTAGTGTCTCAGGAATGGTTCAAAGCATATACAGTAGAAAGAGTCAGTCTTCTTGTACTTAAGTCGGCATTGTGCCTTTTCTATTTAATTCCGATGCTATTTCTGTGTTTCGTCGTCAATAAGAAGGTCCAAGGGATACAGTAAACCTAAATTGAAGCATCGGAATCTATAACTAGTGTCACACGAAAGGTTCAAAACATAGTCTGTAAGAAGAGGCAGTCTTCATGTACTTAAGTCGGCTTTGTGCCTTTTGTATTTAATTCTGATACCATATCTGTGATTCATCGTCAATAAGAAGGTCCAAGGGATACAGTAAACATATAGTGAAGCATCGGAATATAAAATTGGTCTCGCAGGAAATGTTCAAAACATAGTCAGTAAGAAGAGTCAGTCTTCTTGCACTTAAGTCGGCATTGTGCCTTTTGTATTTAATTCCGATGCTATTTCTGTGTTTCATCGTCAATATGGAGTTCCAAGGGATACAGTAAAACTGAAGTGAAGCATCGGAAGCTAAAACTGGTCTCACAGGAAAGGTTCTAAACATAGACATTAAGAAGAGTTAGTTTTCTTGTACTTAAGTCAGCATTGTGCCTTTTCTATTTAATTCTGATTCAATTTCTGTGTTTCGTCGTCAATAAGAAGGTCCAAGGGATACTGTAAACCTGAAGTGAAGCATCGGAATCTGAAACCGGTCTCACAGGAAAGCTTCAGAACATAGATAGTAAGAAGAGCCAGTCTACTTTTACTTGAGTCTGCATTTCTCCTTTTGTATTTAATTCCGATGCAATTTCCGTCTTTATTTGTCAATTAGAACGTCAGATGGATACAGAAAACCTGAAGAGAAGCATCGGAATCTATCACTAGTGTCACAGGAATGGTTCAAACATAGCCAGTAAGATGAGTCAGTTTTCTTGTACTTAAGTCGGCATTGTGCATTTTCTATTTAATTCCGATGCAATTTCTTTGTTTCGAATCAATAAGAAGGTCCATGGGATACAGTAAACCTGAAGTGAAGCATCAGAATCTAAAACCGGTCTCACAGAAAAGTTTCAAAGCACAGGCAGTAAGAGGAGCAGGTCTTCGTGTACTTGAGTCGGCATTGTGCCTTTTGTATTTAATTCCGATGCAATTTCTGTGTTTCATCGTTAATAAGAAGGTCAGAGGTATACAGTAAACCTGAAGTGAAGCATCGAAATCTATAACTAGTGTCACAGGAAAGGTTCAAAGCATAGACAGTAAGAAGAGTCAGTCTTCTTGTACTTAAGTCGGCATTGTGCGTTTTGTATTTAATTCCGATGCCATTTCTGTGTTTCATCGTCAATAAGAAGGTCAGAGCGATACAGTAAACCTGAAGTGAAGCATCGGAATGTGTAACTAGTGTCACATGAATGGTTCAAAACATAGACAGTAAGAAGAGTCAGTTTTCTTGCACTTAAGTCGGAATTTCGCCTTTTGTTTTTAATTCCGTTGCAATTTCTGTGTTTCATGGTCAATAAGAAGGTCAGAGGGATACAGTAAACCTGAAGTGAAGAATCGGAATGTGTAACTAGTGTCACATGAATGGTTCAAAACATAGACAGTAAGAAGAGTCAGTTTTCTTGAACTTAAGTCGGCATTGTGCTTTTCTATTTAATTCCGATGCAATTTCTGTGTTTCGTCGTCAATAAGAAGGTCCAAGGAATCCAGTAAACCTGAAGTGAAGCATCGGAATCTAAAACCGGTCTCACAGGAAAGTTCCAAACATAGACAGTAAGAAGAGCCAGTCTTCTTGTACTTGGGTCGGCATTGTGCCTTTTGTATCTAATTCCGATGAAATTTCTGTGTTTCATCGTCAATACGAAGGTGAGAGAGATACAGTATACCTGAAGTGAAGCATTGGAATCTATAACTAGTGTCACAGGAATGGTTAAAAACATAGACAGTAAGAAGAGTCTGTTTTTTTTTACTTAAGTCAGCATTGTGCCTTTTCTATTTAATTCTGATGCAATTTCTGTGATTCATTGTCGATAAGAAGGTCCAAGGGATACAGTAAACATATAGTGAAGCATCGGAATCTAAAACTGGCCTCACAGGAAATGTTGAAATCATAGTCAGTAGGAAGTGTGAGTCTTCATGTACTTAAGTCGGCATTGTGCCTCTTGTATTTAATTCTGATGCAATATCTGTGTTTCATTGTCAATAAGAAGGTCCATGGGATACAGTAAACATATAGTGAAGCAGCAGAATCTAAAACTGGTCTCACAGGAAATGTTCAAAACATAGTCAGTAAGAAGAGTCAGTCTTCTTGTACTTAAGTCGGCATTGTGCCTTTTGTATTTAATTCCGAAGCAATTGCTGTGTTTCATCGTCAATATGGAAGGTCCAAGGGATACAGTGTAACTGAAGTGAAGCATCGGAATCTCAAACTGGTCTCACAGAAAAGGTTCAAAACATAGGCAGTAAGAAGAGTTAGTTTTCTTGTACTTAAGTCGGCATTGTGCCTACTCTATTTAATTCTGATTCAATTTCTGTGTTACGTTGTCAGTAAGATGGTCCAAAGGATACAGTAAACCTGAAGTGAAGCATCGGAATCTGAAACTGGTCTCACAGGAAAGCTTCATAATATAGACAGTAAGAAGAGCCAGTCTACTTGTACTTGAGTCGGCATTGTGCCATTTCTATTTAATTCCGATGCAATTTCTGTTTTTCGTCGTCAATAAGAAGGTCAGAGGGATACAGAAAACCTGAAGTGAAGCGTCGTAATCTATAACTAGTGTCACATTAATGTTTCAAAACATAGACAGTAAGAAGAGTCAGTTTTCTTGTACTTAAGTCGGCATTGTGCCTTTTCTATTTAATTCCGATACAATTTCTGTGTTTCATCGTCGATAAGAAGGTCCAAGGCATACAGTAAACATATAGTGAAGCATCGGAATCTAAAACTGGTCTCACAGGAAATGTTGAAATCATAGTCAGTAGGAAGAGTCAGTCTTCATGTACTTAAGTCGGCTTTGTGCCTTTTGTATTTAATCCTGATACAATTTCTGTGTTTCATCGTCAATAAGAAGGTCCAAGGGATACAGTTAACATACAGTGAAGGATCGGAATCTAAAATTGGTCTCACAGGAAATGTTCAAAGGATAGTCAGTAAGAAGAGTCAGTCTTCTTGTACTTAAGTCGACATTGTGCGTTTTGTATTTAATTCCGATGCAATTTCTGTGTTTCATCGACAATAAGAAAGTCCAAGGGATACAGTAAACATATAGTGAAGCATCGGAATCTAAAACTGGTCTCACAGGAAATGTCCAAAAGATAGTCAGTAAGAGGAGTCAGTCTTCTGGTACATAAGTCGGCATTGTGCCTTTTGTATTCAATTCCGATGCAATTTCTGTGTTTCATCGTCAGTAAGAAGGTCCAAGGGATACTGTAAACATATGGTGAATCATCAGAATCTAAAACTGGTCTCACAGGAAATGTTCAAAACATAGTCAGTAAGAAGAGTCAGTCTTCCTGTACTTAAGTCGTCATTTCGCCTTTTGTATTTAATTCCGATGCAATTTTGTGTTTCATGGTCAATAAGAAGGTCAGAGGGATACAGTAAACCTGAAGTGAAGCATCGGAATGTGTAACTAGTGTCACAGGAATGGTTAAAAACACAGACAGTAAGAAAAGTCAGTTTTCTTGTACTTAAGTCGGCATTGTGCCTTTTCTATTTAATTCCGATGCAATTTCTGTGTTTCTTTGTCGATAAGAAGGTCCAAGGGATACAGTAAACATATAGTGAAGCATCGGAATCTAAAACTGGTCTCACAGGAAATGTTGAAATCATAGTCAGTAGGAAGAGTGAGTCTTCATGTACTTAAGTCGGCATTGTGCCTTTTGTATTTAATTCTGATGCAATTTCTGTGTTTCATCGTCAATAAGAAGTCCAAGGGATACAGTAAACATATAGTGAAGCATCGGAATCTAAAACTGGTCTCACAGGAAATGTTCAAACCATAGACATTAAGAAGAGTTAGTTTTCTTGTACTTAAGTCAGCATTGTGCCTTTTCTATTTAATTCTGATTCAATTTCTGTGTTTCGTCGTCAATAAGAAGGTCCAAGGGATACTGTAAACCTGAAGTGAAGCATCGGAATCTGAAACCGGTCTCACAGGAAAGCTTCAGAACATAGACAGTAAGAAGAGCCAGTCTACTTTTACTTGAGTCTGCATTTTTCCTTTTGTATTTAATTCCGATGCAATTTCTGTCTTTATTTGTCAATTAGAACGTCAGATGGATACAGAAAACCTGAAGTGAAGCATCGGAATCTATCACTAGTGTCACAGGAATGGTTCAAACATAGACAGTAAGATGAGTCAGTTTTCTTGTACTTAAGTCGGCATTGTGCATTTTCTATTTAATTCCGATGCAATTTCTTTGTTTCGACGTCAATAAGAAGGTCCATGGGATACAGTAAACCTGAAGTGAAGCATCGGAATCTAAAACCGGTCTCACAGAAGAGTTTCAAAGCACAGGCAGTAAGAGGAGCAGGTCTTCGTGTACTTGAGTCGGCATTGTGCCTTTTGTATTTAATTCCGATGCAATTTCTGTGTTTCATCGTTAATAAGAAGGTCAGAGGTATACAGTAAACCTGAAGTGAAGCATCGAAATCTGTAACTAGTGTCACAGGAAAGGTTCAAAGCATAGACAGTAAGAAGAGTCAGTCTTCTTGTACTTACGTCGGCATTGTGCGTTTTGTATTTAATTCCGATGCCATTTCTGTGTTTCATCGTCAATAAGAAGGTCAGAGCGATACAGTAAACCTGAAGTGAAGCATCGGAATGTGTAACTAGTGTCGCATGAATGGTTCAAAACATAGACAGTAAGAAGAGTCAGTTTTCTTGTACTTAAGTCAGAATTTCGCCTTTTGTATTTAATTCCGTTGCAATTTCTGTGTTTCATGGTCAATAAGAAGGTCAGAGGGATACAGTAAACCTGAAGTGAAGAATCGGAATGTGTAACTAGTGTCACATGAATGGTTCAAAACATAGACAGCAAGAAGAGCCAGTCTTCTTGTACTTGGGTCGGCATTGTGCCTTTTGTATCTAATTCCGATGCAATTTCTGTGTTTCATCGTCAATACGAAGGTGAGAGAGATACAGTATACCTGAAGTGAAGCATTGGAATCTATAACTAGTGTCACAGGAATGGTTAAAAACATAGACAGTAAGAAGAGTCTGTTTTTTTTTTACTTAAGTCAGCATTGTGCCTTTTCTATTTAATTCTGATGCAATTTCTGTGATTCATTGTCGATAAGAAGGTCCAAGGGATGCAGTAAACATATCGTGAAGCATCGGAATCTAAAAGTGGTCTCACAGGAAATGTTCAAATCATAGTCAGTAAGAAGAGTCAGTCTTCTTGTACTTATGTCGGCATTGTGCCTTTTGTATTTAATTCCGATGCAATTTCTGTGTTTCGTCGTCAATAAGAAGGTCCAAGGGATACAGTAAACCTGAAGTGAATCATCGGAATCTATAACTAGTGTCACTGGAGTGGTTCAAAACATAGACAGTAAGAGGAATCTGTTTTCTTTTACCTAAGTCGGCATTGTACCTTTTGTATTTAATTTCGATGCTATTTCTGTGTTTCATCGTCGATAAGAAGGACCAAGGTATACAGTAAACCTGAAGTGAAGCATCGGAATCTATAACTAGTGTCACAGGAATGGTTCAAAACATAGATAGTAGGAAGAGTTAGTCTTCTTGTACTTAAGTCGGCATTGTGCCATTTCTATATAATTCCGAAGCAATTTCTGTGTTTCATCATCAACAAGAAGGTCCAAGGGATACAGTGAACATATAGTAGAGCATCGGAATCTGAAACAGGTCTCACAGGAAATGTTCAAACATAGTCAGTAAGAAGAGTCAGTCTTCTTGTACTTATGTCGGCATTGTGCCTTTTGTATTTAATTCCGATGCAATATCTGTGTTTCGTCGTCAATAAGAAGGTCCAAGGGATACAGTAATCCTGAAGTGATGCATCGGAAACTAAAACCGGTCTCACAGGAAAGGTTCAAAACATAGAGAGTAAGAAGAGCCAGTCATCTTGTATTTGAGTCGGCATTGTGCCTTTTGTATTTAATTCCGATGCAATTTCTGTGTTTCATCGTCAATAAGAAGGTCAGAGGGATACAGTACACCTGAAGTGAAGCATCGGAATCTATAACTAGTGTCACAGGAATGGTAAAAACGTAGACAGTAGGAAGAGTCAGTCTCCTTGTACTTAAGTCGGCATTGTGACTTTTGTATTTAATCCCGATTCAATTTCTGTGCTTCGTCGTCAATAAGAAGGTCCAAGGGATACAGTAAACCTAAAGTGAAGCATCGGAATCTATAACTAGTGTCACAGGAATGGTTCAAAACATAGACAGTAAGAAGAATCTGTCTTCTTGTACGTAGGTCGGCGTTGTGCCTTTTGTATTTAATTCCGATGCAATTTCTGTGTTTCATCGTCAACAAGAAGGTCCAAGGGATACAGTAAACATATCGTGAAGCATCGGAATCTAAAACTGGTCTCACAGGAAATGTTCAAATCATAGTCAGTAAGAAGAGTCAGTCTTCTTGTACTTATGTCGGCATTGTGCCTTTTGTATTTAATTCCGATGCAATTTCTGTGTTTCGTCGTCAATAAGAATTTCCAAGGGATACTGTAAACCTGAAGTGAAGCATCGGAATCTAAAACCGGGCTCACGGGAAAGTTTCAAAACATAGAGAGTAAGAAGAGCCAGTCATCTTGTATTTGAGTCGGCATTGTGCCTTTTGAATTTAATTCCGAAGCAATTTCTGTGTTTCATCGTCAATAAGAAGGTCCAAGGGATACAGCACAACTGAAGTGAAGAATCGTAATCTATAACTGGTGTCACAGGAATGGTTCAAATCATAGACAGTAAGAAGAGTCAGTCTTCTTGTACTTAAGTCGGCATTGTGCCTTTTGTATTTAATTTCGATGCTATTTCAGTCTTTCATCGTCGGGAAGAACGTCCAAGGGATACAGTAAACCTGAAGTGAAGCATCGGAATCTATAACTAGTGTCACAGGAATGGTTCAAAACATAGATAGTAGGAAGAGTTAGTCTTCTTGTACTTAAGTCGGCATTGTGCCATTTCTATATAATTCCGATGCAATTTCTGTGTTTCATCATCAACAAGAAGGTCCAAGGGATACAGTAAACATATAGTAGAGCATCGGAATCTGAAACAGGTCTCACAGGAAATGTTCAAACATAGTCAGTAAGAAGAGTCAGTCTTCTTGTACTTATGTCGGCATTGTGCCTTTTGTATATAATTCCGATGCAATATCTGTGTTTCGTCGTCAATAAGAAGGTCCAAGGGATACAGTAATCCTGAAGTGAAGCATCGGAAACTAAAACCGGTCTCACAGGAAAGGTTCAAAACATAGAGAGTAAGAAGAGCCAGTCATCTTGTATTTGAGTCGGCATTGTGCCTTTTGTATTTAATTCCGATGCAATTTCTGTGTTTCATCGTCAATAAGAAGGTCAGAGGGATACAGTACACCTGAAGTGAAGCATCGGAATCTATAACTAGTGTCACAGGAATGGTTAAAACGTAGACAGTAGGAAGAGTCAGTCTCCTTGTACTTAAGTCGGCATTGTGACTTTTGTATTTAATCCCGATTCAATTTCTGTGCTTCGTCGTCAATAAGAAGGTCCAAGGGATACAGTAAACCTAAAGTGAAGCATCGGAATCTACAACTAGTGTCACAGGAATGGTTCAAAACATAGACAGTAAGAAGAATCTGTCTTCTTGTACGTAGGTCGGCATTGTGCCTTTTGTATTTAATTCCGATGCAATTTCTGTGTTTCATCGTCAACAAGAAGGTCCAAGGGATACAGTAAACATATCGTGAAGCATCGGAATCTAAAACTGGTCTCACAGGAAATGTTCAAATCATAGTCAGTAAGAAGAGTCAGTCTTCTTGTACTTATGTCGGCATTGTGCCTTTTGTATTTAATTCCGATGCAATTTCTGTGTTTCGTCGTCAATAAGAATTTCCAAGGGATACTGTAAACCTGAAGTGAAGCATCGGAATCTAAAACCGGTCTCACGGGAAAGGTTCAAAACATAGAGAGTAAGAAGAGCCAGTCATCTTGTATTTGAGTCGGCATTGTGACTTTTGAATTTAATTCCGAAGCAATTTCTGTGTTTCATCGTCAATAAGAAGGTTAGAGGGATACAGTAAACCTGAAGTGAAGCATCGTAATCTATAACTAGTGTCACAGGAATGGTTAAAACATAGACAGTGGGAAGAGTCAGTCTTCTTGCACTTAAGTCGGCATTGTGACTTTTGTATTTAATCCCGATGCAATTTCTGTGTTTCGTCATCAATAGGATGGTCCAAGGGATACAGTAAACCTGAACTGAAGCATCGGAATCTATATCTACTGTCACAGGAATGGTTCAAAACATAGACACGGAAGAGTCAGTCTTCTTGTACTTAAGTAGGCATTGTGCCTTTTCTATTTAATTCCGATGCAATTTCTGTGTTTCGTCGTCAATAAGAAGGTCCTAGGGATACAGTAAACCTGAAGTGAAGCATCGGAATCTATGACTAGTGTCACAGAAAAGGTTGAAAACATAGACAGTGAGAAGAGTCAGTCTTCTTGTACTTAAGTCGGCATTGTGAGTTTTCTATTTAATTCCGATGCAATTTCTGTGTTTCATCGTCAATAAGAAGGTCCAAGGGATACAGTAAACCTGAAGTGAAGCATCGGAATCTGTTACTAGAGTCACAGGAATGGTTCAAAACAAAGACAGTAGGAAGAGTCAGTCTTCTTGTACTTAAGTCGGCATTGTGCCTTTTCTATTTAATTCCGATACAATTTCTGTGTTTCATCATCAATACGAAGGTCCAAGGGATACAGTGAACATATAGTGAAGCATCGGAATCTAAAACTTGTCTCACAGGAAATGTTGACAACTTAGTCAGTAATAAGAGTTAGTCTTCTGGTACTTAAGTCGGCACTGTGCCGTTTGTATTTAATTCCGATGCAATTTCTGTGTTTCATCTTCAATAAGAATTTCAGAGGGATACAGTAAACCTGAAGTGAAGCATCGGAATCTGTAACTAGTGTCACAGGAATGGTTAAAACATAGACAGTAGGAAGAGTCAGTCTTCTTGTACTTAAGTCGGCATTGTGCCTTTTGTAATTAATTCCGATGCAATTTCTGTGTTTCGTCGTCAATAACAAGGTCCAAGGGATACAGTAAACCTGAAGTAAAGCATCGGAATCTATATCAAGTGTCACAGGAAAGGTTCAAAACATACACAGCAAGAAGAGTCAGTCTTCTTGTACTTAAGTCGGCATTGTGCTTTTTGTATTTAATTCCGATGCAATTTCTGTGTTTTATCGTCAACAAGAAGGTCCAAGGGATACAGTAAACGTATAGTGAAGCATTGGAATCTAAATCTAGTGTGACAGGAATTGCTCAAAACATAGATGGTAAGAAGAGTCGGTCTTCTTGTACCTAAGTCGGCATTGTGCCTTTTGTATTTAATTCCGATGCAAATTCTGTGTTTCATCGTCAATAAGAAGGTCCAAAGGATACAGTAAACCTGAAGTGAAGCTTCGGAACCTATAAATAGTGTCACAGGAATGGTTCAAAACATAGACATAAGAAGAGTGAGTCTTCTTGTACTTAAGTCGGCATTGTGCCTTTTGTATTTAATTCCGATGCAATTTCTGTGTTTCATCGTCAATGAGAAGGACAGAAGGATACAGTAAACCTGAAGTGAAGCATCGTAATCTATAACTAGTGTCGCAGGAAAGATTCAAACATAGACAGTTGGAAGAGTCAGTCTTCTTGTACTCAAGTCGGCACTGTGCCTTTTGTATTTAATTCCGATGCAATTTCTGTGTTTCATCGTCAATAAGAAGGTCAGAGGGATACAGTACACCTGAAGTGAAGCATCGGAATCTATAACTAGTGTCACAGGAATGGTTAAAACGTAGACAGTAGGAAGAGTCAGTCTCCTTGTACTTAAGTCGGCATTGTGACTTTTGTATTTAATCCCGATTCAATTTCTGTGCTTCGTCGTCAATAAGAAGGTCCAAGGGATACAGTAAACCTAAAGTGAAGCATCGGAATCTATAACTAGTGTCACAGGAATGGTTCAAAACATAGACAGTAAGAAGAATCTGTCTTCTTGTACGTAGGTCGGCATTGTGCCTTTTGTATTTAATTCCGATGCAATTTCTGTGTTTCATCGTCAACAAGAAGGTCCAAGGGATACAGTAAACATATCGTGAAGCATCGGAATCTAAAACTGGTCTCACAGGAAATGTTCAAATCATAGTCAGTAAGAAGAGTCAGTCTTCTTGTACTTATGTCGGCATTGTGCCTTTTGTATTTAATTCCGATGCAATTTCTGTGTTTCATCGTCAATAAGAATTTCCACGGGATACTGTAAACCTGAAGTGAAGCATCGGAATCTAAAACCGGTCTCACGGGAAAGGTTCAAAACATAGAGAGTAAGAAGAGCCAGTCATCTTGCAATTGAGTCGGCATTGTGCCTTTTGAATTTAATTCCGAAGCAATTTCTGTGTTTCATCGTCAATAAGAAGGTTAGAGGGATACAGTAAACCTGAAGTGAAGCATCGTAATCTATAACTAGTGTCACAGGAATGGTTAAAACATAAACAGTGGGAAGAGTCAGTCTTCTTGCACTTAAGTCGGCATTGTGACTTTTGTATTTAATCCCGATGCAATTTCTGTGTTTCGTCATCAATAGGAAGGTCCAAGGGATACAGTAAACCTGAACTGAAGCATCGGAATCTATATCTACTGTCACAGGAATGGTTCAAAACATAGACACGGAAGAGTCAGTCTTCTTGTACTTAAGTAGGCATTGTGCCTTTTCTATTTAATTCCGATGCAATTTCTGTGTTTCGTCGTCAATAAGAAGGTCCTAGGGATACAGTAAACCTGAAGTGAAGCATCGGAATCTATGACTAGTGTCACAGAAAAGGTTCAAAACATAGACAGTGAGAAGAGTCAGTCTTCTTGTACTTAAGTCGGCATTGTGAGTTTTCTATTTAATTCCGATGCAATTTCTGTGTTTCATCGTCAATAAGAAGGTCCAAGGGATACAGTAAACCTGAAGTGAAGCATCGGAATCTCTTACTAGAGTCACAGGAATGGTTCAAAACAAAGACAGTAGGAAGAGTCAGTCTTCTTGTACTTAAGTCGGCATTGTGCCTTTTCTATTTAATTCCGATACAATTTCTGTGTTTCATCATCAATACGAAGGTCCAAGGGATACAGTGAACATATAGTGAAGCATCAGAATCTAAAACTTGTCTCACAGGAAATGTTGACAACTTAGTCGGTAATAAGAGTTAGTCTTCTGGTACTTAAGTCGGCACTGTGCCGTTTGTATTTAATTCCGATGCAATTTCTGTGTTTCATCTTCAATAAGAATTTCAGAGGGATACAGTAAACCTGAAGTGAAGCATCGGAATCTGTAACTAGTGTCACAGGAATGGTTAAAACATAGACAGTAGGAAGAGTCAGTCTTCTTGTACTTAAGTCGGCATTGTGCCTTTTGTAATTAATTCCGATGCAATTTCTGTGTTTCGTCGTCAATAACAAGGTCCAAGGGATACAGTAAACCTGAAGTAAAGCATCGGAATCTATATCTAGTGTCACAGGAAAGGTTCAAATCATACACAGCAAGAAGAGTCAGTCTTCTTGTACTTAAGTCGGCATTGTTCTTTTTGTATTTAATTCCGATGCAATTTCTGTGTTTTATCGTCAACAAGAAGGTCCAAGGGATACAGTAAACTTATAGTGAAGCATCGGAATCTAAATCTAGTGTCACAGGAATTGCTCAAAACATAGATGTTAAGAAGAGTCGGTCTTCTTGTACCTAAGTCGGCATTGTGCCTTTTGTATTTAATTCCGATGCAAATTCTGTGTTTCATCGTCAATAAGAAGGTCCAAAGGATACAGTAAACCTGAAGTGAAGCTTCGGAACCTATAAATAGTGTCACAGGAATGGTTCAAAACATAGACATAAGAAGAGTGAGTCTTCTTGTACTTAAGTCGGCATTGTGCCTTTTGTATTTAATTCCGATGCAATTTCTGTGTTTCATCGTCAATGAGAAGGACAGAAGGATACAGTAAACCTGAAGTGAAGCATCGTAATCTATAACTAGTGTCGCAGGAAAGATTCAAACATAGACAGTTGGAAGAGTCAGTCTTCTTGTACTCAAGTCGGCACTGTGCCTTTTGTATTTAATTCCGATGCAATTTCTGTGTTTCATCGTCAATAAGAAGGTCAGGGGGATACAGTAAACCTGAAGTGAAGCATCGGAATCTATAACTAGTGTCACAGGAATGGTTAAAACGTAGACAGTAGGAAGAGTCAGTCTACTTGTACTTAAGTCGGCATTGTGATTTTTTTTTTTAATTCCGATGCAATTTCTGTGTTTCGTCGTCAATAAGAAGGTCCCAGGGATACAGTAAACCTGAAGTGAAGCATCGGAATCTATAACTAGTGTCACAGGAGTGGTTCAAATCATAGACAGTAAGAGGAATCTGTCTTCTTGTACCTAAGTCGGCATTGTACCTTTTGTATTTAATTTCGATGCTATTTCTGTGTTTCATCGTCGATAAGAAGGTCCAAGGGATACAGTAAACCTGAAGTGAAGCATCGGAATCTATAACTAGTGTCACAGGAATTGCTGATAACATAGACAGTAAGAAGAGGCAGCCTTCTTGTACTTAAGTCAGCATTGTGCCTTTTGTATTTAATTCCGATGCAAATTCTGTGTTTCATCGTCAATAAGAAGGTCCCAAGGATACAGTAAACCTGAAGTGAAGCATCGGAATCTACAACTAGTATCACAGGAATGGTTCAAAACATACACAGCAAGAAGAGTCAGTCTTCTTGTACTTAAGTCGTCATTGTGCCTTTTGTATTTAATTCCGATGCAATTTCTGTGTTTCATCGTCAATAAGAAGGTCCAAGGGATACAGTAAACCTGAAGCGAAGCATCGGAATCTATAACTAGAGTCACTGGAATGGTTCAAAACATAGACAGTAGGAAGAGTCAGTCTTCTTGTACTTAAGTCGGCATTGTGCCTTTTCTATTTAATTCCGATGCAGTTTCTGTGTTTCGTCGTCAATAAGAAGGTCTAAGGGATACAGTAAACCTGAAGTGAAGCATCGGAATCTATAACTAGTGTCACAGGAATTGCTCAAAGCATAGATGTTAAGAAGAGTCGGTCTTCATGTACTTAAGTCGGCATTGTGAGTTTTGTATTTAATTCCGATGCAATTTCTGTGTTTCATCGTCAATAAGAAGGTCCAAGGGATACAGTAAACCTGAAGTGAAGCATCGGAATCTGTTACTAGAGTCACAGGAATGGTTCAAAACAAAGACAGTGAGAAGAGTCAGTCTTCTTGTACTTAAGTCAGCATTGTGAGTTTTGTATTTAATTCCGATGCAATTTCTGTGTTTCATCGTCAATAAGAAGGTCCAAGGGATACAGTAAACCTGAAGTGAAGCATCGGAATCTGTTACTAGAGTCACAGGAATGGTTCAAAACAAAGACAGTAGGAAGAGTCAGTCTTCTTGTACTTAAGTCGGCACTGTGCCGTTTGTATTTAATTCCGATGCAATTTCTGTGTTTCATCTTCAATAAGAATTTCAGAGGGATACAGTAAACCTGAAGTGAAGCATCGGAATCTGTAACTAGTGTCACAGGAATCGTTAAAACATAGACAGTAGGAAAAGTCAGTCTTCTTGTACTTAAGTCGGCATTGTGCCTTTTGTATTTAATTCCGATGCAATTTCTGTGTTTCGTCGTCAATAACAAGGTCCAAGGGATACAGTAAACCTGAAGTAAAGCATCGGAATCTATATCTAGTGTCACAGGAAAGGTTCAAAGCATACACAGCAAGAAGAGTCAGTCTTCCTGTACTTAAGTCGGCATTGTGCTTTTTGTTTTTAATTCCGATGCAATTTCTGTGTTTTATCGTCAACAAGAAGGTCCAAGGCATACAGTAAACTTATAGTGAAGCATCGGAATCTAAATCTAGTGTCACAGGATTTGCTCAAAACATAGATGGTAAGAAGAGTCGGTCTTCTTGTACTTAAGTCGGCATTGTGCCTATTGTATTTAATTCCGATGCAAATTCTGTGTTTCATCGTCAATAAGAAGGTCCAAAGGATACAGTAAACCTGAAGTGAAGCTTCGGAATCTATAACTAGTGTCACAGGAATGGTTCAAAGGATAGACAGTAAGAAGAGTGAGTCTTCTTGTACTTAAGTCGGCATTGTGCCTTTTGAATTTAATTCCGATTCAATTTCTGTGTTTCATCGTCAATAAGAAGGACAGAGGGATACAGTAGACCTGAAGTAAAGCATCGTACTCTATAACTAGTGTCACAGGAAGGATTCAAACATAGACAGTTGGAAGAGTCAGTCTTCTTGTACTTAAGTCGGCATTGTGCCTTTTGTATTTAATTCCGATGCAATTTCTGTGTTTCATCGTCAATAAGAAGGTCAGAGGGATACAGTAAACCTGAAGTGAAACATCGGAATCTATAACTAGTGTCACAGGAATGGTTAAAACGTAGACAGTAGGAAGAGTCAGTCTTCTTGTACTTAAGTCGGCATTGTGCCTTTTGTATTTAATTCCGATGCAATTTCTGTGTTTCATCGTCAATAAGATGGTCCAAGGGATACAGTAAACCTGAAGTGAAGCATCGGAATCTATAACTAGAGACACTGGAATGGTTCAAAACATAGACAGTAGGAAGAGTCAGTCTTCTTGTACTTAAGTCGGCATTGTGCCTTTTCTATTTAATTCCGATGCAATTTCTGTGTTTCGTCGTCAATAAGAAGGTCTAAGGGATACAGTAAACCAGAAGTGAAGCATCGGAATCTATAACTAGTGTCAAAGGAATGGTTCAAAGCATACACAGCAAGAAGAGTCAGTCTTCTTGTACTTAAGTCGGCATTGTGCTTTTTGGATTTAATTCCGATGCAATTTCTGTGTTTCATCGTCAATAAGAAGGTCCAAGGGATACAGTAATACTGAAGTGATGCATCGGAATCTATAACTTGTGTCACAGGAATGGTTCAAAACATAGACAGTAGGAAGAGTCAGTCTTCTTGTACTTAAATCGGCATTGTGCCTTTTGTATTTAATCCCGATGCAATTTCTGTGTTTCATCGTCAATAACAAGGTCCAAGGGATACAGTAAACCTGAAGTGAAGCATCGGAATCTATAACTAGTGTCACAGGAATGGTTCAAAACATAGACAGTACGAAGAGTCAGTCTTCTTGTACTTAAGTCGGCATTGTGCATTTTGTATTTAATTCCGATGCAATTTCTGTGTTTTATCGTCAACAAGAAGGTCCAAGGGATACAGTAGACTTATAGTGAAGCATCGGAATCTAAAACAGGTCTCACAGGAATGGTTCCAAGCATAGACAGTAAGAAGAGCAAGTCATCTTGTATTTGAGTTGGCATTGTGCCTTTTGTATTTAATTCCGAAGCAATTTCTGTGTTTCATCGTCAATAAGAAGGACAGAGGGATACAGTAAACCTGAAGTGAAGCATCGTAATCTATAACTAGTGCCACAGGAATGGTTAAAACATAGAGAGTAAGAAGAGCCAGTCATCTTGGATTTGAGTCGGCATTGTGCCTTTTGTATTTAATTCCGATCCAATTTCTGTGTTTCATCGTCAATAAGAAGGTCCAAGGGATACAGCACACCTGAAGTGAAGAATCGTAATCTATAACTGGTGTCACAGGAATGGTTCAAATCATAGACAGTAAGAAGAGTCAGTCTTCTTGTACTTAAGTCGGCATTGTGCCTTTTGTATTTAATTTCGATGCTATTTCAGTCTTTCATCGTCGATAAGAACGTCCAAGGGATACAGTAAACCTGAAGTGAAGCATCGGAATCTATAACTAGTGTCACAGGAATGGTTCAAAACATAGACAGTACGAAGAGTCAGTCTTCTTGTACTTAAGTCGGCATTGTGCCTTTTGTATTTAATTCCGATGCATTTTCTGTGTTTCATCGTCGATAAGAAGGACAGAGGGATACAGTAAACCTGAAGTGAAACATCGGAATCTATAACTAGTGTCACAGGAATGGTTAAAACGTAGACAGTAGGAAGAGTCAGTCTTCTTGTACTTAAGTCGGCATTGTGCCTTTTGTATTTAATTCCGATGCAATTTCTGTGTTTCGTCGTCAATAAGATGGTCCAAGGGATACAGTAAACCTGAAGTGAAGCATCGGAATCTATAACTAGTGTCACAGGAGTGGTTCAAAACATAGACAGTAAGAGGAATCTGTCTTCTTGTACCTAAGTCGGCATTGTACCTTTTGTATTTAATTTCGATGCTATTTCTGTGTTTCATCGTCGATAAGAAGGTCCTAGGGATACAGTAAACCTGAAGTGAAGCATCGGAATCTATAACTAGTGTCACAGGAATTGCTGAAAACATAGACAGTAAGAAGAGTCCGTCTTCTTGTACTTAAGTCGGCATTGTGCCTCTTGTATTTAATTCCGTTGCAAATTCTGTGTTTCATCGTCAATAAGAAGGTCCCTAGGATACAGTAAACCTGAAGTGAAGCATCGGAATCTATAACTAGTTTCACAGGAATGGTTCAAATCATACACAGCAAGAAGAGTCAGTCTTCTTGTACTTAAGTCGGCATTGTGCCTTTTGTATTTAATTCCGATGCAATTTCTGTGTTTCGTCGTCAATAAGATGGTCCAAGGGATACAGTAAACCTGAAGTGAAGCATCGGAATCTATAACTAGTGTCACAGGAGTGGTTCAAAACATAGACAGTAAGAGGAATCTGTCTTCTTGTACCTAAGTCGGCATTGTGCCTTTTCTATTTAATTCCGATGCAATTTCTGTGTTTCGTCGTCAATAAGAAGGTCTAAGGGATACAGTAAACCTGAAGTGAAGCATCGGAATCTATAACTAGTGTCACAGGAATGGTTCAAAACATACACAGCAAGAAGAGTCAGTCTTCTTGTACTGAAGTCGGCATTGTGCCTTTTGTGTTTATTTCCGATGCAATTTCTGTGTGTCATCGTCAATAAGAAGGTCCAAGGGATACAGCAAACCTGAAGTGATGCATCGGAATCTATAACTAGTGTCACAGGAATGGTTCAAAACATAGACAGTGGGAAGAGTCAGTCTTCTTGTACTTAAATCGGCATTGTGCCTTTTGTATTTAATCCCGATGCAATTTCTGTGTTTCATCGTCAATAACAAGGTCCAAGGGATACAGTAAACCTGAAGTGAAGCATCGGAATCTATAACTAGTGTCACAGGAATGGTTCATAACATAGGCAGTACGAAGAGTCAGTCTTCTTGTACTTAAGTCGGCATTGTGCATTTTGTATTTAATTCCGATGCAATTTCTGTGTTATATCGTCAACAAGAAGGTCCAAGGGATACAGTAAACTTATAGTGAAGCATCGGAATCTAAAACTGGTCTCACAGGAAAGGTTCAAAGCATAGAGAGTAAGAAGAGCCAGTCATCTTGTATTTGAGTTGGCATTGTGCCTTTTGTCTTTAATTCCGAAGCAATTTCTGTGTTTCATCGTCAAGAAGAAGGACAGAGGGATACAGTAAACCTGAAGTGAAGCATCGTAATCTATAACTAGTGTCACAGGAACGGTTAAAACATGGAGAGTAAGAAGAGCCAGTCATCTTGTATTTGAGTCGGCATTGTGCCTTTTGTATTTAATTCCGATCCAATTTCTGTGTTTCGTCGTCAATAAGAAGGTCCAAGGGATACAGCACACCTGAAGTGAAGAACCGTATTCGATAACTGGTGTCACAGGAATGGTTCAAATCATAGACAGTAAGAAGAGTCAGTCTTCTTGTACTGAAGTCGGCATTGTGCCATTTGTATTTAATTTCGATGCTATTTCAGTCTTTCATCGTCGATAAGAACTTCCAAGGGATACAGTAAACCTGAAGTGAAGCATCGGAATCTATAACTAGTGTCACAGGAATTGCTCAAAACATAGATGGTAAGAAGAGTCGGACTTCTTGTACTTAAGTCGGCATTGTGCCTTTTGTATTTAATTCCGATGCAAATTCTGTGTTTCATCGTCAATAAGAAGGTCCAAAGGATACAGTAAACCTGAAGTGAAGCTTCGGAATCTATAACTAGTGTCACAGGAATGGTTCAAAACATAGACAGTAAGAAGAGTGAGTCTTCTTGAACTTAAGTCGGCATTGTGCCTTTTGTATTTAATTCCGATTCAATTTCTGTGTTTCATCGTCAATAAGAAGGACAGAGGGATACAGTAAACCTGAAGTGAAGCATCGTAATCTATAACTAGTGTTACAGGAATGATTCAAACATAGACAGTTGGAAGAGTCAGCCTTTTTGTACTTAAGTCGGCATTGTGCCTTTTGTATTTAATTCCGATGCAATTTCTGTGTTTCATCGTCAATAAGAAGGTCCAAAGGATACAGTAAACCTGAAGTGACGCATCGGAATCTATATCTAGTGTCACAGGAATGGTTCAGAACATAGCCAAGGAAGAGTCAGTCTTCTGGTACTTCAGTCAGCATTGTGCCTTTTCTATTTAATTCCGGTGCAATTTCTGTGTTTCGTCGTCAATAAGGAGGTCCAAGGGATACAGTAAACCTGAAGTGTAGCATCGGAATCTATAACTAGTGTCACAGAAAAGGTTCAGAACATAGACAGTGAGAAGAGTCAGTCTTCTTGTACTTAAGTCGGCATTGTGCCTTTTGGATTCAATTCCGATGCAATTTCTGTGTTTCATCGTCAATAAGAAGGTCCAAGGGATACTGTAAACCTGAAGTGAAGCATCGGACTCTATAACTAGAGTCACAGGAATGGTTCAAACATAGACAGTAGGAAGAGTCAGCCTTCTTGTACTTAAGTCGGCATTGTGCCTTTTCTATTTAATTCCGATGCAATTTCTGTGTTTCGTCGTCAATAAGAAGGTCTGAGGGATACCGTAAACCTGAAGTGAAGCATCGAAATCTATAACTAGTATCACAGGAATGGTTCAAAACATACACAGCAAGAAGAGTCAGTCTTCTTGTACTTAAGTCGGCATTGTGCCTTTTATATTTAATTCCGATGCAATTTCTGTGTTTCATCGTCAATAAAAAGGTCCAAGGGATACAGTAAACCTGAAGTGAAGCATCGGAATCTATAACTAGAGTCACTGGAATGGTTCAAAACATAGACAGTAGGAAGAGTCAGCCTTCTTGTACTTAAGTCGGCATTGTGCCTTTTCTATTTAATTCCGATGCAATATCTGTGTTTCGTCGTCAATAAGAAGGTCTAAGGGATACAGTAAACCTGAAGTGAAGCATCGGAATCTATAACTAGTGTCACAGGAATGGTTCAAAACATACACAGCAAGAAGAGTCAGTCTTCTTGTACTTAAGTCGGCATTGTGCCTTTTGTATTTAATTCTGATGCAATTTCTGTGTTTCATCGTCAATAAGAAGGTCCAAGGGATACAGTAAACCTGAAGTGATGCATCGGAATCTATAACTAGTGTCACAGGAATGGTTCAAAACATAGACAGTAGGAAGAGTCAGTCTTCTTGTACTTCAATCGGCATTGTGCCTTTTGTATTTAATTCCGATGCAATTTCTGTGTTACATCGTCAATAACAAGGTCCAAGGGATACTTTTAACCTGAAGTGAAGCATCGGAATCTATAACTAGTGTCACAGGAATGGGTCAAAGCATAGACAGTACGAAGAGCCAGTCATCTTGAATTTGAGTTGGCATTGTGTCTTTTGTATATAATTCCGAAGCAATTTCTGTGTTTCATCGTTAATAAGAAGGACAGAGGGATACAGTAAACCTGAAGTGAAGCATCGTAATCTATAACTAGTGTCACAGGAATGGTTAAAACATAGAGAGTAAGAACAGCCAGTCATCTTGTATTTGAGTCGGCATTCTGCCTTTTGTATTGAATTCCGATCCGATTTCTGTGTTTCATCGTAAATAAGAAGGTCCATGGGATGCAGCACACCTGAAGTGAAGAATCGTAATCTATAACTGGTGTCACAGGAATGGTTCAAATCATAGACAGTAAGAAGAGTCAGTCTTCTTGTACTTAAGTCGGCATTGTGCCTTTTGTATTTAATTTCGATGCTATTTCTATCTTTCATCGTCGATAAGAACGTCCAAGGGATACAGTAAACCTGAAGTTAAGCATCGGAATCTATAACTAGTGTCACAGGAATTGCTCAAATCATAGATGGTAAGAAGAGTCGGTATTCTTGTACTTAAGTCGGCATTGTGCCTTTTGTGTTTAATTCCGATGCAAATTCTGTGTTTCATCGTCAATAAGAAGGTCCAAAGGATACAGTAAACCTGAAGTGAAGCTTCGGAATCTATAAATAGTGTCACAGGAATGGTTCAAAACATAGACAGTAAGAAGAGTGAGTCTTCTTGTACTTAAGTCGGCATTGTGCCTTTTGTATTTAATTCCGATGCAATTTCTGTGTTTCATCTTCAATAAGAAGGACAGAGGGATACAGTAAACCTGAAGTGAAGCATCGTAATCTATAACTAGGGTCACAGGAATGATTCAATCATAGACAGTTGGAAGAGTCAGTCTTCCTGTACTTAAGTTGGCATTGTGCCTTTTGTATTTAATTCCGATGCAATTTCTGTGTTTCATCGTCAATACGAAGGTCCAAAGGATACAGTAAACCTGAAGTGACGCATCGGAATCTATTTGTAGTGTGACAGGAATGGTTCAGATCATAGACACGCAAGAGTCAGTCATCTTGTACTTAAGTCAGCATTGTGCCTTTTCTATTTAATTCCGATGCAATTTCTGTGTTTCGTCGTCAATAAGAATGTCCAAGGGATACAGTAAATCTGAAGTGAAGCATCGGAAATTATAACTAGTGTCAATGGAATGGTTCAAACATAGACAGTAAGAAGAGTCAGTCTTCTTGTACTTAAGTCGGCATTGTGCCTTTTCTATTTATTTCCGATGCGATTTCTGTGTTTCATGGTCAATAAGAATGTCAGAGGGATACAGTAAACCTGAAGTCAAGCATCGGAATCTATAAGTAGTGTCACAGGAATGGTTCAAACATAGTCAGTAATGAGAGTCAGCCTTTTTGTACTTCAGTCGGCATTGTGCCTTTTGTATTTCATTCCGATGTAATTTCTGTGTTTCATCGTCAATTAGAAGGTCAGAGGGATACAGTAAACCTGAAGTGAAGCATCGAAACCTCTAACTAGTGTCAATGGAATGGTTCAAAACATACTCAGTAAGAAGAGTCAGTCTTCTTGTACTTAAGTCGGCATTGTGCCTTTTGTATTTAATTCCGATGCAATTTCTGTGTTTCATCGCCAATACGAAGGTCCAAAGGATACAGTAAACCTGGAGTGTGGCCTCGGAATATATGACTAGTGTCACAGGAATGGTTCAAAACATAGTCAGTAAGAAGAGTCAGTCTTCATGTACTTAAGTCGGCATTGTGCCTTTTGCATTTAATTCCGATGCAATTTCAGTGTTTCATCGTCAATAAGAAGGTCCAGGGGATACAGTATACCTGAAGTGAAGCATCGCAATCTATAACTTGTGTCACAGGAATGGTTCAAAACATAGTCAGTAAGAAGAGTCAGTCTTCTTGTACTTAAGTCGGCATATTTGCCTAATATATTTAATACCGATGCAATTTCAGTGTTTCATCGACAATAAGAAGGTCCAAGGGATACAGTAAACCTGGAGTGAAGCATCGGAATCTATAACTAGTGTCAGAGGAATGTTTCAAAACATTGTCAGAAAGAAGGGTCAGTCTTCTTGTCCTTAAGTCGGCATTGTCCCTTTTGTATTTAATTCCGATGAAATTTCTGTGTTTCATCGTCAATAAGAAGGTCCAAGGGATATAGTAAACCTGGAGTGTAGCATCTGAATCTATAACTAGTGTCACACGAATGGTTCAAACATAGTCAGTAAGAAAAGTCAGTCTTCATGTACTTAAGTCGGCATTGTGCGTTTTGTATTTAATTCCGATGCAATTTCTGTGTTTCGTCGTCAATAAGAAGGTCTAAGGGATGCAGTAAACCTGAAGTGAAGCATCGGAATCTATAACTAGTGTCACAGGAATTGTTCAAAACATACACAGCAAGAAGAGTCAGTCTTCTTGTACTTAAGTCGGCCTTGTGCCTTTTGTATTTAATTCCGATGCAATTTCTGTGTTTCATCGTCAATAAGAAGGTCCAAGGGATACAGTAAACCTGAAGTGATGCATCGGAATCAATAACTAGTGTCACAGGAATGGTTCAAAACATAGACAGTAGGAAGAGTCAGTCTTCTTGTACTTAAATCGGCATTGTGCCTTTTGTATTTAATCCCGATGTAATTTCTGTGTTTCATCGTCAATAACAAGGTCCAAGGGATACAGTAAACCTGAAGTGAAGCATCGGAATCTATAACTAGTGTCACAGGAATGGTTCAAAACATAGACAGTACGAAGAGTCAGTCTTCTTGTACTTAAGTCGGCATTGTGCATTTTGTATTTAATTCCGATGCAATTTCTGTGTTTTATCGTCAACAAGAAGGTGCAAGGGATACAGTAAACTTATAGTTAAGCATCGGAATCTAAAACTGGTCTCACAGGAAATGTTCAAAGCATAGAGAGTAAGAAGAGCCAGTCATCTTGTATTTGAGTTGGCATTGTGCCTTTTGTATTTAATTCCGAAGCAATTTCTGCGTTTCATCGTCAATAAGAAGGACAGAGGGATACAGTAAACCTGAAGTGAAGCATCGTAATCTATAACTAGTGTCACAGGAATGGTTAAAACATAGAGAGTAAGAAGAGCCAGTCATCTTGTATTTGAGTCGGCATTGTGCCTTTTGTATTTAATTCCGATCCAATTTCTGTGTTTCATCGTCAATAAGAAGGTCCAAGGGAAACAGCACACCTGAAGTTAAGAATCGTAATCTATAACTGGTGTCACAGGAATGGTTCAAATCATAGACAGTAAGAAGAGTCAGTCTTCTTGTACTTATGGCGGCATTGTGCCTTTTGTATTTAATTTCGATGCTATTTCAGTCTTTCACCGTCGATAAGAACGTCCAAGGGATACAGTAAACCTGAAGTGAAGCATCGGAATCTATAACTAGTGTCACAGGAATTGCTCAAAACATAGATGGTAAGAAGAGTCGGTCTTCTTGTACTTTAGTCGGCATTGTGCCTTTTGTATTTAATTCCGATGCAAATTCTGTGTTTCATCGTCAATAGGAAGGTCCAAAGGATAGAGTAAACCTGAAGTGAAGCTTCGGAATCTATAACAAGTGTCACAGGAATAGTTCAAAACATAGACAGTAAGAAGAGAGAGTTTCTTCTTGTACTTAAGTCGGCATTGTGCCTTTTGTATTTAATTCGGATGCAATTTCTGTGTTTCATCGTCAATAAGAAGGACAGAGGGATACAGTAAACCGGAAGTGAAGCATCGTAATCTATAACTAGTGTCACAGGAATGGTTAAAACATAGACAGTAAGAAGAGTCAGTCTTCATGTACTTAAGTCGGCATTGTGCCTTTTGTATTTAATTCCGGTGCAATTTCTGTGTCTCATCGTCAATAAGAAGGTCAGAGGGATACAGTAAACCTAAAGTGAACCATCGAAATCCATAACTAGTGTCACAGGAATGGTTCAAAACATAGTCAGTAAGAAGAGTCAGTCTTCTTGTCCTTAAGTCGGCATTGTGCCTTTTGTATTTAATTCCGATGATATTTCTGTGTTTCATCGTCAATACGAACGTCCAAGGGATACAGTAAACCTGGAGTGAACATCGGAATCAGTAACTAGTGGCACAGGAATGGTTCAAAACATAGACAGTAAGAAGATACAGTTTTCTTGTACTTAAGACGGCATTGTGCCTTTTGAATTTAATTCCGAAGATATTTCTGTGTTTCATCGTCAATAAGAAGGTCAGAGGGATACAGTAATCCTGAAGTGAAGCATCGGAATCTATAACTAGTGTCAGAGGAATGTTTCAAAACATTGTCAGAAAGAAGGGTCAGTCTTCTTGTCCTTAAGTCGGCATTGTGCCTTTTGTATTTAATTCCGATGAAATGTCTGTGTTTCATCGTCAATAAGAAGGCCCAAGGGATACAGTAAACCTGGAGTGTAGCATCTGAATCTATAACTAGTGTCACACGAATGGTTCAAACATAGTCAGTAAGAAAAGTCAGTCTTCATGTACTTAAGTCGGCATTGTGCCTCTTGTATTTAATTCCGTTGCAAATTCTGTGTTTCATCGTCAATAAGAAGGTCCCAAGGATACAGTAAACCTGAAGTGAAGCATCGGAATCTATAACTAGTATCACAGGAATGGTTCAAAACATACACAGCAAGAAGAGTCAGTCTTCTTGTACTTAAGTTGGCATTGTGCCTTTTGTATTTAATTCCGATGCAATTTCTGTGTTTCATCGTCAATAAGAAGGTCCAAGGGATACAGTAAACGTGAAGTGAAGCATCGGAATCTATAACTAGAGTCACTGGAATGGTTCAAAGCATAGACAGTAGGAAGAGTCAGTCTTCTTGTACTTAAGTCGGCATTGTGCTTTTTCTATTTAATTCCGATGCAATTTCTGTGTTTCGTCGTCAATAAGAAGGTCTAAGGGATGCAGTAAACCTGAAGTGAAGCATCGGAATCTATAACTAGTGTCACAGGAATTGTTCAAAACATACACAGCAAGAAGAGTCAGTCTTCTTGTACTTAAGTCGGCCTTGTGCCTTTTGTATTTAATTCCGATGCAATTTCTGTGTTTCATCGTCAATAAGAAGGTCCAAGGGATACAGTAAACCTGAAGTGATGCATCGGAATCAATAACTAGTGTCACAGGAATGGTTCAAAACATAGACAGTAGGAAGAGTCAGTCTTCTTGTACTTAAATCGGCATTGTGCCTTTTGTATTTAATCCCGATGCAATTTCTGTGTTTCATCGTCAATAACAAGGTCCAAGGGATACAGTAAACCTGAAGTGAAGCATCGGAATCTATAACTAGTGTCACAGGAATGGTTCAAAACATAGACAGTACGAAGAGTCAGTCTTCTTGTACTTAAGTCGGCATTGTGCATTTTGTATTTAATTCCGATGCAATTTCTGTGTTTTATCGTCAACAAGAAGGTGCAAGGGATACAGTAAACTTATAGTTAAGCATCGGAATCTAAAACTGGTCTCACAGGAAAGGTTCAAAGCATAGAGAGTAAGAAGAGCCAGTCATCTTGTATTTGAGTTGGCATTGTGCCTTTTGTATTTAATTCCGAAGCAATTTCTGCGTTTCATCGTCAATAAGAAGGACAGAGGGATACAGTAAACCTGAAGTGAAGCATCGTAATCTATAACTAGTGTCACAGGAATGGTTAAAACATAGAGAGTAAGAAGAGCCAGTCATCTTGTATTTGAGTCGGCATTGTGCCTTTTGTATTTAATTCCGATCCAATTTCTGTGTTTCATCGTCAATAAGAAGGTCCAAGGGATACAGCACACCTGAAGTGAAGAATCGTAATCTATAACTGGTGTCACAGGAATGGTTCAAATCATAGACAGTAAGAAGAGTCAGTCTTCTTTTACTTATGTCGGCATTGTGCCTTTTGTATTTAATTTCGATGCTATTTCAGTCTTTCACCGTCGATAAGAACGTCCAAGGGATGCAGTAAACCTGAAGTGAAGCATCGGAATCTATAACTAGTGTCACAGGAATTGCTCAAAACATAGATGGTAAGAAGAGTCGGTCTTCTTGTACTTTAGTCGGCATTGTGCCTTTTGTATTTAATTCCGATGCAAATTCTGTGTTTCATCGTCAATAGGAAGGTCCAAAGGATAGAGTAAACCTGAAGTGAAGCTTCGGAATCTATAACTAGTGTCACAGGAATGGTTCAAAACATAGACAGTAAGAAGAGAGAGTTTCTTCTTGTACTTAAGTCGGCATTGTGCCTTTTGTATTTAATTCGGATGCAATTTCTGTGTTTCATCGTCAATAAGAAGGACAGAGGGATACAGTAAACCGGAAGTGAAGCATCGTAATCTATAACTAGTGTCACAGGAATGGTTAAAACATAGACAGTAAGAAGAGTCAGTCTTCATGTACTTAAGTCGGCATTGTGCCTTTTGTATTTAATTCCGGTGCAATTTCTGTGTCTCATCGTCAATAAGAAGGTCAGAGGGATACAGTAAACCTAAAGTGAACCATCGAAATCTATAACTAGTGTCACAGGAATGGTCAAAACATAGTCAGTAAGAAGAGTCAGTCTTCTTGTCCTTTAGTCGGCATTGTGCCTTTTGTATTTAATTCCGATGCTATTTCTGTGTTTCATCGTCAATACGAACGTCCAAGGGATACAGTAAACCTGGAGTGAACATCGGAATCAGTAACTAGTGGCACAGGAATGGTTCAAAACATAGACAGTAAGAAGATACAGTTTTCTTGTACTTAAGACGGCATTGTGCCTTTTGTATTTAATTCCGAAGATATTTCTGTGTTTCATCGTCAATAAGAAGGTCAGAGGGATACAGTAATCCTGAAGTGAAGCATCGGAATCTATAACTAGTGTCAGAGGAATGATTCAAAACATTGTCAGAAAGAAGGGTCAGTCTTCTTGTCCTTAAGTCGGCATTGTGCCTTTTGTATTTAATTCCGATGAAATTTCTGTGTTTCATCGTCAATAAGAAGGCCCAAGGGATACAGTAAACCTGGAGTGTAGCATCTGAATCTATAACTAGTGTCACACGAATGGTTCAAACATAGTCAGTAAGAAAAGTCAGTCTTCATGTACTTAAGTCGGCATTGTGCCTCTTGTATTTAATTCCGTTGCAAATTCTGTGTTTCATCGTCAATAAGAAGGTCCCAAGGATACAGTAAACCTGAAGTGAAGCATCGGAATCTATAACTAGTATCACAGGAATGGTTCAAAACATACACAGCAAGAAGAGTCAGTCTTCTTGTACTTAAGTCGGCCTTGTGCCGTTTGTATTTAATTCCGATGCAATTTCTGTGTTTCATCGTCAATAAGAAGGTCCAAGGGATACAGTAAACCTGATGTGATGCATCGGAATCAATAACTAGTGTCACAGGAATGGTTCAAAACATAGACAGTAGGAAGAGTCAGTCTTCTTGTACTTAAATCGGCATTGTGCCTTTTGTATTTAATCCCGATGCAATTTCTGTGTTTCATCGTCAATAACAAGGTCCAAGGGATACAGTAAACCTGAAGTGAAGCATCGGAATCCATAACTAGTGTCACAGGAATGGTTCAAAACATAGACAGTACGAAGAGTCAGTCTTCTTGTACTTAAGTCGGCATTGTGCATTTTGTATTTAATTCCGATGCAATTTCTGTGTTTTATCGTCAACAAGAAGGTCCAAGGGATACAGTAAACTTATAGTTAAGCATCGGAATCTAAAACTGGTCTCACAGGAAGGGTTCAAAGCATAGAGAGTAAGAAGAGCCAGTCATCTTGTATTTGAGTTGGCATTGTGCCTTTTGTATTTAATTCCGAAGCATTTTCTGTGTTTCATCGTCAATAAGAAGGACAGAGGGATACAGTAAACCTGAAGTGAAGCATCGTAATCTATAACTAGTGTCACAGGAATGGTTAAAACATAGAGAGTAAGAAGAGCCAGTCATCTTGTATTTGAGTCGGCATTGTGCCTTTTGTATTTAATTCCGATCCAATTTCTGTGTTTCATCGTCAATAAGAAGGTCCAAGGGATACAGCACACCTGAAGTGAAGAATCGTAATCTATAACTGGTGTCACAGGAATGGTTCAAATCATAGACAGTAAGAAGAGTCAGTCTTCTTGTACTTATGTCGGCGTTGTGCCTTTTGTATTTAATTTCGATGCTATTTCAGTCTTTCATCGTCGATAAGAACGTCCAAGGGATACAGTAAACCTTAAGTGAAGCATCGGAATCTATAACTAGGGTCACAGGAATTGCTCAAAACATAGATGGTAAGAAGAGTCGGTCTTCTTGTACTTAAGTCGGCATTGTGCCTTTTGTATTTAATTCCGATGCAAATTCTGTGTTTCATCGTCAATAAGAAGGTCCAAAGGATAGAGTAAACCAGAAGTGAAGCTTCGGAATCTATAACTAGTGTCACAGGAATGGTTCAAAACATAGACAGTAAGAAGAGAGAGTTTCTTCTTGTACTTAAGTCGGCATTGTGCCTTTTGTATTTAATTCGGATGCTACTTCTGTGTTTCATCGTCAATAGGAAGGACAGAGGGATACAGTAAACCGGAAGTGAAGCATCGTAATCTATAACTAGTGTCACAGGAATGATTCAAACATAGACAGTTGGAAGAGTCAGTCTTCTTGTACTTAAGTCGGCATTGTGCCTTTTGTATTTAATTCCGATGCAATTTCTGTGTTTCATCGTCAATAAGAAGGTCCAAAGGATACAGTAAACCTGAAGTGACGCATCGGAATCTATATCTAGTGTCACAGGAATGGTTCAGAACATAGCCAAGGAAGAGTAAGTCTTCTTGTACTTAAGTCAGCATTGTATCTTTTCTATTTAATTCCGATGCAATTTCTGTGTTTCGTCGTCAATAAGGAGGTCCAACGGATACAGTAAACCTGAAGTGAAGCAACGGAATCTATAACTAGTGTCACAGAGAAGGTTCAGAACATAGACATTGAGAAGCGTCACTCTTCTTGTACTCAAGTCGGCATTGTGCCTTTTGTATTCAATTCCGATGCAATTTCAGTGTTTCATCGTCAATAAGAAGGTCCAAGGGATACAGTAAACCTGAAGTGAAGCATCGGACTCTATAACTAGAGTCACAGGAATGGTTCAAAACATAGACAGTAGGAAGAGTCAGCCTTCTTGTACTTAAGTCGGCATTGTGAATTTTCTATTTAATTCCGATACAATTTCTGTGTTTCGTCGTCAATAAGAAGGTCTGAGGGATACCGTAAACCTGAAGTGAAGCATCGGAATCTATAACTAGTATCACAGGAATGGTTCATAACATACACAGCAAGAAGTGTCAGTCTTCTTGTACTTAAGTCGGCATTGTGCCTTTTGTATTTAATTCCGATGCAATTTCTGTGTTTCATCGTCAATAAAAAGGTACAAGGGATACAGTAAACCTGAAGTGAAGCATCGGAATCTATAACTAGAGTCACTGGAATGGATCAAAACATACACAGCAAGAAGAGTCAGTCTTCTTGTACTTAAGTCGGCATTGTGCCTTTTGTATTTAATTCCGATGCAATTTCTGTGTTTCATCGTCAATAACAAGGTCCAAGGGATACAGTAAACCTGAAGTGAAGCATCGGAATCTATAACTAGTGTCACAGGAATGGTTCAAAACATAGACAGTACGAAGAGTCAGTCTTCTTGTACTTAAGTCGGCATATTTGCCTAATATATTTAATACCGATGCAGTTTCAGTGTTTCATCGAATATTAGAAGGTCCAAGGGATACAGTAAACCTGGAGTGAAGCATCGGAATCTATAACTAGTGACAATGGAATGGTTCAAAACATAGACAGTGAGAAGAGTCAGTCTTCATGTACTTAAGTCGGCATTGTGCCTTTTGTATTTAATTCCGGTGCAATTTCTGTGTCTCATCGTCAATAAGAAGGTCAGAGGGATACAGTAAACCTAAAGTGAAGCATCGAAATCTATAACTAGTGTCACAGGAATGGTTCAAACATAGTCAGTAAGAAGAGTCAGGCTTCTTGTCCTTAAGTCGGCATTGTGCCTTTTGTATTTAATTCCGATGCTATTTCTGTGTTTCATCGTCATTACGAAGGTCCAAGGGATACAGTAAACCTGGAGTGAACATCGGAATCAGTAACTAGTGTCACAGGAATGGTTCAAAACATAGACAGTAAGAAGATACAGTTTTGTTGTACTTAAGACGGCATTGTGCCTTTTGTATTTAAGTCCGAAGAAATTTCTGTGTTTCATCGTCAATAAGAAGGTCAGAGGGATACAGTAATCCTGAAGTTAAGCATCGGAATCTATAACTAGTGTCAGAGGATTGGTTCAAAACATTGTCAGAAAGAAGGGTCAGTCTTCTTGTCCTTAAGTCGCGCATTGTGCCTCTTGTATTTAATTCCGATGAAATTTCTGTGTTTCATCGTCAATAAGAAGGTCCAAGGGATACAGTAAACCTGGAGTGTAGCATCTGAATCTATAACTAGTGTCACACGAATGGTTCAAACATAGTCAGTAAGAAAAGTCAGTCTTCATGTACTTAAGTCGGCATTGTGCCTTTTGTATTTAATTCCGATTCAATTTCTGTGTTTCGTCGTCAATAAGAAGGTCCAAGGGATACAGTAAACCTGAAGTGAAGCATCGGAATCTATAACTAGTGTCACAGGAGTGGTTCAAAACATCGACAGTAAGAGGAATCTGTCTTCTTGTACCTAAGTCGGCATTGTACCTTTTTTATTTAATTTCGATGCTATTTCTGTGTTTCATCGTCGATAAGAAGGTCCAAGGGATACAGTAAACCTGAAGTGAAGCATCGGAATCTATAACTAGTGTCACAGGAATTGCTGAAAACATAGAGAGTAAGAAGAGTCAGTCTTCTTGTACTTAAGTCGGCATTGTGCCTTTTGTATTTAATTCCGTTGCAAATTCTGTGTTTCATCGTCGATAAGAAGGTCCCAAGGATACAGTAAACCTGAAATGAAGCATCGGAATCTATAACTAGTATCACAGGAATGGTTCAAAACATACACAGCAAGAAGAGTCAGTCTTCTTGTACTTAAGTCGGCATTGTGCCTTTTGTATTTAATTACGTTGCAATTTCTGTGTTTCATCGTCAATAAGAAGGTCCAAGGGATACAGTAAACCTGAAGTGAAGCATCGGAATCTATAACTAGAGTCACTGGAATGGTTCAAACCATAGACAGTAGGAAGAGTCAGTCTTCTTGTACTTAAGTCGGCATTGTGCTTTTACTATTTCATTCCGATGCAATTTCTGTGTTTCGTCGTCAATAAGAAGGTCTAAGGGATACAGTAAACCTGAAGTGAAGCATCGGAATCTATAACTAGTGTAACAGGAATTGTTCAAACATACTCAGCAAGAAGAGTCAGTCTTCTTGTACTTAAGTCGGCATTGTGCCTTTTGCATTTAATTCCGATGCAATTTCTGTGTTTCATCGTCAATAAGAAGGTCCAAGGGATACAGTAAACCTGAAGTGATGCATCGGAATCTATAACTAGTGTCACAGGAATGGTTCAAAACATAGACAGTAGGAAGAGTCAGTCTTCTTGTACTTAAATCGGCATTGTGCCTTTTGTATTTAATCCCGATGCAATTTCTGTGTTTCATCGTTAATAACAAGGTCCAAGGGATACAGTAAACCTGAAGTGAAGCATCGGAATCTATAACTAGTGTCTCAGGAATGGTTCAAAACATAGACAGTACGAAGAGTCAGTCTTCTTGTACTTAAGTCGGCATTGTGCATTTTGTATTTAATTCCGATGCAATTTCTGTGTTTTATCGTCAACAAGAAGGTCCAAGGGATACAGTAAACTTATAGTTAAGCATCGGAATCTAAAGCTGGTCTCACAGGAAAGGATCAAAGCATAGAGAGTAAGAAGAGCCAGTCATCTTGTGTTTGAGTTGGCATTGTGCCTTTTGTATTTAATTCCGAAGCAATTTCTGTGTTTCATCGTCAATAAGAAGGACAGAGGGATACAGTAAACCTGAAGTGAAGCATCGTAATCTATAACTAGTGTCACAGGAATGGTTAAAACATAGAGAGTAAGAAGAGCCAGTCATCTTGTATTTGAGTCGGCATCGTGCCTTTTGTATTTAATTCCGATCCAATTTCTGTGTTTCATCGTCAATAAGAAGGTCCAAGGGATACAGCACACCTGAAGTGAAGAATCGTAATCTATAACTGGTGTCACAGGAATGGTTCAAATCATAGACAGTAAGAAGAGTCAGTCTTCTTGTACTTATGTCGGCATTGTGATTTTTGTATTTAATTTCGATGCTATTTCAGTCTTTCATCGTCGATAAGAACGTCCAAGGGATACAGTAAACCTGAAGTGAAGCATCGGAATCTATAACTAGTGTCACAGGAATTGCTCAAATCATAGATGGTAAGAAGAGTCGGTATTCTTGTACTTAAGTCGGCATTGTGCCTTTTGTATTTAATTCCGATGCAAATTCTGTGTTTCATCGTCAATAAGAAGGTCCAAAGGATACAGTAAACCAGAAGTGAAGCTTCGGAATCTATAACTAGTGTCACAGGAATGGTTCAAAACATAGTCAGTAACGAGAGTCAGTCTTTTTGTACATAAGTCGGCATTGTGCCTTTTGTATTTAATTCCGATGTAATTTCTGTGTTTCATCGTCAATAAGAAGGTCAGAGGGATACAGTAAACCTGAAGTGAAGCATCAGAATCTCTAACTAGTGTCAATGGAATGGTTCAAAACATACACAGTAGGAAGAGTCAGTCTTCTTGTACTTAAGTCGGCATTGTGCCTTTTGTATTTCAATCCGGTGCAATTTCTGTGTTTCATCGTGAATAAGAAGGTCAGTGGGATACAGTAAACCAATAAAATGAAGCATCGGAATCTATAACTAGTGTCACAGGAATGGTTCAAAACATAGTCAGAAAGAAGGGTCAGTCTTCTTGTCCTTAAGTCGGCATTGTGCCTTTTGTATTTAATTCCGATGCAATTTCTGTGTTTCATCGCCAACAAAAAGGTCCAAAGGATACAGTAAACCTCGAGTGTAGCATCGGAATATATAACTAGTGTCACAGGAATGGTTCAAAACATAGTCAGTAAGAAGAGTCAGTCGTCAAGTACTTAAGTCGGCATTGTGCCTTTTGTATCTAATTCCGATGCAATTTCTGTGTATAATGGTCATTAAGAAGGTCCAAGGGATACAATAAACCTGAAGTGAAGCATCGGAATCTATAACTAGTGTCACAGGAATGGTTCAAAGCATAGTCAGTAAGAAGAGACAGTCTTCTTGTCCCTAAGTCGGCCTTGTGCCTTTTGTATTTAATTCCGATGCAATTTCTGTGTTTCATCGTCAATAAGAAGGTCCAAGGGTTACAGTAAACCTGGAGTGAATCATCGGAATCTATAACTAGTGTCACAGGAATGGTCAAAACATAGACAGTACTTAAGTCGGCATTGTGCCTTTTGTTTTTAATTCCGATGCAATTTCTGTGTTTCATCGTCAATAAGAAGGTCCAAGGAAACAGTAAACCTGAAGTGAAGCATCGGAATCTATAACAGGCGTCACAGGAATGGTTCAAAACATAGTCAGTAAGGAGAGTCGGTCTTCATGTACTTAAGTCGGCATTGTGCCTTTTGTATTTAATTCCGATGCAATTTCAGTGTTTCATCGTCAATAAGAAGGTCCAAGGGATACAGTAAACCTGAAGTGAAGCATCGGAATATACCAGTAGTGTCACAGGAATGGTTCAAAACATAGTCGGTAGGAAGAGTCAGTCTTCATGTACTTAAGTCGGCATTGTGCCTTTTGTATATATTTCCGATGCAATTTCTGTGTTTCATCGTCAATAATAAGGTCCAAGGGAAACAGTAAACCTGAAGTGAAGCATCGGAATCTATAACTAGTGTCAATGGAATGGTTCAAACATAGACAGTAAGAAGAGTCAGTCTTCTTGTCCATAATTCGGCATTGTGCCTTTTGTATTTATTCCGATGCAATTTCAGTGTTTCATCGTCAATAAGAAGGTTAAGGGGATACAGTAAACCTGAAGTGAAGCATCGGAGTCTATAACCAGTGTCATAGGAATGGTTCAAAACATAGAGAGTAAGAAGAGTCAGTCTTCTTGTACTTAAGTCGGCATTGTGCCTTTTCTATTTAATTCCGATGCGATTTCTGTGTTTCATCGTCAATAAGAAAGTCAGAGGGATACAGTAAACCTGAAGTCAAGCATCGGAATCTATAACTAGTGTCACAGGAATGGTTCAAACATAGTCAGTAATGAGAGTCAGTCTTTTTGTACTTCAGTCGGCATTGTGCCTTTTGTATTTAATTCCGATGTAATTTCTGTGTTTCTTCGTCAATAGGAAGGTCAGAGGGATACAGTAAACCTGAAGTGAAGCATCGAAATCTCTAACTAGTGTCAATAAAATGGTTCAAAACATACACAGTAAGAAGAGTCAGTCTTCTTGTACTTAAGTCGGCATTGTGCCTTTTGTATTTAATTCCGATGCTATTTCCGTGTTTCATCGTCAATAAAAAAGTAAGAAGGTCCAAGGGATAAAGTAAACCTGGAGTGAAGCATCGGAATCAATAACTAGTGTCACAGCAATGGTTCAAAACATCGACAGTAAGAAGATACAGTCCTCTTGTACTTAAGTCGGCATTGTTCCTTTTGTATTTAATTCCGATGCAATTTCTGTGTTTCATCGCCAATACGAAGGTCCAAAGGATACAGTAAATCTGGAGTGTAGCCTCGGAATATATGACTAGTGTCACAGGAATGGTTCAAAGCATAGTCAGTAAGAAGAGTCAGTCTTCATGTACTTAAGTCGGCATTGTGCCTTTTGTATTTAATTCCGATGCAATTTCAGTGTTTCATCGTCAATAAGAAGGTCCAGGGGATACAGTAAACCTAAAGTGAAGCATCGCAATCTATAACTAGTGTCACAGGAATGGTTCAAAACATAGACAGTAAGAAGAGTCAGTCCTCTTGTCCATAAGTCGGCATTGTGCCTTTTGTATTTAATTCCGAAGAAATTTCTGTGTTTCATCGTCAATAAGAAGGTCAGAGGGATACAGTAATCCTGAAGTGAAGCATCGGAATCTATAACTAGTGTCAGAGGAATGGTTCAAAACATTGTCAGAAAGATGGGTCAGTCTTTTTTCCTTAAGTCGGCATTGTGCCTTTTGTATTTAATTCCGATGAAATTTCTGTGTTTCATCGTCAATAAGAAGGTCCAAGGGATACAGTAAACCTGGAGTGTAGCATCTGAATCTATAACTAGTGTCACACGAATGGTTCAAACATAGTCAGTAAGAAAAGTCAGTCTTCATGTACTTAAGTCGGCATTGTGCCTTTTGTATTTAATTCCGATGCAATTTCTGTGTTTCCTCGTTAATAAGAAGGTCCAAGGGATACAGTAAACCTGAAGTGAAGCATCGGAATCTATAACTAGTGTCACAGGAATGGTTCAAAACATAGTCAGTAAGAAGAGTGAGTCTTCTTGATCTTAAGTGGGCATTGTACCTTTTGTATTTAATTCCGATGAAATTTCTGTGTTTCATCGTCAATAAGAAGGTCCAGGGTATACAGTAAACCTGGAGTGTAGCATCTGAATCTATAACTAGTGTCACACGAATAGTTCACACATAGTCAGTAAGAAAAGTCAGTCCTCATGTACTTAAGTCGACATTGTACATTTGTATTTAATTCCGATGCAATTTCTGTGTTTCCTCGTCATTAAGAAGTTCCAAGGGATACAGTAAACCTGGAGTGAAGTATCGGAATCTAAAAAATAGTGTTAATGGAATGGTTCAAAGCAAAGACAGTAAGAAGAGTCAGTCTTCTTGTAATTATGTCGGCTTTGCGCCTTTTGTATTTAATTCCGGTGCAATTTCTGTGTTTCTTCGTCAATAAGAAAGTCAGAGGGATACAATAAACCGGAAGTGAGGCATCGGAATCTATAACTAGTGTCACAGGAATGGTTCAAAACATAGTCAGTAAGAAGAGTCAGTCTTGTTGTTCTTAAGTCGGCATTGTGCCTTTTGTAATTAAGTCCAATGCAATTTCTGTGTTCCATCGTCAGTAAGAAGGTCCAAGGGATACAGTAAACCTAGAGTGAAGCATCGGAATCCATAACTAGTGTCACAGGAATCGTTCAAATCATAGTCAGTAAGAAGAGTCGGTCTTCATGTACTTAAGTCGGCATTGTGGCTTTTGAATTTAATTCGGATGCAATTTCAGTGTCTCATCGTCAATAAGAAGGTCCAAGGGATACAGTACACCTGAACTGAAGCATGGGAATCTATAACTAGTGTCACAGGAATGGTTCAAAACATAGTCAGTAAGAAGAGTCAGTCTTCATGTACTTAAGTTGGCATTGTGCCTTTTGTATTTAATTCCGATGCAATTTCTGCGTTTCATCGTCTATAAGTAGGTCCAAGGGAAACAGTAAACCTGAAGTGAAGCATCGGAATCTATAACAAGTGTCACAGGAATCGTTCAAAGCATAGTTAGTAAGAAGAGTCGGTTTTCATGTACTTATGTCGGCATTGTGCCTTTTGTATTTAATTCCGATGCAATTTCAGTGTATCATAGTCAATAAAAAGGTCCAAGGGATACAGTAAACCTGAAGTGAAGCACCGGAATCTATAACTAGTGTCACAGGAATGGTTCAAAACATAGTCAGTAAGAAGAGTCAGTCTTCTTGTCCTTAAGTCGGCTTTATGCCTTTTGTATTTAATTCCGATGCATTTTCTGTGTTTCATCGTCAATAAGAAGGTCCAAGGGATACAGTATACCTGGAGTGAAGCATCGGAATCTATAACTAGTGTCACAGGAATGGTTCAAAACATAGGCAGTAAGAAGATACAGTCTTCTTGTACTTGAGTCGGCATATTGCCCTTTCTATTTAATTCCGATGCAATTTCTGTGTTTCATCGTTAATAAGAAGGTCCAAGGGATACAGTAAACCTGAAGTAAAGCATCGGAATCTATAACTAGTGTCAATGGAATGGTTCAAAACATAGACAGTAAGAAGAGTCAGTCCTCTTGTCCATAAGTCGGCATTGTGCCTTTTGTATTTAATTCCGAAGAAATTTCTGTGTTTCATCGTCAATAAGAAGGTCAGAGGGATACAGTAATCCTGAAGTGAAGCATCGGAATCTACAACTAGTGTCAGAGGAATGGTTCAAAACATTGTCAGAAAGAAGTGTCAGTCTTTTTTCCTTAAGTCGGCATTGTGCCTTTTGTATTTAATTCCGATGAAATTTCTGTGTTTCATCGTCAATAAGAAGGTCCAAGGGATACAGTAAACCTGGAGTGTAGCATCTGAATCTATAACTAGTGTCACACGAATGGTTCAAACATAGTCAGTAAGAAAAGTCAGTCTTCATGTACTTAAGTCGGCATTGTGCCTTTTGTATTTAATTCCGATGCAATTTCTGTGTTTCCTCGTCAATAAGAAGGTCCAAGGGATACAGTAAACCTGAAGTGAAGCATCGGAATCTATAACTAGTGTCACAGGAATGGTTCAAAACATAGTCAGTAAGAAGAGTGAGTCTTCTTGTTCTTAAGTGGGCATTGTACCTTTTGTATTTAATTCCGATGAAATTTCTGTGTTTCATCGTCAATAAGAAGGTCCAGGGTATACAGTAAACCTGGAGTGTAGCATCTGAATCTATAACTAGTGTCACACGAATAGTTCACACATAGTCAGTAAGAAAAGTCAGTCCTCATGTACTTAAGTCGGCATTGTACCTTTTGTATTTAATTCCGATGCAATTTCTGTGTTTCCTCGTCATTAAGAAGTTCCAAGGGATACAGTAAACCTGGAGTGAAGTATCGGAATCTAAAAAATAGTGTTAATGGAATGGTTCAAAGCATAGACAGTAAGAAGAGTCAGTCTTCTTGTAATTATGTCGGCTTTGCGCCTTTTGTATTTAATTTCGGTGCAATTTCTGTGTTTCATCGTCAATAAGAAAGTCAGAGGGATACAATAAACCTGAAGTGAGGCATCGGAATCTATAACTAGTGTCACAGGAATGGTTCAAAACATAGTCAGTAAGAAGAGTCAGTCTTGTTGTTCTTAAGTCGGCATTGTGCCTTTTGTAATTAAGTCCAATGCAATTTCTGTGTTCCATCGTCAGTAAGAAGGTCCAAGGGATACAGTAAACCTGGAGTGAAGCATCGGAATCCATAACTAGTGTCACAGGATTCGTTCAAATCATAGTCAGTAAGAAGAGTCGGTCTTCATGTACTTAAGTCGGCATTGTGGCTTTTGAATTTAATTCGGATGCAATTTCAGTGTCTCATCGTCAATAAGAAGGTCCAAGGGATACAGTACACCTGAACTGAAGCATCGGAATCTATAACTAGTGTCACAGGAATGGTTCAAAACATAGTCAGTAAGAAGAGTCAGTCTTCATGTACTTAAGTTGGCATTGTGCCTTTTGTATTTAATTCCGATGCAATTTCTGCGTTTCATCGTCTATAAGAAGGTCCAAGGGAAACAGTAAACCTGAAGTGAAGCATCGGAATCTATAACAAGTGTCACAGGAATCGTTCAAAGCATAGTCAGTAAGAAGAGTCGGTTTTCATGTACTTATGTCGGCATTGTGCCGTTTGTATTTGATTCCGATGCAATTTCAGTGTATCATAGTCAATAAGAAGGTCCAAGGGATACAGTAAACCTGAAGTGAAGCACCGGAATCTATAACTAGTGTCACAGGAATGGTTCAAAACATAGTCAGTAAGAAGAGTCAGTTTTCTTGTCCTTAAGTCGGCTTTATGCCTTTTGTATTTAATTCCGATGCATTTTCTGTGTTTCATCGTCAATAAGAAGGTCCAAGGGATACAGTATACCTGGAGTGAAGCATCGGAATCTATAACTAGTGTCACAGGAATGGTTCAAAACATAGACAGTAAGAAGATACAGTCTTCTTGTACTTAAGTCGGCATTGTGCCCTTTCTATTTAATTCCGATGCAATTTCTGTGTTTCATCGTTAATAAGAAGGTCCAAGGGATACAGTAAACCTGAAGTAAAGCATCGGAATCTATAACTAGTGTCAATGGAATGGTTCAAAACATAGACAGTAAGAAGAGTCAGTCTTCTTGTCCTTAAGTCGGCATTGTGTCTTTTGTATTTAATTCCGATGTAATTTCTGTGTTTCATCGTGAATAAGAAGGTCAGAGTGATACAGTAAACCTGAAGTGAAGCATCGGACTCTATAACTAGTGTCACAGGAATTATTCAAATCATAGTCAGTAAGAAGAGTCAGTCTTCTTGTCCTTAAGTCGGCATTGTGCCTTTTATATTTAATTCCGATGCAATTTCTGTGTTTCACCGTCAATAAGAAAGTCAGATTGATACGGTAAACATAAAGTGAAGCATCGGAATCTATAACTAGTGTCATAGGAATGGTTCAAGGCATAGACAGTAAGAAGAGTCAGTCTTCTTGTACTTAAGTCGGCATTGTGCCTTTTCTATTTAATTCCGATGCAATTTCTGTGTTTCATCGTCAATAAGAATGTCAGAGGGATACAGTAAACCTGAAGTGAAGCATCTGAATCGCTAATTAGTGTCAATGGAATGGTTCAAAACATACACAGTAAGAAGAGTCAGTCTTCTTGTACTTAAGTCGGCATTGTGCCTTTTGTATTTCATTCCGGTGCAATTTCTGTGTTTCATCGTGAATAAGAAGGTCAGTGCGATACGGTAAACCAACAAAATCAAGCATCGGAATCTATAACTAGTGTCACAGGAATGGTTCAAAACATAGTCAGAAAGAAGGGTCAGTCTTCTTGTCCTTAAGTCGGCATTGTGCCTTTTTTATTTAATTCCGATGCAATTTCTGTGTTTCATCGTCAATAAGAAGGTCCAAGGGTTACAGTAAACCTGGAGTGAATCATCGGAATCTATAACTAGTGTCACAGGAATGGTCAAAACATAGACAGTTCTTAAGTCGGCATTGTGCCTTTTGTTTTTAATTCCGATGCAATTTCTGTGTTTTATCGTCAATATGAAGGTCCAAGGAAACAGTAAACCTGAAGTGAAGCATCGGAATCTATAACAAGTGTCACAGGAATGGTTCAAAATATAGTCAGTAAGAAGAGTCGGTCTTCATGTACTTAAGTCGGCATTGTGCCTTTTGTATTTAATTCCGATGCAATTTCAGTGTTTCATCGTCAATAAGAAGGTCCAAGGGATACAGTAAACATGAAGTGAAGCATCGGAACTTATCAGTAGTGTCACAGGAATGGTTCAAAACATAGTCGGTAAGAAGAGTCAGTCTTCATGTACTTAAGTCGGCATTGTGCCTTTTGTATTTATTTCCGATGCAATTTCTGTGTTTCATCGTCAATAATAAGGTCCAAGGGAAACAGTAAACCTGACGTGAAGCATCGGAATCTATAACAAGTGTCACAGGAATCGTTCAAAGCATAGTCAGTAAGAAGAGTCGGTCTTCATGTACTTATGTCGGCATTATGCCTTTTGTATTTAATTCCGATGCAATTTCAGTGTCTCATAGTCAATAAGAGGTCCAAGGGATACAGTAAACCTGAAGTGAAGCATCGGAATCTATAACTAGTGTCACAGGAATGGTTCAAAACATAGTCAGTAAGAAGAGTCAGTCTTCTTGTCCTTAAGTCGGCATTATGCTTTTTGTATTTCATACCGATGCATTTTCTGTGTGTCATCGTCAATAAGAAGGTCCAAGGGATACAGTAAACCTGGAGGTAAGCATCGGAATCTATAACTAGTGTCACAGGAATGGTTCAAAACATAGACAGTAAGAAGATACAGTATTCTTGTACTTAAGTCGGCATTGTGCACTTTCTATTTAATTCCGATGCAATTTCTGTGTTTCATCGTTAATAAGAAGGTCCAAGGGATACAGTAAACCTGAAGTAAAGCATCGGAATCTATTACTAGTGTCACAGGAATGGTTCAAAGCATAGTCAGTAAGAAGAGTCGGTCTTCATGTACTTAAGTCGGCATTGTGCCTTTTGTATTTAATTCCGATGTAATTTCTGTGTTTCATCGTCAATAAGAAGGTCAGAGGGATACAGTAAACCTGAAGTGAAGCATCTGAATCGCTATTTAGTGTCAATGGAATGGTTCAAAACATACACAGTAAGAAGAGTCAGTCTTCTTGTACTTAAGTCGGCATTGTGCTTTTTGTATTTCATTCCGGTGCAATTTCTGTGTTTCATCGTGAATAAGAAGGTCAGTGCAATACAGTAAACCAATAAAATGAAGCATCGGAATCTATAACTAGTGTCACAGGAATGGTTCAAAACATAGTCAGAAAGAAGGGTCAGTCTTCTTGTCCTTAAGTCGGCATTGTGCCTTTTGTATTTAATTCCGATGCAATTTCTGTGTTTCATCGCCAATAAGAAGGTAAAAAGGATACAGTAAACCTCGAGTGTAGCATCGGAATATATAACTAGTGTCACAGGAATGGTTCAAAACATAGTCAGTAAGAAGAGTCAGTCGTCATGTACTTAAGTCGGCATTGTGCCTTTTGTATCTAATTCCGATGCAATTTCTGTGTTTAATCGTCATTAAGAGGGTCCAAGGGATACAATAAACCTGAAGTGAAGCATCGGAATCTATAACTAGTGTCACAGGAATGGTTCAAAGCATAGTCAGTAAGAAGAGACAGTCTTCTTGTCCATAAATCGGCCTTGTGCCTTTTTGTATTTAATTCCGATTCAATTTCTGTGTTTCATCGTCAATAAGAAGGTCCAAGGGTTACAGTAAACCTGGAGTGAATCATCGGAATCTATAACTAGTGTCACAGGAATGGTCAAAACATAGACAGTTTTTAAGTCGGCATTGTGCCTATTGTTTTTAATTCCGATGCAATTTCTGTGTTTCATCGCCAATAAGAAGGTCCAAGGAAACAGTAAACCTGAAGTGAAGCATCGGAATCTATAACAAGTGTCACAGGAATGGTTCAAAATACAGTCAGTAAGAAGAGTCGGTCTTCATGTACTTATGTCGGCATTGTGCCTTTTGTATTTAATTCCGATGCAGTTTCAGTGTCTCATAGTCAATAAGAGGTCCAAGGGATACAGTAAACCTGAAGTGAAGCATCGGAATCTATAACTAGTGTCACAGGAATGGTTCAAAACATAGCCAGTAAGAAGAGTCAGTCTTCTTGTCCTGAAGTCGGCATCATGCTTTTTGTATTTCATTCCGATGCATTTTCTGTGTGTCATCGTCAATAAGAAGGTCCAAGGGATACAGTAAACCTGGAGGTAAGCATCGGAATCTATAACTAGTGTCACAGGAATGGTTCAAAACATAGACAGTAAGAAGAGTCAGTCTTCTTGTACTTAAGTCGGCATTGTGCCTTTTGTATTTCATTCCGGTGCAATTTCTGTGTTTCATCGTGAATAAGAAGGTCAGTGCGATACAGTAAACCAATAAAATGAAGCATCGGAATCTATAACTAGTGTCACAGGAATGGTTCAAAACATAGTCAGAAAGAAGGGTCAGTCTTCTTGTCCTTAAGTCGGCATTGTGCCTTTTGTATTTAATTCCGATGCAATTTCTGTGTTTCATCGCCAATAAGAAGGTCCAAAGGATACAGTAAACCTCGAGTGTAGCATCGGAATATATAACTAGTGTCACAGGAATGGTTCAAAACATACACAGTAAGAAGAGTCAGTCTTCTTGTACTTAAGTCGGCATTGTGCTTTTTGTATTTCATTCCGGTGCAATTTCTGTGTTTCATCGTGAATAAGAAGGTCAGTGCAATACAGTAAACCAATAAAATGAAGCATCGGAATCTATAACTAGTGTCACAGGAATGGTTCAAAACATAGTCAGAAAGAAGGGTCAGTCTTCTTGTCCTTAAGTCGGCATTGTGCCTTTTGTATTTAATTCCGATGCAATTTCTGTGTTTCATCGCCAATAAGAAGGTAAAAAGGATACAGTAAACCTCGAGTGTAGCATCGGAATATATAACTAGTGTCACAGGAATGGTTCAAAACATAGTCAGTAAGAAGAGTCAGTCGTCATGTACTTAAGTCGGCATTGTGCCTTTTGTATCTAATTCCGATGCAATTTCTGTGTTTAATCGTCATTAAGAGGGTCCAAGGGATACAATAAACCTGAAGTGAAGCATCGGAATCTATAACTAGTGTCACAGGAATGGTTCAAAGCATAGTCAGTAAGAAGAGACCGTCTTCTTGTCCATAAGTCGGCCTTGTGCCTTTTTGTATTTAATTCCGATTCAATTTCTGTGTTTCATCGTCAATAAGAAGGTCCAAGGGTTACAGTAAACCTGGAGTGAATCATCGGAATCTATAACTAGTGTCACAGGAATGGTCAAAACATAGACAGTTTTTAAGTCGGCATTGTGCCTATTGTTTTTAATTCCGATGCAATTTCTGTGTTTCATCGCCAATAAGAAGGTCCAAGGAAACAGTAAACCTGAAGTGAAGCATCGGAATCTATAACAAGTGTCACAGGAATGGTTCAAAATACAGTCAGTAAGAAGAGTCGGTCTTCATGTACTTATGTCGGCATTGTGCCTTTTGTATTTAATTCCGATGCAGTTTCAGTGTCTCATAGTCAATAAGAGGTCCAAGGGATACAGTAAAACCTGAAGTGAAGGCATCGGAATCTATAACTAGTGTCACAGGAATTGTTCAAAACATAGCCAGTAAGAAGAGTCAGTCTTCTTGTCCTGAAGTCGGCATCATGCTTTTTGTATTTCATTCCGATGCATTTTCTGTGTGTCATCGTCAATAAGAAGGTCCAAGGGATACAGTAAACCTGAGGTAAGCATCGGAATCTATAACTAGTGTCACAGGAATGGTTCTAAACATAGACAGTAAGAAGAGTCAGTCTTCTTGTACTTAAGTCGGCATTGTGCCTTTTGTATTTCATTCCGGTGCAATTTCTGTGTTTCATCGTGAATAAGAAGGTCAGTGCGATACAGTAAACCAATAAAATGAAGCATCGGAATCTATAACTAGTGTCACAGGAATGGTTCAAAACATAGTCAGAAAGAAGGGTCAGTCTTCTTGTCCTTAAGTCGGCATTGTGCCTTTTGTATTTAATTCCGATGCAATTTCTGTGTTTCATCGCCAATAAGAAGGTCCAAAGGATACAGTAAACCTCGAGTGTAGCATCGGAATATATAACTAGTGTCACAGGAATGGTTCAAAACATAGTCAGTAAGAAGAGTCAGTCGTCATGTACTTAAGTCGGCATTGTGCCTTTTGCATCTAATTCCGATACAATTTCTGTGTTTAATCGTCATTAAGAGGGTCCAAGGGATACAATAAACCTGAAGTGAAGCATCGGAATCTATAACTAGTGTCACAGGAATGGTTCAAAGAATAGTCAGTAAGAAGAGACAGTCTTCTTGTCCATAAGTCGGCCTTGTGCCTTTTTGTATTTAATTCCGATGCAATTTCTGTGTTTCATCGTCAATAAGAAGGTCCAAGGGTTACAGTAAACCTGGAGTGAATCATCGGAATCTATAACTAGTGTCACAGGAATGGACAAAACATAGACAGTTCTTAAGTCGGCATTGTGCCTTTTGTTTTTAATTCCGATGCAATTTCTGTGTTTCATCGTCAATAAGAAGGTCCAAGGAAACAGTAAACCTGAAGTGAAGCATCGGAATCTATAACAAGTGTCACAGGAATGGTTCAAAATATAGTCAGTAAGAAGAGTCGGTCTTTATGTACTTAAGTCGGCATTGTGCCTTTTGTATTTAATTCCGATGCAATTTCAGTGTTTCATCGTCAATAAGAAGGTCCAAGGGATACAGTAAACATGAAGTGAAGCATCGGAATATATCAGTAGTGTCACAGGAATGGTTCAAAACATAGTCGGTAAGAAGAGTCAGTCTTCATGTACTTAAGTCGGCAATGTGCCTTTTGTATTTATTTCCGATGCAATTTCTGTGTTTCATCGTCAATAATAAGGTCCAAGGGAAACGGTAAACCTGAAGTGAAGCATCGGAATCTATAACAAGTGTCACAGGAATCGTTCAAAGCATAGTCAGTAAGAAGAGTCGGTCTTCATGTACTTATGTCGGCATTGTGCCTTTTGTATTTAATTCCGATGCAATTTCAGTGTCTCATAGTCAATAAGAGGTCCAAGGGATACAGTAAACCTGAAGTGAAGCATCGGAATCTATAACTAGTGTCACAGGAATGGTTCAAAACATAGTCAGTACGAAGAGTCAGCCTTCTTGTCCTTAAGTCGGCATTATGCTTTTTGTATTTAATTCCGATGCATTTTCTGTGTGTCATCGTCAATAAGAAGGTCCAAGGGATCCAGGAAACCTGGAGGTAAACATCGGAATCTATAACTAGTGTCACAGGAATGGTTCAAAACATATACAGTAAGAAGATACAGTATTCTTGTATTTAAGTCGGCATTGTGCCCTTTCTATTTAATTCCGATGCAATTTCTGTGTTTCATCGTTAATAAGAAGGTCCAAGGAATACAGTAAACCTGAAGTAAAGCATCGGAATCTATTACTAGTGTCACAGGAATGGTTCAAAGCATAGTCAGTAAGAAGAGTCGGTCTTCATGTACTTAAGTCGGCATTGTGCATTTTGTATTTAATTCCCGTGCAATTTCTGTGTTTCATCTTCAATAAGAAGGTCAGAGGGATACAGTAAACCTGAAGTGAATCATCGGATCCTATACCTAGTGTCACAGGAATGGTTCAAATCATAGTCAGTAAGAAGAGTCAGTCTTCTTGTACTTAAGTCGGCATTGTGCATTTTGTATTACATTCCGATGCAATTTCTGTGTTTCATCGTCAATACGAAGGTCCTAGGGATACAGTAAACCTGAAGTGAATCATCGGAATCTATAACTAGTGTCACAGGAATGGTTCAAAACACAGTCAGTAAGAAGAGTCAGTCTTCTTTTTCTTAAGTCGGCATTGTGCCTTTTGTATTTAATTCCGATGCAATTTCTGTGTTTCATCGTCAATAAGAAAGTCCAAGGGATACGGTAAACCTGAAGTGAAGCATCGGAATCAATAACTAGTGTCAATGGAATGGTTCAAAACATAGACAGAAAGAAGAGTCAGTTTTCTTGTCCTTAAGTCGGCATTGTGAATTTTATATTTAATTCCGATGTAATTTCTGCGTTTCATCGTGAATAAGAAGGTCAGAGGGATACAGTGAATCTGAAGTGAAGCATCGGACTCTATAACTAGTGTCACAGGAATGGTTCAAATCATAGTCAGTAAGAAGAGTCAGTCTTCTTGTACTTAATTCGGCATTGTGCCTTTTGTATTTAATTCCGAAGCAATTTATGTGTTTCATCGTCAATAAGAAGGTCAGATTGATACGGTAAACATGAAGTGAAGCATCGGAATCTATAACTAGTGTCATAGGAATGGTTCAAAGCATAGGCAGTAAGAAGAGTCAGTCTTCTTGTACTTAAGACGGCATTGTGCCTTTTCTATTTAATTCCGATGCAATTTCTGTGTTTCATCGTCAATAAGAAGGTCCAAGGGTTACAGTAAACCTGGAGTGAATCATCGGAATCTATAACTAGTGTCACAGGAATGGTCAAAAGATAGACAGTTCTTAAGTCGGCATTGTGCCTTTTGTTTTTAATTCCGATGCAATTTCTGTGTTTCATCGTCATTAAGAAGGTCCAAGGAAACAGTAAACCTGAAGTGAAGCATCGGAATCTATAACAAAAGTCACAGGAATCGTTCAAAGCATTGTCAGTAAGAAGAGTCGGTCTTCATGTACTTATGTCGGCATTGTGCCTTTTGTATTTAATTCCGATGCAATTTCAGTGATTCATAGTCATTAAGAGGTCCAAGGGATACAGTAAACCTGAAGTGAAGCATCGGAATCTATAACTAGTGTCACAGGAATGGTTCAAAACATAGTCAGTAAGAAGAGTCAGTCTTCTTGTCCTTAAGTCGGCATTATGCTTTTTGTATTTAATTCCGATGCATTTTCTGTGTGTCATCGTCAATAAGAAGGTCCAAAAGATACAGTAAACCTGGAGGTAAGCATCGGAATCTATAACTAGTGTCACAGGAATGGTTCAAAACATATACAGTAAGAAGATACAGTATTCTTGTACTTAAGTCGGCATTGTGCCCTTTCTATTTAATTCCGATGCAATTTCTGTGTTTCATCGTTAATAAGAAGGTCCAAGGGATACAGTAAACCTGAAGTAAAGCATCGGAATCTATTACTAGTGTCACAGGAATGGTTCAAAGCATAGTCAGTAAGAAGAGTCGGTCTTCATGTACTTAAGTCGGCATTGTGTCTTTTGTATTTAATTCCCGTGCAATTTCTGTGTTTCATCTTCAATAAGAAGGTCAGAGGGATACAGTAAACCTGAAGTGAATCATCGGATCCTATAACTAGTGTCACAGGAATGGTTCAAATCATAGTTAGTAAGAAGAGTCAGTCTTCTTGTACTTAAGTCGGCATTGTGCATTTTGTATTACATTCCGATGCAATTTCTGTGTTTCATCGTCAATACGAAGGTCCTAGGGATACAGTAAACCTGAAGTCAAGCATCGGAATCTATAACTAGTGTCACAGGAATGATTCAAAACATAGACAGTAAGAAGAGTCAGTCTTCTTGTTCTTAAGTCGGCATTGTGCCTTTTCCATTTGATTCCGATGCAATTTCTGTGTTTCATCGTCAATTAGAAGGTCAGAGGGATACAGTAAACCTGAAATGAAGCATCGGAATCTATAACTAATGTCACAGGAATGGTTCAAAACATAGTCAGTAACAAGAGTCAGTCTTTTTGTACTTAAGTCAGCATTGTGCCTTTTGAATTTAATTCCGGTGTAATTTCTGTACTTCATCGTCAATAAGAAGGTCCAAATGATACAGTAAACCTGAAGTGAATCATCGGAATCTATAACTAGTGTCACAGGAATGGTTCAAAACACAGTCAGTAAGAAGAGTCAGTCTTCTTTTTCTTAAGTCGGCACTGTGCCTTTTGAATTTAAATCAGATGCAATTTCTGTGTTTCATCGTCAATAAGAAGGTCCATGGGATACAGTAAACCTGGAGTGTAGCATCGGAATCTATAACTAGTGTCACAGGAATGGTTCAAAACATAGAAAGTAAGAAGAGTCAGTCTTCATGTACCTAAGTCGGCATTGTGCCTTTTGTATTTAATTCCGATGCAATTTCTGTGTTTCATCGTCAATAAAAAAGTCCAAGGGATACGGTAAACCTGAAGTGAAGCATCGGAATATATCAGTAGTGTCACAGGAATGGTTCAAAACATAGTCAGTAAGAAGAGTCAGTCTTCATGTACTTAAGTCGGCATTGTGCCTTTTGTATTTAATTCCGATGTAATTTCTGCGTTTCATCGTGATTAAGAAGGTCAGAGGGATACAGTGAATCTGAAGTGAAGCATCGGACTCTATAACTAGTGTCACAGGAATGGTTCAAATCATAGTCAGTAAGAAGAGTCAGTCTTCTTGTACTTAATTCGGCATTGTGCCTTTTGTATTTAATTCCGATGCAATTTCTGTGTTTCATCGTCAATAAGAAGGTCAGATTGATACGGTAAACATGAAGTGAAGCATCGGCATCTATAACTAGTGTCATAGGAATGGTTCAAAGCATAGGCAGTAAGAAGAGTCAGTCTTCTTGTACTTAAGACGGCATTGTGCCTTTTCTATTTAATTCCGATGAAATTTCTGTGTTTCATCGTCAATAAGAATGTCAGAGGGATACAGTAAACCTGAAGTCTAGCATCGGAATCTATAACTAGTGTAACAGGAATGGTTCAAACCATAGTCAGTAACGAGAGTCAGTCTTTTTGCACTTAAGTCGGCATTGTGCCTTTTGTATTTAATTCCGATGTAATTTCTGTGTTTCATCGTCAATAAGAAGGTCAGAGGGATACAGTAAACCTGAAGTGAAGCATCGGAATCTCTAACTAGTGTCAATGGAATGGTTGAAATCATACACAGTAAGAAGAGTCAGTCTTCTTGTACTTAAGTCGGCATTGTGCCTTTTGTATTTAATTCCGGTGCAATTTCTGTGTTTCAACGTGAATAAGAAGGTCAGTGGGATACAGTAAACCAAAAAAATGAAGCATCGGAATCTATAACTAGTGTCAAAGGAATGGTTCAAAACATAGTCAGAAAGAAGTGTCAGTCTTCTTGTCCTTAAGTCGGCATTGTGCCTATTGTATTTAATTCTGATGCAATTTCTGTGTTTCATCGCCAATAAGAAGGTCCAAAGGATACAGTAAACCTCGAGTGTAGAATCGGAATATATAACTAGTGTCACAGGAATGGTTCAAAACATAGTCAGTAAGAAGAGTCAGTCGTCATGTACTTAAGTCGGCATTGTGCGTTTTGTATCTAATTCCGATGCAATTTCTGTGTTTAATCGTCATTAAGAAGGTCCAAGGGATACAATAAACCTGAAATGAAGCATCGGAAACTATAACTAGTGTCACAGGAATGGTTCAAAACATAGTCAGTAAGAAGAGACAGTCTTCTTGTCGTTAAGTCGGCCTTGTGCCTTTTGTATTTAATTCCGATGCAATTTCTGTGTTTCATCGTCAATAAGAAGGTCCAAGGGTTGCAGTAAACCTGGAGTGAATCATCGGAATCTATAACTAGTGTCACAGGAATGGTCAAAACATAGACAGTACTTAAGTCTGCATTGTCCCTTTTGTTTTTAATTCCGATGCAATTTCTATGTTTCATCGTCAATAAGAAGGTCCAAGGAAACAGTAAACCTGAAGTGAAGCATCGGAATCTATAACAAGTGTCACAGGAATGGTTCAAAACATAGTCAGTAAGAAGAGTCGGTCTTCATGTACTTAAGTCGGCATTGTGCCTTTAATATTTAATTCCGATGCAATTTCAGTGTTTCATCGTCAATAAGAAGCTCCAAGGGATACAGTAAACCTGAAGTGAAGCATCGGAATATATCAGTAGTGTCACAGGAATGGTTCAAAACATAGTCGGTAAGAAGAGTCAGTCTTCATGTACTTAAGTCGGCATTGTGCCTTTTGTATTTAATTCCGATGCAATTTCTATGTTTCATCGTCAATAAGAAGGTCCAAGGGATACAGTAAACCTGCAGTGAAGCATCGGAATCTATAACTAGTGTCACAGGAATGGTTCAAAGCATAGTCAGTAAGAAGAGTCAGTTTTCTTGTCCATAAGTCGGCATTGTGCCTTTTGTATTTAATTCCGATGCAATTTCTGTGTTTCATCGTCAATAAGAAGGTCAGAGGGATATGGTAAACATGAAGTGAAGCATCGGAATCTATAACTAGTGTCATATGAATGGTTCAAAACATAGACAGTAAGAAGAGTCAGTCTTCTTGTACTTAAGTCGACATTGTGCCTTTTCTATTTAATTCCGATGCAATTTCTGTGTTTATCGTCAATAAGAAGGTCGAGGGATGCAGTAAACCTGAAGTCAAGCATCGGAATCTATAACTAGTGTCACAGGAACGCTTCAAAACATAGTCAGTAAGAAGAGTCGGTCTTCATGTACTTAAGTCGGCATTGTGCCTTTTGTATTTAATTCCGATGCAATTTCAGTGTTTCATCGTCAATAAGATGGTCCAAGGGATACAGTAAACCTGAAGTGAAGCATCGGAATCTATAAGTAGTGTCACAGGAATGGCTCAAACATAGTCGGTAAGAAGAGTCAGTCTTCATGTACTTAAGTCGGCATTGTGATTTTTGTATTTAATTCCAATGCAATTTCTGTGTTTCATCGCCAATAAGAGGGTCCAAGGGATACAGTAAACCTGAAGTAAAGCATCGGAATGTATAACTAGTGTCACAGGAATGGTTCAAAACAGAGTCAGTAAGAAGAGTCAGTCTTCTTGTCCATAAGTCGGCATTGTGCCTTTTGTATTTAATTCCGATGCAATTTCTGTGTTTCATCGTCAATAAGAAGGTCAGAGGGATATGGTAAACATGAAGTGAAGAATCGGAATCTATAACTAGCGTCATAGGAATGGTTCAAAACATAGACAGTAAGAAGAGTCAGTCTTCTTGTACTTAAGTCGACATTGTGCCTCTTCTATTTAATTCCGATGCAATTTCTGTGTTTCATCGTCAATAAGAAGGTCAGAGGGATGCAGTAAACCTGAAGTCAAGCATCGGATTCTATAACTAGTGTCACAGGAATTGTTCAAAACATAGTCAGTAACAAGAGTCAGTCTTCTTGTACTTAAGTAGGCATTGTGCCTTTTGTATTTAATTCCGATGTAATTTCTGTGTTTCATCGGAAATAAGAAGGTCAGAGGGATACAGTAAACCTGAAGTGAAGCATCGGAATCTATAACTAGTGTCAATGGAATGGGTCAAAACATACACAGTAAGAAGAGTCAGTCTTCTTGTACTTAAGTCGGCACTGTGCCTTTTGTATTTAATTCCGGTGTAATTTCTGTGTCTCATCGTCAATAAGAAGGTCAGAGGGATACAGTAAACCTAAAGTGAAGCATCGGAATCTATAACTAGTGTCACAGGAATAGTTCAAAGCATAGTCAGTAAGTAGAGTCAGTCTTCTTGTCTTAAGTCGGCATTGTGCCTTTTCTAATTAATTCCGACGCAATTTCAGTGTTTCATCGTCAATAAGAAGGCCAAGGGATACAGTAAACCTGGAGTGAAGTATCGGAATCTATAAATAGTGTTAATGGAATGGTTCAAAGCATAGACAGTAAGAAGAGTCAGTCTTCTTGCAATTATGTCAGCTTTGTGCCTATTGTATTTAATACCGGTGCAATTTATGTGTTTCATCGTCAATAAGAAGGTCAGAGGGATACAATAAACCTGAGGTGAAGCATCGGAATCTATTACTAGTGTCACAGGAATGGTTCAAAACATAGTCAGTAAGAAGAGTCAGTCTTCTTGTCCTTAAGTCGGCATTATGCCTTTTGTATTTAATTCCGATGCATTTTCTGTGTTTCATCGTCAATAAGAAGGTCCAAGGGATACAGGAAACCTGGAGTGAAGCATCGGAATCTATAACTAGTGTCACAGGAATGGTTCAAAACATAGACAGTAAGAAGATACAGTCTTCATGTACTTAAGTCGGCATTGTGCCTTTTGTATTTAATTCCGATGCAATTTCTGTGTTTCATCGTGATTAAGAAGGTCAGAGGGATACAGTAAACCTGAAGCGAAGCATCGGAATCTATAACTAGTGTCACAGGGATGGTTCAAAACATAGTCAGCAAGATGAGTCTGTCTTCTTGTCCATAAGTCGGCATTGTGCCTTTTGTATTTAATTCCGATGCAATTTCTGTGTTTCATCGTGAATAAGAAGGTCAGAGGGATACAGTAAACCTGAAGCGAAGCATCGGAATCTATAACTAGTGTCACAGGGATGGTTCAAAACATAGTCGGTAAGATGAGTCAGTCTTTTTGTCCATAAGTCGGCATTGTGCCTTTTGTATTTAATTCCGATGCAATTTCTGTGTTTCATCGTCAATAAGAAGGTCAGAGGGATGCGGTAAATATGAAGTGAAGCATCGGAACCTATAACTAGTGTCATGGGAATAGTTCAAAACATAGACAGTAAGAAGAGTCAGTCTTCTTGTACTTAAGTCGACATTGTGCCTTTTCTATTTAATTCCGATGCAATTTCTGTGTTTCATCGTCAATAAGAAGGTCAGAGGGATGCAGTAAACCTGAAGTCAAGCATCGGAATCTATAACTAGTGTCACAGGAATGGTTCAAAACATAGTCAGTAAGAAGAGTCGGTCTTCATGTACTTAAGTCGGCATTGTGCCTTTTGTATTTAATTCCGATGCAATTTCAGTGTTTCATCGTCAATAAGAAGGTCCAAGGGATACAGTAACCCTGAAGTGAAGCATCGGAACCTATAAGTAGTGTCACAGGAATGGCTCAAACATAGTCGGTAAGAAGAGTCAGTCTTCATGTACTTAAGTAGGCATTGTGCCTTTTGTATTTAATTCCGATGTAATTTCTGTGTTTCATCGGAAATAAGAAGGTCAGAAGGATACATTGAACCTGAAGTGAAGCATCGAAATCTATAAGTAGTGCCACAGGATTGGTTCAAAGTATGGACAGTAAGAAGAGTCAGTTTTCTTGTACTTAAATCGGCATTGTGCATTTTGTATTTAATTCCGATGCAATTTCTGTGTTTCATCGTCAATAAGAAGGTCAGAGGGATACAGTAAACCTGAAGTGAAGCATCGGAGTCTATAACTAGTGTCAATGGAATGGTTCAAAACATACACAATAAGAAGAGTCAGTCTTCTTGTACTTAAGTCGGCACTGTGCCTTTTGTATTTAATTCCGGTGCAATTTCTGTGCCTCATCGTCAATAAGAAGGTCAGAGGGATACAGTAAACCTAAAGTGAAGCATCGGAATCTATAACTAGTGTCACAGGAATGGTTCAAAACATAGTCAGTAAGAAGAGTCCGTCTTCTTGTACTTATGTCGGCCTTGTGCATTTTGTATTTAATTCCGATGCAATTTCTGTGTTTCATCGTCAATAAGAAGGTCCAAGGGATACAGTAAACCTGGAGTGAAGCATCGGAATCCATAACTAGTGTCACAGGAATGGTTCAAACATAGACAGTACTTAAGTCGGCATTGGCATTTTGTATTTAATTCTGATGCAATTTCTGTGTTTCATCGTCAATAAGAAGGTCCAAGGGAAACAGTAAACCTGAAGTGAAGCATCGGAATCTATAACAAGTGTCACAGGAATCGTTCAAAACATAGTCAGTAAGAAGAGTCGGTCTTCATGTACTTAAGTCGGCATTGTGCCTTTTGGATTTAATTCCTATGCAATTTCAGTGTTTCATCGTCAATAAGAAGGTCAGAGGAATACAGTAAACCTGAAGTGAAGCATCGGAATCTATAACTAGTGTCACAGGAATGGTTCAAACATAGTCAGTAAGAAGAGTCAGTCTTCTTGTCCTTAAGTCGGCATTATGCCTTTTGTATTTAATTCCGATGCATTTTCTGTGTTTCATCGTCAATAAGAAGGTCCAAGGGATACAGTAAACCTGAAGTGAAGCATCGGAATCTATAACTAGTGTCACAGGAATGGTTCAAAACATAGACAGTAAGAAGATACGTCTTCTTGTACTTAAGTCGGCATTGTGAATTTTCTATTTAATTCCAATGCAATTTCAGTGTTTCATCGTCAATAAGAAAGTCCAAGGGATACAGTAAACCTGAAGTAAAGCATCGGAATCTATAACTAGTGTCAATGGAATGGTTCAAAGCATAGACAGTAAGAGGAGTCAGTCTTCATGTACTGAAGTCGGCATTGTGCCTTTTGTATTTAATTCCGGTGCAATTTCTGTGTTTCATCGTGAATAAGAAGGTCAGAGGGATACAGTAAACCTGAAGTGAAGCATCAGAATCTATAACTAGTGTCACAGGGATGGTTCAAAACATAGTCAGTAAGAAGAGTCAGTCCTCTTGTCCATAAGTCGGCATTGTGCCTTTTGTATTTAATTCCGATGCAATTTCTGTGTTTCATCGTCAATAAGAAGGTCAGAGGGATGCGGTAAATATGAAGTGAAGCATCGGAATCTATAACTAGTGTCATAGGAATGGTTCAAAACATAGACAGTAAGAAGAGTCAGTCTTCTTGTACTTAAGTCGACATTGTGCCTTTCCCATTTAATTCCGATGCAATTTCTGTGTTTCATCGTCAGTAAGAAGGTCAGAGGGATGCAGTAAACCTGAAGTCAAGCATCGGAATCTATAACTAGTGTCACAGGAATGGTTCAAAACATAGTCAGTAACAAGAGTCAGTCTTTTTGTACTTAAGTAGGCATTGTGCCTTTTGTATTTAATTCCGATGTAATTTCTGTGTTTCATCGGAAATAAGAAGGTCAGAGGGATACAGTAAATCGGAAGCGAAGCATCGGAATCTATAACTAGTGTCACAGGAATGGTTCAAACATAGTCAGTAAGAAGAGTGAGTCTTCTTGTTCTTAAGTCGGCATTGTGCCTTTTGTATTTAATTCCGATGAAATTTCTGTGTTTCATCGTCAATAAGAAGGTCCAAGGGATACAGTAAACCTGGAGTGTAGCATCTGAATCTATAAGTAGTGTCACAGGAATGGTTCAAACATAGTCAGTAAGAAGAGTGAGTCTTCTTGTCCTTAAGTCGGCATTGTGCCTTTTGTATTTAATTCCGATGAAATTTCTGTGTTTCATCGTCAATACGAAGTTCCAAGGGATACAGTAAACCTGGAGTGAAGTATCGGAATCTATAAATAGTGTTAATGGACTGGTTCAAAGCATAGACAGTAAGAAGAGTCAGTCTTCTTGAAATTATGTCGGCTTTGTGCCTTTTGTATTTAATTCCGGTGCAATTTCTGTGTTTCATCGTCAATAAGAAGGTCAGAGGGGTACGGTAAACATGAAGTGAAACATCGGAATCTATAACTAGTGTCACAGGAATGGTTCAAAATATAGACAGTAAGAAGATACAGTCTTCTTGTACTTAAGTCGGCATTGTGAATTTTCTATTTAATTCCGATGCAGTTTCTGTGTTCCATCGTCAATAAGAAGGTCCAAGGGATACAGTAAACCTGGAGTGAAGCATCGGAATCCATAACTAGTGTCACAGGAATCGTTCAAATCATAGTCAGTAAGAAGAGTCGGTCTTCATGTACTTAAGTCGGCATTGTGGCTTTTGTATTTAATTCGGATGCAATTTCAGTGTCTCATCGTCAATAAGAAGGTCAAAGGGATACAGTAATCCTGAAGTGAAGCATCGGAATCTATAACTAGTGTCACAGGAATGGTTAAAAACATAGTCAGTAAGAAGAGTCAGTCTTCTTGTCCATAAGTCGGCATTGTGCCTTTTGTATTTAATTCCGATGCAATTTCTGTGTTTCATCGTCAATAAGAAGGTCCAAGGGAAACAGTAAACCTGAAGTGAAGCATTGGAATCTATAACAAGTGTCACAGGAATCGTTCAAAACATAGTCAGTAGGAAGAGTCGGTCTTCATGTACTTAAGTCGGCATTGTGCCTTTTGTATTTAATTCCGATGCAATTTCAGTGTCTCATCGTCAATAAGAAGGTCAGAGGGATACAGTAAACCTGAAGTGAAGCATCTAAATCTATAACTAGTTTCACAGGAATGGTTCAAAACATAGTCAGTAAGAAGAGTCAGTCTTCATGTACTTAAGTCGGAATTGTGCCTTTTGTATTTAATTCCGATGCAATTTCTGTGTTTCATCGTCAATAAGAAGGTCCAAGGGATACAGTAAACCTGAAGTGAAGCATCGGAATCTATAACTAGTGTCACAGGAATGGTTCAAAACATAGTCAGTAAGAAGAGTCAGTCTTCATGTACTTATGTCGGCAATGTGCCTTTTGTCATTAATTCCGATGCAATTTCTGTGTTTCATCGTCAATAAGAAGGTCCAAGGGATACAGTAAACCTGAAGTGAAGCATCGGAATCTATAACTAGTGTCAAAGGAATGGTTCAAAACATAGTCAGTAAGAAGAGTCAGTCTTCTTGTACTTAAGTCGTCATATTTGCCTAATCTATTTAATACCGATGCAATTTCAGTGTTTCATCGACAATATGAAGGTCCAAGGGATACAGTAAACCTGGAGTGAAGCATCGGAATCTATAACTAGAGTCAATGGAATGGTTCAAAACATAGACAGTAAGAAGAGTCAGTCTTCATGTACTTAAGTCGCCATTGTGCCTTTTGTATTTAATTCCGATGCAATTTCTGTGTTTCATCGTCAACAAGAAGGTCCAAGGGATACAGTAAACCTGAAGTGAAGCATCGGAATCTATAACTAGTTTCAATGGAATGGTTCAAAACATTGATAGTAAGAAGAGTGAGTCTTCTTGTCCTTAAGTCGGCATTGTTCCTTTTGTAATTAATTCCGATGCAATTTGTGTGTTTCATCGTGAATAAGAAGGTTAGAGGGATACAGTAAACCTGAAGTGAAGCATCGGAATCTATAACTAGTGTCACAAGAATGGTCCAAAACATAGTCGGTAAGAAGAGTGCGTCTTCTTGTCCATAAGTCGGCATTGTGCTTTTGTATTTAATTCCGATGCAATTTCAGTGTTTCTCGTCAATAATAATGTCCAAGGGATACAGTAATCCTCGAGTGAAGCATCGGAATCTATAAATAGTGTTAATGGAATGGTTCAAACATAGACAGTAAGAAGAGTCAGTCTTGTAATTATGTCGGCTTTGTGCCTATTGTATTTAATTCCGGTGCAATTTCTGTGTATCATCGTCAATTAGAAGGTCAGAGGAATACAATAAACCTGAAGTGAAGCATCGGAATCTATAACTAGTGTCACGGGAATGGTTCAAAACATAGACAGTAAGAAGATACAGTCTTCTTGTACTTAAGTCGGCATTGTGCCTTTTCTATTTAATTCCGATGCAATTTCTGTGTTTCATCGTCAATAAGAAGGTCCAAGGGAAACAGTAAACCTGTAGTGAAGCATCGGAATCTATAACAGGTGTCACAGGAATCGTTCAAAACATAGTCAGTAAGTAGAGTCGGTCTTCATGTACTTAAGTCGGCAATGTGCCTTTTGTATTTAATTCCGATGCAATTTCAGTGTCTCATCGTCAATAAGAAGGTCAGAGGGATACAGTAAACCTGAAGTGAAGCATCGGAATCTATAACTAGTGTCACAGCAATGGTTCAAAACATAGTCAGTAAGAAGAGGTTGTCTTCTTGTACTTAAGTCGGCATATTTGCCTAATCTATTTAATACCGAAGCAATATCAGTGTTTCATCGACAATAAGAAGGTCAGAGGTATACAGTAAACCTCAAGTGAAGCATCGGAAGCTATAACTAGTGTCACAGGAATGGTTCAAAACATAGTCAGTAAGAAGATACAGTCTTCTTGTACTTAAGTCGGCATTGTGCCTTTTGTATTTAATTCCGGTGCAATTTCTGTGTTTCATCGTCAATATGGTGAGAGGGTTACAGTAAACCTGAAGTGAATCATCGGATTCTAAAACTAGTGTCACAGGAGTGGTACAAAACAGAGTCAGTAAGAAGAGTCAGTCTTCTTGTACTTAAGTCGGCATTGTGCCTTTTGTATTTAATTACGATGCAATTTCTGTGTTTCATCGTCAATAAGAAGGTCCAAGGGATACAGTAAACCTACGCGAAGCATCGGAATCTATAACTAGTGTCACAGAAATGGTTCAAAGCGTAGTCAGTAAGAAGAGTCAGTCTTCTAGTACTTAAGTCGGTATTGTGCCTTTTGTATTTAATTCCAATGCAATTTCTGTAATTTATCGACAATAAGAAGGTCAGAGGGATACAGTAAACCTGAAGTGAAGCATCGGAATCTATAACTAGTGTCACAGGTATGGCTCAAATCATTGACATTAAGAAGAGTCAGTCTTCTTGTACAAGGGTCGGCCGTGTGCTTTTTGTATTAAATTCCTATGCAATATCTGTGTTTCATCGTCAATAAGAAGGTCCAAGGGATACAGTAAACCTGAAGTCAAGCATCGGAATCTATAACTAGTGTCACAGTAATGGTTCAAAACATAGTCAGTAAGAAGAAACAGTCTTCTTGTCCTTAAGTCGGCATTGTGCCTTTTGTATTTAATTTCGATGCTATTTCTGTGTTTCATCGTCAGTAAGAAGGTCCAAGTGATAGAGTAAATCTGGAGTGAAGCATCGGAATCTATAACTAGTGTCAGAGGAATGGTTCAAAACATAGTCAGTAAGAAGAGTCAGTCTTCATGTACTTAAGTCGGCATTGTGCCTTTTGTATTTAATTCGGATGCAATTTCTGTGTTTCATCGTCAATAAGAAGGTCCTAGGGATACAGTAAACCTGAAGAGAAGCATCTGAATCTATAGCTAGTGTCACAGGAATGGTTCAAAACATAGTCAGTAAGAAGAGTCAGTCTTCATGTACTTAAGTCGGCATTGTGCCTTTTGTATTTAATTCCGGTGCAATTTCTGTGTCTCATCGTCAATAAGAAGGTCAGAGGGATACAGTAAACCAGAGGTGAAGCATCGGAATCTATAACTAGTGTCACAGGATCGATTCAAAACATAGACAGTAGGAAGAGTCAGACTTCTTATATTTAAGTCGGCATTGTGCCTTTTCTATTTAATTCCGATGTAATTTTTTGTGTTTCATCGTCAAAAAGAAGGTCTGATGCATACAGTAAACCTGAAGTGAAGCATCGGAATCTATAACTAGTGTCACAGGAATGGTTCAAAACATAGACTGTAGGAAGAGTCAGTCTTCTTGTACTTCAGTCGGCATTGTGGCTTTTGTATTTTATTCCAATGCATTTTCTGTGTTTCATCGTCAATACGAAGGTCCAAGGGATACAGCAAACCTGGAGTGAAGCATCGGAATCTATAACTAGTGTCACAGGAATGGTTCAAAACATAGACAGTAAGAAGATACAGTCTTCTTGTACTTAAGTCGGCATTGTGCCTTTTCTATTTAATTCCGATGCAATTTCTGTGTTTCATCGTCAATAAGAAGGTCAAAGAGATACAGTAAACGTAGAGTGTAGCATCGGAATCTATAACTAGTGTCACAGGAATGGTTCAAAACATAGTCAGTAAGAAGAGTCAGTCTTCATGTACTTAAGTCGGCATTGTGCCTTTTGATTTAATTCCGATGCAATTTCTGTGTTTCGTCCTCAATAAGAAGGTCCAAGGGATACAGTAAACCTGAAGTGAAGCATCGGAATCTATAACTAGTGTCACAGGAATGGTTCAAAACATAGTCAGTAAGAAGAGTCAGTCTTCATGTACTTAAGTCGACATTGTGCCTTTTGTATATAAATCCGTTGCAATTTCTGTGTTTCATCGTCAATAAGAAGGTCCAAGGGATACAGTAAACCTGAAGAGAAGCATCGGAATCTATAACTAGTGTCACAGGAATGGTTCTAAACATAGTGAGTAAGAAGAGTCAGTCTTCTTGTACTTAAGTCGGCATATTTGCCTAATCTATTTAATACCAATGCAATTTCAGTGTTTCATCGACAATAAGAAGGTCCGAGGGATACAGTAAACCTGGAGTGAAGCATTGGAATCTATAATTAGTGTCAATGGAATGGTTCAAAGCATAGACAGTTAGAAGAGTCAGTCTTCATGTACTTAATTCGGCATTGTGCCTCTTGTATTTAATTCCGATGCAATTTCTGTTTTTCATCGTCAATAAGAAGGTCCAAGGGATACAGTAAACCTGAAGTGAAGCATCGGAATCTATAACTAGTGTCAATGGAATGTTTCTAAACATAGACAGTAAGAAGAATCAGTCTTCATGTGCTTAAGTCGGCATTGTGCCTTTTGTATTTAGTACCGATGCAATTTCTGTGTTTCATCGTGAATAAGAAGGTCAGAGGGATATAGTAAACCTGAAGTGAAGCATCGGAATCTATAACTAGTGTCATAGGAATGGTTCCATACATAGACAGTAAGAAGAGTCAGTCTTCTTGTTCTTAAGTCATCATTGTGCCTTTTCTATTTAATTCCGATGCAATTTCTGTGTTTCATCGTCAATAAGAAGGTCAGAGGGATGCAGTAAACCTGAAGTGAAGCATCGGAATCTGTAACTAGTGTCACAGGAATGGTTCAAAACATAGTCAGTAACAAGAGTCAGTCTTTTTGTACTTAAGTCGGCATTGTGCCTTTTGTATTTAATTCCGATGTCATTTCTGTGTTTCATCGTCAATAAGAAGGTCAGAGGGATACAGTAAACCAGAGTGAAGCATCGGAATCTATAAGTAGTGTCAATGGAATTGTTCAAAGCATACACAGTAAGAAGAGTCAGCCTTCTTGTACTTAAGTCGGCATTGTGCCTTTTGTATTTAATTCCGGTGCAATTTCTGTGTCTCACCGTCTATAAGAAGGTCAGAGGGATACAGTAACCCTAAAGTGAAGCATCGGAATCTATAACTAGTGTCACAGGAATGGTTCAAAACATAGTCAGTAAGAAGAGTCAGTCTCCCTGTCCTTAAGTCGGCATTGTGCCTTTTGTATTTAATTCCGATGCTACTTCTGCGTTTCATCGTCCATAAGAAGGTCCAAGGGCTACAGTAAACCTGGAGTGAAGCATCGGAATCAGTAACTAGTGTCACAGGAATGGTTCAAAACATAGTCAGTAAGAAGAGTCAGTCATCATGTACTTAAGTTGGCATTGTGCCTTTTGTATTTAATTCCGATGCAATTTCTGTGTTTCATCGTCAATAAGAAGGTCCAAGGGATACAGTAAACCTGAAGAGAAGCATCGGAATCTATAACTAGTGTCACAGGAATGGTTCTAAACATAGTCAGTAAGAAGAGTGAGTCTTCTTATACTTAAGTCGGCATATTTGCCTAATCTATTTAATACCAATGCAATTTCAGGGTTTCATCGACAATAAGAAGGTCCAAGGGATACAGTAAACCTGGAGTGAAGCATCGGAATCTTTAACTAGTGTCAATGGAATGGTTCAAAGCATAGACAGTAAGAAGAGTCAGTCTTCATGTACTTAATTCGGCATTGTGCCTTTTGTATTTAATTCCGATGCAATTTCTGTGTTTCATCGTCAATAAGAAGGTCCAAGGGATACAGTAAACCTGAAGTGAAGCATCGGAATCTATAACTAGTGTCACAGGAATGGTTCAAAACATAGTCAGTAACAAGAGTCAGTCTTTTTGTACTTAAGTCGGCATTGTGCCTTTTGTATTTAATTCCGATGTAATTTCTGTGTTTAATCGTCAATAAGAAGGTCAGAGAGATACAGTAAACCAGAGTGAAGCATCGGAATCTATAAGCAGTGTCAATGGAATGGTTCAAAACATACACAGTAAGAAGAGTCAGTCTTCTTGTACTTAAGTTGGCATTGTGCCTTTTGTATTTAATTCCGGTGCAATTTCTGTGTCTCTTCGTCCATAAGAAGGTCAGAGGGATACTGTAAACCTAAAGTGAAGCTTCGGAATCTATAACTAGTGTCACAGGAATGGTTCAAAGCATAGTCAGTAAGAAGAGTCAGTCTTCTTGACCTTAAGTCGGCATTGTGCCTTTTGTATTTAATTCCGATGCTATTTCTGTGTTTCATCTTCAATAAGAAGGTCCAAGGGCTACAGTAAACCTGGAGTGAAGCATCGGAATCAGTAACTACTGTCACAGGAATGGTTCAAAACATAGTCAGTAAGAAGAGGTAGTCTTCTTGTACTTAAGTCGGCATATTTGCCTAATCTATTTAATACCGAAGCAATTTCAGTGTTTCATCGACAAGAAGAATGTTAGAGGTATACAGTAAACCTGAAGTGAGGCATCTGAATCTATTACTAGTGTCACAGGAATGGTTCAAAACATAGACTTTGGAAGAGTCAGTCCTCTTGTACTAAAGTCAGCATTGTGCTTTTGTATTTAATTCCGATGCATTTTCTGTGTTTCATCGTCAATAAGAAGGTCAGAGGGATGCAGTAAACCTGAAGTGATGCATCAGAATCTATAACTAGTGTCACAGGAATGATTCAAAACATAGACAGTAGGAAGAGTCAGTGTTCTTGTATTTAAGTCGGCATTGTGCCATTTCTATTTAATTCCGATGCAATTTCTGTGTTTCATCGTCAATTCGAAGGTCAGATGCATACAGTAAACCTGAAGTGAAGCATCGGAAACTATAAGTAGTGTCACAGGAATGGTTCAAAACATAGACAGTAGGATGAGTCAGTCTTCTTGTACTTAAGTCGGCATTGTGCCTTTTGTATTTAATTCCGATGCATTTTCTGTGTTTCATCGTCAATACGAAGGTCCAAGGGATACAGTAAACCTGGAGTGAAGCATCGGAATCTATAACTAGTGTCACAGGAATGGTTCAAAGCATAGTCAGTAAGAAGAGTCGGTCTTCATGTACTTAAGTCGGCATTGTGCATTTTGTATTTGATTCCGGTGCAATTTCTGTGTTTCATCGTCAATAAGAAGGTCAGAGGGATACAGTAAACCTGAAGTGAATCATAGGATTCTGTAACTAGTGTCACAGGAATGGTTCAAAACATAGTCAGTAAGAAGAGTCAGTCTTCTTGTACTTACGTCGGCATTGTGCCTTTTCTATTTAATTCCGATGCAATTTCTGTGTTTCATCGTGAACAAGAAGGTCAGAGGGATACAGTAAACCTGAAGTGAAGCATCGGAATCTATAACTAGAGTCACTGGAATGGTTCTAAACATAGTCAGTAACAAGAGTCAGTCTTCTTGTTCTTAAGTCATCATTGTGCCTTTTCCATTTAATTCCGATGCAATTTCTGTGTTTCATCGTCAATAAGAAGGTCAGAGGGATGCAGTAAACCTGAAGTGAAGCATCGGAATCTGTAACTAGTGTCACAGGAATGGTTCTAAACATAGTCAGTAACAAGGGTCAGTCTTTTTGTACTTAAGTCAGCATTGTGCCTTTTGTATTTAATTCCGATGTAATTTCTCTGTTTCATCGTCAATAAGAAGGTCAGAGGGATACAGTAAACCAGAGTGAAGCATCGGAATCTATAAGTAGTGTCAATGGAATTGTTCAAAACATACACAGTAAGAAGAGTCAGTCTTCTTGTACTTAAGTCGGCATTGTGCCTTTTGTATTTAATTCCGGTGCAATTTCTGTGTCTCATCGTCTATAAGAAGGTCAGAGGGATACAGTAAAGCTAAAGTGAAGCATCGGAATCTATAACTAGTGTCACAGGAATGGTTCAAAACATAGTCAGTAAGGAGAGTCAGTCTTCTTGTCCTTAAGTCGGCGTTGTGCCTTTTGTATTTAATTCCGATGCTATTTCTGTGTTTCATCGTCAATAAGAAGGTCCAAGGGCTACAGTAAACCTGGAGTGAAGCATCGGAATCAGTAACTAGTGTCACAGGAATGGTTCAAATCATAGACTGTAGGAAGAGTCAGTCTTCTTGTACTTAAGTCGGCATTGTGATATTGTATTTAATTCCAATGCATTTTCTGTGCTTCATCGTCAATACGAAGGTCCAAGGGATACAGTAAACCTGGAGTGAAGCATCGGAATCTATAACTAGTGTCACAGGAATGGTTCAAAACATAGACAGTAAGAAGATACAGTCTTCTTGTACTTAAGTCGGCATTGTGCCTTTTGATTTAATTCCGATGAAATTTCTGTGTTTCATCGTCAATAAGAAGGTCCAAGGGATACAGTAAACCTGAAGTGAAGCATCGGAATCTATAACTAGTGTCACAGGAATGGTTCAAAACATAGTCAGTAACAAGAGTCAGTCTTTTTGTACTTAAGTCGGCATTGTGCCTTTTGTATTTAATTCCGATGTAATTTCTGTGTTTCATCGTCAATAAGAAGGTCAAAGGGATACAGTAAACCAGAGTGAAGCATCGGAATCTATAAGTAGTGTCAATGGAATGGTTCAAAACATACACAGTAAGAAGAGTCAGTCTTTTTGTACTTAAGTCGGCATTGTGCCTTTGTATTTAATTCCGCTGCAATTTCTGTGTCTCATCGTCCATAAGAAGGTCAGAGGGATACTGTAAACCTAAAGTGAAGCTTCGGAATCTATAACTAGTGTCACAGGAATGGTTCAAAACATAGTCCGTAAGAAGAGTCAGTCTTCTTGTCCTTAACTCGGCATTGTGCCTTTTGTATTTAATTCCGATGCTATTTCTGTGTTTCATCTTCAATAAGAAGGTCCAAGGGCTACAGTAAACCTGGAGTGAAGCATCGGAATCAGTAACTAGTGTCACAGGAATGGTTCAAAACATAGTCAGTAAGAAGACGTAGTCTTCTTGTACTTAAGTCGGCATATTTGCCTAATCTATTTAATACCGAAGCAATTTCAGTGTTTCATCGACAAGAAGAAGGTTAGAGGTATACAGTAAACCTGAAGTGAGGCATCTGAATCTATTACTAGTGTCACAGGAATGGTTCAAAGCATAGACTTTGGGAACAGTCAGTCCTCTTGTACTTAAGTCGGCATTGTGCTTTTGTATTTAATTCCGATGCAATTTCTGTGTTTCATCGTCAATAAGAAGGTCAGAGGGATGCGGTAAACCTGAAGTGAAGCATGAGAATCTATAACTAGTGTCACAGGAATGATTCAAAACATAGACAGTCGGAAGAATCAGTCTTCTTGTATTTAAGTCGGCTTTGTGCCTTTTCTATTTAATTCCGATGCAATTTCTGTGTTTCACCGTCAATACGAAGGTCAGATGCATACAGTAAACCTGAAGTGAAGCATCGGAATCTATAACTAGTGTCACAGGAATGGTTCAAAACATAGACAGTAGGAAGAGTCAGTCTTCTTGTACTTAAGTCGGCATTGTGCCTTTTGTATTTAATTCCGATGCATTTTCTGTGTTTCATCGTCAATACGAAGGTCCAAGGGATACAGTAAACCTGGAGTGAAGCATCGGAATCTATAACTAGTGTCACAGGAATGGTTCAAAGCATAGACAGTAAGAAGATACAGTCTTCTTGTACTTAATTCGGCATTGTGCCTTTTCTATTTAATTCCGATGCAATTTCTGTGTTTCATCGTCAATAAGAACGTCCAAGGGATACAGTAAACCTGAAGTAAAGCATCCGAATCTATAAGTAGTGTCACAGGAATGGTTCAAAGCATAGTCAGTAAGAAGAGTCGGTCTTCATGTACTTAAGTCGGCATTGTGCCTTTTGTATTTAATTCCGGTGCAATTTCTGTGTTTCATCGTCATAAAGAAGGTCAGAGGGATACAGTAAACCTGAAGTGAATCATAGGATTCTGTAACTAGTGTCACAGGAATGGTTCAAAACATAGTCAGTAAGAAGAGTCAGTCTTCTTGTACTTAAGTCGGCATTATGCCTTTTGTATTTAATTCCGATGCAATTACTGTGTTTCATCGTCAATAAGAAGGTCCAAGGGATACTGGAAACATGACGTGAAGCATCGGAATCTATAACTAGTGTCATAGGAATGGTTCAAAACATAGACAGTAAGAAGAGTCAGTCTTCTTGTACTTAAGTCGGCATTGTGCCTTTTGTATTTAATTCCGATGCAATTTCTGTGTTTCATCGTCAATAAGATGATCAGAGGGATACAGTAACCCTGAAGTGAAGCTTCGGGATCTATAACTAGTGCCACAGAAATGTTTCAAAGCATAGTCAGTAAGAAAAGTCAGTCTTCTTGTACTTAAGTCGGCATTGTGCCTTTTGTATTTAATTCCGATGTAATTTCTCTGTTTCATCGTCAATAAGAAGGTCAGAGGGATACAGTAAACCAGAGTGAAGCATCGGAATCTATAAGTAGTGTCAATGGAATTGTTCAAAACATACACAGTAAGAAGAGTCAGTCTTCTTGTACTTAAGTCGGCATTGTGCCTTTTGTATTTAATTCCGGTGCAATTTCTGTGTCTCATCGTCTATAAGAAGGTCAGAGGGATACAGTAAAGCTAAAGTGAAGCATCGGAATCTATAACTAGTGTCACAGGAATGGTTCAAAACATAGTCAGTAAGGAGAGTCAGTCTTCTTGTCCTTAAGTCGGCATTGTGCCTTTTGTATTTAATTCCGATGCTATTTCTGTGTTTCATCGTCAATAAGAAGGTCCAAGTGATAGAGTAAATCTGGAGTGAAGCATCGGAATCTATAACTAGTGTCAGAGGAATGGTTCAAAACATAGTCAGTAAGAAGAGTCAGTCTTCATGTACTTAAGTCGGCATTGTGCCTTTTGTATTTAATTCGGATGCAATTTCTGTGTTTCATCGTCAATAAGAAGGTCCTAGGGATACAGTAAACCTGAAGAGAAGCATCGGAATCTATAGCTAGTGTCACAGGAATGGTTCAAAACATAGTCAGTAAGAAGAGTCAGTCTTCATGTACTTAAGTCGGCATTGTGCCTTTTGTATTTAATTCCGGTGCAATTTCTGTGTCTCATCGTCAATAAGAAGGTCAGAGGGATACAGTAAACCAGAGGTGAAGCATCGGAATCTATAACTAGTGTCACAGGATTGATTCAAAACATAGACAGTAGGAAGAGTCAGACTTCTTATATTTAAGTCGGCATTGTGCCTTTTCTATTTAATTCCGATGTAATTTTTTGTGTTTCATCGTCAAAAAGAAGGTCTGATGCATACAGTAAACCTGAAGTGAAGCATCGGAATCTATAACTAGTGTCACAGGAATGGTTCAAAACATAGACTGTAGGAAGAGTCAGTCTTCTTGTACTTCAGTCGGCATTGTGGCTTTTGTATTTTATTCCAATGCATTTTCTGTGTTTCATCGTCAATACGAAGGTCCAAGGGATACAGCAAACCTGGAGTGAAGCATCGGAATCTATAACTAGTGTCACAGGAATGGTTCAAAACATAGACAGTAAGAAGATACAGTCTTCTTGTACTTAAGTCGGCATTGTGCCTTTTCTATTTAATTCCGATGCAATTTCTGTGTTTCATCGTCAATAAGAAGGTCAAAGAGATACAGTAAACGTAGAGTGTAGCATCGGAATCTATAACTAGTGTCACAGGAATGGTTCAAAACATAGTCAGTAAGAAGAGTCAGTCTTCATGTACTTAAGTCGGCATTGTGCCTTTTGATTTAATTCCGATGCAATTTCTGTGTTTCGTCCTCAATAAGAAGGTCCAAGGGATACAGTAAACCTGAAGTGAAGCATCGGAATCTATAACTAGTGTCACAGGAATGGTTCAAAACATAGTCAGTAAGAAGAGTCAGTCTTCATGTACTTAAGTCGACATTGTGCCTTTTGTATATAAATCCGTTGCAATTTCTGTGTTTCATCGTCAATAAGAAGGTCCAAGGGATACAGTAAACCTGAAGAGAAGCATCGGAATCTATAACTAGTGTCACAGGAATGGTTCTAAACATAGTGAGTAAGAAGAGTCAGTCTTCTTGTACTTAAGTCGGCATATTTGCCTAATCTATTTAATACCAATGCAATTTCAGTGTTTCATCGACAATAAGAAGGTCCGAGGGATACAGTAAACCTGGAGTGAAGCATTGGAATCTATAATTAGTGTCAATGGAATGGTTCAAAGCATAGACAGTTAGAAGAGTCAGTCTTCATGTACTTAATTCGGCATTGTGCCTCTTGTATTTAATTCCGATGCAATTTCTGTTTTTCATCGTCAATAAGAAGGTCCAAGGGATACAGTAAACCTGAAGTGAAGCATCGGAATCTATAACTAGTGTCAATGGAATGTTTCTAAACATAGACAGTAAGAAGAATCAGTCTTCATGTGCTTAAGTCGGCATTGTGCCTTTTGTATTTAGTACCGATGCAATTTCTGTGTTTCATCGTGAATAAGAAGGTCAGAGGGATATAGTAAACCTGAAGTGAAGCATCGGAATCTATAACTAGTGTCATAGGAATGGTTCCATACATAGACAGTAAGAAGAGTCAGTCTTCTTGTTCTTAAGTCATCATTGTGCCTTTTCTATTTAATTCCGATGCAATTTCTGTGTTTCATCGATAATAAGAAGGTCAGAGGGATGCAGTAAACCTGAAGTGAAGCATCGGAATCTGTAACTAGTGTCACAGGAATGGTTCAAAACATAGTCAGTAACAAGAGTCAGTCTTTTTGTACTTAAGTCGGCATTGTGCCTTTTGTATTTAATTCCGATGTCATTTCTGTGTTTCATCGTCAATAAGAAGGTCAGAGGGATACAGTAAACCAGAGTGAAGCATCGGAATCTATAAGTAGTGTCAATGGAATTGTTCAAAGCATACACAGTAAGAAGAGTCAGCCTTCTTGTACTTAAGTCGGCATTGTGCCTTTTGTATTTAATTCCGGTGCAATTTCTGTGTCTCACCGTCTATAAGAAGGTCAGAGGGATACAGTAACCCTAAAGTGAAGCATCGGAATCTATAACTAGTGTCACAGGAATGGTTCAAAACATAGTCAGTAAGAAGAGTCAGTCTCCCTGTCCTTAAGTCGGCATTGTGCCTTTTGTATTTAATTCCGATGCTACTTCTGCGTTTCATCGTCCATAAGAAGGTCCAAGGGCTACAGTAAACCTGGAGTGAAGCATCGGAATCAGTAACTAGTGTCACAGGAATGGTTCAAAACATAGTCAGTAAGAAGAGTCAGTCATCATGTACTTAAGTTGGCATTGTGCCTTTTGTATTTAATTCCGATGCAATTTCTGTGTTTCATCGTCAATAAGAAGGTCCAAGGGATACAGTAAACCTGAAGAGAAGCATCGGAATCTATAACTAGTGTCACAGGAATGGTTCTAAACATAGTCAGTAAGAAGAGTGAGTCTTCTTATACTTAAGTCGGCATATTTGCCTAATCTATTTAATACCAATGCAATTTCAGTGTTTCATCGACAATAAGAAGGTCCAAGGGATACAGTAAACCTGGAGTGAAGCATCGGAATCTTTAACTAGTGTCAATGGAATGGTTCAAAGCATAGACAGTAAGAAGAGTCAGTCTTCATGTACTTAATTCGGCATTGTGCCTTTTGTATTTAATTCCGATGCAATTTCTGTGTTTCATCGTCAATAAGAAGGTCCAAGGGATACAGTAAACCTGAAGTGAAGCATCGGAATCTATAACTAGTGTCACAGGAATGGTTCAAAACATAGTCAGTAACAAGAGTCAGTCTTTTTGTACTTAAGTCGGCATTGTGCCTTTTGTATTTAATTCCGATGTAATTTCTGTGTTTAATCGTCAATAAGAAGGTCAGAGAGATACAGTAAACCAGAGTGAAGCATCGGAATCTATAAGCAGTGTCAATGGAATGGTTCAAAACATACACAGTAAGAAGAGTCAGTCTTCTTGTACTTAAGTTGGCATTGTGCCTTTTGTATTTAATTCCGGTGCAATTTCTGTGTCTCTTCGTCCATAAGAAGGTCAGAGGGATACTGTAAACCTAAAGTGAAGCTTCGGAATCTATAACTAGTGTCACAGGAATGGTTCAAAGCATAGTCAGTAAGAAGAGTCAGTCTTCTTGACCTTAAGTCGGCATTGTGCCTTTTGTATTTAATTCCGATGCTATTTCTGTGTTTCATCTTCAATAAGAAGGTCCAAGGGCTACAGTAAACCTGGAGTGAAGCATCGGAATCAGTAACTAGTGTCACAGGAATGGTTCAAAACATAGTCAGTAAGAAGAGGTAGTCTTCTTGTACTTAAGTCGGCATATTTGCCTAATCTATTTAATACCGAAGCAATTTCAGTGTTTCATCGACAAGAAGAATGTTAGAGGTATACAGTAAACCTGAAGTGAGGCATCTGAATCTATTACTAGTGTCACAGGAATGGTTCAAAACATAGACTTTGAGAAGAGTCAGTCCTCTTGTACTAAAGTCAGCATTGTGCTTTTGTATTTAATTCCGATGCATTTTCTGTGTTTCATCGTCAATAAGAAGGTCAGAGGGATGCAGTAAACCTGAAGTGATGCATCAGAATCTATAACTAGTGTCACAGGAATGATTCAAAACATAGACAGTAGGAAGAGTCAGTGTTCTTGTATTTAAGTCGGCATTGTGCCATTTCTATTTAATTCCGATGCAATTTCTGTGTTTCATCGTCAATTCGAAGGTCAGATGCATACAGTAAACCTGAAGTGAAGCATCGGAAACTATAAGTAGTGTCACAGGAATGGTTCAAAACATAGACAGTAGGATGAGTCAGTCTTCTTGTACTTAAGTCGGCATTGTGCCTTTTGTATTTAATTCCGATGCATTTTCTGTGTTTCATCGTCAATACGAAGGTCCAAGGGATACAGTAAACCTGGAGTGAAGCATCGGAATCTATAACTAGTGTCACAGGAATGGTTCAAAGCATAGTCAGTAAGAAGAGTCGGTCTTCATGTACTTAAGTCGGCATTGTGCATTTTGTATTTGATTCCGGTGCAATTTCTGTGTTTCATCGTCAATAAGAAGGTCAGAGGGATACAGTAAACCTGAAGTGAATCATAGGATTCTGTAACTAGTGTCACAGGAATGGTTCAAAACATAGTCAGTAAGAAGATTCAGTCTTCTTGTACTTACGTCGGCATTGTGCCTTTTCTATTTAATTCCGATGCAATTTCTGTGTTTCATCGTGAACAAGAAGGTCAGAGGGATACAGTAAACCTGAAGTGAAGCATCGGAATCTATAACTAGAGTCACTGGAATGGTTCTAAACATAGTCAGTAACAAGAGTCAGTCTTCTTGTTCTTAAGTCATCATTGTGCCTTTTCCATTTAATTCCGATGCAATTTCTGTGTTTCATCGTCAATAAGAAGGTCAGAGGGATGCAGTAAACCTGAAGTGAAGCATCGGAATCTGTAACTAGTGTCACAGGAATGGTTCTAAACATAGTCAGTAACAAGGGTCAGTCTTTTTGTACTTAAGTCAGCATTGTGCCTTTTGTATTTAATTCCGATGTAATTTCTCTGTTTCATCGTCAATAAGAAGGTCAGAGGGATACAGTAAACCAGAGTGAAGCATCGGAATCTATAAGTAGTGTCAATGGAATTGTTCAAAACATACACAGTAAGAAGAGTCAGTCTTCTTGTACTTAAGTCGGCATTGTGCCTTTTGTATTTAATTCCGGTGCAATTTCTGTGTCTCATCGTCTATAAGAAGGTCAGAGGGATACAGTAAAGCTAAAGTGAAGCATCGGAATCTATAACTAGTGTCACAGGAATGGTTCAAAACATAGTCAGTAAGGAGAGTCAGTCTTCTTGTCCTTAAGTCGGCGTTGTGCCTTTTGTATTTAATTCCGATGCTATTTCTGTGTTTCATCGTCAATAAGAAGGTCCAAGGGCTACAGTAAACCTGGAGTGAAGCATCGGAATCAGTAACTAGTGTCACAGGAATGGTTCAAATCATAGACTGTAGGAAGAGTCAGTCTTCTTGTACTTAAGTCGGCATTGTGATATTGTATTTAATTCCAATGCATTTTCTGTGCTTCATCGTCAATACGAAGGTCCAAGGGATACAGTAAACCTGGAGTGAAGCATCGGAATCTATAACTAGTGTCACAGGAATGGTTCAAAACATAGACAGTAAGAAGATACAGTCTTCTTGTACTTAAGTCGGCATTGTGCCTTTTGATTTAATTCCGATGAAATTTCTGTGTTTCATCGTCAATAAGAAGGTCCAAGGGATACAGTAAACCTGAAGTGAAGCATCGGAATCTATAACTAGTGTCACAGGAATGGTTCAAAACATAGTCAGTAACAAGAGTCAGTCTTTTTGTACTTAAGTCGGCATTGTGCCTTTTGTATTTAATTCCGATGTAATTTCTGTGTTTCATCGTCAATAAGAAGGTCAAAGGGATACAGTAAACCAGAGTGAAGCATCGGAATCTATAAGTAGTGTCAATGGAATGGTTCAAAACATACACAGTAAGAAGAGTCAGTCTTTTTGTACTTAAGTCGGCATTGTGCCTTTGTATTTAATTCCGCTGCAATTTCTGTGTCTCATCGTCCATAAGAAGGTCAGAGGGATACTGTAAACCTAAAGTGAAGCTTCGGAATCTATAACTAGTGTCACAGGAATGGTTCAAAACATAGTCCGTAAGAAGAGTCAGTCTTCTTGTCCTTAACTCGGCATTGTGCCTTTTGTATTTAATTCCGATGCTATTTCTGTGTTTCATCTTCAATAAGAAGGTCCAAGGGCTACAGTAAACCTGGAGTGAAGCATCGGAATCAGTAACTAGTGTCACAGGAATGGTTCAAAACATAGTCAGTAAGAAGACGTAGTCTTCTTGTACTTAAGTCGGCATATTTGCCTAATCTATTTAATACCGAAGCAATTTCAGTGTTTCATCGACAAGAAGAAGGTTAGAGGTATACAGTAAACCTGAAGTGAGGCATCTGAATCTATTACTAGTGTCACAGGAATGGTTCAAAGCATAGACTTTGGGAACAGTCAGTCCTCTTGTACTTAAGTCGGCATTGTGCTTTTGTATTTAATTCCGATGCAATTTCTGTGTTTCATCGTCAATAAGAAGGTCAGAGGGATGCGGTAAACCTGAAGTGAAGCATGAGAATCTATAACTAGTGTCACAGGAATGATTCAAAACATAGACAGTCGGAAGAATCAGTCTTCTTGTATTTAAGTCGGCTTTGTGCCTTTTCTATTTAATTCCGATGCAATTTCTGTGTTTCACCGTCAATACGAAGGTCAGATGCATACAGTAAACCTGAAGTGAAGCATCGGAATCTATAACTAGTGTCACAGGAATGGTTCAAAACATAGACAGTAGGAAGAGTCAGTCTTCTTGTACTTAAGTCGGCATTGTGCCTTTTGTATTTAATTCCGATGCATTTTCTGTGTTTCATCGTCAATACGAAGGTCCAAGGGATACAGTAAACCTGGAGTGAAGCATCGGAATCTATAACTAGTGTCACAGGAATGGTTCAAAGCATAGACAGTAAGAAGATACAGTCTTCTTGTACTTAATTCGGCATTGTGCCTTTTCTATTTAATTCCGATGCAATTTCTGTGTTTCATCGTCAATAAGAACGTCCAAGGGATACAGTAAACCTGAAGTAAAGCATCCGAATCTATAAGTAGTGTCACAGGAATGGTTCAAAGCATAGTCAGTAAGAAGAGTCGGTCTTCATGTACTTAAGTCGGCATTGTGCCTTTTGTATTTAATTCCGGTGCAATTTCTGTGTTTCATCGTCATAAAGAAGGTCAGAGGGATACAGTAAACCTGAAGTGAATCATAGGATTCTGTAACTAGTGTCACAGGAATGGTTCAAAACATAGTCAGTAAGAAGAGTCAGTCTTCTTGTACTTAAGTCGGCATTATGCCTTTTGTATTTAATTCCGATGCAATTACTGTGTTTCATCGTCAATAAGAAGGTCCAAGGGATACTGGAAACATGACGTGAAGCATCGGAATCTATAACTAGTGTCATAGGAATGGTTCAAAACATAGACAGTAAGAAGAGTCAGTCTTCTTGTACTTAAGTCGGCATTGTGCCTTTTGTATTTAATTCCGATGCAATTTCTGTGTTTCATCGTCAATAAGATGATCAGAGGGATACAGTAACCCTGAAGTGAAGCTTCGGGATCTATAACTAGTGCCACAGAAATGTTTCAAAGCATAGTCAGTAAGAAAAGTCAGTCTTCTTGTACTTAAGTCGGCATTGTGCCTTTTGTATTTAATTCCGATGTAATTTCTCTGTTTCATCGTCAATAAGAAGGTCAGAGGGATACAGTAAACCAGAGTGAAGCATCGGAATCTATAAGTAGTGTCAATGGAATTGTTCAAAACATACACAGTAAGAAGAGTCAGTCTTCTTGTACTTAAGTCGGCATTGTGCCTTTTGTATTTAATTCCGGTGCAATTTCTGTGTCTCATCGTCTATAAGAAGGTCAGAGGGATACAGTAAAGCTAAAGTGAAGCATCGGAATCTATAACTAGTGTCACAGGAATGGTTCAAAACATAGTCAGTAAGGAGAGTCAGTCTTCTTGTCCTTAAGTCGGCATTGTGCCTTTTGTATTTAATTCCGATGCTATTTCTGTGTTTCATCGTCAATAAGAAGGTCCAAGGGCTACAGTAAACCTGGAGTGAAGCATCGGAATCAGTAACTAGTGTCACAGGAATGGTTCAAATCATAGACTGTAGGAAGAGTCAGTCTTCTTGTACTTAAGTCGGCATTGTGATATTGTATTTAATTCCAATGCATTTTCTGTGCTTCATCGTCAATACGAAGGTCCAAGGGATACAGTAAACCTGGAGTGAAGCATCGGAATCTATAACTAGTGTCACAGGAATGGTTCAAAATATAGACAGGAAGAAGATACAGTCTTCTTGTACTTAAGTCGGCATTGTGCCTTTTGATTTAATTCCGATGCAATTTCTGTGTTTCATCGTCAATAAGAAGGTCCAAGGGATACAGTAAACCTGAAGTGAAGCATCGGAATCTATAACTAGTGTCACAGGAATGGTTCAAAACATAGTCAGTAACAAGAGTCAGTCTTTTTGTACTTAAGTCGGCATTGTGCCTTTTGTATTTAATTACGATGTAATTTCTGTGTTTCATCGTCAATAAGAAGGTCAGAGGGATACAGTAAACCAGAGTGAAGCATCGGAATCTATAAGTAGTGTCAATGGAATGGTTCAAAACATACACAGTAAGAAGAGTCAGTCTTCTTGTACTTATGTCGGCATTGTGCCTTTTGTATTTAATTCCGCTGCAATTTCTGTGTCTCATCGTCCATAAGAAGGTCAGAGGGATACTGTAAACCTAAAGTGAAGCTTCGGAATCTATAACTAATGTCACAGGAATGGTTCAAAACATAGTCAGTAAGAAGAGTCAGTCTTCTTGTCCTTAACTCGGCATTGTGCCTTTTGTATTTAATTCCGATGCTATTTCTGTGTTTCATCTTCAATAAGAAGGTCCAAGGGCTACAGTAAACCTGGAGTGAAGCATCGGAATCAGTAACTAGTGTCGCAGGAATGGTTCAAAACATAGTCAGTAAGAAGACGTAGTCTTCTTGTACTTAAGTCGGCATATTTGCCTAATCTAATTAATACCGAAGCAATTTCAGTGTTTCATCGACAAGAAGAAGGTTAGAGGTATACAGTAAACCTGAAGTGAGGCATCTGAATCTATTACTAGTGTCACAGGAATGGTTCAAAGCATAGACTTTGGGAAGAGTCAGTCCTCTTGTACTTATGTCGGCATTGTGCTTTTGTATTTAATTCCGATGCAATTTCTGTGTTTCATCGTCAATAAGAAGGTCAGAGGGATGCGGTAAACCTGAAGTGAAGCATGAGAATCTATAACTAGTGTCAAAGGAATGATTCAAAACATAGACAGTCGGAAGAATCAGTCTTCTTGTATTTAAGTCGGCATTGTGCCTTTTCTATTTAATTCCGATGCAATTTCTGTGTTTCACCGTCAATACGAAGGTCAGATGCATACAGTAAACCTGAAGTGAAGCATCGGAATCTATAACTAGTGTCACAGGAATGGTTCAAAACATAGACAGTAGGAAGAGTCAGTCTTCTTGTACTTAAGTCGGCATTGTGCCTTTTGTATTTAATTCCGATGCATTTTCTGTGTTTCATCGTCATTACGAAGGTCCAAGGGATACAGTAAACCTGGAGTGAAGCATCGGAATCTATAACTAGTGTCACAGGAATGGTTCAAAGCATAGACAGTAAGAAGATACAGTCTTCTTGTACTTAATTCGGCATTGTGCCTTTTCTATTTAATTCCGATGCAATTTCTGTGTTTCATCCTCAATAAGAACGTCCAAGGGATACAGTAAACCTGAAGTAAAGCATCGGAATCTATAAGTAGTGTCACAGGAATGGTTCAAAGCATAGTCAGTAAGAAGAGTCGGTCTTCAATTACTTAAGTCGGCATTGTGCCTTTTGTATTTAATTCCGGTGCAATTTCTGTGTTTCATCGTCAATAAGAAGGTCAGAGGGATACAGTAAACCTGAAGTGAATCATAGGATTCTGTAACTAGTGTCACAGGAATGGTTCAAAACATAGTCAGTAAGAAGAGTCAGTCTTCTTGTACTTAAGTCGGCATTGTGCCTTTTGTATTTAATTCCGATGCAATTACTGTGTTTCATCGTCAATAAGAAGGCCCAAGGGATACTGGAAACATGACGTGAAGCATCGGAATCTATAACTAGTGTCATAGGAATGGTTCAAAACATAGACAGTAAGAAGAGTCAGTCTTCTTGTACTTAAGTCGGCATTGTGCCTTTTGTATTTAATTCCGATGCAATTTCTGTGTTTCATCGTCAATAAGATGATCAGAGGGATACAGTAACCCTGAAGTGAAGCTTCGGGATCTATAACTAGTGCCACAGAAATGTTTCAAAGCATAGTCAGTAAGAGAAGTCAGTCTTCTTGTACTTAAGTCGGCATTGTGCTATTTGTATTTAATTCCAATGCAATTTCTGTAATTTATCGACAATAAGAAGGTAAGAGGAATACAGTAAACCTGAAGTGAAGCATCGGTATCTATCACTAGTTTGACTGGTATGGCTCAAAGCATTGACATTAAGAAGAGTCAGTCTTCTTGTACTTGAGCCGGCATTGTGCTTTTTGTATTAAATTCCGATGCAGTATCTGTGTTTCATCGTCAATAAGAAGGTCCAAGCGATACAGTAAACCTGAAGTCAAGCATCGGAATCTATAACTAGTGTCACAGGAATGGTTCAAACATAGACAGTAAGAAGAGTCAGTATTCTTGTACTTAAGTCGGCATTGTGATTTTTCTATTTGATTCCGATGCAATATCTGTGTTTCATGGTCAATAAGGAGGTCAGAGGGATACAGTAAACCTGAAGTGAAGCATCGGAATCTATAACTAGTATCACAGGAATGGTTCAAAACTTAGTCAGTAAGAAGAGTCTGTATTTTTGTACTTAAGTCGGCATTGTGCATTTAGTATTTACTTCCGATGTAATTTCTGTGTTTCATCGTCAATGAGAAGGTCCAAATGATACAGTAAACCTGAACTGAAGCATCGGAATCTATAACTAGTGTCACAGGAATGGATCAAAACATAGACAGTAAGAAGAGTCTATCTTCTTGTACTTAAGTCGGTATTGTGCCTTTTGTATTTAATTCCGATGCAATTTCTGTGTTTCATCGTCAATAAGGTCAGAGAGATACAGTAAACCTGAAGTGAAGCATCGGAATCTATAACTAGTGTCACAGGAATGGTTCTACACATAGACAGCAGGAAGAGTCAGTCTTCTTGTACTTTAGGCGGCATTTTGCCTTTTGTATTTAATTCCGATGCAATTTCAGTGTTTCATAGTCAATAAGATGGTCCAAGGGATACAGTTAACCTGGAGTGAAGCATCGGAATCTATAACTAGTGTCAATGGAATGGTTCAAAACATAGACAGTAAGAAGAGTCAGTCTTCTTGTACTTAAGTCGGCATTGTGAATCTTGTATTTAATTCCGGTGCAATTTTGTGCGTTTCATTGTCAATAAGAAGGGCAGAGGGATACAGTTAACCCGGAGTGGAGCATCGGAATCTATAACTTGTGTCACAGGATTGGTTCAAAGCATAGACAGTAGGAAGAGTCAGTCTTCTTGTACTTAAGTCGGCATTGTGCCATTTGTATTTAATTCCGATGCAATTTCTGTGATTCATCGTCAATAAGAAGGTCCGAGGGATACAGTAAACCTGAAGTGAAGCATCGGAATCTATAACTAGTGTCACAGGAATGGTTCAAAACATAGTCAGTAACAATAGTCAGTCTTTTTGTACTTAAGTCGGCATTGTGCCTTTTGTATTTAATTCCGATGGAATTTCTGTGTTTCATCGTCAATAAGAAGGTCAGAGGGATACATTAAACCTGAAGTGAAGCATCGGAATCTATAACTAGTGTCACAGGAATGGTTCAAAACATAGTCAGTAAGAAGAGTCAGTCTTCATCTACTTAAGTCGGCATTGTGCTTTTTGTATTTAATTCCGATGCAATTTCTGTGTTTCATCGGCAATAAGGTCAGAGGGATACAGTAAACCTGAAATGAAGCATCGGAATCTATAACTAGTGTCACAGGAATGGTTCAAAACATAGACAGTACGAAGAGGCAGTCTTCTTGTATTTTAGTCGGCATTGTGCCTTTTATATTTAATTCCGATGCAATTTTTTGTGTTTCATCGTCAATAAGAAGGTCTGATGCATACAGTAAACCTGAAGTGAAGCATCGGAATCTATAACTAGTGTCACAGGAATGGTTCAAAACATAGACTGTAGGAAGAGTCAGTCTTCTTGTACTTAAGTCGGCATTGTGGCTTCTGTATTTTATTCCAATGCATTTTCTGTGTTTCATCGTCAATACGAAGGACCAAGGGATACAGCAAACCTGGAGTGAAGCATCGGAATCTATAACTAGTGTCACAGGAATGGTTAAAAACATAGACAGTAAGAAGATACAGTCTTCTTGTACTTAAGTCGGCATTGTGCCTTTTCTATTTAATTCCGATGCAATTTCTGTGTTTCATCGTCAATAAGAAGGTCCAAGGGATACAGTAAACCTGAAGTAAAGCATCGGAATCTATAAGTAGTGTCACAGGAATGGTTCAAAGCATAGTCAGTAAGAAGAGTCGGTCTTCATGTACTTAAGTCGGCATTGTGCTTTTTGTATTTAATTCCGGTGCAATTTCTGTGTTTCATCGTCAATAAGAAGGTCAGAGGGATACAGTAAACCTGAAGTGAATCATAGGATCCTGTAACTAGTGTCACAGGAATGATTCAAAACATAGTCAGTAAGAAGAGTCAGTCTTCTTGTACTTAAGTCGGCATTGTGCCTTTTGTATTTAATTCCGATGCAATTACTGTGTTTCATCGTCAATAAGAAGGTCCAAGGGATACTGGAAACATGACGTGAAGCATCGGAATCTATAACTAGTGTCATAGGAATGGTTCAAAACATAGACAGTAAGAAGAGTCAGTCTTCTTGTACTTAAGTCGGCATTGTGCCTTTTGTATTTAATTCCGATGCAATTTCTGTGTTTCATCGTCAATAAGATGATCAGAGGGATACAGTAACCCTGAAGTGAAGCTTCGGGATCTATAACTAGTGCCACAGAATTGGTTCAAAGCATAGTCAGTAAGAAAAGTCAGTCTTCTTGTACTTAAGTCGGCATTGTGCTATTTGTATTTAATTCCAATGCAATTTCTGTAATTTATCGACAATAAGAAGGTAAGAGGAATACTGTAAACCTAAAGTGAAGCATCGGTATCTATCACTAGTGTCACTGGTATATCTCAAAGCATTGACATTAAGAAGAGTCAGTCTTCTTGTACTTGAGCCGGCATTGTGCTTTTTGTATTAAATTCCGATGCAGTATCTGTGTTTCATCGTCAATAAGAAGGTCCAAGGGATACAGTAAATCTGAAGTCAAGCATCGGAATCTATAACTAGTGTCACAGGAATGGTTCAAACATAGACAGTAAGAAGAGTCAGTATTCTTGTACTTAAGTCGGCATTGTGATTTTTCTATTTGATTCCGATGCAATATCTGTGTTTCATGGTCAATAAGGAGGTCAGAGGGATACAGTAAACCTGAAGTGAAGCATCGGAATCTATAACTAGTATCACAGGAATGGTTCAAAACTTAGTCAGTAAGAAGAGTCTGTATTTTTGTACTTAAGTCGGCATTGTGCATTTAGTATTTACTTCCGATGTAATTTCTGTGTTTCATCGTCAATGAGAAGGTCCAAAGGATACAGTAAACCTGAACTGAAGCATCGGAATCTATAACTAGTGTCACAGGAATGGATCAAAACATAGACAGTAAGAAGAGTCTATCTTCTTGTACTTAAGTCGGTATTGTGCCTTTTGTATTTAATTCCGATGCAATTTCTGTGTTTCATCGTCAATAAGGTCAGAGGGATACAGTAAACCTGAAGTGAAGCATCGGAATCTATAACTAGTGTCACAGGAATGGTTCTACACATAGACAGCAGGAAGAGTCAGTCTTCTTGTACTTTAGGCGGCATTTTGCCTTTTGTATTTAATTCCGATGCAATTTCAGTGTTTCATAGTCAATAAGATGGTCCAAGGGATACAGTTAACCTGGAGTGAAGCATCGGAATCTATAACTAGTGTCAATGGAATGGTTCAAAACATAAACATTAAGAAGAGTCAGTCTTCTTGTACTTAAGTCGGCATTGTGAATCTTGTATTTAATTCCGGTGCAATTTTGTGCGTTTCATTGACAATAAGAAGGGCAGAGGGATACAGTAAACCCGGAGTGAAGCATCGGAATCTATAACTTGTGTCACAGGATTGGTTCAAAGCATAGACAGTAAGAAGAGTCAGTCTTCTTGTACTTAAGTCGGCATTGTGCTTTTTGTATTTAATTCCGGTGCAATTTCTGTGTTTCATCGTCAATAAAAAGGTCAGAGGGATACAGTAAACCTGAAGTGAATCATAGGATTCTGTAACTAGTGTCACAGGAATGGTTCAAAACATAGTCAGTAAGAAGAGTCAGTCTTCTTGTACTTAAGTCGGCATTGTGCCTTTTGTATTTAATTCCGATGCAATTACTGTGTTTCATCGTCAATAAGAAGGTCCAAGGGATACTGGAAACATGACGTGAAGCATCGGAATCTATAACTAGTGTCATAGGAATGGTTCAAAACATAGACAGTAAAAAGAGTCAGTCTTATTGTACTTAAGTCGGCATTGTGCCTTTTGTATTTAATTCCGATGCAATTTCTGTGTTTCATCGTCAATAAGATGATCAGAGGGATACAGTAACCCTGAAGTGAAGCTTCGGGATCTATAACTAGTGCCACAGAAATGTTTCAAAGCATAGTCAGTAAGAAAAGTCAGTCTTCTTGTACTTAAGTCGGCATTGTGCTATTTGTATTTAATTCCAATGCAATTTCTGTAATTTATCGACAATAAGAAGGTAAGAGGAATACAGTAAACCTGAAGTGAAGCATCGGTATCTATCACTAGTTTGACTGGTATGGCTCAAAGCATTGACATTAAGAAGAGTCAGTCTTCTTGTACTTGAGCCGGCATTGTGCTTTTTGTATTAAATTCCGATGCAGTATCTGTGTTTCATCGTCAATAAGAAGGTCCAAGCGATACAGTAAACCTGAAGTCAAGCATCGGAATCTATAACTAGTGTCACAGGAATGGTTCAAACATAGACAGTAAGAAGAGTCAGTATTCTTGTACTTAAGTCGGCATTGTGATTTTTCTATTTGATTCCGATGCAATATCTGTGTTTCATGGTCAATAAGGAGGTCAGAGGGATACAGTAAACCTGAAGTGAAGCATCGGAATCTATAACTAGTATCACAGGAATGGTTCAAAACTTAGTCAGTAAGAAGAGTCTGTATTTTTGTACTTAAGTCGGCATTGTGCATTTAGTATTTACTTCCGATGTAATTTCTGTGTTTCATCGTCAATGAGAAGGTCCAAATGATACAGTAAACCTGAACTGAAGCATCGGAATCTATAACTAGTGTCACAGGAATGGATCAAAACATAGACAGTAAGAAGAGTCTATCTTCTTGTACTTAAGTCGGTATTGTGCCTTTTGTATTTAATTCCGATGCAATTTCTGTGTTTCATCGTCAATAAGGTCAGAGAGATACAGTAAACCTGAAGTGAAGCATCGGAATCTATAACTAGTGTCACAGGAATGGTTCTACACATAGACAGCAGGAAGAGTCAGTCTTCTTGTACTTTAGGCGGCATTTTGCCTTTTGTATTTAATTCCGATGCAATTTCAGTGTTTCATAGTCAATAAGATGGTCCAAGGGATACAGTTAACCTGGAGTGAAGCATCGGAATCTATAACTAGTGTCAATGGAATGGTTCAAAACATAGACAGTAAGAAGAGTCAGTCTTCTTGTACTTAAGTCGGCATTGTGAATCTTGTATTTAATTCCGGTGCAATTTTGTGCGTTTCATTATCAATAAGAAGGGCAGAGGGATACAGTTAACCCGGAGTGGAGCATCGGAATCTATAACTTGTGTCACAGGATTGGTTCAAAGCATAGACAGTAGGAAGAGTCAGTCTTCTTGTACTTAAGTCGGCATTGTGCCATTTGTATTTAATTCCGATGCAATTTCTGTGATTCATCGTCAATAAGAAGGTCCGAGGGATACAGTAAACCTGAAGTGAAGCATCGGAATCTATAACTAGTGTCACAGGAATGGTTCAAAACATAGTCAGTAAGAAGAGTCAGTCTTCATGTACTTAAGTTGGCATTGTGCTTTTTGTATTTAATTCCGATGCAATTTCTGTGTTTCATCGGCAATAAGGTCAGAGGGATACAGTAAACCTGAAATGAAGCATCGGAATCTATAACTAGTGTCACAGGAATGGTTCAAAACATAGACAGTACGAAGAGGCAGTCTTCTTGTATTTTAGTCGGCATTGTGCCTTTTATATTTAATTCCGATGCAATTTTTTGTGTTTCATCGTCAATAAGAAGGTCTGATGCATACAGTAAACCTGAAGTGAAGCATCGGAATCTATAACTAGTGTCACAGGAATGGTTCAAAACATAGACTGTAGGAAGAGTCAGTCTTCTTGTACTTAAGTCGGCATTGTGGCTTCTGTATTTTATTCCAATGCATTTTCTGTGTTTCATCGTCAATACGAAGGTCCAAGGGATACGGCAAACCTGGAGTGAAGCATCGGAATCTATAACTAGTGTCACAGGAATGGTTCAAAACATAGACAGTAAGAAGATACAGTCTTCTTGTACTTAAGTCGGCATTGTGCCTTTTCTATTTAATTCCGATGCAATTTCTGTGTTTCATCGTCAATAAGAAGGTCCAAGGGATACAGTAAACCTGAAGTAAAGCATCGGAATCTATAAGTAGTGTCACAGGAATGGTTCAAAGCATAGTCAGTAAGAAGAGTCGGTCTTCATGTACTTAAGTCGGCATTGTGCTTTTTGTATTTAATTCCGGTGCAATTTCTGTGTTTCATCGTCAATAAGAAGGTCAGAGGGATACAGTAAACCTGAAGTGAATCATAGGATTCTGTAACTAGTGTCACAGGAATGATTCAAAACATAGTCAGTAAGTAGAGTCAGTCTTCTTGTACTTAAGTCGGCATTGTGCCTTTTGTATTTAATTCCGATGCAATTACTGTGTTTCATCGTCAATAAGAAGGTCCAAGGGATACTGGAAACATGATGTGAAGCATCGGAATCTATAACTAGTGTCATAGGAATGGTTCAAAACATAGACAGTAAGAAGAGTCAGTCTTCTTGTACTTAAGTCGGCATTGTGCCTTTTGTATTTAATTCCGATGCAATTTCTGTGTTTCATCGTCAATAAGATGATCAGAGGGATACAGTAACCCTGAAGTGAAGCTTCGGGATCTATACCTAGTGCCACAGAATTGGTTCAAAGCATAGTCAGTAAGAGAAGTCAGTCTTCTTGTACTTAAGTCGGCATTGTGCTATTTGTATTTAATTCCAATGCAATTTCTGTAATTTATCGACAATAAGAAGGTAAGAGGAATACAGTAAACCTAAAGTGAAGCATCGGAATCTATAACTAGTGTCATAGGAATGGCTCAAAGCATTGACATTAAGAAGAGTCAGTCTTCTTGTACTTGAGCCGGCATTGTGCTTTTTGTATTAAATTCCGATGCAGTATCTGTGTTTCATCGTCAATAAGAAGGTCCAAGGGATACAGTAAACCTGAAGTCAAGCATCGGAATCTATAACTAGTGTCACAGGAATGGTTCAAACATAGACAGTAAGAAGAGTCAGTATTCTTGTACTTAAGTCGGCATTGTGATTTTTCTATTTGATTCCGATGCAATATCTGTGTTTCATGGTCAATAAGGAGGTCAGAGGGATACAGTAAACCTGAAGTGAAGCATCGGAATCTATAACTAGTATCACAGGAATGGTTCAAAACTTAGTCAGTAAGAAGAGTCAGTCTTTTTGTACTTAAGTCGGCATTGTGCATTTAGTATTTACTTCCGATGTAATTTCTGTGTTTCATCGTCAATGAGAAGGTGCAAAGGATACAGTAAACCTGAACTGAAGCATCGGAATCTATAACTAGTGTCACAGGAATGGATCAAAACATAGACAGTAAGAAGAGTCTATCTTCTTGTACTTAAGTCGGTATTGTGCCTTTTGTATTTAATTCCGATGCAATTTCTGTGTTTCATCGTCAATAAGGTCAGAGGGATACAGTAAACGTGAAGTGAAGCATCGGAATCTATAACTAGTGTCACAGGAATGGTTCTACACATAGACAGCAGGAAGAGTCAGTCTTCTTGTACTTTAGGCGGCATTTTGCCTTTTGTATTTAATTCCGATGCAATTTCAGTGTTTCATAGTCAATAAGATGGTCCAAGGGATACAGTTAACCTGGAGTGAAGCATCGGAATCTATAACTAGTGTCAATGGAATGGTTCAAAACATAAACAGTAAGAAGAGTCAGTCTTCTTGTACTTAAGTCGGCATTGTGAATCTTGTATTTAATTCCGGTGCAATTTTGTGCGTTTCATTGACAATAAGAAGGGCAGAGGGATACAGTAAACCCGGAGTGAAGCATCGGAATCTATAACTTGTGTCACAGGATTGGTTCAAAGCATAGACAGTAAGAAGAGTCAGTCTTCTTGTACTTAAGTCGGCATTGTGCTTTTTGTATTTAATTCCGGTGCAATTTCTGTGTTTCATCGTCGATAAGAAGGTCAGAGGGATACAGTAAACCTGAAGTGAATCATAGGATTCTGTAACTAGTGTCACAGGAATGGTTCAAAACATAGTCAGTAAGAAAGGTCAGTCTTCTTGTACTTAAGTCGGCATTGTGCCTTTTGTATTTAATTCCGATGCAATTACTGTGTTTCATCGTCAATAAGAAGGTCCAAGGGATACTGGAAACATGACGTGAAGCATCGGAATCTATAACTAGTGTCATAGGAATGGTTCAAAACATAGACAGTAAGAAGAGTCAGTCTTCTTGTACTTAAGTCGGCATTGTGCCTTTTGTATTTAATTCCGATGCAATTTCTGTGTTTCATCGTCAATAAGATGATCAGAGGGATACAGTAACCCTGAAGTGAAGCATCGGAATCTATAACTAGTATCACAGGAATGGTTCAAAACTTAGTCAGTAAGAAGAGTCAGTCTTTTTGTACTTAAGTCGGCATTGTGCATTTAGTATTTACTTCCGATGTAATTTCTGTGTTTCATCGTCAATGAGAAGGTCCAAAGGATACAGTAAACCTGAACTGAAGCATCGGAATCTATAACTAGTGTCACAGGAATGGTTCAAACATAGACAGTAAGAAGAGTCAGTATTCTTGTACTTAAGTCGGCATTGTGATTTTTCTATTTGATTCCGGTGCAATATCTGTGTTTCATGGTCAATAAGGAGGTCAGAGGGATACAGTAAACCTGAAGTGAAGCATCGGAATCTATAACGAGTATCACAGGAATGGTTCAAAACTTAGTCAGTAAGAAGAGTCAGTCTTTTTGTACTTAAGTCGGCATTGTGCATTTAGTATTTACTTCCGATGTAATTTCTGTGTTTCATCGTCAATGAGAAGGTCCAAAGGATACAGTAAACCTGAACTGAAGCATCGGAATCTATAACTAGTGTCACAGGAATGGATCAAAACATAGACAGTAAGAAGAGTCTATCTTCTTGTACTTAAGTCGGTATTGTGCCTTTTGTATTTAATTCCGATGCAATTTCTGTGTTTCATCGTCAATAAGGTCAGAGGGATACAGTAAACCTGAAGTGAAGCATCGGAATCTATAACTAGTGTCACAGGAATGGTTCTACACATAGACAGCAGGAAGAGTCAGTCTTCTTGTACTTTAGGCGGCATTTTGCCTTTTGTATTTAATTCCGATGCAATTTCAGTGTTTCATAGTCAATAAGATGGTCCAAGGGATACAGTTAACCTGGAGTGAAGCATCGGAATCTATAACTAGTGTCAATGGAATGGTTCAAAACATAAACAGTAAGAAGAGTCAGTCTTCTTGTACTTAAGTCGGCATTGTGAATCTTGTATTTAATTCCGGTGCAATTTTGTGCGTTTCATTGACAATAAGAAGGGCAGAGGGATACAGTAAACCCGGAGTGAAGCATCGGAATCTATAACTTGTGTCACAGGATTGGTTCAAAGCATAGACAGTAAGAAGAGTCAGTCTTCTTGTACTTAAGTCGGCATTGTGCTTTTTGTATTTAATTCCGGTGCAATTTCTGTGTTTCATCGTCGATAAGAAGGTCAGAGGGATACAGTAAACCTGAAGTGAATCATAGGATTCTGTAACTAGTGTCACAGGAATGGTTCAAAACATAGTCAGTAAGAAAGGTCAGTCTTCTTGTACTTAAGTCGGCATTGTGCCTTTTGTATTTAATTCCGATGCAATTACTGTGTTTCATCGTCAATAAGAAGGTCCAAGGGATACTGGAAACATGACGTGAAGCATCGGAATCTATAACTAGTGTCATAGGAATGGTTCAAAACATAGACAGTAAGAAGAGTGAGTCTTCTTGTACTTAAGTCGGCATTGTGCCTTTTGTATTTAATTCCGATGCAATTTCTGTGTTTCATCGTCAATAAGATGATCAGAGGGATACAGTAACCCTGAAGTGAAGCATCGGAATCTATAACTAGTATCACAGGAATGGTTCAAAACTTAGTCAGTAAGAAGAGTCAGTCTTTTTGTACTTAAGTCGGCATTGTGCATTTAGTATTTACTTCCGATGTAATTTCTGTGTTTCATCGTCAATGAGAAGGTCCAAAGGATACAGTAAACCTGAACTGAAGCATCGGAATCTATAACTAGTGTCACAGGAATGGTTCAAACATAGACAGTAAGAAGAGTCAGTATTCTTGTACTTAAGTCGGCATTGTGATTTTTCTATTTGATTCCGGTGCAATATCTGTGTTTCATGGTCAATAAGGAGGTCAGAGGGATACAGTAAACCTGAAGTGAAGCATCGGAATCTATAACGAGTATCACAGGAATGGTTCAAAACTTAGTCAGTAAGAAGAGTCAGTCTTTTTGTACTTAAGTCGGCATTGTGCATTTAGTATTTACTTCCGATGTAATTTCTGTGTTTCATCGTCAATGAGAAGGTCCAAAGGATACAGTAAACCTGAACTGAAGCATCGGAATCTATAACTAGTGTCACAGGAATGGATCAAAACATAGACAGTAAGAAGAGTCTATCTTCTTGTACTTAAGTCGGTATTGTGCCTTTTGTATTTAATTCCGATGCAATTTCTGTGTTTCATCGTCAATAAGGTCAGAGGGATACAGTAAACCTGAAGTGAAGCATCGGAATCTATAACTAGTGTCACAGGAATGGTTCTACACATAGACAGCAGGAAGAGTCAGTCTTCTTGTACTTTAGGCGGCATTTTGCCTTTTGTATTGAATTCCGATGCAATTTCAGTGTTTCATAGTCAATAAGATGGTCCAAGGGATACAGTTAATCTGGAGTGAAGCATCGGAATCTATAACTAGTGTCAATGGAATGGTTCAAAACATAGACAGTAAGAAGAGTCAGTCTTCTTGTACTTAAGTCGGCATTGTGAATCTTGTATTTAATTCCGGTGCAATTTTGTGCGTTTCATTGTCAATAAGAAGGGCAGAGGGATACAGTAAACCCGGAGTGAAGCATCGGAATCTATAACTTGTGTCACAGGATTGGTTCAAAGCATAGACAGTAGGAAGAGTCAGTCTTCTTGTACTTAAGTCGGCATTGTGCCATTTGTATTTAATTCCGATGCAATTTCTGTGATTCATCGTCAATAAGAAGGTCCAAGGGATACAGTAAACCTGAAGTGAAGCATCGGAATCTATAACTAGTGTCACAGGAATGGTTCAAAACATAGTCAGTAACAATAGTCAGTCTTTTTGTACTTAAGTCGGCATTGTGCCTTTTGTATTTAATTCCGATTTAATTTCTGTGTTTCATCGTCAATAAGAAGGTCAGAGGGATACATTAAACCTGAAGTGAAGCATCGGAATCTATAACTAGTGGCACATTAATGGTTCAAAGCATAGTCAGTAAGAAAAGTCAGTCTTCTTGTACTTAAGTCGGCATTGTGCTATTTGTATTTAATTCCAATGCAATTTCTGTAATTTATCGACAATAAGAAGGTAAGAGGAATACAGTAAACCTGAAGTGAAGCATCGGTATCTATCACTAGTGTGACTGGTATGGCTCAAAGCATTGACATTAAGAAGAGTCAGTCTTCTTGTACTTGAGCCGGCATTGTGCTTTTTGTATTAAATTCCGATGCAGTATCTGTGTTTCATCGTCAATGGGAAGGTCCAAGGGATACAGTAATCCTGAAGTCAAGCATCGGAATCTATAACTAGTGTCACAGGAATGGTTCAAACATAGACAGTAAGAAGAGTCAGTATGCTTGTACTTAAGTAGGCATAGTGATTTTTCTATTTGATTCCGATGCAATATCTGTGTTTCATGGTCAATAAGGAGGTCAGAGGGATACAGTAAACCTGAAGTGAGGCATCGGAATCTATAACTAGTATCACAGGAATGGTTCAAAACTTAGTCAGTAAGAAGAGTCAGTCTTTTTGTACTTAAGTCGGCATTGTGCATTTAGTATTTACTTCCGATGTAATTTCTGTGTTTCATCGTCAATGAGAAGGTCCAAATGATACAGTAAACCTGAACTGAAGCTTCGGATTGTATAACTAGAGTCACAGGAATGGATCAAATCATAGACAGTAAGAAGAGTCTATCTTCTTGTACTTAAGTCGGTATTGTGCCTTTTGTATTTAATTCCGATGCAATTTCTGTGTTTCATCGTCAATAAGGTCAGAGGGATACGGTAAACCTGAAGTGAAGCATCGGAATCTATAACTAGTGTCACAGGAATGGTTCTACACATAGACAGCAGGAAGAGTCAGTCTTCTTGTACTTTAGGCGGCATTTTGCCTTTTGTATTTAATTCCGATGCAATTTCAGTGTTTCATAGTCAATAAGATGGTCCAAGGGATACAGTTAACCTGGAGTGAAGCATCGGAATCTATAACTAGTGTCAATGGAATGGTTCAAAACATAGACAGTAAGAAGAGTCAGTCTTCTTGTACTTAAGTCGCCATTGTGAATCTTGTATTTAATTCCGGTGCAATTTTGTGCGTTTCATTGTCAATAAGAAGGGCAGAGGGATACAGTAAACCCGGAGTGAAGCATCGGAATCTATAACTTGTGTCACAGGATTGGTTCAAAGCATAGACAGTAGGAAGAGTCAGTCTTCTTGTACTTAAGTCGGCATTGTGCCATTTGTATTTAATTCCGATGCAATTTCTGTGATTCATCGTCAATAAGAAGGTCCAAGGGATACAGTAAACCTGAAGTGAAGCATCGGAATCTATAACTAGTGTCACAGGAATGGTTCAAAACATAGTCAGTAACAATAGTCAGTCTTTTTGTACTTAAGTCGGCATTGTGCCTTTTGTATTTAATTCCGATGGAATTTCTGTGTTTCATCGTCAATAAGAAGGACAGAGGGGTACATTAAACCTGAAGTGAAGCATCGGAATCTATAACTAGTGTCACAGGAATGGTTCAAATCATAGTCAGTAAGAAGAGTCAGTCTTCATGTACTTAAGTCGGCATTGTGCTTTTTGTATTTAATTCCGATGCAATTTCTGTGTTTCATCGGCAATAAGGTCAGAGGGATACAGTAAACCTGAAGTGAAGCATCGGAATCTATAACTAGTGTCACAGGAATGGTTCAAAACATAGACAGTACGAAGAGGCAGTCTTCTTGTATTTTAGTCGGCATTGTGCCTTTTCTATTTAATTCCGATGCAATTTTTTGTGTTTCATCGTCAATAAGAAGGTCTGATGCATATAGTAAACCTGAAGTGAAGCATCGGAATCTATAACTAGTGTCACAGGAATGGTTCAAAACATAGACTGTAGGAAGAGTCAGTCTTCTTGTACTTAAGTCAGCATTGTGGCTTTTGTATTTTATTCCAATGCATTTTCTGTGTTTCATCGTCAATACGAAGGTCCAAGGGATACAGCAAACCTGGAGTGAAGCATCGGAATCTATAACTAGTGTCACAGGAATGGTTCAAAACATAGACAGTAAGAAGATACAGTCTTCTTGTACTTAAGTCGGCATTGTGCCTTTTCTATTTAATTCCGATGCAATTTCTGTGTTTCATCGTCAATAAGAAGGTCCAAGAGATACAGTAAACGTGGAGTGTAGCATCGGAATCTATAACTAGTGTCACAGGAATGGTTCAAAACATAGTCAGTAAGAAGAGTCAGTCTTAATGTACTTATGTCGGCATTGTGCCTTTTCATTTAATTCCGATGCAATTTCTGTGTTTCGTCCTCAATAAGAAGGTCCAAGGGATACAGTAAACCTGAAGTGAAGCATCGGAATCTATAACTAGTGTCACAGGAATGGTTCAAAACATAGTCAGTAAGAAGAGTCAGTCTTCATGTAATTAAGTCGACATTGTGCCTTTTGTATATAAATCCGATGCAATTTCTGTGTTTCATCGTCAATAAGAAGGTCCAAGGGATACAGTAAACCTGAAGAGAAGCATCGGAATCTATAACTAGTGTCACAGGAATGGTTCTAAACATAGTCAGTAAGAAGAGTCAGTCTTCTTGTACTTAAGTCGGCATATTTGCCTAATCTATTTAATACCAATGCAATTTCAGTGTTTCATCGACAATAAGAAGGTCCAAGGGATACAGTAAACCTGAAGTGAAGCATCAGAATCTATAACTAGTGTCAATGGAATGTTTCTAAACATAGACAGTAAGAAGAATCAGTCTTCATGTGCTTAAGTCGGCATTGTGCCATTTGTATTTAGTTCCGATGCAATTTCTGTGTTTCATCGTGAATAAGAAGGTCAGAGGGATATAGTAAACCTGAAGTGAAGCATCGGAATCTATAACTAGTGTCATAGGAATGGTTCCATACATAGACAGTAAGAAGAGTCAGTCTTCTTTTTCTTAAGTCATTATTGTGCCTTTTCTATTTAATTCCGATGCAATTTCTGTGTTTCATCGTCAATAAGAAGGTCAGAGGGATGCAGTAAACCTGAAGTGAAGCATCGGAATCTGTAACTAGTGTCACAGGAATGGTTCAAAACATAGTCAGTAACAAGAGTCAGTCTTTTTGTACTTAAGTCGGCATTGTGCCTTTTGTATTTAATTCCGATGTCATTTCTGTGTTTCATCGTCAATAAGAAGGTCAGAGGGATACAGTAAACCAGAGTGAAGCATCGGAATCTATAAGTAGTGTCAATGGAATTGTTCAAAACATACACAGTAAGAAGAGTCAGCCTTCTTGTACTTAAGTCGGCATTGTGCCTTTTGTATTTAATTCCGGTGCAATTTCTGTGTCTCATCGTCTATAAGAAGGTCAGAGGGATACAGTAAACCTAAAGTGAAGCATCGGAATCTATAACTAGTGTCACAGGAATGGTTCAAAACATAGTCAGCAAGAAGAGTCAGTCTTCTTGTCCTTAAGTCGGCATTGTGCCTTTTGTATTTAATTCCGATGCTACTTCTGTGTTTCATCGTCAATAAGAAGGTCCAAGGGCTACAGTAAACCTGGAGTGAAGCATCGGAATCATTAACTAGTGTCACAGGAATGGTTCAAAACATAATCAGTAAGAAGAGTCAGTCATCATGTACTTAAGTTGGCATTGTGCCTTTTGTATTTAATTCCGATGCAATTTCTGTGTTTCATCGTCAATAAGAAGGTCCAAGGGATACAGTAAACCTGAAGAGAAGCATCGGAATCTATAACTAGTGTCACAGGAATGGTTCTAAACATAGTCAGTAAGAAGAGTCAGTCTTCTTGTACTTAAGTCGGCATATTTGCCTAATCTATTTAATACCAATGCAATTTCAGTGTTTCATCGACAATAAGAAGGTCCAAGGGATACAGTAAACCTGGAGTGAAGCATCGGAATCTTTAACTAGTGTCAATGGAATGGTTCAAAGCATAGACAGTAAGAAGTGTCAGTCTTCAAGTACTTAATTCGGCATTGTGCCTTTTGTATTTAATTCCGTTGCAATTTCTGTGTTTCATCGTCAATAAGAAGGTCCAAGGGATACAGTAAACCTGAAGTGAAGCATCGGAATCTATAACTAGTGTCACAGGAATGGTTCAAAACATAGTCAGTAACAAGAGTCAGTCTTTTTGTACTTAAGTCGGCATTGTGCCTTTTGTATTTAATTCCGATGTAATTTCTGTGTTTAATCGTCAATAAGAAGGTCAGAGGGATACAATAAACCAGAGTGAAGCATCGGAATCTATAAGTAGTGTCAATGGAATGGTTCAAAACATACACAGTAAGAAGAGTCAGTCTTATTGTACTTAAGTCGGCATTGTGCCTTTTGTATTTAATTCCGGTGCAATTTCTGTGTCTCATCGTCCATAAGAAGGTCAGAGGGATACTGTAAACCTAAAGTGAAGCTTCGGAATCTATAACTAGTGTCACAGGAATGGTTCAAAGCATAGTTAGTAAGAAGAGTCAGTCTTCTTGTCCTTAAGTCGGCATTGTGCCTTTTGTATTTAATTCCGATGCTATTTCTGTGTTTCATCTTCAATAAGAAGGTCCAAGGGCTACAGTAAACCTGGAGTGAAGCATCGGAATCAGTAACTAGTGTCACAGGAATGGTTCAAAACATAGTCAGTAAGAAGAGGTAGTCTTCTTGTACTTAAGTCGGCATATTTGCCTAATCTATTTAATACCGAAGCAATTACAGTGTTTCATCGACAAGACGAAGGTTAGAGGTATACAGTAAACCTGAAGTGAGGCATCTCAATCTATTACTAGTGTCACAGGAATGGTTCAAAACATAGACTTTGGGAAGTGTCAGTCCTCTTGTACTTAAGTCGGCATTGTGCTTTTGTATTTAATTCCGATGCAATTTCTGTGTTTCATCGTCAATAAGAAGGTCAGAGGGATGCAGTAAACCTGAAGTGAAGCATCAGAATCTATAACTAGTGTCACAGGAATGATTCAAAACATAGACAGTAGGAAGAGTCAGTGTTCTTGTATTTAAGTCGGCATTGTGCCTTTTCTATTTAATTCCGATGCAATTTCTGTGTTTCATCGTCAATTCGAAGGTCAGATGCATACAGTAAACCTGAAGTGAAGCATCGGAATCTATAACTAGTGTCACAGGAATGGTTCAAAACATAGACAGTAGGAAGAGTCAGTCTTCTTGTACTTAAGTCGGCATTGTGCCTTTTGTTTCTGTGTTTCATCGTCAATTCGAAGGTCAGATGCATACAGTAAACCTGAAGTGAAGCATCGGAATCTATAACTAGTGTCACAGGAATGGTTCAAAACATAGACAGTAGGAAGAGTCAGTCTTCTTGTACTTAAGTCGGCATTGTGCCTTTTGTATTTAATTCCGATGCATTTTCTGTGTTTCATCGTCAATACGAAGGTCCAAGGGATACAGTAAACCTGGAGTGAAGCATCGGAATCTATAACTAGTGTCACAGGAATGGTTCAAAGCATAGACAGTAAGAAGATACAGTCCTCTTGTACTTAAGTCGGCATTGTGCCTTTTCTATTTAATTCCGATGCAATTTCTGTGTTTCATCGTCAATAAGAAGGTCCAAGGGATACAGTAAACCTGAAGTAAAGCATCGGAACCTATAAGCAGTGTCACAGGAATGGTTCAAAGCATAGTCAGTAAGAAGAGTCGGTCTTCATGTACTTAAGTCGGCATTGTGCATTTTGTATTTAATTCCGGTGCAATTTCTGTGTTTCATCGTCAATAAGAAGGTCAGAGGGATACAGTAAACCTGAAGTGAATCATAGGATTCTGTAACTAGTGTCACATGAATGGTTCCAAACATAGTCAGTATGAAGAGTCAGTCTTCTTGTACTTAAGTCGGCATTGTGCCTTTTCTATTTAATTCCGATGCAATTACTGTGTTTCATCGTCAATAAGAAGGTCCAAGGGATACTGGAAACATGACGTGAAGCATCGGAATCTATAACTAGTGTCATAGGAATGGTTCAAAACATAGACAGTAAGAAGAGTCAGTCTTCTTGTACTTAAGTCGGCATTGTGCCTTTTGTATTTAATTCCGATGCAATTTCTGTGTTTCATCGTCAATAAGATGATCAGAGGGATACAGTAACCCTGAAGTGAAGCATCGGGATCTATAACTAGTGCCACAGAAATGGTTCAAAGCATAGTCAGTAAGAAAAGTCAGTCTTCTTGTACTTAAGTCGGCATTGTGCTATTTGTATTTAATTCCAATGCAATTTCTGTAATTTATCGACAATAAGAAGGTAAGAGGAATACAGTAAACCTGAAGTGAAGCATCGGTATCTATCACTAGTGTCACTGGTATGGCTCAAAGCATTGACATTAAGAAGAGTCAGTCTTCTTGTACTTGAGCCGGCATTGTGCTTTTTGTATTAAATTCCGATGCAGTATCTGTGTTTCATCGTCAATAAGAAGGTCCAAGGGATACAGTAAACCTGAAGTCAAGCATCGGAATCTATAACTAGTGTCACAGGAATGGTTCAAAACATAGTCAGTAAGAAGAGTCAGTCTTCTTGTCAATAAGTAGGCATTGTGCCTTTTGTATTTAATTCCGATGCAATTTCTGTGTTTCATCGTGAATAAGAAGGTCAGAGGGATACAGTAAACCTGAAGTGAAGCATTGGAATCTATAACTAGAGTCACTGGAATGGTTCTAAACATAGTCAGTAACAAGAGTCAGTCTTCTTGTTCTTAAGTCATCATTGTGCCCTTTTCTATTTAATTCCGATGCAATTTCTGTGTTTCAACGTCAATAAGAAGGTCAGAGGGATGCAGTAAACCTGAAGTGAAGCATCGGAATCTGTAACTAGTGTCACAGGAATGGTTCTAAACATAGTCAGTAACAAGAGTCAGTCTTTTTGTACTTAAGTCGGCATTGTGCCTTTTGTATTTAATTCCGATGCTATTTCTGTGTTTCATCGTCAATAAGAAGGTCCAAGTGCTACAGTAAACCTGGAGTGAAGCATCGGAATCAGTAACTAGTGTCACAGGAATGGTTCAAATCATAGACTGTAGGAAGAGTCAGTCTTCTTGTACTTAAGTCGGCATTGTGACTTTTGTATTTAATTCCAATGCATTTTCTGTGCTTCATCGTCAATACGAAGGTCCAAGGGATACAGTAAACCTGGAGTGAAGCATCGGAATCTATAACTAGTGTCACAGGAATGGTTCAAAACATAGACAGTAAGAAGATACAGTCTTCTTGTACTTAAGTCGGCGTTGTGCCTTTTGATTTAATTCCGATGCAATTTCTGTGTTTCATCGTCAATAAGAAGGTCAGAGGGATACAGTAAACCAGAGTGAAGCATCGGAATCTATAAGTAGTGTCAATGGAATGGTTCAAAACATACACAGTAAGAAGAGTCAGTCTTCTTGTACTTAAGTCGGCATTGTGCCTTTTGTATTTAATTCCGCTGCAATTTCTGTGTCTCATCGTCCATAAGAAGGTCAGAGGGATACTGTAAACCTAAAGTGAAGCTTCGGAATCTATAACTAGTGTCACAGGAATGGTTCAAACATAGTCAGTAAGAAGAGTCAGTCTTCTTGTCCTTAAGTCGGCATTGTGCCTTTTGTATTTAATTCCGATGCTATTTCTGTGTTTCATCTTCAATAAGAAGGTCCAAGGGCTACAGTAAACCTGAAGTAAAGCATCGGAATCTATAAGTAGTGTCACAGGAATGGTTCAAAGCATAGTCAGTAAGAAGATACAGTCTTCTTGTACTTAATTCGGCATTGTGCCTTTTGTATTTAATTCCGATGCAATTTCTGTGTTTCATCGTCAATAAGAAGGTCCAAGGGATACAGAAAACCTGAAGTAAAGCATCGGAATCTATAAGTAGTGTCACAGGAATGGTTCAAAGCATAGTCAGTAAGAAGAGTCGGTCTTCATGTACTTAAGTCGGCATTGTGCCTTTTGTATTTAATTCCGGTGCAATTTCTGTGTTTCATCGTCAATAAGAAGGTCAGAGGGATACCGTAAACCTGAAGTGAATCATAGGATTCTGTAACTAGTGTCACAGGAATGGTTCAAAACATAGTCAGTAAGAAGACTCAGTCTTCTTGTACTTAAGTCGGCATTGTGCCTTTTGTATTTAATTCCGATGCAATTACTGTGTTTCATCGTCAATAAGAAGGTCCAAGGGATACTGGAAACATGACGTGAAGCATCGGAATCTATAACTAGTGTCATAGGAATGGTTCAAAACATAGACAGTAAGAAGAGTCAGTCTTCTTGTACTTAAGTCGGCATTGTGCCTTTTGTATTTAATTCCGATGCAATTTCTGTGTTTCATCGTCAATAAGATGATCAGAGGGATACAGTAACCCTGAAGTGAAGCTTCGGGATCTATAACTAGTGCCACAGAAATGGTTCAAACATAGTCAGTAAGAAAAGTCAGTCTTCTTGTACTTAAGTCGGCATTGTGCTATTTGTATTTAATTCCAATGCAATTTCTGTAATTTATCGACAATAAGAAGGTAAGAGGAATACAGTAAACCTGAAGTGAAGCATCGGTATCTATCACTAGTGTGACTGGTATGGCTCAAAGCATTGACATTAAGAAGAGTCAGTCTTCTTGTACTTGAGCCGGCATTGTGCTTTTTGTATTAAATTTCGATGCAGTATCTGTGTTTCATCGTCAATAAGAAGGTCCAAGCGATACAGTAAACCTGAAGTCAAGCATCGGAATCTATAACTAGTGTCACAGGAATGGTTCAAACATAGACAGTAAGAAGAGTCAGTATTCTTGTACTTAAGTCGGCATTGTGATTTTTCTATTTGATTCCGATGCAATATCTGTGTTTCATGGTCAATAAGGAGGTCAGAGGGATACAGTAAACCTGAAGTGAAGCATCGGAATCTATAACTAGTATCACAGGAATGGTTCAAAACTTAGTCAGTAAGAAGAGTCAGTCTTCTTGTACTTAAGTCGGCATTGTGCATTTAGTATTTACTTCCGATGTAATTTCTGTGTTTCATCGTCAATGAGAAGGTCCAAATGATACAGTAAACCTGAACTGAAGCATCGGAATCTATAACTAGTGTCACAGGAATGGATCAAAACATAGACAGTAAGAAGAGTCTATCTTCTTGTACTTAAGTCGGTATTGTGCCTTTTGTATTTAATTCCGATGCAATTTCTGTGTTTCATCGTCAATAAGGTCAGAGGGATACAGTAAACCTGAAGTGAAGCATCGGAATCTATAACTAGTGTCACAGGAATGGTTCTACACATAGACAGCAGGAAGAGTCAGTCTTCTTGTACTTTAGGCGGCATTTTGCCTTTTGTATTTAATTCCGATGCAATTTCAGTGTTTCATAGTCAATAAGATGGTCCAAGGGATACAGTTAACCTGGAGTGAAGCATTTGAATCTATAACTAGTGTCAATGGAATGGTTCAAAACATAGACAGTAAGAAGAGTCAGTCTTCTTGTACTTAAGTCGGCATTGTGAATCTTGTATTTAATTCCGGTGCAATTTTGTGCGTTTCATTGTCAATAAGAAGGGCAGAGGGATACAGTAAACCCGGAGTGAAGCATCGGAATCTATAACTTGTGTCACAGGAATGGTTGAAAACATAGTCAGTAACAATAGTCAGTCTTTTTGTACTTAAGTCGGCATTGTGCCTTTTGTATTTAATTCCGATGGAATTTCTTTGTTTCATCGTCATAAGAAGGTCAGAGGGATACATTAAACCTGAAGTGAAGCATCGAAATCTATAACTAGTGTCACAGGAATGGTTCAAAACATAGTCAGTAAGAAGAGTCAGTCCTCATGTACTTAAGTCGGCATTGTGCCTTTTGTATTTAATTCCGATGCAATTTCTGTGTTTCATCGTCAATAAGAAGGTCCAAATGATACAGTAAACCTGAAGAGAAGCATCGGAATCTATACCTAGTGTCACAGGAATGGTTCTAAACATAGTCAGTAAGAAGAGTCAGTCTTCTTGTACTTAAGTCGGCATATTTGCCTAATCTATTTAATACCAATGCAATTTCAGTGTTTCATCGACAATAAGAAGGTCCAAGGGATACAGTAAACCTGAAGTGAAGCATCGGAATCTATAACTAGTGTCACAGGAACGGTTCAAAACATAGTCAGTAACAAGAGTCAGTCTTTTTGTACTTAAGTCGGCATTGTGCCTTTTGTATTTAATTCCGATGTAATTTCTGTGTTTCATCGTCAATAAGAAGGTCAGAGGGATACAGTAAACCAGAGTGAAGTATCGGAATCTATAAGTAGTGTCAATGGAATGGTCCAAAGCATAGACAGTAAGAAGATACAGTCTTCTTGTACTTAAGTCGGCATTGTGCCTTTTGTATTTAATTCCGGTGCAATTTCTGTGTTTCATCGTCAATAAGAAGGTCAGAGGGATCAGTAAACCTGAAGTGAATCATAGGATTCTGTAACTAGTGTCACAGGAATGGTTCAAAACATAGTCAGTAAGAAGAGTCAGTCTTCTTGTACTTAAGTCGGCATTGTGCCTTTTGTATTTAATTCCGATGCAATTTCTGTGTTTCATCGTCAATAAGAAGGTCCAAGGGATACTGTAAACATGACGTGAAGCATCGGAATCTATAACTAGTGTCATAGGAATGGTTCAAAACATAGACAGTAAGAAGAGTCAGTCTTCTTGTACTTAAGTCGGCATTGTGCTATTTGTATTTAATTCCAATGCAATTTCTGTAATTTATCGACAATAAGAAGGTAAGAGGAATACAGTAAACCTGAAGTGAAGAATCGGTATCTATAACTAGTGTCACTGGTATGGTTCAAAGCATAGTCAGTAAGAAAAGTCAGTCTTCTTGTACTTGAGCCGGCATTGTGCTTTTTGTATTAAATTCCGATGCAGTATCTGTGTTTCATCGTCAATAAGAAGGTCCAAGGGATACAGTAAACCTGAAGTCAAGCATCGGAATCTATAACTAGTGTCACAGGAATGGTTCAAACATAGACAGTAAGAAGGGTCAGTATTCTTGTACTTAAGTCGGCATTGTGATTTTTCTATTTGATTCCGATGCAATATCTGTGTTTCATCGTCAATAAGGTCAGAGGGATACAGTAAACCTGAAGTGAAGCATCGGAATCTATAACTAGTGTCACAGGAATGGTTCTACACATAGACAGTAGGAAGAGTCAGTCTTCTTGTACTTTAGGCGGCATTTTGCCTTTTGTATTTAATTCCGATGCAATTTCAGTGTTTCATAGTCAATAAGATGGTCCAAGGGATAGAGTTAACCTGGAGTGAAGCATCGGAATCTATAACTAGTGTCAATGGAATGGTTCAAAACATAGACAGTAAGAAGAGTCAGTCTTCTTGTACTTAAGTCGGCATTGTGAATCTTGTATTTAATTCCGGTGCAATTTTGTGCGTTTCATTGTCAATAACAAGGGCAGAGGGATACAGTAAACCCGGAGTGAAGCATCGGAATCTATAACTTGTGTCACAGGATTGGTTCAAAGCATAGACAGTAGGAAGAGTCAGTCTTCTTATATTTAAGTCGGCATTGTGCCTTTTCTATTAAATTCCGATGCAATTTTTTGTGTTTCATCGTCAATAAGAAGGTCAGATGCTTACAGTAAACCTGAAGTGAAGAATCGGAATCTATAACTAGTGTCACAGGAATGGTTCAAAACATAGACTGTAGGAAGAGTCAGTCGCCTTGTACTTAAGTCGGCATTGTGACTTTTGTATTTAATTCCAATGCATTTTCTGTGTTTCATCGTCAATACGAAGGTCCAAGGGATACAGTAAACCTGGAGTGAAGCATCGGAATCTATAACTAGTGTCACAGGAATGGTTCAAAACATAGACAGTAAGAAGATACAGTCTTCTTGTACTTAAGTCGGCATTGTCCCTTTTCTATTTAATTCCGATGCAATTTCTGTGTTTCATCGTCAATAAGAAGGTGCAAGAGATACAGTAAACGTGGAGTGTAGCATCGGAATCTATAACTAGTGTCACAGGAATGGTTCAAAACATAGTCAGTAAGAAGAGTCAGTCTTCATGTACTTAAGTCGGCATTGTGCCTTTTGATTTAATTCCGATGCAATTTCTGTGCTTCGTCGTCAATAAGAAGGTCCAAGGAATACAGTAAACCTGAAGTGAAGCATCGGAATCTATAACTAGTGTCACAGGAATGGTTCAAAACATAGTCAGTAAGAAGAGTCAGTCTTCATGTACTTAAGTCGACATTGTGCCTTTTGTATATGATTCCGATGCAATTTCTGTGTTTCATCGTCAATAAGAAGGTCCAAGGGATACAGTAAACCTGAAAAGAAGCATCGGAATCTATAACTAGTGTCACAGGAATGGTTCTAAACATAGTCAGTAAGAAGAGTCAGTCTTCTTGTACTTAAGTCGGCATATTTGCCTAATCTATTTAATACCAATGCAATTTCAGTGTTTCATCGACAATAAGAAGGTCCAAGGAATACAGCAAACCTGAAGTGAAACATCGGAATCTTTAACTAGTGTCAATGGAATGTTTCTAAACATAGACAGTAAGAAGAATCAGTCTTCATGTGCTTAAGTCGGCATTGTGCCATTTGTATTTAGTTCCGATGCAATTTCTGTGTTTCATCGTGAATTAGAAGGTCAGAGGGATATAGTAAACCTGAAGTGAAGCATCGGAATCTATAACTAGTGTCACAGGAATGGTTCAAAACATAGTCAGTAAGAAGAGTCAGTCTTCTTGTCCATAAGTCGGCATTGTGCCTTTTGTATTTTTTCCGATGCAATTTCTGTGTTTCATCGTGAATTAGAAGGTCAGAGGGATACAGTAAACCTGAAGTGAAGCATCGGAATCTATAACTAGTGTCATAGGAATGGTTCCAAACATATACAGGAAGAAGAGTCAGTCTTCTTGTCCTTAAGTCATCATTGTGCCTTTTCTATTTAATTCCGATGCAATTTCTGTGTTTCATCGTCAATAAGAAGGTCAGAGTGGTGCAGTAAACCTGAAGTGAAGCATCGGAATCTATAACTAGTGTCACAGGAATGGTTCAAAACATAGTCAGTAAGAAGAGTCAGTCTTCTTCTCCTTAAGTCGGCAAATTTGCTTTTTGTATTTCATTCCTATGCACTTTCTGTGTTTCATCGTCAATAAGAAGGTCCAAGGGCTACAGTAAACCTGGAGTGAAGCATCGGAATCAGTAACTAGTGTCACAGGAATGGTTCAAAACATAGTCTGTAGGAAGAGTCAGTCTTCTTGTACTTAAGTCGGCATTGTGCCTTTTGTATTTAATTCCGATGCAATTTCTGTGTTTCATCGTCAATAAGAAGGTCCAAGGGATACTGTAAACATGACGTGAAGCATCGGAATCTATAACTAGTGTCATCGGAATGGTTCAAAACACAGACAGTAAGAAGAGTCAGTCTTCTTGTACTTAAGTCGGCATTGTGCCTTTTGTATTTAATTCCGATGCAATTTCTGTGTTTCATCGTCAATAAGATGATCAGAGGGATACAGTAACCCTGAAGTGAAGCATCGGGATCTATAACTAGTGCCACAGAAATGGTTCAAAGCATAGTTAGTAAGAAAAGTCAGTCTTCTTGTACTTAAGTCGGCATTGTGCTATTTGTATTCAATTCCAATGCAATTCCTGTAATTTATCGACAATAAGAAGGTAAGAGGAATACAGTAAACCTGAAGTAAAGCATCGGAATCTATAACTAGTGTCACAGGAATAGTTCTACACATAGACAGTAGGAAGAGTCAGTCTTCTTGTACTTTAGGCGGCATTTTGCCTTTTGTATTTAATTCCGATGCAATTTCAGTGTTTCATAGTCAATAAGATGGTCCAAGGGATACAGTTAACCTGGAGTGAAGCATCGGAATCTATAACTAGTGTCAATGGAATGGTTCAAAACATAGACAGTAAGAAGAGTCAGTCTTCTTGTACTGAAGTCGGCATTGTGAATCTTGTATTTAATTCCGGTGCAATTTTGTGCGTTTCATTGTCAATAAGAAGGGCAGAGGGATACAGTAAACCCGGAGGGAAGCATCGGAATCTATAACTTGTGTCACAGGATTGGTTCAAAGCATAGACAGTAGGAAGAGTCAGTCTTCTTGTACTTAAGTCGGCATTGTGCCATTTGTATTTAGTTCCGATGCAATTTCTGTGATTCATCGTCAATAAGAAGGTCCAAGGGATACAGTAAACCTGAAGTGAATCATCGGAATCTACAACTAGTGTCACAGGAATGGTACAAATCATAGACAATAAGAAGTGTCAGTCTTCTTGTACTTATGTCGGCATTGTGCATTTTCTATTTAATTCCGATGCAGTTTCTGTGTTTCTTCGTCAATAAGAGGGTCAGAGGGATACAGTAAACCTGAAGTGAAGCATCGGAATCTATAACTAGTGTCACAGGAATGGCTCAAAACATAGTCTGTAAGAAGAGTCAGTCTTCCTGTCCTTAAGTCGGCATTGTGCGTTTTGTATTTAATTCCGATGCAATTCCTGTGTTTCATCGTCAATTAGAAGGTTCAAGGGATAGAGTAAACCTGAAGAGAAGCATCGGAATCTATAACTAGTGTCACAGGAATGGTTCAAAGCATAGTCAGTAAGAAGAGTCAGTCTTCATGTACTTAAGTCGGCATTGTGCCTTTTGTATTTAATTCCGATGCAATTTCAGTGTTTCATCGTCAATAAGAAGGTCAGAGGGATACAGTAAACCTAAAGTGAAGCACCGGAATCTATAACTAGTGTCACAGGAATGGTTCAAAGCATAGTCAGTAAGAAGAGTCAGTCTTCTTGTCCTTAAGTCGGCATTGTGCATTTTGTATTTAATTCCGATGCTATTTCTGTGTTTCATCGTCAATAAGAAGGTCCAAGGGATACAGTAAACCTGAAGTGAAGCATCGTAATCTATAACTAGTGTCACAGGAATGGTTCAAAACATAGACAGTAAGAAGAGTCAGTCTTCTTGTACCTAAGTCGACATTGTGCCGCTTGTATTTAATTCCGATGCAATGACTGTGTTTCATCGTCAATAAGAAGGTCAGGGGGATACAGTAACCCTGAAGTGAAGCATCGGAATCTATAACTAGTGTCACAGAATTGGTTCAAAACATAGTCAGTAAGAAGGGTCACTCCTCTTGTACTTAAGTCGGCAATGTGCCTTTTGTATTTAATTCCGATGCCATTTCTGTGTTTCATCGTCAATAAGAAAGTCGGAGGGATACAGTAAACATGAGGTCAAGCCTCGGAATCTATACATAGTGTCAAAGGGATGGTTCAAATCATAGACAGTAAGAAGGGTCAGTCTTCTTGTACTTATGTCGGCATTGTGCATTTTCTATTTTATTCCGATGCAATTTATGTGTTTCATCGTCAATAAGAAGGTCGGAGGGATACAGTAAACCTGAAGTGAATCATCGGAATCTATAACTAATGTCAAAGGAATGGTTCAAAACATAGTCAGTAAGAAGAGTCAGTCTTCTTCTCCTTAAGTCGGCAAATTTGCTTTTTGTATTTCATTCCTATGCACTTCCTGTGTTTCATCGTCAATAAGAAGGTCCAAGGGATACAGTAAACCTGGAGTGAAGCATGGGAATCTATAACTAGTGTCACAGAAATGTTTCAAAACACAGACAGTAAGAAGTGTCAGTCTTCATGTACCTAAGTCGGCATTGTACCTTTTGTTTTTAATTCCGATTCAATTTCTGTGTTTCATCGTCAATAAGATGGTCCAAGGGATACAGTAAACCTGGAGTGAAGCATCGGAATCTATAACTAGTGTCAATGGAATGGCTCAAAACATAGACAGTAGGGAGAGTCAGTCTTCTTGTACTAAAGTCGGCATTGTGCCATTTGTATTTAATTCCGGTGCAATTTCTGTGTTTCATCGTCAATAGGAAGGTCAGAGGGACACAGTAAACCTGAAGTGAAGCATTGGAATCTATAACTAGTGTCACTGGAATGGTACAAAACATGGTCAGTAAGAAGAGTCAGTCTTCTTGTCCTTAAGTCGGCCTTGCGCTTTTTTTGTATTTAATTCCAATGCAATTTCTGTGTTTCATCGTCAATAAGAAGGTTCAAGGGATAGAGTAAACCTGAAGTGAAGCATCGGAATCTATAACTAGTGTCACGGGAATGGTTCAAATCATAGACAGTAAGAAGAGTCAGTCTTCATGTACTTAAGTCGGCATTGTGCCTTTTGTATTTAATTCCGATGCAATTTCTGTGTTTCATCGTTAATAAGAAGGTCCAAGGGATACAGTAAACCTGAAGTGAAGCATCGCAATCTATAACTAGTATCACAGGAATGGTTCAAATCTGAGTCAGTAAAAAGAGTCAGTCATCTTGTACTTAAGTCGGCATTGTGTCTTTTCTATTTAATTCTGATGCAATTTCAGTGTTTCATCGTCAATAAGAAGGTCCGCGGGATACTGTAAACCTGGAGTGAATCATCGGATTCCATAACTAGTGTCAATGGAATGGTTCAAAACAGAGACAGTAGGAAGAGTCAGTCTTCTTGTACTTAAGTCGGCATTGTGCCTTTTGTATTAAATTCCGGTGCAATTTCTGTGTTTCATCGTAAATAGGAAGGTCAGAGGGATACAGTAAACCTAAAGTGAAGCATCGGAATCTATAACTAGTGTCACTGGAATGGTTCAAAACATAGTCAGTAAGAAGAGTCAGTCTTCTTGTCCATAAGTCGGCCTTGTGCCTTTTGTATTTAATTCCAATGCAATTTCTATGTTTAATCGTCAATAAGAGGGTCCAAGGGATACAGTAATCCTGGAGTGAAGCATCGGAATCTATAACTAGTGGCACAGGAATGGTTCAAAACATAGACAGTAAGAAGTGTCAGTCTTCATGTACCTAAGTCGGCATTGTGCCTTTTGTTTTTAATTCCGATTCAATTTCTGTGTTTCATCGTCAATAAGAAGGTTCAGTGGATACAGTAAACCTGAAGTGAAGCATCGGTATTTATAACTAGTGTCTCAGGAATGGTTCAAAACGTAGTCAGTGAGAAGAGTCAGTCTTCATGTACTTAAGTCGGCATTGTGCCTTTTGTATTTAATTCCGATGCAATTTCTGTGTTTCATCGATAATAAGAAGGTCCAAGGGATACAGTAAACCTGAAGTGAAGCATCGCAATCTATAACTAGTGTCACAGGAATGGTTCAAAGCATAGTCAGTAAGAAGAGTCAGTCTTCATGTACTTAAGTCGGCATTGTGTCTATTCTATTTAATTCCGATGCAATTTCAGTGTTTCATCGTCAATAAGAAGGTCCAAAGGATACAGTAAACCTGGAGTGAAGCATCGGAATCTATAACTAGTGTCACAGGAATGGTTCAAAACATAGACAGTAAGAAGAGTCAGTCTTCATGTACTTAAGTCGGCATTGTGCCTTTTGTATTTAATTCCGATGCAATTTCTGTGTTTCATCGTTAATAAGAAGGTCCAAGGGATACAGTAAACCTGAAGTGAAGCATCGCAATCTATAGCTAGTGTCACAGGAATGGTTCAAATCTGAGTCAGTAAAAAGAGTCAGTCATCTTGTACTTAAGTCGGCATTGTGTCTTTTCTATTTAATTCCGATGCAATTTCAGTGTTTCATCGTCAATAAGAAGGTCCGAGGTATACTGTAAACCTGGAGTGAAGCATCGGATTACATAACTAGTGTCAATGGAATGGTTCAAAACATAGACAGTAGGAAAAGTCAGTCTTCTTGTACTTAAGTCGGCATTGTGCCTTTTGTATTTAATTCCGGTGCAATTTCATCGTCAATAGGAAGGTCAGAGGGATACAGTAAACCTGAAGTGAAGCATCGGAATCTATAACTAGTGTCACTGGAATGGTTAAAACATAGTCAGTAAGAAGAGTCAGTCTTCTTGTCCTTAAGTCGGCCTTGCGCCTTTTGTATTTAATTCCAATGCAATTTCTATGTTTAATCGTCAATAAGAAGGTCCAAGGGATACAGTAATCCTGGAGTGAAGCATCGGAATCTATAACTAGTGGCACAGGAATGGTTCAAAACATAGACAGTACCTAAGTCGGCATTGTGCCTTTTGTATTTAATTCCGATGCAATTTCTGTGTTTCATCGTCAATAAGAAGGTCCAAGGGATACAGGAAACCTGATGTGAAGCATCGGAATCTATAACTAGTGTCACAGGAATGGTTCAAAACATAGACAGTAAGAAGTGTCAGTCTTAATGTACCTAAGTCGGCATTGTGCCTTTTGTTTTTAATTCCGATTCAATTTTTGTGTTTCATCGTCAATAAGAAGGTTCAGGGGATACAGTAAACCTGAAGTGAAGCATCGGTATTTATAACTAGTGTCTCAGGAATGGTTCAAAACATAGTCAGTGAGAAGAGTCAGTCTTCATGTACTTAAGTCGGCATTGTGCCTTTTGTATTTAATTCCGATGCAATTTCTGCGTTTCATCGTTAATAAGAAGGTCCAAGGGATACAGTAAACCTGAAGTGAAGCATCGCAATCTATAACTAGTGTCTCAGGAATGGTTCAAAACATAGTCAGTGAGAAGAGTCAGTCTTCATGTACTTAAGTCGGCATTGTGCCTTTTGTATTTAATTCCGATGCAATTTCTGCGTTTCATCGTTAATAAGAAGGTCCAAGGGATACAGTAAACCTGAAGTGAAGCATCGCAATCTATAACTAGTGTCACTGGAATGGTACAAAACATGGTCAGTAAGAAGAGTCAGTCTTCTTGTCCTTAAGTCGGCCTTGCGCTTTTTTTGTATTTAATTCCTATGCAATTTCAGTGTTTCATCGTCAATAAGAAGGTCCAAGGGATACAGTAAACCTGGAGTGAAGTATCGGAATCTATAACTAGTGTCAATGGAATGGCTCAAAGCATAGACAGTAGGGAGAGTCAGTCTTCTTGTACTAAAGTCGGCATTGTGCCTTTTGTATTTAATTCCGGTGCAATTTCTGTGTTTCATCGTCAATAGGAAGGTCAGAGGGACACAGTAAACCTGAAGTGAAGCATTGGAATCTATAACTAGTGTCACTGGAATGGTACAAAACATGGTCAGTAAGAAGAGTCAGTCTTCTTGTCCTTAAGTCGGCCTTGCGCTTTTTTTGTATTTAATTCCGATGCATTTTCTGTGTTTCATCGTCAATAAGAAGGTCCAAGGGATACAGTAAACCTGGAGTGAAGCATCGGTATCTACAACTAGTGTCACAGGAATGGTTCAAAACATAGTCAGTAAGAAGAGTCAGTCTTCTTGTACCTAAGTCGGCATTGTGCCTTTTGTACTTAATTCCGGTGCAATTTCTGTGTTTCATCGTCAATAAGAAGATCAGAGCGATACAGTAAACCTAAAGTGAAGCACCGGAATCTATAACTATTGTCTAAGGAATGGTTCAAAGCATAGTCAGTAAGAAGAGTCAGTCTTCTTGACCTTAAGTCGGCATTGTGCCTTTGTATTTAATTCCGATGCATTTTCTGTGTTTCATCGTCAATAAGAAGGTCCAAGGGATACAGTAAACCTGGAGTGAAGCATCGGAATCTATAACTAGTGTCACAGGAATGGTTCAAAACATAGACAGTAAGAAGAGTCAGTCTTCATGCACCTAAATCGGCATTGCGCCTTTTGTATTTAATTCCGATGCAACTTCTGTTTTTCATCGTCAATAAGAAGGTTCAAGGGATTGAGTAAACCTGAAGTGAAGCATCGGAATCTATAACTAGTGTCACACGAATGGTTCAAAACATAGACAGTAAGAAGAGTCAGTCTTCATGTACTTAAGTCGGCATTGTGCCTTTTGTATTTAATTCCGATGCATTTTCTGTGTGTCATCGTCAATAAGAAGGTCCGAGGGATACTGTAATCCTGGAGTGAAGCATCGGATTCCATAACTAGTGTCAATGGAATGGTTCAAAACATAGACAGTAGGAAGAGTCAGTCTTCTTGTACTTAAGTCGGCATTGTGCCTTTTGTATTTATTTCCGGTGCAATTTCTGTGTTTCATCGTCAATAGGGAGGTCAGAGGGAGACAGTAAACCTGAAGTGAAGGATCGGAATCTATAACTAGTGTCACTGGAATGGTTCAAAACATAGTCAGTAAGAAGAGTCAGTCTTCTTGTACTGAAGACGGCCTTGCGCCTTTTGTATTTAATTCCAATGCAATTTCTATGTTTAATCGTCAATAAGAAGGTCCAAGGGATACAGTAATCCTGGAGTGAAGCATCGGAATCTATAACTAGTGGCACAGGAATGGTTCAAAACATAGGCAGTACCTAAGTCGGCATTGTGCCTTTTGTATTTAATTCCGATGCAATTTCTGTGTTTCATCGTCAATAAGAATGTCCAAGGGATACAGGAAACCTGATGTGAAACATATGAATCTATAACTAGTGTCACAGGAATGGTTCAAAACATAGTCAGTAAGAAGAGTCAGTCTTCTTGTACTTAAGACGGCATTGTGCCTTTTGTATTTAATTCCAATGTAATTTCTGTGTTTCATCGTCAATAAGATGGTCAGAGGGACAGAGGAAACCTGAAGTGAAGCATCGGAATCTATAACTAGTGTCACAGGAATGGTTCAAAACATAGTCAATAAGAGGAGTCAGTCTTCATGTACTTAAGTCGGCATTGTGCCTTTTGTATTTAATTCCGGTGCAATTTCTGTGCTTCATCATCAATAAGAAGGTAGAAGGGATACAGTAAACCTGGAGTGAAGTATGGGAACCTATAAATAGTGTCAATTGAATGGTTCAAAGCATAGACCGTAAGAAGAGTCAGTCTTCTTGTACTAAAGTCGGCATTGTGCTTTTGTATTTAATTCCGGTGCAATTTCTGTGTTTCATCGTCAATAGGAAGGTCAGAGGGATACAGTAAACCTGAAGCGAAGCATCGGAATCTATAACTAGTGTCACTGGAATGGTTCAAAACATAGTCAGTAAGAAGAGTCAGTCTTCTTGTCCTTAAGTCGGCCTTGCGCCTTTTGTATTTAATTCCAATGCAATTTCTGTGTTTCATCGTCAATAAGAAGGTCCAAGGGATACAGTAAACCTGGAGTGAAGCATCGGATTCCATAACTAGTGTCAATGGAATGGTTCAAAACATAGACAGTAGGAAGAGTCAGTCTTCTTGTACTTAAGTCGGCATTGTGCCTTTTGTATTTATTTCCGGTGCAATTTCTGTGTTTCATCGTCAATAGGAAGGTCAGAGGGAGACAGTAAACCTGAAGAGAAGCATCGGAATCTATAACTAGTGTCACTGGAATGGTTCAAAACATAGTCTGTAAGAAGGGTAAGTCTTCCTGTCCTTAAGTCGGCCTTGCGCCTTTTGTATTTAATTCCAATGCAATTTCTATGTTTAATCGTCAATAAGAAGGTCCAAGGGATACAGTAATCCTGGAGTGAAGCTTTGGAATCTATAACTAGTGGCACAGGAATGGTTCAAAACATAGACAGTACCTAAGTCGGCATTGTGCCTTTTGTATTTAATTCCAATGCAATTACTGTGTTTCATCGTCAATAAGAAGGTCCAAGGGATACAGTAAACCTGGAGTGAAGCATCGGATTCCATAACTAGTGTCAATGGAATGGTTCAAAACATAGACAGTAGGAAGAGTCAGTCTTCTTGTACTTAAGTCGGCATTGTGCCTTTTGTATTTATTTCCGGTGCAATTTCTGTGTTTCATCGTCAATAGGAAGGTCAGAGGGAGACAGTAAACCTGAAGTGAAGCATCGGAATCTATAACTAGTGTCACTGGAATGGTTCAAATCATAGTCTGTAAGAAGAGTCAGTCTTCTTGTCCTTAAGTCGGCCTTGCGCCTTTTGTATTTAATTCCGATGCATTTTCTGTGTTTCATCGTCAATAAGAAGGTCCAAGGGATACAGTAAACCTGGAGTGAAGCATCGGTATCTACAACTAGTGTCACAGGAATGGTTCAAAACATAGTGAGTAAGAAGAGTCAGTCTTCTTGTACTTAAGTCGGCATTGTGCCTTTTGTATTTAATTCCGGTGCAATTTCTGTGTTTCATCGTCAATAAGAAGGTCAGAGGGATACAGTAAACCTAAAGTGAAGCACCGGAATCTATAACTAGTGTCACAGGAATGGTTCAAACCATAGTCAGTAAGAAGAGTCAGTCTTCTTGTCCTTAAGTCGGCATTGTGCCTTTTGTATTTAATTCCGATGATATTTCTGTGTTTCATCGTCAATAAGAAGGTCCAAGGGATACAGTAAACCTGAAGTGAAGCATCGGAATCTATAACTAGTGTAACAGGAAAGGTTCAAAACATAGACAGTAAGAACAGTCAGTCTTCTTGTACCTAAGTCGACATTGTGCCGCTCGTATTTAATTCCGGTGCAATTTCCGTGTTTCATCGTCAATAAGAATGTCAGAGGGATACAGTAACCCTGAAGTGAAGCATCGGAATCTATAACTAGTGTCACAGGAATGGATCAAAACATAGTCAGTAACAAGAGTCAGTCTTTTTGTACTTAAGTCGGCATTGTGCCTTTTGTATTTAATTCCAATGTAATTTCTGTGTTTCATCGTCAATAAGTAGGTCAGAGGGACAGAGGAAACCTGAAGTGAAGCATCGGAATCTATAACTAGTGTCACAGGAATGGTTCAAAACATAGTCAATAAGAAGAGTCAGTCTTCTTGTACTAAAGTCGCCATTGTGCTTTTGTATTTAATTCCGGTGCAATTTCTGTGTTTCATCGTCAATAGGAAGGTCAGAGGGATACAGTAAACCTGAAGTGAGGCATCGGAATCTATAACTAGTGTCACTGGAATGGTTCAAAACATAGTCAGTAAGAAGAGTCAGTCTTCTTGTCCTTAAGTCGGCCTTGCGCCTTTTGTATTTAATTTCAATGCAATATCTGTGTTTCATCGTCAATAAGAAGGTCCAAGTGATACAGTAAACCTGGAGTGAAGCATCGGAATCTATAACTAGTGTCCAGGAATGGTTCAAAACATAGACAGTACCTAAGTCGGCATTGTGCCTTTTGTATTTATTTCCGATGCAATTTCTCTGTTTCATCGTCAATTAGAAGGCCCAAAGGAAACAGTAAACCTGAAGTGAAGCATCTGAATCTATAACTAGTGTCACAGGAGAGGTTCAAAACATAGATAGTAAGAAGTGTCAGTCTTCTTGTACCTAAGTCGACATTGTCCGCTTGTATTTAATTCCGGTGCAATTTCTGTGTTTCATCGTATAATGCGGTCAGAGGGATACAGTAACCCTGAAGTGAAGCATCGGAATCTATAACTAGTGTCACAGGAATGGTTCAAAACATAGTCAGTAACAAGAGTCAGTCTTTTTCTACTTAAGTCGGCATAGTGCCTTTTGTATTTAATTCCGATGTACTTTCTGTGTTTCATCGGCAATAAGATGGTCAGAGGGATACAGGAAACCTGAAGTGAAGCATCGGAAACTATAACTAGTGTCAGAGGAATGGTTCAAAACATAGTCAGTAAGAAGAGTCAGTCCTCTTGTACTTAAGTCGGCATTATGCCTTTTGTATTTAATTCCGGTGCAATTTCTGTGTTTCAACGTCAATAACAAGGTCAGAGGGATACTGTAAACCTAAAGTGAAGCATCGGAATCTATAACAAGTGTCACAGGAATGGTTCAAAACATAGTCAGTAAGAAGAGTCGGTCTTCATGTACTTAAGTCGGCATTGTTCCTTTTCTATTTAATTCCGATGCAATTTCAGTGTTTAATCGTCAATAAGAAGGTCCAAGGGATACAGTAAACCTGAAGTGAAGCATCGGATCTATAACTAGTGACACAGGAATGGTTCGAAACATAGTCAGTAAGAAGAGTCGGTCTTCATGTACTTAAGTCGGCATTGTGCCTTTTGTATTTAGTTTCGGTGCAATTTCTGTGTTTCATCGTCAATAAGAAGGTCAGAGGGATACAGTAAGCCTGGAGTGTAGCATCGGAATCTGTAACTAGTGTCACAGGAATGGATCAAAGCATAGTCAGTAAGAAGAGTCAGTCTTCATGTGCTTAAGTCGGCATTGTGCCTTTTGTATTTAATACCGATGCTATTTCTGTGTTTCATCGTCAATAAGAAGGTCCATGGGATACAGTAAACCTGGAGTGTAGCATCGGAATCTATAACTAGTGTCACAGGAATGGATAAAAACATAGTCAGTAAGAAGAGTCAGTCTTCATGTACTTAAGTCGGCATTGTGCCTTTTGTATTTAATTCCGATGCAATTTCTGTGTTTCATCGTCAATAAGAAGGTCCAAGGGATACAGTAAACCTGAAGTGAAGCATCGGAATCTATAACAAGTGTCACAGGAATGGTTCAAGACATTGTCAGTAAGAAGAGTGAGTCTTCTTGTACTTAAGTCGGCATTGTGCTTTTTCTATTTAATTCCGATGCAATTTCAGTGTTTCATCGTCAATAAGAAGGTCCAAGGGATACAGTAAACCTGGAGTGAAGTATCGGAATCTATAAATAGTGTCAATGGAATGGTTCAAAGCATAGACAGTCAGAAAAGTCAGTCTTCTTGTAATTAAGTCGGCTTTGTGCCTTTTGTATTTAATTCCGGTGCAATTTCTGTGTTTCATCGTCAATAAGAAGGTCCAAGGGAAACAGTAAATCTGAAGTGAAGCATCGGAATCTATAACAAGTGTCACAGGAATGGTTCAAAACATAGTCAGTAAGAAGAGTCGGTCTTCATGTACTTAAGTCGGCATTGTGCCTTTTCTATTTAATTCCGATGCAATTTCAGTGTTTAATCGTCAATAAGAAGGTCCAAGGGATACAGTAAACCTGAAGTGAAGCATCGGATCTATAACTAGTGACACAGGAATGGTTCGAAACATAGTCAGTAAGAAGAGTCAGTCTTCATGTACTTAAGTCGGCATTGTGCCTTTTGTATTTAGTTTCGGTGCAATTTCTGTGTTTCATCGTCAATAAGAAGGTCAGAGGGATACAGTAAGCCTGGAGTGTAGCATCGGAATCTGTAACTAGTGTCACAGGAATGGATAAAAACATAGTCAGTAAGAAGAGTCAGTCTTCATGTACTTAAGTCGGCATTGTGCCTTTTCTATTTAATTCCGATGCAATTTCTGTGTTTCATCGTCAATAAGAAGGTCCAAGGGATACAGTAAACCTGAAGTGGAGCATCGGAATCTATAACTAGTGTCACAGGAATGGTTCAAAACATAGTCAGTAAGAAGAGTGAGTCTTCTTGTTCTTAATTCGGCATTGTGCCTTTTCTATTTAATTCCGATGCTATTTCAGTGTTTCATCGTAAATAAGAAGGTCCAAAGGATACAGTAAACCTGGAGTGAAGTATCGGAATCTATAAATAGTGTCAATGGAATTGTTCAAAGCATAGACAGTAAGAAGACTCAGTCTTCTTGTAATTAAGTCGGCATTGTGCCTTTTGTATTTAATTCCGGTGCAATTTCTGTGTTTCATCGTCAATAAGAAGGTCCAAGGGAAACAGTAAATCTGAAGTGAAGCATCGGAATCTACAACAAGTGTCACAGGAATGGTTCAAAACATAGTCAGTAAGAAGAGTCGGTCTTCATGTACTTAAGACGGCATTGTGCCGTTTGTATTTAATTCCGAAGCAATTTCAGTGTTTAATCGTCAATAAGAACGTCCAAGGGATACAGTAAACCTGAAGTGAAGCATCGGATCTATAACTAGTGTCACAGGAATGGTTCAAAACATAGTCAGTAAGAAGAGTCAGTCTTCATGTACTTAAGTCGCCATTGTTCCTTTTGTATTTAATTCCGATGCAATTTCTGTGTTTCATCGTCAATAAGAAGGTCCAACTGATACAGTAAACCTGAAGTGAAGCATCGGAATCTATAACTAGTGTCACAAGAATGGTTCAAAGCATAGTCAGTAAGAAGAGTCAGTCTTCTTGTACTTCATTCGGCATATTTGCCTAATCTATTTAATACCGATGCAATTTCAGTGTTTCATCGACAATAAGAAGGTCCAAGGGATACAGTTATCCTGGAGTGATGCACGGAATCAATAACTAGTGTCAATGGAATGGCTCAAAGCAAAGACAGTAAGAAGAGTCAGTCTTCTTGTACTTAAGTCGGGATTGTGCCTTTTGGGTTTAAGTCCGGTGAAATTTCAGTGTTTCATCGTCAATAAGATGGTCAGAGGGATACAGGAAACCTGCAGTGAAGCATCGGAATCTATAACTTGTGTCACAGGAATGGTTCAAAACATAGTCAGTAAGAAGGGTCAGTCTTCTTGTACTTAAGTCGGTATTGTGCTTTTTGTATTTAATTCCGGTGCAATTTCTGTGTTTCATCGTCAATAAGAAGGTCAGAGGGATACAGTGAACCTAAAGTGAAGCATCGGAATCTATAACTAGTGTCACAGGAATGGTTCAAAACATAGTCAGTAAGAAGAGTCAGTCTTCATGTCCTTAAGTCGGCATTGTGCCTTTTGTATTTAATTCCGATGCTATTTCTGTGTTTCATCGTCAATAAGAAGGTCCATGGGATACAGTAAACCTGGAGTGTAGCACCGGAATCTATAACTAGTGTCACAGGAATGGATAAAATCATAGTCAGTAAGAAGAGTCAGTCTTCATGTACTTAAGTCGGCATTGTGCCTTTTGTATTTAATTCCGATGCAATTTCCGAGTTTCATCGTCAATAAGAAGGTCCAAGGGATACTGTAAACCTGAAGTGAAGCATCGGAATCTAAAACTAGTGTCACAGGAATGGTTCAAATCATAGTCAGTAAGAAGAGTGAGTCTTCTTGTTCTTAAGTCATCATTGTGCCTTTTCTATTTAATTCCGATGCAATTTCAGTGCTTCATCGTCAATATGAAGGTACAAGGGATACAGTAAACCTGGAGTGAGGTATGGGAATCTATAAATAGTGTCAATGGAATGGTTCAGAGCATTGACAGTAAGAAGAGTCAGTCTTCTTGTAATTAAGTCTGCTTTGTGCCTTTTGTATTTAATTCCGGTGCAATTTCTGTGTTTCATCGCCAATAAGAAGGTCCAAGGGATACAGTAAACCTGGAGTGAAGCATCGGAATCTATAACTAGTGTCAATGGAATGGCTCAAAGCATAGACAGTAAGAAGAGTCAGTCTTCTTGTACTTATGTCGGGATTGTGCCTTTTTTGTTTAAGTCCGGTGCAATTTCTGTGTTTCATCGTCAATAAGAAGGTCAGAGGTGTACAGGAAACCTGAAGTGAAGCATCGGAATGTATAACTAGTGTCACAGGAATGGTTCAATACATAGACAGTAAGAAGATACAGTCTTCTTGTACTTAAGTCGGCATTGTGCCTTTCATATTTAATTCCGATGCAATTTCTGTGTTTCATCGTCAATAAGAAGGTCCAAGGGATACAGTAAACCTGAAGTAAAGCATTGGAATCTATAACTAGTATCACAGGAATGGTTCAAAACATAGTCAGTAAGAAGAGTCGGTCTTCGTGTACTTAAGTCGGCATTGTGCCTTTTGTATTTAATTTAGGTGCAATTTCTGTGTTTCATCGTCAATAAGAAGGTCAGAGGGATACAGAAAACCTGAAGTGAATCATCGGAATCTATAACTAGTGTCACTCGATTGGTTCAAAACATAGTCAGTAAGAAGAGTCAGTCTTCTTGTACTTATGTCGGCATTGTGCTCTTTCTATTTAATTCCGATGCAATTTCTGTGTTTCATCGTCAATAAGAAGGTCAGAGGGGTACAGTAAACCTGAAGTGAACCATCGGAATCTATAACTAGTGTCACATTAATGGTTCAAAACATAATCGGAAGGAAGAGTCAGTCTTCTTGTCCTTAAGTCAACATTGGGCTTTTGTATTTATTTCCTATGCAATTTCTGTGTTTCATCGTCAATAAGAAGGTCCAAGGGATACAGTAAACCTGGAGTGAAGCATGGGAATCTATAACTAGTGTCAGAGGAACGGTTCAAAACATAGACAGTAAGAAGAGTCAGTCTTCATGTACCTAAGTTGGCATTGTGCCTTTTGTATTTAATTCCGATGCAATTTCTGTGTTTCATAGTTAATACGAAGGTCCAAGGGATACAGTAAACCTGAAGTGAAGCATCGCAATCTATAACTAGTGTCACAGGAATGGTTCAAATCATAGTCAGTAAGAAGAGTCAGTCTTCTTGTACTTAAGTCGGCATTGTGTCTTTTCTATTTAATTCCGATGCAATTTCAGTGTTTCATCGTCAGTAAGAAGGTCCAAGGGATACAGTAAACCTGGAGTGAAGCATCGGAATCTATAACTAGTTTCAATGGAATGTTCAAGACATAGACAGTAGGAAGAGTCAGTGTTCGTCGGCATTGTGTCTTTTGTATTTAATTTCGGTGCAATTTCTGTGTTTTATCGTCAATAGGAAGATCAGAGGGATACAGTAAACCTGAAGTGAAGCATCGGAATCTATAACTAATGTCACTGGAATGGTTCAAATCATAGTCAGTAAGAAGAGAAGGTCTTCATGTACTTAAGTCGGCATTGTGCCTTTTGTATTTAATTCCGATGCAATTTCAGTGTTTAATCGTCAATAAGAACGTCCAAGGGATACAGTAAACCTGAAGTGAAGCATCGGAATCTATAACTACTGTCACAGGAATGGTTCAAACATAGTCAGTAAGAAGAGTCAGTCTTCTTGTACTTCAGTCGGCATATTTGCCTAATCTATTTAATACCGATGCAATTTCAGTGTTTCATCGACAATAAGAAGGTCAAAGGGATACAGTAAACCTGGAGTGAAGTATGGGAATCTACAAATAGAGTCAATGGAATGGTTCAAAGCATAGACAGTAAGAAGAGTCAGTCTTCTTAAAATTAAGTCTGCTTTGTGCCTTTTCGATTTAATTCCGATGCAATTTCAGTGTTTTATCGTCAATAAGAAGGTCCAAGGGATACAGTAAACCTGAAGTGAAGCATCGGATCTATAACTAGTGTCACAGGAATGGTTCGAAACATAGTCAGTAAGAAGAGTCGGTCTTCATGTACTTAAGTCGGCATTGTGCCTTTTGTATTTAGTTTCGGTGCAATCTCTGTGTTTCATCGTCAATAAGAAGGTCAGAGGGATACAGAAAACCTGAAGTGAATCATCGGAATCTATAACTAGTGTCACTGGAATGGTTCAAAACATAGTCAGGAAGAAGAGTCAGTCTTCTTGTCCTTAAGTCGGCATTGTGCCTTTTGTATTTAATTCCGATGCACTTTCTGTGTTTCATCGTCAATAAGAAGGTCCAAGGGATACAGTAAACCTGACGTGAAGCATAGAAATCTATAACTAGTGTCACAGAAATGGTTCAAAGCATAGACAGTAAGAAGAGTCAGTCATCTTGTACTTAAGTCGGCATTGTGCCTTTTGTATTTAATTCCGATGCAATTTCTGTGTTTCATCGTCAATAAGATGATCTGAGGGATACAGTAACCCTGAAGTGAAGCATCGGAATCTATAACTAGTGTCACAGAATGGTTCAAAACATAGTCAGTAAGAAGAGTCAGTCTTCTTGTACTTAAGTCGGCATTGTGCCTTTTGTATTTAATTCCGATGCAATTTCTGTGTTTCATCGTCAATAAGAAGGTCAGAGGTATACAAGAAACCTGAAAGGAAGCATCGGAATCTATAACTAGTGTCACAGGTATGGTTCAAAGCATAGACAGTAAGAAGAGTCAGTCTTCTTGTACATGAGTCGGCATTGTGCTTTTTATATTAAATTCCGATGCAATTTCTGTGAATCATCGTCAATAAGAAGGTCAGGGGGATACAGTAAACCCGAGGTGAAGAATCGGAATCCATAACTAGTGTCACAGGAATGGTTCAAAAACATAGTCAGTAAGAAGAGTCAGTCTTCTTGTCCTTAGGTCGGCATTGTGCCTATTGTATTTAATTCCGATGCAATTTCTGTGTTTCATCGTCAATAAGAAGGACCAAGGGATACAGGAAACCTGGAGTGAAGCATTGGAATTTATAACTAGTGTCACAGGAATGGTTCTAAACAGAGACAGTAAGAAGAGTCAGTCTTCATGTACTTAAGTCGGCATTGTGCCTTTTGGATTTAATTCCGATGCAATTTCTGTATTTCATCGTCAATAAGAAGGTTCAAGGGATACAGTAAACCTGAACTGATGCATCGGAAACTATAACTAGTGACACAGGAATGGTTCAAAACATAGTCAGTAAGAAGAGTCAGTCTTCTTGTACTTAAGTAGCATTGTGCCTTTTCTATTTAATTCCGATGCAACTTCGGTGTTTCATCGTCAAAATGAAGATCCAAAGGATACAGTAAACCTGGAGTGAAGCATCGGAATCTATAACTAGTGTCAGTGGAATGGTTCAAAACATAGACAGTAAGACTTGTCAGACTTCTTGTACTTAAGTCGGCATTGTGCATTTTGTATTTAATTCCAGTACAATTTCTGTGTTTCATCGTCAATAGGAAGGTCAGAGGGATACAGTAAACCTGAAGTGAAGCATCGGAATCTATAACAAGTGTCACAGGAATGGTTCAAAACATAGTCAGTAAGAAGAGTCGGTCTTCATGTACTTAAGTCGGCATTGTGCCTTTTCTATTTAATTCCGATGCAATTTCAGTGTTTAATCGTCAATAAGAAGGTCCAAGGGATACAGTAAACCTGAAGTGAAGCATCGGATCTATAACTAGTGACACAGGAATGGTTCGAAACATAGTCAGTAAGAAGAGTCGGTCTTCATGTACTTAAGTCGGCATTGTGCCTTTTGTATTTAGTTTCGGTGCAATTTCTGTGTTTCATCGTCAATAAGAAGGTCAGAGGGATACAGTAAGCCTGGAGTGTAGCATCGGAATCTGTAACTAGTGTCACAGGAATGGATAAAAACATAGTCAGTAAGAAGAGCCAGTCTTCATGTACTTAAGTCGGCATTGTGCCTTTTCTATTTAATTCCGATGCAATTTCTGTGTTTCATCGTCAATAAGAAGGTCCAAGGGATACAGTAAACCTGAAGTGGAGCATCGGAATCTATAACTAGTGTCACAGGAATGGTTCAAAACATAGTCAGTAAGAAGAGTGAGTCTACTTGTCCTTCATTCGGCATTGTGCCTTTTCTATTTAATTCCGATGCAACTTCGGTGTTTCATCGTCAAAATGAAGATCCAAAGGATACAGTAAACCTGGAGTGAAGCATCGGAATCTATAACTAGTGTCAGTGGAATGGTTCAAAACATAGACAGTAAGACTTGTCAGACTTCTTGTACTTAAGTCGGCATTGTGCATTTTGTATTTAATTCCGGTACAATTTCTGTGTTTCATCGTCAATAGGAAGGTCAGAGGGATACAGTAAACCTGAAGTGAAGCATCGGAATCTATAACAAGTGTCACAGGAATGGTTCAAAACATAGTCAGTAAGAAGAGTCGGTCTTCATGTACTTAAGTCGGCATTGTGCCTTTTCTATTTAATTCCGATGCAATTTCAGTGTTTAATCGTCAATAAGAAGGTCCAAGGGATACAGTAAACCTGAAGTGAAGCATCGGATCTATAACTAGTGACACAGGAATGGTTCGAAACATAGTCAGTAAGAAGAGTCGGTCTTCATGTACTTAAGTCGGCATTGTGCCTTTTGTATTTAGTTTCGGTGCAATTTCTGTGTTTCATCGTCAATAAGAAGGTCAGAGGGATACAGTAAGCCTGGAGTGTAGCATCGGAATCTGTAACTAGTGTCACAGGAATGGATAAAAACATAGTCAGTAAGAAGAGTCAGTCTTCATGTACTTAAGTCGGCATTGTGCCTTTTCTATTTAATTCCGATGCAATTTCTGTGTTTCATCGTCAATAAGAAGGTCCAAGGGATACAGTAAACCTGAAGTGGAGCATCGGAATCTATAACTAGTGTCACAGGAATGGTTCAAAATATAGTCAGTAAGAAGAGTGAGTCTTCTTGTCCTTAATTCGGCATTGTGCCTTTTCTATTTAATTCCGATGCTATTTTAGTGTTTCATCGTAAATAAGAAGGTCCAAAGGATACAGTAAACCTGGAGTGAAGTATCGGAATCTATAAATAGTGTCAATGGAATTGTTCAAAGCATAGACAGTAAGAAGACTCAGTCTTCTTGTAATTAAGTCGGCATTGTGCCTTTTGTATTTAATTCCGGTGCAATTTCTGTGTTTCATCGTCAATAAGAAGGTCCAAGGGAAACAGTAAATCTGAAGTGAAGCATACGAATCTACAACAAGTGTCACAGGAATGGTTCAAAACATAGTCAGTAAGAAGAGTCGGTCTTCATGTACTTAAGACGGCATTGTGCCGTTTGTATTTAATTCCGATGCAATTTCAGTGTTTAATCGTCAATAAGAACGTCCAAGGGATACAGTAAACCTGAAGTGAAGCATCGGATCTATAACTAGTGTCACAGGATTGGTTCAAAACATAGTCAGTAAGAAGAGTCAGTCTTCTTGTACTTATGTCGGCATTGTGCTCTTTCTATTTAATTCCGATGCAATTTCTGTGTTTCATCGTCAATAAGAAGGTCAGAGGGGTACAGTAAACCTGAAGTGAACCATCGGAATCTATAACTAGTGTCACATTAATGGTTCAAAACATAATCGGAAGGAAGAGTCAGTCTTCTTGTCCTTAAGTCAACATTGGGCTTTTGTATTTATTTCCTATGCAATTTCTGTGTTTCATCGTCAATAAGAAGGTCCAAGGGATACAGTAAACCTGGAGTGAAGCATGGGAATCTATAACTAGTGTCAGAGGAACGGTTCAAAACATAGACAGTAAGAAGAGTCAGTCTTCATGTACCTAAGTTGGCATTGTGCCTTTTGTATTTAATTCCGATGCAATTTCTGTGTTTCATAGTTAATACGAAGGTCCAAGGGATACAGTAAACCTGAAGTGAAGCATCGCAATCTATAACTAGTGTCACAGGAATGGTTCAAATCATAGTCAGTAAGAAGAGTCAGTCTTCTTGTACTTAAGTCGGCATTGTGTCTTTTCTATTTAATTCCGATGCAATTTCAGTGTTTCATCGTCAGTAAGAAGGTCCAAGGGATACAGTAAACCTGGAGTGAAGCATCGGAATCTATAACTAGTTTCAATGGAATGTTCAAGACATAGACAGTAGGAAGAGTCAGTGTTCGTCGGCATTGTGTCTTTTGTATTTAATTTCGGTGCAATTTCTGTGTTTTATCGTCAATAGGAAGATCAGAGGGATACAGTAAACCTGAAGTGAAGCATCGGAATCTATAACTAATGTCACTGGAATGGTTCAAATCATAGTCAGTAAGAAGAGAAGGTCTTCATGTACTTAAGTCGGCATTGTGCCTTTTGTATTTAATTCCGATGCAATTTCAGTGTTTAATCGTCAATAAGAACGTCCAAGGGATACAGTAAACCTGAAGTGAAGCATCGGAATCTATAACTACTGTCACAGGAATGGTTCAAACATAGTCAGTAAGAAGAGTCAGTCTTCTTGTACTTCAGTCGGCATATTTGCCTAATCTATTTAATACCGATGCAATTTCAGTGTTTCATCGACAATAAGAAGGTCAAAGGGATACAGTAAACCTGGAGTGAAGTATGGGAATCTACAAATAGAGTCAATGGAATGGTTCAAAGCATAGACAGTAAGAAGAGTCAGTCTTCTTAAAATTAAGTCTGCTTTGTGCCTTTTCGATTTAATTCCGATGCAATTTCAGTGTTTTATCGTCAATAAGAAGGTCCAAGGGATACAGTAAACCTGAAGTGAAGCATCGGATCTATAACTAGTGTCACAGGAATGGTTCGAAACATAGTCAGTAAGAAGAGTCGGTCTTCATGTACTTAAGTCGGCATTGTGCCTTTTGTATTTAGTTTCGGTGCAATCTCTGTGTTTCATCGTCAATAAGAAGGTCAGAGGGATACAGAAAACCTGAAGTGAATCATCGGAATCTATAACTAGTGTCACTGGAATGGTTCAAAACATAGTCAGGAAGAAGAGTCAGTCTTCTTGTCCTTAAGTCGGCATTGTGCCTTTTGTATTTAATTCCGATGCACTTTCTGTGTTTCATCGTCAATAAGAAGGTCCAAGGGATACAGTAAACCTGACGTGAAGCATAGAAATCTATAACTAGTGTCACAGAAATGGTTCAAAGCATAGACAGTAAGAAGAGTCAGTCATCTTGTACTTAAGTCGGCATTGTGCCTTTTGTATTTAATTCCGATGCAATTTCTGTGTTTCATCGTCAATAAGATGATCTGAGGGATACAGTAACCCTGAAGTGAAGCATCGGAATCTATAACTAGTGTCACAGAATGGTTCAAAACATAGTCAGTAAGAAGAGTCAGTCTTCTTGTACTTAAGTCGGCATTGTGCCTTTTGTATTTAATTCCGATGCAATTTCTGTGTTTCATCGTCAATAAGAAGGTCAGAGGTATACAAGAAACCTGAAAGGAAGCATCGGAATCTATAACTAGTGTCACAGGTATGGTTCAAAGCATAGACAGTAAGAAGAGTCAGTCTTCTTGTACATGAGTCGGCATTGTGCTTTTTATATTAAATTCCGATGCAATTTCTGTGAATCATCGTCAATAAGAAGGTCAGGGGGATACAGTAAACCCGAGGTGAAGAATCGGAATCCATAACTAGTGTCACAGGAATGGTTCAAAAACATAGTCAGTAAGAAGAGTCAGTCTTCTTGTCCTTAGGTCGGCATTGTGCCTATTGTATTTAATTCCGATGCAATTTCTGTGTTTCATCGTCAATAAGAAGGACCAAGGGATACAGGAAACCTGGAGTGAAGCATTGGAATTTATAACTAGTGTCACAGGAATGGTTCTAAACAGAGACAGTAAGAAGAGTCAGTCTTCATGTACTTAAGTCGGCATTGTGCCTTTTGGATTTAATTCCGATGCAATTTCTGTATTTCATCGTCAATAAGAAGGTTCAAGGGATACAGTAAACCTGAACTGATGCATCGGAAACTATAACTAGTGACACAGGAATGGTTCAAAACATAGTCAGTAAGAAGAGTCAGTCTTCTTGTACTTAAGTAGCATTGTGCCTTTTCTATTTAATTCCGATGCAACTTCGGTGTTTCATCGTCAAAATGAAGATCCAAAGGATACAGTAAACCTGGAGTGAAGCATCGGAATCTATAACTAGTGTCAGTGGAATGGTTCAAAACATAGACAGTAAGACTTGTCAGACTTCTTGTACTTAAGTCGGCATTGTGCATTTTGTATTTAATTCCAGTACAATTTCTGTGTTTCATCGTCAATAGGAAGGTCAGAGGGATACAGTAAACCTGAAGTGAAGCATCGGAATCTATAACAAGTGTCACAGGAATGGTTCAAAACATAGTCAGTAAGAAGAGTCGGTCTTCATGTACTTAAGTCGGCATTGTGCCTTTTCTATTTAATTCCGATGCAATTTCAGTGTTTAATCGTCAATAAGAAGGTCCAAGGGATACAGTAAACCTGAAGTGAAGCATCGGATCTATAACTAGTGACACAGGAATGGTTCGAAACATAGTCAGTAAGAAGAGTCGGTCTTCATGTACTTAAGTCGGCATTGTGCCTTTTGTATTTAGTTTCGGTGCAATTTCTGTGTTTCATCGTCAATAAGAAGGTCAGAGGGATACAGTAAGCCTGGAGTGTAGCATCGGAATCTGTAACTAGTGTCACAGGAATGGATAAAAACATAGTCAGTAAGAAGAGCCAGTCTTCATGTACTTAAGTCGGCATTGTGCCTTTTCTATTTAATTCCGATGCAATTTCTGTGTTTCATCGTCAATAAGAAGGTCCAAGGGATACAGTAAACCTGAAGTGGAGCATCGGAATCTATAACTAGTGTCACAGGAATGGTTCAAAACATAGTCAGTAAGAAGAGTGAGTCTACTTGTCCTTCATTCGGCATTGTGCCTTTTCTATTTAATTCCGATGCAACTTCGGTGTTTCATCGTCAAAATGAAGATCCAAAGGATACAGTAAACCTGGAGTGAAGCATCGGAATCTATAACTAGTGTCAGTGGAATGGTTCAAAACATAGACAGTAAGACTTGTCAGACTTCTTGTACTTAAGTCGGCATTGTGCATTTTGTATTTAATTCCGGTACAATTTCTGTGTTTCATCGTCAATAGGAAGGTCAGAGGGATACAGTAAACCTGAAGTGAAGCATCGGAATCTATAACAAGTGTCACAGGAATGGTTCAAAACATAGTCAGTAAGAAGAGTCGGTCTTCATGTACTTAAGTCGGCATTGTGCCTTTTCTATTTAATTCCGATGCAATTTCAGTGTTTAATCGTCAATAAGAAGGTCCAAGGGATACAGTAAACCTGAAGTGAAGCATCGGATCTATAACTAGTGACACAGGAATGGTTCGAAACATAGTCAGTAAGAAGAGTCGGTCTTCATGTACTTAAGTCGGCATTGTGCCTTTTGTATTTAGTTTCGGTGCAATTTCTGTGTTTCATCGTCAATAAGAAGGTCAGAGGGATACAGTAAGCCTGGAGTGTAGCATCGGAATCTGTAACTAGTGTCACAGGAATGGATAAAAACATAGTCAGTAAGAAGAGTCAGTCTTCATGTACTTAAGTCGGCATTGTGCCTTTTCTATTTAATTCCGATGCAATTTCTGTGTTTCATCGTCAATAAGAAGGTCCAAGGGATACAGTAAACCTGAAGTGGAGCATCGGAATCTATAACTAGTGTCACAGGAATGGTTCAAAATATAGTCAGTAAGAAGAGTGAGTCTTCTTGTCCTTAATTCGGCATTGTGCCTTTTCTATTTAATTCCGATGCTATTTTAGTGTTTCATCGTAAATAAGAAGGTCCAAAGGATACAGTAAACCTGGAGTGAAGTATCGGAATCTATAAATAGTGTCAATGGAATTGTTCAAAGCATAGACAGTAAGAAGACTCAGTCTTCTTGTAATTAAGTCGGCATTGTGCCTTTTGTATTTAATTCCGGTGCAATTTCTGTGTTTCATCGTCAATAAGAAGGTCCAAGGGAAACAGTAAATCTGAAGTGAAGCATACGAATCTACAACAAGTGTCACAGGAATGGTTCAAAACATAGTCAGTAAGAAGAGTCGGTCTTCATGTACTTAAGACGGCATTGTGCCGTTTGTATTTAATTCCGATGCAATTTCAGTGTTTAATCGTCAATAAGAACGTCCAAGGGATACAGTAAACCTGAAGTGAAGCATCGGATCTATAACTAGTGTCACAGGAATGGTTCAAAACATAGTCAGTAAGAAGAGTCAGTCTTCATGTACTTAAGTCGGCATTGTGCCTTTTGTATTTAATTCCGATGCAATTTCTGTGTTTCATCGTCAATAAGAAGGTCCAACTGATACAGTAAACCTGAAGTGAAGCATCGGAATCTATAACTAGTGTCACAGGAATGGTTCAAAGCATAGTCAGTAAGAAGAGTCAGTCTTCTTGTACTTCATTCGGCATATTTGCCTAATCTATTTAATACCGATGCAATTTCAGTGTTTCATCGACAATAAGAAGGTCCAAGGGATACAGTTATCCTGGAGTGATGCACGGAATCAATAACTAGTGTCAATGGAATGGCTCAGAGCAAAGACAGTAAGAAGAGTCAGTCTTCTTGTACTTAAGTCGGGATTGTGCCTTTTGGGTTTAATTCCGATGCAATTTCTGTGTTTCATCGTCAATAAGAAGGACCAAGGGATACAGGAAACCTGGAGTGAAGCATTGGAATTTATAACTAGTGTCACAGGAATGGTTCTAAACAGAGACAGTAAGAAGAGTCAGTCTTCATGTACTTAAGTCGGCATTGTGCCTTTTGGATTTAATTCCGATCCAATTTCTGTGTTTCATCGTCAATAAGAAGGTTCAAGGGATACAGTAAACCTGAACTGATGCATCGGAAACTATAACTAGTGACACGGGAATGGTTCAAAACATAGTCAGTAAGAAGAGTCAGTCTTCTTGTACTTAAGTAGCATTGTGCCTTTTCTATTTAATTCCGATGCAACTTCGGTGTTTCATCGTCAAAATGAAGATCCAAAGGATACAGTAAACCTGGAGTGAAGCATCGGAATCTATAACTAGTGTCAGTGGAATGGTTCAAAACATAGACAGTAAGACTTGTCAGACTTCTTGTACTTAAGTCGGCATTGTGCATTTTGTATTCAATTCCGGTACAATTTCTGTGTTTCATCGTCAATAGGAAGGTCAGAGGGATACAGTAAACCTGAAGTGAAGCATCGGAATCTATAACAAGTGTCACAGGAATGGTTCAAAACATAGTCAGTAAGAAGAGTCGGTCTTCATGTACTTAAGTCGGCATTGTGCCTGTCTATTTAATTCCGATGCAATTTCAGTGTTTAATCGTCAATAAGAAGGTCCAAGGGATACAGTAAACCTGAAGTGAAGCATCGGATCTATAACTAGTGACACAGGAATGGTTCGAAACATAGTCAGTAAGAAGAGTCGGTCTTCATGTACTTAAGTCGGCATTGTGCCTTTTGTATTTAGTTTCGGTGCAATTTCTGTGTTTCATCGTCAATAAGAAGGTCAGAGGGATACAGTAAGCCTGGAGTGTAGCATCGGAATCTGTAACTAGTGTCACAGGAATGGATAAAAACATAGTCAGTAAGAAGAGTCAGTCTTCATGTACTTAAGTCGGCATTGTGCCTTTTCTATTTAATTCCGATGCAATTTCTGTGTTTCATCGTCAATAAGAAGGTCCAAGGGATACAGTAAACCTGAAGTGGAGCATCGGAATCTATAACTAGTGTCACAGGAATGGTTCAAAACATAGTCAGTAAGAAGAGTGAGTCTTCTTGTCCTTAATTCGGCATTGTGTCTTTTCTATTTAATTCCGATGCTATTTCAGTGTTTCATCGTAAATAAGAAGGTCCAAAGGATACAGTAAACCTGGAGTGAAGTATCGGAATCTATAAATAGTGTCAATGGAATTGTTCAAAGCATAGACAGTAAGAAGACTCAGTCTTCTTGTAATGAAGTCGGCATTGTGCCTTTTGTATTTAATTCCGGTGCAATTTCTGTGGTTCATCGTCAATAAGAAGGTCCAAGGGAAACAGTAAATCTGAAGTGAAGCATCGGAATCTACAACAAGTGTCACAGAAATGGTTCAAAACATAGTCAGTAAGAAGAGTCAGTCTTCTTGTAATTAAGTCTGCTTTGTGCCTTTTGTATTTAATTCCGGTGCAATTTCTGTGTTTCATCGCCAATAAGAAGGTCCAAGGGATACAGTAAACCTGAAGTAAAGCATTGGAATCTATAACAAGTATCACAGGAATGGTTCAAAACATAGTCAGTAAGAAGAGTCGGTCTTCGTGTACTTAAGTCGGCATTGTGCCTTTTGTATTTAATTTAGGTGCAATTTCTGTGTTTCATCGTCAATAAGAAGGTCAGAGGGATACAGAAAACCTTAAGTGAATCATCGGAATCTATAACTAGTTTCACTCGATTGGTTCAAAACATAGTCAGTAAGAAGAGTCAGTCTTCTTGTACTTATGTCGGCATTGTGCACTTTCTATTTAATTCCGATGCAATTTCTGTGTTTCATCGTCAATAAGAAGGTCAGAGGGGTACAGTAAACCTGAAGTGAACCATCGGAATCTATAACTAGTGTCACATTAATGGTTCAAAACATAATCGGAAGGAAGAGTCAGTCTTCTTGTCCTTAAGTCAACATTGGGCTTTTTGTATTTATTTCCTATGCAATTTCTGTGTTTCATCGTCAATAAGAAGGTCCAAGAGATACAGTAAACCTGGAGTGAAGCATCGGAATCTATAACTAGTGTCAATGGAATGTTCAAGACATAGACAGTGGGAAGAGTCAGTGTTCGTCGGCATTGTGTCTTTTGTATTTAATTTCGGTGCAATTTCTGTGTTTCATCGTCAATAGGAAGATCAGAGGGATACAGTAAACCTGAAGTGAAGCATCGGAATCTATAACTAATGTCACTGGAATGGTTCAAATCATAGTCAGTAAGAAGAGTCGGTCTTCATGTACTTAAGTCGGCATTGTGCCTTTTGTATTTAATTCCGATGCAATTTCAGTGTTTAATCGTCAATAAGAACGTCCAAGGGATACAGTAAACCTGAAGTGAAGCATCGGAATCTATAACTACTGTCACAGGAATGGTTCAAACATAGTCAGTAAGAAGAGTCTGTCTTCTTGTACTTCAGTCGGCATATTTGCCTAATCTATTTAATACCAATGCAATTTCAGTGTTTCATCGACAATAAGAAGGTCAAAGGGATACAGTAAACCTGGAGTGAAGTATGGGAATCTATAAATAGTGTCAATGGAATGGTTCAAAGCATAGACAGTAAGAAGAGTCAGTCTTCTTAAAATTAAGTCTGCTTTGTGCCTTTTCGATTTAATTCCGATGCAATATCAGTGTTTTATCGTCAATAAGAAGGTCCAAGGGATACAGTAAACCTGAAGTGAAGCATCGGATCTATACCTAGTGTCACAGGAATGGTTCGAAACATAGTCAGTAAGAAGAGTCGGTCTTCATGTACTTAAGTCGGCATTGTGCCTTTTGTATTTAGTTTCGGTGCAATTTCTGTGTTTCATCGTCAATAAGAAGGTCAGAGGCATACAGTAAGCCTGGAGTGTAGCATCGGAATCTGTAACTAGTGTCACAGGAATGGATAAAATCATAGTCAGTAAGAAGAGTCAGTCTTCATGTACTTAAGTCGGCATTGTGCCTTTTCTATTTAATTCCGATGCAATTTCTGTGTTTCATCGTCAATAAGAAGGTCCAAGGGATACAGTAAACCTGAAGTGGAGCATCGGAATCTATAACTAGTGTCACAGGAATGGTTCAAAACATAGTCAGTAAGAAGAGTGAGTCTTCTTGTCCTTAATTCGGCATTGTGCCTTTTCTATTTAATTCCGATGCTATTTCAGTGTTTCATCGTAAATAGGAAGGTCCAAAGGATACAGTAAACCTGGAGTGAAGTATCGGAATCTATAAATAGTGTCAATGGAATTGTTCAAAGCATAGACAGTAAGAAGACTCAGTCTTCTTGTAATTAAGTCGGCATTGTGCCTTTTGTATTTAATTCCGGTGCAATTTCTGTGTTTCATCGTCAATAAGAAGGTCCAAGGGAAACAGTAAATCTGAAGTGAAGCATCGGAATCTACAACAAGTGTCACAGAAATGGTTCAAAACATAGTCAGTTAGAAGAGTCGGTCTTCATGTACTTAAGACGGCATTGTGCCGTTTGTATTTAATTCCGATGCAATTTCAGTGTTTAATCGTCAATAAAAACGTCCAAGGGATACAGTAAACCTGAAGTGAAGCATCGGATCTATAACTAGTGTCACAGGAATGGTTCAAAACATAGTCAGTAAGAAGAGTCAGTCTTCATGTACTTAAGTCGGCATTGTGCCTTTTGTATTTAATTCCGATGCAATTTCTGTGTTTCATCGTCAATAAGAAGGTCCAACTGATACAGTAAACCTGAAGTGAAGCATCGGAATCTATAACTAGTGTCACTGGATTGGTTCAAAGCATAGTCAGTAAGAAGAGTCAGTCTTCTTGTACTTCATTCGGCATATTTGCCTAATCTATTTAATACCGATGCAATTTCAGTGTTTCATCGACAATAAGAAGGTCCAAGGGATACAGTTATCCTGGAGTGATGCACGGAATCAATAACTAGTGTCAATGGAATTTCTCAGAGCAAAGACAGTAAGAAGAGTCAGTCTTCTTGTACTTAAGTCGGGATTGTGCCTTTTGGGTTTATGTCCGGTGAAATTTCAGGGTTTCATCGTCAATAAGATGGTCAGAGGGATACAGGAAACCTGCAGTGAGGCATCGGAATCTATAACTTGTGTCACAGGAATGGTTCAAAACATAGTCAGTAAGAAGAGTCAGTCTTCTTGTACTTAAGTCGGCATTGTGCTTTTTGTATTTAATTCCGGTGCAATTTCTGTGTTTCATCGTCAATAAGAAGGTCAGAGGGATACAGTGAACCTAAAGTGAAGCATCGGAATCTATAACTAGTGTCACAGGAATGGTTCAAAACATAGTCAGTAAGAAGAGTCAGTCTTCATGTCCTTAAGTCGGCATTGTGCCTTTTGTATTTAATTCCGATGCTATTTCTGTGTTTCATCGTCAATAAGAAGGTCCAAGGGATACTGTAAACCTGAAGTGAAGCATCGGAATCTAAAACTAGTGTCACAGGAATGGTTCAAATCATAGTCAGTAAGAAGAGTGAGTCTTCTTGTTCTTAAGTCATCATTGTGCCTTTTCTATTTAATTCCGATGCAATTTCAGTGTTTCATCGTCAATATGAAGGTACAAGGGATACAGTAAACCTGGAGTGAGGTATGGGAATCTATAAATAGTGTCAATGGAATGGTTCAGAGCATTGACAGTAAGAAGAGTCAGTCTTCTTGTAATTAAGTCTGCTTTGTGCCTTTTGTATTTAATTCCGGTGCAATTTCTGTGTTTCATCGCCAATAAGAAGGTCCAAGGGATACAGTAAACCTGAAGTAAAGCATTGGAATCTATAACTAGTATCACAGGAATGGTTCAAAACATAGTCAGTAAGAAGAGTCGGTCTTCGTGTACTTAAGTCGGCATTGTGCCTTTTGTATTTAATTTAGGTGCAATTTCTGTGTTTCATCGTCAATAAGAAGGTCAGAGGGATACAGAAAACCTGAAGTGAATCATCGGAATCTATAACTAGTGTCACTCGATTGGTTCAAAACATAGTCAGTAAGAAGAGTCAGTCTTCTTGTACTTATGTCGGCATTGTGCACTTTCTATTTAATTCCGATGCAATTTCTGTGTTTCATCGTCAATAAGAAGGTCAGAGGGGTACAGTAAACCTGAAGTGAACCATCGGAATCTATAACTAGTGTCACATTAATGGTTCAAAACATAATCGGAAGGAAGAGTCAGTCTTCTTGTCCTTAAGTCAACATTGGGCTTTTTGTATTTATTTCCTATGCAATTTCTGTGTTTCATCGTCAAAAAGAAGCTCCAAGAGATACAGTACACCTGGAGTGAAGCATCGGAATCTATAACTAGTGTCAATGGAATGTTCAAGACATAGACAGTGGGAAGAGTCAGTGTTCGTCGGCATTGTGTCTTTTGTATTTAATTTCGGTGCAATTTCTGTGTTTCATCGTCAATAGGAAGATCAGAGGGATACAGTAAACCTGAAGTGAAGCATCGGAATCTATAACTAATGTCACTGGAATGGTTCAAATCATAGTCAGTAAGAAGAGTCGGTCTTCATGTACTTAAGTCGGCATTGTGCCTTTTGTATTTAATTCCGATGCAATTTCAGTGTTTAATCGTCAATAAGAACGTCCAAGGGATACAGTAAACCTGAAGTGAAGCATCGGAACCTATAACTACTGTCACAGGAATGGTTCAAACATAGTCAGTAAGAAGAGTCAGTCTTCTTGTACTTCAGTCGGCATATTTGCCTAATCTATTTAATACCGATGCAATTTCAGTGTTTCATCGACAATAAGAAGGTCAAAGGGATACAGTAAACCTGGAGTGAAGTATGGGAATCTATAAATAGTGTCAATGGAATGGTTCAAAGCATAGACAGTAAGAAGAGTCAGTCTTCTTAAAATTAAGTCGGCTTTGTGCCTTTTAGATTTAATTCCGATGCAATATCAGTGTTTTATCGTCAATAAGAAGGTCCAAGGGATACAGTAAACCTGAAGTGAAGCATCGGATCTATACCTAGTGTCACAGGAATGGTTCGAAACATAGTCAGTAAGAAGAGTCGGTCTTCATGTACTTAAGTCGGCATTGTGCCTTTTGTATTTAGTTTCGGTGCAATCTCTGTGTTTCATCGTCAATAAGAAGGTCAGAGGGATACAGAAAACCTGAAGTGAATCATCGGAATCTATAACTAGTGTCACTGGAATGGTTCAAAACATAGTCAGGAAGAAGAGTCAGTCCTCTTGTCCTTAAGTCGGCATTGTGCCTTTTGTATTTAATTCCGATGCACTTTCTGTGTTTCATCGTCAATAAGAAGGTCCAAGTGATACAGTAAACCTGACGTGAAGCATAGAAATCTATAACTAGTGTCACAGAAATGGTTCAAAGCATAGACAGTAAGAAGAGTCAGTCATCTTGTACTTAAGTCGGCATTGTGCCTTTTGTATTTAATTCCGATGCAATTTCTGTGTTTCATCGTTAATACGAAGGTCCAAGGAATAAAGTAAACCTGAAGTGAAGCATCGCAATCTATAACTAGTGTCACAGGAATGGTTCAAATCATAGTCAGTAAGAAGAGTCGGTCTTCTTGTACTTAAGTCGGCATTGTGTCTTTTCTATTTAATTCCGATGCAATTTCAGTGTTTCAACGTCAGTAAGAAGGTCCAAGGGATACAGTAAACCTGGAGTGAAGCATCGGAATCTATAACTAGTGTCAATGGAATGTTCAAGACATAGACAGTAGGAAGAGTCAGTGTTCGTCGGCATTGTGTCTTTTGTATTTAATTTCGGTGCAATTTCTGTGTTTCATCGTCAATAGGAAGATCAGAGGGATACAGTAAACCTGAAGTGAAGCATCGGAATCTATAACTAATGTCACTGGAATGGTTCAAATCATAGTCAGTAAGAAGAGTCGGTCTTCATGTACTTAAGTCGGCATTGTGCCTTTTGTATTTAATTCCGATGCAATTTCAGTGTTTAATCGTCAATAAGAACGTCCAAGGGATACAGTAAACCTGAAGTGAAGCATCGGAATCTATAACTACTGTCACAGGAATGGTTCAAACATAGTCATTAAGAAGAGTCAGTCTTCTTGTACTTCAGTCGGCATATTTGCCTAATCTATTTAATACCGATGCAATTTCAGTGTTTCATCGACAATAAGAAGGTCAAAGGGATACAGTAAACCTGGAGTGAAGTATGGGAATCTATAAATAGTGTCAATGGAATGGTTCAAAGCGTAGACAGTAAGAAGAGTCAGTCTTCTTAAAATTAAGTCTGCTTTGTGCCTTTTCGATTTAATTCCGATGCAATTTCAGTGTTTTATCGTCAATAAGAAGGTCCAAGGGATACAGTAAACCTGAAGTGAAGCATCGGATCTATACCTAGTGTCACAGGAATGGTTCGAAACATAGTCAGTAAGAAGAGTCGGTCTTCATGTACTTAAGTCGGCATTGTGCCTTTTGTATTTAGTTTCGGTGCAATCTCTGTGTTTCATCGTCATTAAGAAGGTCAGAGGGATACAGAAAACCTGAAGTGAATCATCGGAATCTATAACTAGTGTCACTGGAATGGTTCAAAACATAGTCAGGAAGAAGAGTCAGTCTTCTTGTCCTTAAGTCGGCATTGTGCCTTTTGTATTTAATTCCGATGCACTTTCTGTGTTTCATCGTCAATAAGAAGGTCCAAGGGATACAATAAACCTGACGTGAAGCATAGAAATCTATAACTAGTGTCACAGAAATGGTTCAAAGCATAGACAGTAAGAAGAGTCAGTCATCTTGTACTTAAGTCGGCATTGTGCCTTTTGTATTTAATTCCGATGCAATTTCTGTGTTTCATCGTCAATAAGATGATCTGAGGGATACAGTAACCCTGAAGTGAAGCATCGGAATCTGTAACTAGTGTCACAGAATGGTTCAAAACATAGTCAGTAAGAAGAGTCAGTCTTCTTGTACTTAAGTCGGCATTGTGCCTTTTGTATTTAATTCCGATGCAATTTCTGTGTTTCATCGTCAATAAGAAGGTCAGAGGTATACAAGAAACCTGAAAGGAAGCATCGGAATCTATAACTAGTGTCACAGGTATGGTTCAAAGCATAGACAGTAAGAAGAGTCAGTCTTCTTGTACTTGAGTCGGCATTGTGCTTTTTATATTAAATTCCGATGCAATTTCTGTGAATCATCGTCAATAAGAAGGTCAGGGGGATACAGTAAACCCGAGGTGAAGAATCGGAATCCATAACTAGTGTCACAGGAATGGTTCAAAATCATAGTCAGTAAGAAGAGTCAGTCTTCTTGTCCTTAGGTCGGCATTGTGCCTATTGTATTTAATTCCGATGCAATTTCTGTGTTTCATCGTCAATAAGAAGGACCAAGGGATACAGGAAACCTGGAGTGAAGCATTGGAATTTATAACTAGTGTCACAGGAATGGTTCTAAACAGAGACAGTAAGAAGAGTCAGTCTTCATGTACTTAAGTCGGCATTGTGCCTTTTGGATTTAATTCCGATGCAATTTCTGTGTTTCATCGTCAATAAGAAGGTTCAAGGGATACAGTAAACCTGAACTGATGCATCGGAAACTATAACTAGTGACACAGGAATGGTTCAAAACATAGTCAGTAAGAAGAGTCAGTCTTCTTGTACTTAAGTAGCATTGTGCCTTTTCTATTTAATTCCGATGCAACTTCGGTGTTTCATCGTCAAAATGAAGATCCAAAGGATACAGTAAACCTGGAGTGAAGCATCGGAATCTATAACTAGTGTCAGTGGAACGGTTCAAAACATAGACAGTAAGACTTGTCAGACTTCTTGTACTTAAGTCGGCATTGTGCATTTTGTATTTAATTCCGGTACAATTTCTGTGTTTCATCGTCAATAGGAAGGTCAGAGGGATACAGTAAACCTGAAGTGAAGCATCGGAGTCTATAACTAGTGTCACAGGAATGGTTCAAAACATAGTCAGTAAAAAGAGTCGGTCTTCATGTACTTAAGTCATCATTGTGCCTTTTGTACTTTATTCCGGTGCAATGTCTGTGTTTCATCGACAATAAGAAGGTCAGATGGATACAGTAAACCTGAGGTGAAGCATCGGAACCTAAAACTAGTGTCACAGGAATGGTTCAAAACATAGTCAGTAAGAAGAGTCAGTCTTCTTGTCTTTAAGTCAACATTGTGCTTTTTGTATTTATTTCCTATGCAATTTCTGTGTTTCATCGTCAATAAGAAGGTCCAAGGGATACAGTAAACCAGGAGTGAAGCATGGGAATCTAAAACTAGTGTCACAGGAATGGTTCAAAGCATAGACAGTAAGAAGAGTCAGTCTTCATGTACCTAAGTTGGCATTGTGCCTTTTGTATTTAATTCCGATGCAATTTCTGTGTTTCATCGTCAATAAGAAGGTTCAAGGGATACAGTAAACCTGAAGTGAAGCATCGCAATCTATAACTAGTGTCACAGGAATGGTTTAAAACATAGTCAGTAAGTAGAGTCAGTTTTCGTGTACTTAAGTCGGCATTGTGCCTTTTGTATTTAATTCCGATGCAATTTCTGTGTTTCATCGTCAATAAGAAGGTTCAAGCGATACAGTAAACCTGAAGTGAAGCATCGCAATCTATAACTAGTGTCACAGGAATGGTTTAAAACATAGTCAGTAAGAAGAGTCAGTCTTCTTGTACTTAAGTCGGCATTGTGTCTTTTCTATTTAATTCCGATGGAATTTCAGTGTTTCATCGTCAATTAGAAAGGTCCAAGGGATACAGTAAACCTGGAGTGAAGCATCGGAATCTATAACTAGTGTCAATGGAATGTTCAAAACATAGTCAGTAAGAAGAGTCAGTCTTCATGTACTTAAGTCGGCATTGTGCCTTTTGTATTTAATTCCGATGCAATTTCTGTGTTTCATCGTCAATATGAAGGTCCAAGGGATACAGTAAACCTGAAGTGAAGCATCGGAATCTATAACTAGTGTCACAGGAATGGTTCAAAACATAGTCAGTAAGAAGAGTCAGTCTCCTTGTACTTCAGTCGGCATATTTGCCTAATCTATTTAATACCGATGCAATTTCAGTGTTTCTTCGACAATAAGAAGGTCCAAGGGATACAGTAAACCTGGAGTGAAGCGCGGAATCAATAACTAGTGTCAATGGAATTGCTCAAAGCAAAGACAGTAAGAAGAGTCAGTCTTCTTGTACTTAAGTCGGGATTGTGCCTTTTGGGTTTAAGTCCGGACAATTTCTGTGTTTCATCGACAATAAGATGGTCAGAGGGATACAGGAAACCTGAAGTGAAGCATCGGAATCTATAACTTGTGTCACAGGAATGGTTCAAAACATAGTCAGTAAGACGAGTCAGTCTTCTTGTACTTAAGTCGGCATTGTGCTTTTTGTATTTCATTCCGGTGCAATTTCTGTGTTTCATCGTCAATAAGAAGGTCAGAGGGATACATTAAACCTAAAGTGAAGCATCGGTATCTATAACTAGTGTCACAGGAATGGTTCAAAACATAGTCAGTAAGAAGAGTCAGTCTTCATGTCCTTAAGTCGGCATTGTGCCTTTTGTATTTAATTCTGATGCTATTTCTGTGTTTCATCGTCAATAAGAAGGTCCAAGGGGTACAGTAAACCTGAAGTGAAGCATCGGAATCTATAAATAGTGTCAATGGAATGGTTCAAAGCATAGACAGTAAGTAGAGTCAGTCTTCTTGTAATTAAGTCTGCTTTGTGCCTTTTGGATTCAATTCCGGTGCAATTTCTGTGTTTCATCGTCAATAAGAAGGTCCAAGGGAAACAGTAAATCTGAAGTGACGCATCGGAATCTATCACAGGAATGGTTCAAAGCACAGACAGTAAGAAGAGACAGTCATCTTGTATTTAAGTTGGCATTGTGCCTTTTGTATTTAATTCCGATGCAATTTCTGTGTTTCATCGTCAATAAGATGATCTGAGGGATACAGTAACCCTGAAGTGAAGCATCGGAATCTATAACTAGTGTCACAGAATGGTTCAAAACATAGTCAGTAAGAAGAGTCTGTCTTCTTGTACTTAAGTCGGCTTGTTTCTTGTGTATTTAATTCCGATGCAATTTCTGTGTTTCATCGTCAATAAGAAGGTCAGAGGGGTACAGGAAACCTGAAAGGAAGCATCGGAATCTATAACTAGTGTCACAGGTACGGTTCAAAGCATAGACAGTAAGAAGTGTCAGTCTTCTTGTACTTGAGTTGGCATTGTGCTTTTTATATTAAATTCCGATGCAATTTCTGTGATTCGTCGTCAATAAGAAGGTCAGGGGGATACAGTAAACCCGAAGTGAAGAATCGGAATCTATAACTAGTGTCACAGGAATGGTTCAAAAACATAGTCAGTAAGAAGTGTCAGTCTTCTTGTCCTTAAATCGGCATTGTGCCTATTGTATTTAATTCCGATGCAATTTCTGTGTTACATCGTCAATAAGAAGGACCAAGGGATACAGGAAACCTGGAGTGAAGCATCGGAATCTATGACTAGTGTCACAGGAATGGTTCAAAACAGAGAAAGTAAGAAGAGTCAGTCTTCATGTACTTAAGTCGGCATTGTGCCTATTGTATTTAATTCCGATGCAATTTCTGTGTTTCATCTTCAATAAGAAGGTTCAAGGGATTCAGTAAACCTGAACTGAAGCATCGGAAACTTTAAGTAGTGACACAGGAATGGTTCAAAACATAGTCAGTTAGAAGAGTCAGTCTTCATGTACTTATGTCGGCATTGTGCTTTTTGTATTTAATTACGATGCAATTTCTGTGTTTCATCGTCAATAAGAAGGTCCAAGGGATACAGTAAACATGAAGTGACGCATCGGAATCTATAACTAGTGTCACAGGAATGGTTGAAAACATAGTCAGTAAGAAGAGTCAGTCTTCTTGTACTTAAGTAGCATTGTGCCTTTTCTATTTAATTCCGATGCAACTTCAGTGTTTCATCGCCAATATGAAGGTCCAAGGGATACAGTAAACCTGGAGTGAAGCATCGGAATCTATAACTAGTGTCAGTGGAATGGTTCGAAACATAGACAGTAAGAAGAGTCAGTCTCCTTGTACTTAAGTTGGCATTGTGCCTTTTCTATTTAATTCCTATGCAATTTCTGCGTTTCATCGACAATAAGAAGGTCCATGGGATACAGTAAACCTGGAGTGAAGCATCGGAATCTATAACTAGTGTCACAGGAATGGTTCAAAACATAGTCAGTAAGAAGAGTCAGTCTCCTTGTACATCAGTCGGCATATTTGCCTAATCTATTTAATACCGATGCAATTTCAGTGTTTCTTCGACAATAAGAAGGTCCAAGGGATACAGTAAACCTGGAGTGAAGCACGGAATCAATAACTAGTGTCAATGGAATTGCTCAAAGCAAAGACAGTAAGAAGAGTCAGTCTTCTTGTACTTAAGTCGGGATTGTGCCTTTTGGGTTTAAGTCCGGACAATTTCTGTGTTTCATCGACAATAAGATGGTCAGAGGGATACAGGAAACCTGAAGTGAAGCATCGGAATCTATAACTTGTGTCACAGGAATGGTTCAAAACATAGTCAGTAAGACGAGTCAGTCTTCTTGTACTTAAGTCGGCATTGTGCTTTTTGTATTTCATTCCGGTGCAATTTCTGTGTTTCATCGTCAATAAGAAGGTCAGAGGGATACATTAAACCTAAAGTGAAGCATCGGTATCTATAACTAGTGTCACAGGAATGGTTCAAAACATAGTCAGTAAGAAGAGTCAGTCTTCATGTCCTTAAGTCGGCATTGTGCCTTTTGTATTTAATTCTGATGCTATTTCTGTGTTTCATCGTCAATAAGAAGGTCCAAGGGGTACAGTAAACCTGAAGTGAAGCATCGGAATCTATAAATAGTGTCAATGGAATGGTTCAAAGCATAGACAGTAAGTAGAGTCAGTCTTCTTGTAATTAAGTCTGCTTTGTGCCTTTTGGATTCAATTCCGGTGCAATTTCTGTGTTTCATCGTCAATAAGAAGGTCCAAGGGAAACAGTAAATCTGAAGTGACGCATCGGAATCTATCACAGGAATGGTTCAAAGCATAGACAGTAAGAAGAGACAGTCATCTTGTATTTAAGTTGGCATTGTGCCTTTTGTATTTAATTCCGATGCAATTTCTGTGTTTCATCGTCAATAAGATGATCTGAGGGATACAGTAACCCTGAAGTGAAGCATCGGAATCTATAACTAGTGTCACAGAATGGTTCAAAACATAGTCAGTAAGAAGAGTCTGTCTTCTTGTACTTAAGTCGGCTTGTTTCTTGTGTATTTAATTCCGATGCAATTTCTGTGTTTCATCGTCAATAAGAAGGTCAGAGGGGTACAGGAAACCTGAAAGGAAGCATCGGAATCTATAACTAGTGTCACAGGTACGGTTCAAAGCATCGACAGTAAGAAATGTCAGTCTTCTTGTACTTGAGTTGGCATTGTGCTTTTTATATTAAATTCCGATGCAATTTCTGTGATTCGTCGTCAATAAGAAGGTCAGGGGGATACAGTAAACCCGAAGTGAAGAATCGGAATCTATAACTAGTGTCACAGGAATGGTTCAAAAACATAGTCAGTAAGAAGAGTCAGTCTTCTTGTCCTTAAATCGGCATTGTGCCTATTGTATTTAATTCCGATGCAATTTCTGTGTTACATCGTCAATAAGAAGGACCAAGGGATACAGGAAACCTGGAGTGAAGCATCGGAATCTATGACTAGTGTCACAGGAATGGTTCAAAACAGAGAAAGTAAGAAGAGTCAGTCTTCATGTACTTAAGTCGGCATTGTGCCTATTGTATTTAATTCCGATGCAATTTCTGTGTTTCATCTTCAATAAGAAGGTTCAAGGGATTCAGTAAACCTGAACTGAAGCATCGGAAACTTTAAGTAGTGACACAGGAATGGTTCAAAACATAGTCAGTTAGAAGAGTCAGTCTTCATGCACTTATGTCGGCATTGTGCTTTTTGTATTTAATTACGATGCAATTTCTGTGTTTCATCGTCAATAAGAAGGTCCAAGGGATACAGTAAACATGAAGTGACGCATCGGAATCTATAACTAGTGTCACAGGAATGGTTGAAAACATAGTCAGTAAGAAGAGTCAGTCTTCTTGTACTTAAGTAGCATTGTGCCTTTTCTATTTAATTCCGATGCAACTTCAGTGTTTCATCGCCAATATGAAGGTCCAAGGGATACAGTAAACCTGGAGTGAAGCATCGGAATCTATAACTAGTGTCAGTGGAATGGTTCGAAACATAGACAGTAAGAAGAGTCAGTCTCCTTGTACTTAAGTTGGCATTGTGCCTTTTCTATTTAATTCCTATGCAATTTCTGCGTTTCATCGACAATAAGAAGGTCCATGGGATACAGTAAACCTGGAGTGAAGCATCGGAATCTATAACTAGTGTCACAGGAATAGTTCAAAACATAGACAGTAAGAAGTGTCAGACTTCTTGTACTTAAGTCGGCATTGTGCCTTTTGTATTTAATTCCGATGCTATTTCTGTGTTTCATCGTCAATATGAGGGTCAGAGGGATACATTAAACATGAAGTGAAGCATCGGAATCTATAACTAGTGTCACATTAATGGTTCAAAACATAATCGGAAAGAAGAGTCAGTCTTCTTGTCCTTAAGTTGGCATTGTGCCTTTTCTATTTAATTCCTATGCAATTTCTGTGTTTCATCGTCAATAAGAAGGTCAGAGGGATACAGTAAACCTGAGGTGAAGCATCGGAATCTAAACCTACTGTCACAGGAATGGTTCAAAACATAGACAGTAAGAAGAGTCAGTCTTCTTGTACCTAAGTCGACATTGTGCCGCTTGTATTTAATTCCGATGCAATTTCTGTATTTCATCGTCAATAAGAAGGTCAGGGGGATACAGTAACCCTGAAGTGAAGCACCGGAATCGATAACTAGTGTCACAGAAATGGTTCAAAATATAGTCAGAAAGAAGAGTCAGTCGTCTTGTACTTATGTCGGCATTGTGCACTTTCTATTTAATTCCGATGCAATTTCTGTGTTTCATCGTCAATAAGAAGGTCAGAGGGATACAGTAAACCTGAAGTGAAGCATCGAAATCTATAACTAGTGTCACATTAATGGTTCAAAACATAATCGGAAAGAAGAGTCAGTCTTCTTGTCCTTAAGTCAACATTGTGCTTTTTGTATTTATTTCCTATGCAATTTCTGTGTTTCATCGTCAATAAGAAGGTCCAAGGGATACAGTAACCCTGGAGCGAAGCATGGGAATCTATAACTAGTGTCACAGGAACGGTTCAAAACATAGACAGTAAGAAGAGTCAGTCTTCATGTACCTAAGTTGGCATTGTGCCTTTTCTATTTAATTCCGATGCAATTTCTGTGTTTCATCGTCAATAAGAAGGTTGAAGGAATACAGTAAACCAGAAGTGAAGCATCGGAATCTATAACTAGTGTCACAGGAATGGTTCAAAACATAGTCAGTACGAGGAGTCAGTTTTCATGTACTTAAGTCGGCATTGTGCCTTTTGTATTTAATTCCGATGCAATTTCAGTGTTTAATCGTCAATAAGAACGTCCAAGGGATACAGTAAACCTGAAGTGAAGCATCGGATCTATAACTAGTGTCACAGGAATGGTTCAAAACATAGTCAGTAAGAAAAGTCAGTCTTCATGTACTTAAGTCGGCATTGTGCCATTTGTATTTAATTCCGATGCAATTTCTGTGTTTCATCGTCAATAAGAAGGTCCAAGGGATACAGTAAACCTGAAGTGAAGCATCGGAATCTATAACTAGTGTCACAGGAATGGTTCAAACATAGTCAGTAAGAAGAGTCAGTCTTCTTGTACTTCAGTCGGCATATTTGCCTAATCTATTTAATACCGATGCAATTTCAGTGTTTCATCGACAATAAGAAGGCCCAAGGGATACAGTAAACCTGGAGTGAAGCACGGAATCAATAACTAGTGTCAATGGAATGGCTCAAAGCACAGACAGTAAGATGAGTCAGCCTTCTTGTACTTAAGTCGGGATTGTGCCTTTTGGGTTTAAGTCCTGTGCAGTTTCTGTGTTTCATCGTCAATAAGATGGTCAGAGGGATACAGGAAACCTGAAGTGAAGCATCGGAATCTTTAACTTGTGTCACAGGAATGGTTCAAAAGATAGTCAGTAAGACGAGTCAGTCTTCTTGTACTTAAGTCGGCATTATGCTTTTTGTATTTAATTCCGGTGCAATTTCTGTGTTTCATCGTCAATACGAAGGTCAGAGGGATACAGGAAACCTGGAGTGAAGCATCGGAATCTATAACTAGTGTCACAGGAATGGTTCAAAACAGAGAAAGTAAGAAGAGTCAGTCTTCATGTACTTAAGTCGGCATTGTGCCTATTGTATTTAATTCCGATGCAATTTCTGTGTTTCATCTTCAATAAGAAGGTTCAAGGGATTCAGTAAACCTGAACTGAAGCATCGGAAACTTTAAGTAGTGACACAGGAATGGTTCAAAACATAGTCAGTAAGAAGAGTCAGTCTTCATGTACTTATGTCGGCATTGTGCTTTTTGTATTTAATTACGATGCAATTTCTGTGTTTCATCGTCAATAAGAAGGTCCAAGGGATACAGTAAACATGAAGTGAAGCATCGGAATCTATAACTAGTGTCACAGGAATGGTTGAAAACATAGTCAGTAAGAAGAGTCAGTCTTCTTGTACTTAAGTAGCATTGTGCCTTTTCTATTTAATTCCGATGCAACTTCAGTGTTTCATCGCCAATATGAAGGTCCAAGGGATACAGTAAACCTGGAGTGAAGCATCGGAATCTATAAATAGTGTCAGTGGAATGGTTCGAAACATAGACAGTAAGAAGAGTCAGTCTCCTTGTACTTAAGTTGGCATTGTGCCTTTTCTATTTAATTCCTATGCAATTTCTGCGTTTCATCGACAATAAGAAGGTCCATGGGATACAGTAAACCTGGAGTGAAGCATCGGAATCTATAACTAGTGTCACAGGAATAGTTCAAAACATAGACAGTAAGAAGTGTCAGACTTCTTGTACTTAAATCGGCATTGTGCCTTTTGTATTTAATTCCGATGCTATTTCTGTGTTTCATCGTCAATATGAGGGTCAGAGGGATACAGTAAACATGAAGTGAAGCATCGGAATCTATAACTAGTGTCACAGGAATGGTTCAAAACATGGTCAGCAAAAAGAGTCGGTCTTCATGTACTTAAGTCGGCATTGTGCCTATTGTATTTAATTCCGGTGCAATGTCTGTGTTTCATCGTCAATAAGAAGGTCAGATGGATACAGTAAACCTGAGGTGAAGCATCGGAATCTAAACCTACTGTCACAGGAATGGTTCAAAACATAGTCAGTAAGAAGAGTCAGTCTTCTTGTCCTTAAGTTGGCATTGTGCCTTTTCTATTTAATTCCTATGCAATTTCTGTGTATCATCGTCAATAAGAAGGTCCAAGGGATACAGAAAACCTGGAGTGAAGAATCGGAATCTATAACTAGTGTCACAGGAATGGTTCAAAACATAGACAGTAAGAAGAGTCAGTCTTCTTGTACCTAAGTCGACATTGTGCCGCTTGTATTTAATTCCGATGCAATTTCTGTATTTCATCGTCAATAAGAAGGTCAGAGGGATACAGTAACCCTGAAGTGAAGCACCGGAATCGATAACTAGTGTCACAGAAATGGTTCAAAATATAGTCAGAAAGAAGAGTCAGTCGTCTTGTACTTATGTCGGCATTGTGCACTTTCTATTTAATTCCGAAGCAATTTCTGTGTTTCATCGTCAATAAGAAGGTCAGTGGGATACAGTAAACCTGAAGTGAAGCATCGGAATCTATAACTAGTGTCACATTAATGGTTCAAAACATAATCGGAAAGAAGAGTCAGTCTTCTTGTCCTTAAGTCAACATTGTGCTTTTTGTATTTATTTCCTATGCAATTTCTGTGTTTCATCGTCAATAAGAAGGTCCAAGGGATACAGTAACCCTGGAGCGAAGCATGGGAATCTATAACTAGTGTCACAGGAACGGTTCAAAACATAGACAGTAAGAAGAGTCAGTCTTCATGTACCTAAGTTGGCATTGTGCCTTTTCTATTTAATTCCGATGCAATTTCTGTGTTTCATCGTCAATAAGAAGGTTGAAGGGATACAGTAAACCAGAAGTGAAGCATTGGAATCTATAACTAGTGTCACAGGAATGGTTCAAAACATAGTCAGTACGAAGAGTCAGTTTTCATGTACTTAAGTCGGCATTGTGCCTTTTGTATTTAATTCCGATGCAATTTCTGTGTTTCATCGTTAATAAGAAGGTCCAAGGGATACAGTAAACCTGAAGTGAAGCATCGCAATCTATAACTAGTGTCACAGGAATGGTTCAAATCATAGTCAGTAAGAAGAGTCAGTCTTCTTGTACTTAAGTCGGCATTGTGTCTTTTGTATTTAATTCCGGTGCAATTTCTGTGTTTCATCGTCAATAGGAAGGTCAGAGGGATGCAGTAAACCTGATGTGAAGCATCGGAATCTATAACTAGTGTCACTGGAATGGTTCAAATTATAGTCAGTAAGAGGAGTCGGTCTTCATGTACTTAAGTCGGCATTGTGCCTTTTGTATTTAACTCCGATGCAATTTCAGTGTTTAATCGTCAATAAGAACGTCCAAGGGATACAGTAAACCTGAAGTGAAGCATCGGATCTATAACTAGTGTCACAGGAATGGTTCAAAACATAGTCAGTAAGAAGAGTCAGTCTTCATGTACTTAAGTCGGCATTGTGCCATTTGTATTTAATTCCGATGCAATTTCTGTGTTTCATCGTCAATAAGAAGGTCCAAGGGATACAGTAAACCTGAAGTGAAGCATCGGAATCTATAACTAGTGTCACAGGAATGGTTCAAACATAGTCAGTAAGAAGAGTCAGTCTTCTTGTACTTCAGTCGGCATATTTGCCTAATCTATTTAATACCGATGCAATTTCAGTGTTTCATCGACAATAAGAAGGCCCAAGGGATGCAGTAAACCTGGAGTGAAGCACGGAATCAATAACTAGTGTCAATGGAATGGCTCAAAGCACAGACAGTAAGATGAGTCAGTCTTCTTGTACTTAAGTCGGGATTGTGCCTTTTGGGTTTAAGTCCTGTGCAATTTCTGTGTTTCATCGTCAATAAGATGGTCAGAGGGATACAGGAAACCTGAAGTGAAGCATCGGAATCTTTAACTTGTGTCACAGGAATGGTTCAAAAGATAGTCAGTAAGACGAGTCAGTCTTCTTGTACTTAAGTCGGCATTATGCTTTTTGTATTTAATTCCGGTGCAATTTCTGTGTTTCATCGTCAATACGAAGGTCAGAGGGATACAGTAAACCTAAAGTGAAGCATCGGAAACTATAACTAGTGTCACAGGAATGGTTCAAAACATAGTCAGTAAGAAGAGTCAGTCTTCATGTCCTTAAGTCGGCATCGTGCCTTTTGTATTTAATTCCGATGCCATTTCTGTGTTTCATCGTCAATAAGAAGGTCCATGGGATACAGTATACCTGGAGTGAAGCATCAGAATCTATAACTAGTGTCACAGGAATGGTTCAAAACATAGACAGTAGGAAGAGTCAGTCTTCTTGTACCTAAGTCGACATTGTGCCGCTTGTATTTAATTCCGATGCAATTTCTGTATTTCATCGTCAATAAGAAGGTCAGAGGGATACAGTAACCCTAAAGTGAAGCACCGGAATCGATAACTAGTGTCACAGAAATGGTTCAAAATATAGTCAGAAAGAAGAGTCAGTCGTCTTGTACTTATGTCGGCATTGTGCACTATCTATTTAATTCCGATGCAATTTCTGTGTTTCATCGTCAATAGGAAAGTCAGAGGGATGCAGTAAACCTGAAGTCAAGCATCGGAATCTATAACTAGTGTCACTGGAATGGTTCAAATTATAGTCAGTAAGAGGAGTCGGTCTTCATGTACTTAAGTCGGCGTTGTGCCTTTTGTATTTAATTCCGATGCAATTTCAGTGTTTAATCGTCAATAAGAACGTCCAAGGGATTCAGTAAACCTGAACTGAAGCATCGGAAACTGTAACTAGTGACACAGGAACGGTTCAAAACATAGTCAGTAAGAAGAGTCAGTCTTCATGTACTTATGTCGGCATTGTGCTTTTTGTATTTAATTACGATGCAATTTCTGTGTTTCATCGTCAATAAGAAGGTCCAAGGGATACAGTAAACATGAAGTGAAGCATCGGAATCTATAACTAGTGTCACAGGAATGGTTGAAAACATAGTCAGTAAGAAGAGTCAGTCTTCTTGTACTTAAGTAGCATTGTGCCTTTTCTATTCAATTCCGATGCAACTTCAGTGTTTCATCGCCAATATGAAGGTCCAAGGGATACAGTAAACCTGGAGTGAAGCATCGGAATCTATAACTAGTGTCAGTGGAATGGTTCGAAACATAGACAGTAAGAAGAGTCGGTCTCCTTGTACTTAAGTTGGCTTTGTGCCTTTTCTATTTAATTCCTATGCAATTTCTGCGTTTCATCGACAATAAGAAGGTCCATGGGATACAGTAAACCTGGAGTGAAGCATCAGAATCTATAACTAGTGTCACAGGAATGGTTCAAAACATAGACAGTAGGAAGAGTCAGTCTTCTTGTACCTAAGTCGACATTGTGCCGCTTGTTTTTAATTCCGATGCAATTTCTGTATTTCATCGTCAATAAGAAAGTCAGAGGGATACAGTAACCCTGAAGTGAAGCATCGGAATCTATAACTAGTGTCACATTAATGGTTCAAAACATAATCGGAAGGAAGAGTCAATCTTCTTGTCCTTAAGTCAACATTGTGCTTTTTGTATTTATTTCCTATGCAATTTCTGTGTTTCATCGTCAATAAGAAGGTCCAAGGGATACAGTAAACCTGGAGCGAAGCATGGGTATCTATAACTAGTGTCACAGGAACGGTTCAAAACATAGACAGTAAGAAGAGTCAGTCTTCATGTACCTAAGTTGGCATTGTGCCTTTTGTATTTAATTCCGATGCAATTTCTGTGTTTCATCGTCAATAAGAAGGTTCAAGGGATACAGTAAACCTGAAGTGAAGCATCGGAATCTATAACTAGTGTCACAGGAATGGTTCAAAACATAGTCAGTAAGAAGAGTCAGTTTTCATGTACTTAAGTCGGCATTGTGCCTTTTGTATTTAATTACGATGCAATTTCTGTGTTTCATCGTTAATAAGAAGGTCCAAGGGATACAGTAAACCTGAAGTGAAGCATCGCAATCTATAACTAGTGTCACAGGAATGGTTCAAATCATAGTCAGTAAGAAGAGTCAGTCTTCTTGTACTTAAGTCGGCATTTTGTCTTTTGTATTTAATTCCGGTGCAATTTCTGTGTTTCATCGTCAATAGGAAGGTCAGAGGGATGCAGTAAACCTGAAGTGAAGCATCGGAATCTATAACTAGTGTCACTGGAATGGTTCAAATTATAGTCAGTAAGAAGAGTCGGTCTTCATGTACTTAAGTCGGCATTGTGCCTTTTGTATTTAATTCCGATGAAATTTCAGTGTTTAATCGTCAATAAGAACGTCCAAGGGATACAGTAAACCTGAAGTGAAGCATCGGATCTATAACTAGTGTCACAGGAATGGTTCAAAACATAGTCAGTAAGAAGAGTCAGTCTTCATGTACTTAAGTCGGCATTGTGCCATTTGTATTTAATTCCGATGCAATTTCTGTGTTTCATCGTCAATAAGAAGGTCCAAGGGATACAGTAAACCTGAAGTGAAGCATCGGAATCTATAACTAGTGTCACAGGAATGGTTCAAACATAGTCAGTAAGAAGAGTCAGTCTTCTTGTACTTCAGTCGGCATATTTGCCTGATCTATTTAATACCGATGCAATTTCAGTGTTTCATCGACAATAAGAAGGCCCAAGGGATACAGTAAACCTGGAGTGAAGCACGGAATCAATAACTAGTGTCAATGGAATGGCTCAATGCAAAGACACTAAGAAGAGTCAGTCTTCTTGTACTTAAGTCGGGATTGTGCCTTTTGGGTTTAAGTCCGGTGCAATTTCTGTGTTTCATCGACAATAAGATGGTCAGAGGGATACAGGAAACCTGAAGTGAAGCATCGGAATCTTTAACTTGTGTCACAGGAATGGTTCAAAAGATAGTCAGTAAGACGAGTCAGTCTTCTTGTACTTAAGTCGGCATTATGCTTTTTGTATTTAATTCCGGTGCAATTTCTGTGTTTCATCGTCAATACGAAGGTCAGAGGGATACAGTAAACCTAAAGTGAAGCATCGGAATCTATAACTAGTGTCACAGGAATGGTTCAAAACATAGTCAGTAAGAAGAGTCAGTCATCATGTCCTTAAGTCGGCATTGTGCCTTTTGTATTTAATTCCGATGCCATTTCTGTGTTTCATCGTCAATAAGAATGTCCATGGGATACAGTACACCTGAGGTGTAGCATCGGAATCAATAACTAGTGTCACAGGAATGGATAAATACATAGTCAGTAAGAAGAGTCAGTCTTCATGTACTTAAGTCGACATTGTGCTTTTTGTATTTAATTCCGATGCAATTTCTGTGTTTCATCGTCAATAAGAAGGTCCACGGGATACAGTAAAGCTGAAGTGAAGCATCGGAATCTATAACTAGTGCCACAGGAATGGTTCAAATCATAGTCAGTAAGAACAGTGAGTCTTCTTGTTCTTAAGTCGGCATTGTGCCTTTTCTATTTAATTCCGATGCAATTTCAGTGTTTCATCGTCAATAAGAAGGTCCAAGGGATACAGTAAACCTGAAGTGAAGCATCGGAATCTATAACTAGTGTCACAGGAATGGTTCAAAACATAGTCAGTAAGAAGAGTCAGTCTTCATGTCCTTAAGTCGGCATTGTGCCTTTTGTATTTAATTCCGATGCCATTTCTGTGTTTCATCGTCAATAAGAATGTCCATGGGATACAGTACACCTGAGGTGTAGCATCGGAATCAATAACTAGTGTCACAGGAATGGATAAATACATAGTCAGTAAGAAGAGTCAGTCTTCATGTACTTAAGTCGGCATTGTGCCTTTTGTATTTAATTCCGATGCAATTTCTGTGTTTCATCGTCAATAAGAAGGTCCACGGGATACAGTAAACCTGAAGTGAAGCGTGGGAATCTATAACTAGTGTCACAGGAACGGTTCAAAACATAGACAGTAAGAAGAGTCAGTCTTCATGTATCTAAGTTGGCTTTGTGCCTTTTGTATTTAATTCCGATGCCATTTCTGTGTTTCATCGTCAATAAGAAGGTTCAAGGTATACAGTAAACTTGAAGTGAAGCATCGGAATCTATAACTAGTGTCACAGGAATGGTTCAAAACATAGTCAGTAAGAAGAGTCAGTTGTCATGTACTTAAGTCGGCGTTGTGCCTTTTGTATTTAATTCCGATGCAATTTCTGTGTTTCATCGTCAATAGGAAGGTCAGAGGGATACAGTAAATCTGAAGTGAAGCATCGGAATCTATAACTAGTGTCACTGCAATGGTTCAAATCATAGTCAGTAAGAAGAGTCGGTCTTCATGTACTTAAGTCGGCATTGTGCCTTTTGTATTTAATTCCGATGCAATTTCAGTGTTTAATCGTCAATAAGAACGTCCAAGGGTTACAGTAAACCAGAAGTGAAGCATCGGATCTATAACTAGTGTCACAGGAATGGTTCAAAACATAGTCAGTAAGAGGAGTCGGTCTTCATGTACTTAAGTCGGCATTGTGCCTTTTGTATTTAATTCCGATGCAATTTCAGTGTTTAATCGTCAATCTGAACGTCCAAGGGATACAGTAAACCAGAAGTGAAGCATCGGATCTATAACTAGTGTCACAGGAATGGTTCAAAACATAGTCAGTAAGAAGAGTCAGTCTTCTTGTACTTAAGTCGGGATTGTGCCTTTTGGGTTTAAGTCCGGTGCAATTTCTGTGTTTCATCGTCAATAAGATGGTCAGAGGGATACAGGAAACCTGAAGTGAAGCATCGGAATCTATTACTTGTGTCACAGGAATGGTTCAAAACATAGTCAGTAAGACGAGTCAGCCTTCTTGTACTTAAGTCGGCATTATGATTTTTGTATTAAATTCCGGTGCAATTACTGTGTTTCATCGTCAATACGAAGGTCAGACGGATACAGTAAACCTAAAGTGAAGCATCGGAATCTTTAACTAGTGTCACAGGAATGGTTCAAACATAGTCAGTAAGAAGAGTCAGTCTTCATGTCCGTAAGTCGGCATTGTGCCTTTTGTATTTAATTCCGATGCTATTTCTGTTTCATCGTCAATAAGAAGGTCCATGGGATACAGTAAACCTGAGGTGTAGCATCGGAATCTATAACTAGTGTCACAGGAATGGATAAAACATAGTCAGTAAGAAGAACCAGTCTTCATGTACTTAAGTCGGCATTGTGCTTTTTGTATTTAATTCCGATGCAATTTCTGTGTTTCATCGTCAATAAGAAGGTCCAAGGGATACAGTAAACCTGAAGTGAAGCATCGGAATCTATAACTAGTGTCACAGGAATGGTTCAAATCATAGTCAGTAAGAAGAGTGAGTCTTCTTGTTCTTAAGTCGGCATTGTGCCATTTCTATTTAATTCCGGTGCAATTTCAGAGTTTCATCGTCAATAAGAAGGTCCAAGGGATACAGTAAACCTGGAGTGAAGTATGGGAATCTATAAATTGTGTCAATGGAATGGTTCAAAACATAGACAGTAAGAAGAGTCAGTCTTCTTGTAATTAAGTCTGCTTTGTGCCTTTTGTATTTAATTCCGGTGCAATTTCTGTGTTTCATCGTCAGTAAGAAGGTCCAAGGGAAACAGTAAATCTGAAGTGAAGCATCGGAATCTATAACAAGTGTCACAGGAATGGTTCAAATCATAGTCAGTACGAAGAGACGGTCTTCATGTATTTAAGTCGGTATTGTGCCTTTTCTATTTAAATCCGATGCAATTTCAGTGTTTTATCGTCAATAAGAAGGTACAAGGGATACAGTAAACCTGAAGTGAAGCATCGGATCTATAACTAGTGTCACAGGAATGGGTCAAAACATAGTCAGTAAGAAGAGTCAGTCTTTTTGTACTTAAGTCGGCATTGTGCCTTTTGTATTTAATTCCGATGCAATTTCTGTGTTTCATCGTCAATAAGAAGGTCCAAGGGATACAGTAAACCTGAAGTGAAGAATCGGAATCTATAACTAGTGTCACAGGAATGGTTCAAAACATAGTCAGTAAGAAGAGTCAGTCTTCTTGTACTTAAGTCGGCATATTTGCCTAATCTCTTTAATACCGATGCAATTTCAGTGTTTCATCGACAATAAGAAGGTCCGAGGGATACAGTAAACCTCGAGTGAAGCATCGGAATCTATAACTAGTGTCAATGGAATAGCTCAAATCATAGACAGTAAGAAGAATCAGTCTTCTTGTACTTAAGTCGGGATTGTGCCTTTTGGGTTTAAGTCCGGTGCAATTTCTGTGTTTCATCGTCAATAAGAAGGTCAGAGGTATACAGTAAACCTGATGTGAAGCATCGGAATCTATAACTAGTGTCACAGGAATGGTTCAATACATAGACATTAAGAAGATACAGTCTTCTTGTACCTAAGTCGGCATTCTGCCTTTTATATTTAATTCCGATGCAAATTCTGTGTTTCATCGTCAATAAGAAGGTCCAAGGGATACAGTAAACCTGAAGTAAAGGATCGGAATCTATAACTATTATCACAGAAATGGTTCAAAACATAGTGAGTAAGAAGAGTCGGTCTTCGTGTACTTAAGTCGGCATTGTGCCTTTTGTTTTTAATTTCGGTGCAATTTCTGTGTTTCAGCGTCAATAAGAAGGTCAGAGGGATACAGAAAACCTGAAGTGAATCATCGGAATCTATAACTAGTGTCACAGAATGGATCAAAACATAGTCAGTAAGAAGAGTCAGTCTTCTTGTACTTAAATCGGCATTGTGCCTTTTGTTTTTAGTCCGATGCAATTTCTGTGTCTCATCGTCAATAAGAAGGTCAGAGGGATACAGGAAACCTGAAAGGAAGCATCGGAATCTATAACTAGTGTCACAGGTATGGTTCAAAGCATAGACAGTAAGAAGAGCCAGTCTTCTTGTACTTGAGTCGGCATTGTGCTTTTTATATTAAATTCCGATGCAATTTCTGTGATTCATCGTCGATTAGAAGGTCAGGGGATACAGTAAACCCGAAGTGAAGAATCGGAATCTATAACTAGTGTCACAGGAATGGTTCAAAAACATAGTCAGTAAGAAGAGTCAGTCTTCTTGTACTTAAGTAGCATTGTGCCTTTTCTATTTAATTCCGATGCAACTTCAGTATTTCATCGTCAAAATGAAGATCCAAGGGATACAGTAAACCTGGAGTGAAGCATCGGAATCTATAACTAGTGTCAGTGGAATGGTTCAAAACATAGACAGTAAGACTTGTCAGACTTCTTGTACTTAAGTTGGCATTGTGCCTTTTCTATTTAATTCCTATGCAATTTCTGTGTTTCATCGTCAATAAGAAGGTCCAAGGGATACAGTAAACCTGGAGTGAAGAATCGGAATCTATAACTAGTGTCACAGGAATGGTTCAAAACATAGACAGTAAGAAGAGTCAGTCTTCTTGTACCTAAGTCGACATTGTGCCGCCTGTATTTAATTCCGATGCAATTTCTGTATTTCATCGTCAATAAGAAGGTCAGAGGGATACAGTAACCCTGAAGTGAAGCACGGGAATCGATAACTAGTGTCACAGAAATGGTTCAAAACATAGTCAGAAAGAAGAGTCAGTCTTCTTGTACTTATGTCGGCATTGTGCACTTTCTATTTAATTCCGATGCAATTTCTGTGTTTCATCGTCAATAAGAAGGTCAGAGGGATACAGTAAACCTGAAGTGAAGCATCAGAATCTATAACTAGTGTCACATTAATGGATCAAAGCATAATCGGAAGGAAGAGTCAGTCTTCTTGTCCTTAAGTCAACATTGTGCTTTTTGTATTTATTTCCTATGCAATTTCTGTGTTTCATCGTCAATAAGAAGGTCCAAGGGATACAGTAAACCTGGAGTGAAGCATGGGAATCTATAACTAGTGTCACAGGAACGGTTCAAAACATTGACAGTAAGAAGAGTCAGTTTTCATGTACTTAAGTCGGCTTAGTGCCTTTTGTATTTAATTCCGATGCAATTTCTGTGTTTCATCGTTAATACGAAGGTCCAAGGGATACAGTAAACCAGAAGTGAAGCATCGCAATCTATAACTAGTGTCACAGGAATGGTTCAAATCATAGTCAGTAAGAAGAGTCAGTCTTCATGTACTTAAGTCGGCATTGTGTCTTTTCTATTTAATTCCGATGCAATTTCAATGTTTCATCGTCAATAAGAAGGTTCAAGGGACACAGTAAACCTGGAGTGAAGCATCGGAATCTATAACTAGTGTCAATGGAATGTTCAAAACATAGACAGTAGGAAGAGTCTGTGTTCTTGTACTTAAGTCGGCATTGTGTCTTTTGTATTTAATTCCGGTGCAATTTCTGTGTTTCATCGTCAATAGGAAGGTCAGAGGGATACAGTAAACCTGAAGTGAAGCATGGGAATCTATAACTAGTGTCACTGGAATGGTTCAAATCATAGTCAGTAAGAAGAGTCGGTCTTCATGTACTTAAGTCGGCATTGTGAATTTTGTATTTAATTCCGATGCAATTTCAGTGTTTAATCGTCAATAAGAACGTCCAAGGGATACAGTAAACCTGAAGTGAAGCATCAGATCTATAACTAGTGTCATAGGAATGGTTCAAAACATAGTCAGTAAGAAGAGTCAGTCTCCATGTACTTATGTCGGCATTGTGCATTTTGTATTTAATTCCGATGCAATTTCTGTGTTTCATCGTCAATAAGAAGGTCCAAGGGATACAGTAAACCTAGAGTGAAGCACGGAATCAATAACTAGTGTCAATGGAATGGCTCAAAGCAAAGACAGTAAGAAGAGTCAGTCTTCTTGTACTTAAGCCGGGATTGTGCCTTTTGGGTTTAAGTCCGGTGCAATTTCTATGTTTCATCGTCAATAAGATGGTCAGAGGGATACAGGAAACCTGAAGTGAAGCATCGGAATCTATAACTTGTGTCACAGGAATGGTTCAAAACATAGTCAGTAAGACGAGTCAGTCTTCTTGTACTTAAGTCGGCATTGTGATTTTTGTATTTAATTTCGGTGCAATTTCTGTGTTTCATCGTCAATAAGAAGGTCAGAGGGATACAGTAAACCTAAAGTGAAGCATCGGAATCTATAAATAGTGTCACAGGAATGGTTCAAACATAGTCAGTAAGAAGAGTCAGTCATCATGTCTTTAAGTCGGCATTGTGCCTTTCGTATTTAATTCCGATGCTATTTCTGTGTTTCATCGTCAATACGAAGGTCCATGGGATACAGTAAACCTGAGGTGTAGCATCGGAATCTATAACTAGTGTCACAGGAATGGTTCAAATCATAGTCAGTAAGAAGAGTGAGTCTTCTTGTTCTTAAGTGGGCATTGTGCCTTTTCTATTTAATTCCGATGCAATTTCAGTGTTTCATCGTCAATAAGAAGGTACAAGGGATACAGTAAACCTGGAGAGAAGTATGGGAATCTATAAATAGTGTCAATGGAATGGTTCAAAACATAGACAGTAAGAAGAGTCAGTCTTCATGTACTTAAGTCGGCATTGTGCCTTTTCTATTTAAATCCGATGCAATTTCAGTGTTTAATCGTCAATAAGAAGGTCCAAGGGATACAGTAAACCTGAAGTGAAGCATCGGATCTATAACTAGTGTCACAGGAATGGTTCAAAACATAGTCAGTAAGAAGAGTCGGTCTTCTTGTACTTAAGTCGGCATATTTGCCTAATCTATTTAATACCGATGCAATTTCAGTGTTTCATCGAAAATAAGAAGGTCCAAGGGATACAGTAAACCTGGAGTGAAGCATCGGAATCTATAACTAGTGTCAATGGAATGGCTCAAAGCATAGACAGTAAGAAGAGTCAGTCTTCTTGTACTTAAGTCGGGATTGTGCCTTTTGGGTTTAAGTCCGGTGCAATTTCTGTGTTTCATCGTCAATAAGAAGGTCAGAGGTATACAGTAAACCTGAAGTGAAGCATCGGAATCTATAACTAGTGTCAGAGGAATGGTTCAATACATAGACAGTAAGAAGATACAGTCGTCTTGTACTTAAGTCGGCATTGTGCCTTTTATATTTCATTCCGATGCAATTTCTGTATATCATCGTCAATAAGAAGGTCCAAGGGATACAGTAAACCTGAAGTAAAGCATCGGAATCTATAACTAGTATCACAGGAATGGTTCAAAACATAGTCAGTAAGAAGAGTCGGTCTTCGTGTACTTAAGTCGGCATTGTGCCTTTTGTATTTAATTTCGGTGCAATTTCTGTGTTTCATCGTCAATAAGAAGGTCAGAGGGATACAGAAAACCTGAAGTGAATCATCGGAATCTGTAACTAGTGTCACTGGAATGGTTCCAAACATAGTCAGTAAAAAGGGTCAGTCTTCTTGTCCTTAAGTCGGCATTGTGCCTTTTGTATTTAATTCCGATGCACTTTCTGTGTTTCATCGTCAATAAGATGATCTGAGGGATACAGTAACCCTGAAGTGAAGCATCGGAATCTATAACTAGTGTCACAGAATGGCTCAAAACATAGTCAGTAAGAAGAGTCAGTCTTCTTGTACTTAAGTCGGCATTGTGCCTTTTGTATTTAATTCCGATGCAATTTCTGTGTTTCATCGTCAATAAGAAGGTCAGAGGGATACAGGAAACCGGAAAGGAAGCATCGGAATCTATAACTAGTGTCACAGGTATGGTCAAAGCATAGACAGTAAGAAGAGCCAGTCTTCTTGTACTGGAGTCGGCATTGTGCTTTTTATATTAAATTCCGATGCAATTTCTGTGATTCATCGTCAATAAGAAGGTTCAAGGTATACAGTAAACCTGAACTGAAGCATCGGAAACTATAACTAGTGACACAGGAATGGTTCAAAACATAGTCAGTAAGAAGAGTCAGTCTTCATGTACTTAAGCCGGCATTGTGCTTTTTGTATTTAATTACGATGCAATTTCTGTGTTTCATCGTCAATAAGAAGGTCCAAGGAATACAGTTAACTTGAAGTGAAGCATCGGAATCTATAACTAGTGTCACAGGATTGGTTGAAAACATAGTCAGTAAGAAGAGTCAGTCTTCTTGTACTTAAGTAGCATTGTGCCTTTTCTATTTAATTCCGATGCAACTTCAGTGTTTCATCGTCAAAATGAAGATCCAAGGGATACAGTAAACCTGGAGTGAAGCTTCGGAATCTATAACTAGTGTCAGTGGAATGGTTCAAAACATAGACAGTAAGACTTGTCAGACTTCTTGTACTTAAGTCGGCATTGTGCCCTTTGTATTTAATTCCGGTGCAATTTCTGTGTTTCATCGTCAATAGGAAGGTCAGAGGGATACAGTAAACCTGAAGTGAAGCATCGGAATCTATAACTAGTGTCACAGGAATGGTTCAAAACATAGTCAGTAAAAAGAGTCGGTCTTCATGTACTTAAGTCGGCATTTTGCCTTTTGTATTTTATTCCGGTGCAATGTCTGCGTTTCATCGACAATAAGAAGGTCAGATGGATACAGTAAACCTGAGGTGAAGCATCGGAATCTAAAACTAGTGTCACTGGAATGGTTCAAAACATAGTCAGTAAGAAGAGTCAGTCTTCTTGTACTTATGTCAGCATTGTGCACTTTCTATTTAATTCCGATTCCATTTCTGTGTTTCATCGTCAATAAGAAGGTCAGAGGGATACAGTAAACCTGAAGAGAAGCATCGGAATCTATAACTAGTGTCACATTAATGGTTCAAAACATAATCGGAAGGAAGAGTCAGTCTTCTTGTCCTTAAGTCAACATTGGGCTTTTTGTATTTATTTCCTACGCAATTTTTGTGTTTCATCGTAAATAAGAAGGTCCAAGTGATAAAGTAAATCTGGAGTGAAGCATGGGAATCTATAACTAGTGTCACAGGAATGGTTCAAAACATAGACAGTAAGAAGAGTCAGTCTTCATGTACCTAAGTTGGCATTGTGCCTTTTGTATTTAATTCCGATGCAATTTCAGTGTTTAATCGTCAATAAGAACGTCCAAGGGATACAGTAAACCTGAAGTGAACCATCGGAATCTATAACTAGTGTCACAGGAATGGTTCAAAACATAGTCTGTAAGAAGAGTCAGTCTTCTTGTACTTCAGTCGGCATATTTGCCTAATCTATTTAATACCGATGCAATTTCAGTGTTTCGTCGACAATAAGAAGGTCCAAGGGATACAGTAAACCTGGAGTCAGGCGCGGAATCAATAACTAGTGTCAATGGAATTGCTCAAAGCAAAGACAGTAAGAAGAGTCAGTATTCTTGTACTTAAGTCGGGATTGTGCCTTTTGGGTTTAAGTCCGGTGCAATTTCTGTGTTTCATCGTCAATAAGATGGTCAGAGGGATACAGGAAACCTGAAGTGAAGCATCGGAATCTATAACTTGTGTCACAGGAATGGTTCAAAACGTAGTCAGTAAGACGAGTCAGTCTTCTTGTACTTAAGTCGGCATTGCTCTTTTTGTATTTAATTCCGGTGCAATTTCTGTGTTTCATCGTCAATAAGAAGGTCAGAGGGATACAGTAAACCTAAAGTGAAGCATCGGAATCTATAACTAGTGTCACAGGAATGGTTCAAATCATAGTCAGTAAGAAGAGTCAGTCTTCATGTCCTTAAGTCGGCATTGTGCCTTTTGTATTTAATTCTGATGCTATTTCTGTGTTTCATCGTCAATTAGAAGGTCCAAGGGATCCAGTAAACCTGAAGTGAAGCATCGGAATCTATAACTAGTGTCACAGGAATGGTTCAAAACATAGTCAGTAAGAGGAGTGAGTCTTCTTGTTCTTAAGTAGGCATTGCGCCTTTTCTATTTAATTCCGATGCAATTTCAGTGTTTCATCGTCAATAAGAAGGTCCAAGGGATACAGTAAACCTGGAGTGAAGTATGGGAATCTATACATAGTATCAATGGAATGGTTCAAAGCATAGACAGGAAGAAGAGTCAGTCTTCTTGTAATTAAGACTGCTTTTTGCCTTTTGTATTTAATTCCGGTGCAATTTCTGTGTTTTATCGTCAATAAGGAGGTCCAAGGAATACAGTAAAATTGACGTGAAGCATAGAAATCTATAACTAGTGTCACAGGAATGGTTCAAAGCATAGACAGTAAGAAGAGTCAGTCATCTTGTACTTAAGTCGGCATTGTGCCTTTTGTATTTAATTCCGTTGCAATTTCTGTGTTTCATCGAGAATAAGATGATCTGAGGGATACAGTAACCCTGAAGTGAAGCATCGGAATTTATAACTAGTGTCACAGAATGGTTCAAAACATAGTCAGTAAGAAGAGTCAGTCTTCTTGTACTTAAGTCGGAATTGTGCCTTTTGTATTTAATTCCGATGCAATTTCTGTGTTTCATCGTCAATAAGAAGGTCAGAGGGATACAGGAAACCTGAAACGAAGCATCGGAATCTATAACTAGTGTCACAGGTATGGTTCAAAGCATAGACAGTAAGAAGAGTCAGTCTTCTTGTACTTCAGTCGGCATATTTGCCTAATCTATTTAATACCGATGCAATTTCAGTGTTTCGTCGACAATAAGAAGGTCCAAGGGATACAGTAAACCTGGAGTCAGGCACGGAATCAATAACTAGTGTCAATGGAATTGCTCAAAGTAAAGACAGTAAGAAGAGTCAGTCTTCTTGTACTTAAGTCGGGATTGTGCCTTTTGGGTTTAAGTCCGGTGCAATTTCTGTGTTTCATCGTCAATAAGAAGGTCAGAGGTATACAGTAAACCTGAAGTGAAGCATCGGAATCTATAACTAGTGTCAGAGGAATGGTTCAATACATAGACAGTAAGAAGATACAGTCGTCTTGTACTTAAGTCGGCATTGTGCCTTTTATATTTCATTCCGATGCAATTTCTGTATATCATCGTCAATAAGAAGGTCCAAGGGATACAGTAAACCTGAAGTAAAGCATCGGAATCTATAACTAGTATCACAGGAATGGTTCAAAACATAGTCAGTAAGAAGAGTCGGTCTTCGTGTACTTAAGTCGGCATTGTGCCTTTTGTATTTAATTTCGGTGCAATTTCTGTGTTTCATCGTCAATAAGAAGGTCAGAGGGATACAGAAAACCTGAAGTGAATCATCGGAATCTGTAACTAGTGTCACTGGAATGGTTCCAAACATAGTCAGTAAAAAGGGTCAGTCTTCTTGTCCTTAAGTCGGCATTGTGCCTTTTGTATTTAATTCCGATGCACTTTCTGTGTTTCATCGTCAATAAGATGATCTGAGGGATACAGTAACCCTGAAGTGAAGCATCGGAATCTATAACTAGTGTCACAGAATGGCTCAAAACATAGTCAGTAAGAAGAGTCAGTCTTCTTGTACTTAAGTCGGCATTGTGCCTTTTGTATTTAATTCCGATGCAATTTCTGTGTTTCATCGTCAATAAGAAGGTCAGAGGGATACAGGAAACCGGAAAGGAAGCATCGGAATCTATAACTAGTGTCACAGGTATGGTCAAAGCATAGACAGTAAGAAGAGCCAGTCTTCTTGTACTGGAGTCGTCATTGTGCTTTTTATATTAAATTCCGATGCAATTTCTGTGATTCATCGTCAATAAGAAGGTTCAAGGTATACAGTAAACCTGAACTGAAGCATCGGAAACTATAACTAGTGACACAGGAATGGTTCAAAACATAGTCAGTAAGAAGAGTCAGTCTTCATGTACTTAAGCCGGCATTGTGCTTTTTGTATTTAATTACGATGCAATTTCTGTGTTTCATCGTCAATAAGAAGGTCCAAGGAATACAGTTAACTTGAAGTGAAGCATCGGAATCTATAACTAGTGTCACAGGATTGGTTGAAAACATAGTCAGTAAGAAGAGTCAGTCTTCTTGTACTTAAGTAGCATTGTGCCTTTTCTATTTAATTCCGATGCAACTTCAGTGTTTCATCGTCAAAATGAAGATCCAAGGGATACAGTAAACCTGGAGTGAAGCATCGGAATCTATAACTAGTGTCAGTGGAATGGTTCAAAACATAGACAGTAAGACTTGTCAGTCTTCTTGTACTTAAGTCGGCATTGTGCCCTTTGTATTTAATTCCGGTGCAATTTCTGTGTTTCATCGTCAATAGGAAGGTCCGAGGGATACAGTAAACCTGAAGTGAAGCATCGGAATCTATAACTAGTGTCACAGGAATGGTTCAAAACATAGTCAGTAAAAAGAGTCGGTCTTCATGTACTTAAGTCGGCATTTTGCCTTTTGTATTTTATTCCGTTGCAATGTCTGCGTTTCATCGACAATAAGAAGGTCAGATGGATACAGTAAACCTGAGGTGAAGCATCGGAATCTAAAACTAGTGTCACTGGAATGGTTCAAAACATAGTCAGTAAGAAGAGTCAGTCTTCTTGTACTTATGTCAGCATTGTGCACTTTCTATTTAATTCCGATTCCATTTCTGTGTTTCATCGTCAATAAGAAGGTCAGAGGGATACAGTAAACCTGAAGAGAAGCATCGGAATCTATAACTAGTGTCACATTAATGGTTCAAAACATAATCGGAAGGAAGAGTCAGTCTTCTTGTCCTTAAGTCAACATTGGGCTTTTTGTATTTATTTCCTATGCAATTTTTGTGTTTCATCGTCAATAAGAAGGTCCAAGGGATAAAGTAAACCTGGAGTGAAGCATGGGAATCTATAACTAGTGTCACAGGAATGGTTCAAAACATAGACAGTAAGAAGAGTCAGTCTTCATGTACCTAAGTTGGCATTGTGCCTTTTGTATTTAATTCCGATGCAATTTCAGTGTTTAATCGTCAATAAGAACGTCCAAGGGATACAGTAAACTGAAGTGAACCATCGGAATCTATAACTAGTGTCACAGGAATGGTTCAAAACATAGTCTGTAAGAAGAGTCAGTCTTCTTGTACTTCAGTCGGCATATTTGCCTAATCTATTTAATACCGATGCAATTTCAGTGTTTCGTCAACAATAAGAAGGTCCAAGGGATACAGTAAACCTGGAGTCAGGCACGGAATCAATAACTAGTGTCAATGGAATTGCTCAAAGCAAAGACAGTAAGAAGAGTCAGTATTCTTGTACTTAAGTCGGGATTGTGCCTTTTGGGTTTAAGTCCGGTGCAATTTCTGTGTTTCATCGTCAATAAGATGGTCAGAGGGATACAGGAAACCTGAAGTGAAGCATCGGAATCTATAACTTGTGTCACAGGAATGGTTCAAAACATAGTCAGTAAGACGAGTCAGTCTTCTTGTACTTAAGTCGGCATTGCTCTTTTTGTATTTAATTCCGGTGCAATTTCTGTGTTTCATCGTCAATAAGAAGGTCAGAGGGATACAGTAAACCTAAAGTGGAGCATCGGAAACTATAACTAGTGTCACAGGAATGGTTCAAAACATAGTCAGTAAGAAGAGTCAGTCTTCATGTCCTTAAGTCGGCATTGTGCCTTTTGTATTTAATTCTGATGCTATTTCTGTGTTTCATCGTCAATTAGAAGGTCCAAGGGATCCAGTAAACCTGAAGTGAAGCATCGGAATCTATAACTAGTGTCACAGGAATGGTTCAAAACATAGTCAGTAAGAGGAGTGAGTCTTCTTGTTCTTAAGTCGGCATTGCGCCTTTTCTATTTAATTCCGATGCAATTTCAGTGTTTCATCGTCAATAAGAAGGTCCAAGGGATACAGTAAACCTGGAGTGAAGTATGGGAATCTATACATAGTATCAATGGAATGGTTCAAAGCATAGACAGGAAGAAGAGTCAGTCTTCTTGTAATTAAGACTGCTTTTTGCCTTTTGTATTTAATTCCGGTGCAATTTCTGCGTTTCATCGTCAATAAGAAGGTCAGAGGGATACATAAAACCTGAAGTGAATCATCGGAATCTATAACTAGTGTCACTGGAATGGTTCAAAATATAGTCAGTAAGAAGAGTCAGACTTCTTGTCCTTAAGTCGGCATTGCGCCTTTTCTATTTAATTCCGATGCAATTTCAGTGTTTCATCGTCAATAAGGAGGTCCAAGGAATACAGTAAAATTGACGTGAAGCATAGAAATCTATAACTAGTGTCACAGGAATGGTTCAAAGCATAGACAGTAAGAAGAGTCAGTCATCTTGTACTTAAGTCGGCATTGTGCCTTTTGTATTTAATTCCGTTGCAATTTCTGTGTTTCATCGACAATAAGATGATCTGAGGGATACAGTAACCCTGAAGTGAAGCATCGGAATTTATAACTAGTGTCACAGAATGGTTCAAAACATAGTCAGTAAGAAGAGTCAGTCTTCTTGTACTTAAGTCGGAATTGTGCCTTTTGTATTTAATTCCGATGCAATTTCTGTGTTTCATCGTCAATAAGAAGGTCAGAGGGATACAGGAAACCTGAAACGAAGCATCGGAATCTATAACTAGTGTCACAGGTATGGTTCAAAGCATAGACAGTAAGAAGAGTCAGTCTTCTTGTACTTGAGCCGGCATTGTGCTTTTTATATTAAATTCCGATGCAATTTCTGTGATTCATCGTCAATAAGAAGGTCATGGGGATACAGTAAACCCGAAGTGAAGAATCGGAATCTATAACTAGTGTCACAGGAATGGTTCAAAAACATAGTCAGTAAGAAGAGTCAGTCTTCTTGTCCTTAAATCGGCATTGTGCCTATTGTATTTAATTCCGATGCAATTTCTGTGTTACATCGTCAATAAGAAATACCAAGGGATACAGGAAACCTGGAGTGAAGCATCGGAATCTATAACTAGTGTCACAGGAATAGTTCAAAACAGAGACAGTAAGAAGAGTCAGTCTTCATGTACTTAAGTCGGCATTGTGCCTTTTGTATTTAATTCCGATGCAATTTCTGTGTTTCATCTTCAATAGGAAGGTTCAAGGGATACAGTAAACCTGAACTGAAGCATCGGAAACTATAACTAGTGTCACAGGAATGGTTGAAAACATAGTCAGTAAGAAGAGTCAGTCTTCTTGTACTTAAGTAGCATTGTGCCTTTTCTATTTAATTCCGATGCAACTTCAGTGTTTCATCGTCAATATGAAGGTCCAAGGGATACAGTAAACCTGGAGTGAAGCATCGGGATCTATAACTAGAGTTAGTGGAATGGTTCAAAGCATAGACAGTTAGAAGAGTCAGTCTCCTTGTACTTAAGTTGGCATTGTGCCTTTTCTATTTAATTCCTATGCAATTTCTGCGTTTCATCGTCAATAAGAAGGACCAAGGGATACAGTAAACCTGGAGGGAAGCATCGGAATCTATAACTAGTGTCACAGGAATGGTTCAAAACATAGACAGTAAGCAGTGTCAGACTTCTTGTTCTTAAGTCGGCATTGTGCCTTTTGTATTTAATTCCGATGCAATTTCTGTGTTTCATCTTCAATAGGAAGGTTCAAGGGATACAGTAAACCTGAACTGAAGCATCGGAAACTATAACTAGTGACACAGGAATGGTTCAAACATAGTCAGTAAGAAGAGTCAGTCTTCATGTACTTAAGTCGGCATTGTGCATTTTCTATTTAATTACGATGCAATTTCTGTGTTTCATCGTCAATAAGAAGGTCCAAGGGATACAGTAAACATGAAGTGAAGCATCGGAATCTATAACTAGTGTCACAGGAATGGTTGAAAACATAGTCAGTAAGAAGAGTCAGTCCTCTTGTACTTAAGTAGCATTGTGCCTTTTCTATTTAATTCCGATGCAACTTCAGTGTTTCATCGTCAATATGAAGGTCCAAGGGATACAGTGAACCTGGAGTGAAGCATCGGGATCTATAACTAGAGTTAGTGGAATGGTTCAAAGCATAGACAGTAAGAAGAGTCAGTCTCCTTGTACTTAAGTTGGCATTGTGCCTTTTCTATTTAATTCCTATGCAATTTCTGCGTTTCATCGTCAATAAGAAGGTCCAAGGGATACAGTAAACCTGGAGGGAAGCATCGGAATCTATAACTAGTGTCACAGGAATGGTTCAAAACATAGACAGTAAGCAGTGTCAGACTTCTTGTTCTTAAGTCGGCATTGTGCCTTTTGTATTTAATTCCGATGCAATTTCTGTGTTTCATCGTCAATATGAGCTTCAGAGGGATACAGTAAACCTGAAGAGAAGCATCGGAATCTATAACTAGTGTCACAGGAATGGTTCAAAAGGTAGTCAGTAAAAAGAGTCGGTCTTCATATACTTAAGTCGGCATTGTGCCTTTTGTATTTAATTCCGGTGCAATGTCTGTGATTCATCGTCAATAAGAAGGTCAGATGGATACAGCAAACCTGAGGTGAAGCATCGGAATCTAAAACTAGTGTCACAGGAATGGTTCAAAACATAGTCAGTAAGAAGAGTCAGTCTTCTTGTCCTTAAGATGGCATTGTGCCTTTTCTATTTAATTCCTATGCAATTTCTGTGTTTCATCGTCAATAAGAAGGTCCAGGGGATACAGTATACCTGGAGTGAAGAATCGGAATCTATAACTAGTGTCACAGGAATGGTTCAAAACATAGACAGTAAGAAGAGTCAGTCTTCTTGTAGCTAAGTCGACATTGTGCCGCTTGTATTTAATTCCGATGCAATTTCTGTGTTTCATCGTCAATAAGAAGGTCAGAGGGATACAGTAAACCTGAAGTGAAGCATCGGAATCTATAACTAGTGTCACATTAATGGTTCAAAACATAATCGGAAGGAAGAGTCAGTCTTCTTGTCCTTAAGTCAACATTGTGCTTTTTGTATTTATTTCCTATGCAATTTCTGTGTTTCATCGTCAATAAGAAGGTCCAAGGGATATAGTAAACCTGGAGTCAAGCATGGGGATCTATAACTAGTGTCACAGGAGTGGTTCAAAACATTGACAGTAAGAAGAGTCAGTCTTCATGTACCTAAGTTGGCATTGTGCCTTTTGCATTTAATTGCGATGCAATTTCTGTGTTTCATCGTCAATAAGAAGGTTCAAGGGATACAGTAAACCTGAAGTGAAGCATCGGAATCTATAACTAGTGTCACAGGAATGGTTCAAAGCATAGTCAGTAAGAAGAGTCAGTTTTCATGTACTTAATTCGGCATTGTGCCTTTTGTATTTAATTCGGATGCAATTTCTGTGTTTCATCGTTAATACGAAGGTCCAAGGGATACAGTAAACGTGAAGTGAAGCATCGCAATCTATAACTAGTGTCACAGGAATGGTTCAAATCATAGTCACTAAGAAGAGTCAGTCTTCTTGTACTTAAGTCGGCATTGTGTCTTTTCTATTTAATTCCGATGCAATTTCAGTGTTTCATCGTCAATAAGAAGGTCCAAGGGATACAGTAAACCTAGAGTGAAGCACCGGAATCTATAACTACTGTCAATGGAATGTTCAAAACATAGACAGTAGGAAGAGTCAGTGTTCTTGTACTGAAGTCGGCATTGTGTCTTTTGTATTTAATTCCGGTGCAATTTCTGTGTTTCATCGTCAATAAGAAGGTCCAAGGGATACAGTAAACCTGGAGTGAAGCATCGGAATCTATAACTAGTTTTATAGGAATGGTTCAAAACATAGACAGTACTTATGACGGCATTGTGCCTTTTGTATTTAATTCCGATGCAATTTCTGTGTTTTATCGTCAATAAGAAGGTCCAAGGGATACAGGAAACCTGAAGTGCAGCATCGAAATCTACAACAAGTGTCACAATAATGGTTCAAAACATAGACAGTAAGAAGAGTCAGTCTTCTTGTACTTAAATCGGCATTGTGTCTTTTGTTTTTAATTCCGGTGCAATTTCTGTGTTTCATCGTCAATAGGAAGGTCAGAGGGATACTGAAAACCTAAAGTGAAGCATCGGAATCTATAACTAGTGTCATAGGAATGGTTCAAAACATAGACAGTACTTAAGTCGGTATTGTGCCTTTTGTATTTAATTCCGATGCAATATCTGTGTTTCATCGTCAATAAGAAGGTCCAAGGTATACAGTAAACCTGGAATGAAGCATCGGAATCTATAACTAGTGTCACAGGAATGGTTCAAAACATAGACAGTACTTATGTCGGCTTTGTGCTTTTGTATTTAATTCCGATGCAATTTCTGTGTTTTATCGTCAATAAGAAAGTCCAAGTGATACAGGAAACCTGAAGTGAAGCATCGAAATCTACAACTACTGTCACAGGAATGGTTCAAAGCATAGTGAGTAAGTTGAGTCAGTCTTCTTGTCCTTAAGTCGGCATTGTGCCTTTTATATTTAATTCCGATGCAATTTCTGTGTTTCATCGTCAATAAGAAGGTGCAAGGGATACAGTAAACCTGGAGTGAAGCATCGGAACCTGTAACTAGTGTCAATGGAATGGTTCAAAACATAGACAGTAAGAAGAGTCAGTCTTCTTGTACTTAAATCGGCATTGTGTCTTTTGTATTTGATTCGTGTGCAATTTCTGTGTTTCATCGTCAATAGGAAGGTCAGAGGGATACAGTAAACCTGGAGTGAAGCATCGGAATCTAAAACTAGTGTCACATGAATGGTTCAAAACATAGACAGTAAGAAGATACAGTCTTCTTGTACTTATGTCGGCATTGTGAATTTTGTATTTAATTCCGATGCAATTACTGTGTTTCATCGTCAATAAGAAGGTCCAAGGTATACAGTAAACCTGAAGTGAAGCATCGCAATCTATTACCAGTGTCACAGGAATGGTTCAAAACATAGTCAGTAAGAAGAGTTGGTCTTCATGTACTTAAGTCGGCATAGTGCCTTTTTTATTTAATTCTGGTGCAATTTCTGTGTTTCATCATCAATAAGAATGTCAGATGGATACAGAAAACCTGAACTGAAGCATCGGAATCTATAACTAGTGTCACAGGAATGGTTCAAAACATGGTCAGTAAGAAGAGTCTGTCGTCTTGTCCTTATGTCGGCATTGTGCCTTTTGTATTTAATTCCGATGCAATTTCTGTGCTTCATCGTCAATCAGAAGGTCCAAGGGATACAGTAAACCTGGAGTGAAGCATCGGAATCTATAACTAGTGTCACAGGAATGGTTCAAAATATAGACAGTAGGAAGATACAGTCTTCTTGTACGTAAGTTGGCATTGTCCCTTTTGTATTTAATTCCGATGCAATTTCTGTGATTCATCGCCAATAAGATGGTTCAAGTGATAGAGTAAACCTGAAGTGAAGCATTGGAATCTATAACTAGTGTCACAGGAATGGTTCAAAACATAGACAGTAAGAAGAGTCAGTCTCCATGTCCTTAAGTCGGCATTGTGCCTTTTGTATTTAATTCCGATGCAATTTCTGTGTTTCATCGAAAATAAGAATGTCAGAGCGATTCAGTAACCCTGAAGTGAAGCATCGGAATCTATAACTAGTGTCACAGAAATGGTTCAAAACATTGTCAGTAAGAAGAGTCAGTCTTCTTGTACTTGAGTCGGCATTGTGCTTTTTGTATTAAATTCCGATGCAATTTCTGTGTTTCATCGTCAATAAGAAGGTCCAAGGGATACAGTAAACCAGAAGTGAAGCATCGGAATCTATAACTAGTGTCACAGGAATGGTTCAAACATAGACAGTAAGAAGAGTCAGTCTTCTTGTACTTAAGTCGGCATTGTGCCTTTTGTATTTAATTCCGATGCAATTTCTGTGTTTCATCGTTAATACGAAGGTCCAAGGGATGCAGTAAACCTGAAGTGATGCATCGCAATCTATAACTAGTGTCACAGGAATGGTTCAAATCATAGTCACTAAGAAGAGTCAGTCTTCTTGTACTTAAGTCGGCATTGTGTCTTTTCTATTTAATTCCGATGCAATTTCAGTGTTTCATCGTCAATAAGAAGGTCCAAGGGATACAGTAAACCTGGAGTGTAGCATTGGAATCTATAACTAGTGTCAATGGAATGTTCAAAACATAGACAGTAGGAAGAGTCAGTGTTCTTTACTTAAGTCGGCTTTGTGTCTTTTGTATTTAAATCCGGTGCAATTTCTGTGTTTCATCGGCAATAAGAAGGTCCAAAGGATACAGTAAACCTGGAGTGAAGCATCGGAATCTATAATTAGTATCACAGGAGTGGTTCAAAACATAGTCAGTAAAAAGAGTCAGTCTTCTTGTCCTTAAGTCGGCCTTGTGCTTTTGTATTTATTTCCGAAACAATTTTTGTGTTTCATCGTCAATAAGAAGGTCCAAGGGACACAGTAAACCTGGAGTGAAGCATCGGAATCTATAACTAGTGTCAATGGAATGGTTCAAAACATAGACAGTAAGAAGAGTCAGTCTTCTTGTACTTAAGTCGGCATTGTGCCTTTTGTATTTAATTCCGGTGCAATTTCTGTGTTTCATCGTCAATAAGAAGGTCCAAGGTATACAGTAAACCTGGAATGAAGCATCGGAATCTATAACTAGTTTTACAGGAATGGTTCAAAACATAGACAGTACTTATGTCGGCATTGTGCCTTTTGTATTTAATTCCGATGCAATTTCTGTGTTTTATCGTCAATAAGAAGGTCCAAGGGATACAGGAAACCTGAAGTGCAGCATCGAAACTACAACTAGTGTCACAGGAATGGTTCAAAACATAGACAGTAAGAAGAGTCAGTCTTCTTGTACTTAAATCGGCATTGTGTCTTTTGTATTTAATTCCGGTGCAATTTCTGTGTTTCATCGTCAATATTAAGGTCAGAGGGATACTGAAAACCTGAAGTGAAGCATCGGAATCTATAACTAGTGTCACAGGAATGGTTCAAAACATAGACAGTACTTAAGTCGGCATTGTGCCTTTTGTATTTAATTCCGATGCAATATCTGTGTTTCATCGTCAATAAGAAGGTCCAAGGTATACAGTAAACCTGGAATGAAGCATCGGAATCTATAACTAGTGTCACAGGAATGGTTCAAAACATAGACAGTACTTATGTCGGCTTTGTGCCTTTTGTATTTAATTCCGATGCAATTTCTGTGTTTTATCGTCAATAAGAAGGTCCAAGTGATACAGGAAACCTGAAGTGAAGCATCGAAATCTACAAGTAGTGTCACAGGAATGGTTCAAAACATAGTGAGTAAGTAGAGTCAGTCTTCTTGTCCTTAAGGCGGCATTGTGCCTTTTGTATTTAATTCCGATGCAATTTCTGTGTTTCATCGTCAATAAGAAGGTGCAAGGGATACAGTAAACCTGGAGTGAAGCATCGGAATCTGTAACTTCAGTGTCAATGGGATTGGTTTCAAAAACATAGACAGTAAGATGAGTCAGTCTTCTTGTACTTAAATCGGCATTGTGTCTTTTGTATTTGATTCGTGTGCAATTTCTGTGTTTCATCGTCAATAGGAAGGTCCGAGGGATACAGTAAACCTAGAGTGAAGCATCGGAATCTAAAACTAGTGTCACATGAATGGTTCAAAACATAGACAGTAAGAAGATACAGTCTTCTTGTACTTATGTCGGCAATGTGAATTTTGTATTTAATTCCGATGCAATTACTGTGTTTCATCGTCAATAAGAAGGTCCAAGGTATACAGTAAACCTGAAGTGAAGCATCGCAATCTATAACCAGTGTCACAGGAATGGTTCAAAACATAGTCAGTAAGAAGAGTCGGTCTTCATGTACTTAAGTCGGCATAGTGCCTTTTTTATTTAATTCTGGTGCAATTTCTGTGTTTCATCATCAATAAGAAGCTCAGATGGATACAGAAAACCTGAACTGAAGCATCGGAATCTATAACTAGTGTCACAGGAATGGTTCAAAACATGGTCAGTAAGAAGAGTCTGTCGTCTTGTCCTTATGTCGGCATTGTGCCTTTTGTATTTAATTCCGATGCAATTTCTGTGCTTCATCGTCAATCAGAAGGTCCAAGGGATACAGTAAACCAGGAGTGAAGCATCGGAATCTATAACTAGTGTCACAGGAATGGTTCAAAATATAGACAGTAGGAAGATACAGTCTTCTTGTACGTAAGTCGGCCTTGTGCCTTCTCTATTTAATTCCGATGCAATTTCTGTGTTTCATCGTCAATAGGAGGGTCCGAGGGATACAGTAAACCTGGAGTGAAGCATCGGAATCTATAACTAGTGTCACAGGAATGGTTCAAAACATAGACAGTACTTAAGTCGGCATTGTGCCTTTTGTATTTAATTCCGATGCAATTTCTGTGTTTCATCGTCAATTAGAAGGTCCAAGCGATACAGGAAGCCTGAAGTGAAACATCGGAATCTATAGCTAGTGTCACAGGAATGGTTCAAAACATAGTCAGTAGGAAGAGTCAGTCTTCTTGCCCTTAAGTCGGCATTGTGTCTTTTTTATTTAATTCCGATGCAATTTCAGTGTTTCATCGTCAATAAGAAGGTCCAAGGGATACAGTAAAGCTGGAGTGAAGCATCCGAATCTATAACTAGTGTCAATGGGATGTTCAAAACATAGACAGTAGGAAGAGTCAGTGTTCTTGTACTTAAGTCGGCATTGTGTCTTTTGTATTTAATCCCGGTGCAATCTCCGTGCTTCATCGTCAATACGAAGGTCAGAGGGATACAGTAAACCTGAAGTGAAGCATCGGAATCTATAACTAGTGTCACTGGAATGGTTCAAAACATAGACAGTACTTATGTCGGCTTTGTGCCTTTTGTATTTAATTCCGATGCAATTTCTGTGTTTTATCGTCAATAAGAAGGTCCAAGCGATACAGGAAACCTGAAGTGAAGCATCGAAATCTACAACTAGTGTCACAGGAATGGTTCAAAACATAGTCAGTAAGAAGAGTCAGTCTTCTTGTCCTTAAGTCGGCATTGTGCCTTTTGTATTTAATTCCGATGCAATTTTTGTGTTTCATCGTCAATAAGAAGGTGCAAGGGATACAGTAAACATGGAGTGAAGCTTCGGAATCTATAACTAGTGTCAATGGAATGGTTCAAAACATAGACAGTAAGAAGAGTCAGTCTTCTTGTACTTAAATCGGCATTGTGTCTTTTGTATTTAATTCGTGTGCAATTTCTGTGTTTCATCGTCAATAGGAAGGTCAGAGGGATACAGTAAACCTGGAGTGAAGCATCGGAATCTATAACTAGTGTCACATGAATGGTTCAAAACATAGAAAGTAAGAAGATACAGTCTTCTTGTACTGATGTCGTCATTGTGAATTTTGTATTTAATTCCGATGCAATTACTGTGTTTCATCGTCAATAAGAAGGTCCAAGGGATACAGTAAACCTGAAGTGAAGCATCGCAATCTATAACCAGAGTCACAGGAATGGTTCAAAGAATAGTCATTGAGAAGAGTCGGTCTTCATGTACTTAAGTCGGCATAGTGCCCTTTTTATTTAATTCTGGTGCAATTTCTGTGTTTCATCATCAATAAGAAGGTCAGATGGATACAGAAAACCTGAACGGTAGCATCGGTATCTATAACTAGTGTCAAAGGAATGGTTCAAACATGGTCAGTAATAAGAGTCTGTCTTCTTGTCCTTATGTCGGCATTGTGCCTTTTGTATTTAATTCCGATGCAATTTCTGTGCTTCATGGTCAATCAGAAGGACCAAGTGATAGAGTAAACTTGAAGTGAAGCATTGGAATCTATAACTAGTGTCACAGGAATGGTTCAAAACATAGACAGTAAGAAGAGTCAGTCTCCTTGTACTTAAGTCGGCATTGTGCCTTTTGTGTTTAATTCCGATGCAATTTCTGTGTTTCATCGAAAATAAGGTTGTCAGAGCGATTCAGTAACCCTGAAGTGAAGCATCGGAATCTATAACTAGTGTCACAGAAATGGTTCAAACATTGTCAGTAAGAAGAGTCAGTCTTCTTGTACTTGAGTCGGCATTGTGCCTTTTATATTAAATTCCGATGCAATTTCTGTGTTTCATCGTCAACAAGAAGGTCCAAGGGATACAGTAAACCTGAAGTGAAGCATCGGAATCTGTAACTAGTGTCACAGGAATGGTTCAAACATAGACAGTAAGAAGAGTCAGTCTTCTTGTACTTAAGTCGGCATTGTGCCTTTTGTATTTAATTCCGATGCAATTTCTGTGTTTCATCGTTAATACGAAGGTCCAAGGGATACAGTAAACCTGAAGTAAAGCATCGCAATCTATAACTAGTGTCACAGGAATGGTTCAAATCATAGTCACTAAGAAGAGTCAGTCTTCTTGTACTTCAGTCGGCATTGTGTCTTTTCTATTTAATTCCGATGCAATTTCAGTGTTTCATCGTCAATAAGAAGGTCCAAGGGATACAGTAAACCTGGAGTGTAGCATCGGAATCTATAACTAGTGTCAATGGAATGTTCAAAACATAGACAGTAGGAAGAGTCAGTGTTCTTGTACTTAAGTCGGCTTTGTGTCTTTTGTATTTAAATCCGGTGCTATTTCTGTGTTTCATCGTCAATAAGAAGGTCCAAAGGATACAGTAAACCTGGAGTGAAGCATCGGAATCTATAATTAGTGTCACAGGAGTTTTTCAAAACATAGTCAGTAAAAAGAGTCAGTCTTCTTGTCCTTAAGTCGGCCTTGTGCTTTTGTATTTATTTCCGAAACAATTTTTGTGTTTCATCGTCAATAAGAAGGTCCAAGGGATACAGTAAACCTGGAGTGAAGCATCGGAATCTATAACTAGTGTCAATGGAATGGTTCAAAACATAGACAGTAAGAAGAGTCAGTCTTCTTGTACTTAAGTCGGCATTGTGCCTTTTGTATTTAATTCCGGTGCAATTTCTGTGTTTCATCGTCAATAGGAAGGTCAGAGGGATAGAGTAAACCTGACGTGAAGCATCTAAATCAATATCTAGTGTCACTGGAATGTTTCAAAACATAGTCAGTAAGAAGAGTCAGTCACCTTGTACTTAAGTCAGCCTTGTGCCTTTTCTATTTAATTCCGATGCAATATCAGTGTTTCATCGTCAATAAGAAGGTCCAAGGTATACAGTAAACCTGGAATGAAGCATCGGAATCTATAACTAGTTTTACAGGAATGGTTCAAAACATAGACAGTACTTATGTCGGCATTGTGCCTTTTGTATTTAATTCCGATGCAATTTCTGTGTTTTATCGTCAATAAGAAGGTCCAAGGGATACAGGAAACCTGAAGTGCAGCATCGAAATCTACAACTAGTGTCACAGGAATGGTTCAAAACATAGACAGTAAGAAGAGTCAGTCTTCTTGTACTTAAATCGGCATTGTGTCTTTTGTATTTAATTCCGGTGCAATTTCTGTGTTTCATCGTCAATAGGAAGGTCAGAGGGATACTGAAAACCTGAAGTGAAGCATCGGAATCTATAACTAGTGTCACAGGAATGGTTCAAAACATAGACAGTACTTAAGTCGGCATTGTGCCTTTTGTATTTAATTCCGATGCAATATCTGTGTTTCATCGTCAATAAGAAGGTCCAAGGTATACAGTAAACCTGGAATGAAGCATCGGACTCTATAACTAGTGTCACAGGAATGGTTCAAAACATAGACAGTACTTATGTCGGCTTTCTGCCTTTTGTATTTAATTCCGATGCAATTTCTGTGTTTTATCGTCAATAAGAATGTCCAAGTGATACAGGAAACCTGAAGTGAAGCATCGAAATCTACAACTAGTGTCACAGGAATGGTTCAAAACATAGACAGTAAGAAGAGTCAGTCTTCTTGTACTTAAATCGGCATTGTGTCTTTTGTATTTGATTCGTGTGCAATTTCTGTGTTTCATCGTCAATAGGAAGGTCCGAGGGATACAGTAAACCTAGAGTGAAGCATCGGAATCTAAAACTAGTGTCACATGAATGGTTCAAAACATAGACAGTAAGAAGATACAGTCTTCTTGTACTTATGTCGGCATTGTGAATTTTGTATTTAATTCCGATGCAATTACTGTGTTTTATCGTCAATAAGAAGGTCCAAGGTATACAGTAAACCTGAAGTGAAGCATCGCAATCTATAACCAGTGTCACAGGAATGGTTCAAACATAGTCAGTAAGAAGAGTCGGTCTTCATGTACTTAAGTCGGCATAGTGCCATTTTTATTTAATTCTGGTGCAATTTCTGTGTTTCATCATCAATAAGAAGGTCAGATGGATACAGAAAACCTGAACTGAAGCATCGGAATCTATAACTAGTGTCACAGGAATGGTTCAAAACATGGTCAGTAAGAAGAGTCTGTCGTCTTGTCCTTATGTCGGCATTGTGTCTTTTGTATTTAATTCCGGTGAAATTTCTAAGTTTCATCGTCAATAGGAAGATCAGAGGAATATAGAAAACCTGAAGTGAAGCATCGGAATCTATAACTAGTGTCACAGGAATGGTTCATAACATAGACAGTACTTAAGTCGGCATTGTGCCTTTTGTATTTAATTCCGATGCAATTTTTGTGTTTCATCGTCAATAAGAAGGTCCAAGGGATACAGTAAGCCTGGAGTGAAGCATCGGAATCTATAACTAGTGTCAAAGGAATGGTTCAAAACATAGACAGTAAGAAGAGTCAGTCTTCTTGTACTTAAGTCGGCATTGTGCCTTTGTATTTAATTCCGGTGCAATTTCTGTGTTTCATCGTCAATAGGAAGGTCAGAGGGATACAGTAAACCTGAAGTAAAGCATCTAAGTCTATATCTAGTGTCACTGGAATGTTTCAAAACATAGTCAGTAAGAAGAGTCAGTCATCTTGCCCTTAAGTCAGCCTTGTGCCTTTTCTATTTAATTCCGATGCAATATCTGTGTTTCATCGTCAATAAGAATGTCCAAGGTATACAGTAAACCTGGAATGAAGCATCGGAATCTATAACTAGTGTCACAGGAATGGTTCAAAACATAGACAGTACTTATGTCGGCTTTGTGCCTTTTGTATTTAATTCCGATGCAATTTCTGTGTTTTATCGTCAATAAGAAGGTCCAAGTGATACAGGAAACCTGAAGTGAAGCATCGAAATCTACAACTAGTGTCACAGGAATGGTTCAAAACATAGTGAGTAAGTAGAGTCAGTCTTCTTGTCCTAAAGTCGGCATTGTGCCTTTTGTATTTAATTCCGATGCAATTTCTGTGTTTCATCGTCAATAAGAAGGTGCAAGGGATACAGTAAACCTGGAGTGAAGCATCGGAATCTGTAACTAGTGTCAATGGAATGGTTCAAAACATAGACAGTAAGAAGAGTCAGTCTTCTTGTACTTAAATCGGCATTGTGTCTTTTGTATTTGATTCGTGTGCAATTTCTGTGTTTCATCGTCAATAGGAAGGTCAGAGGGATACAGTAAACCTAGAGTGAAGCATCGGAATCTAAAACTAGTGTCACATGAATGGTTCAAAACATAGACAGTAAGAAGATACAGTCTTCTTGTTCTTATGTCGGCATTGTGAATTTTGAATTTAATTCCGATGCAATTACTGTGTTTCATCGTCAATAAGAAGGTCCAAGGTATACAGTAAACCTGAAGTGAAGCATCGCAATCTATAACCAGTGTCACAGGAATGGTTCAAAACATAGTCAGTAAGAAGAGTCGGTCTTCATGTTCTTAAGTCGGCATAGTGCCTTTTTTATTTAATTCTGGTGCAATTTCTGTGTTTCATCATCAATAAGACGGTCAGATGGATACAGAAAACCTGAACTGAAGCATCGGAATCGATAACTAGTGTCACAGGAATGGTTCAAAACATGGTCAGTAAGAAGAGTCTGTCGTCTTGTCCTTATGTCGGCATTGTGCCTTTTGTATTTAATTCCGATGCAATTTCTGTGCTTCATCGTCAATCGGAAGGTCTAAGGGATACAGTAAACCTGGAGTGAAGCATCGGAATCTATAACTAGTGTCACAGGAATGGTTCAAAATATAGACAGTAGGAAGATACAGTCTTCTTGTACGTAAGTCGGCATTGTCCCTTTTGTATTTAATTCCGATGCAATTTCTGTGATTCATCGCCAATAAGAAGGTTCAAGTGATAGAGTAAACCTGAAGTGAAGCATTGGAATCTATAACTAGTGTCACAGGAATGGTTCAATACATAGACAGTAAGAAGAGTCAGTCTCCATGTCCTTAAGTCGGCATTGTGCCTTTTGTATTTAATTCCGATGCAATTTCTGTGTTTCATCGAAAATAAGAATGTCAGAGCGATTCAGTAACCCTGAAGTGAAGCATCGGAATCTATAACTAGTGTCACAGAAATGGTTCAAAACATTGTCAGTAAGAAGAGTCAGTCTTCTTGTACTTGAGTCGGCATTGTGCCTTTTGTATTAAATTCCGATGCAATTTCTGTGTTTCATCGTCAATAAGAAGGTCCAAGGGATACAGTAAACCTGAAGTGAAGCATCGGAATCTATAACTAGTGTCACAGAAATGGTTCAAACATAGACAGTAAGAAGAGTCAGTCTTCTTGTACTTAAGTCGGCATTGTGCCTTTTGTATTTAATTCCGATGCAATTTCTGTGTTTCATCGTTAATACGAAGGTCCAAGGGATACAGTAAACCTGAAGTAAAGCATCGCAATCTATAACTAGTGTCACAGGAATGGTTCAAATCATAGTCACTAAGAAGAGTCAGTCTTCTTGTACTTAAGTCGGCATTGTGTCTTTTCTATTTAATTCCGATGCAATTTCAGTGTTTCATCGTCAATAAGAAGGTCCAAGGGATACAGTAAACCTGGAGTGTAGCATCGGAATCTATAACTAGTGTCAATGGAATGTTCAAAACATAGACAGTAGGAAGTGTATGTGTTCTTGTACTTAAGTCGGCTTTGTGTCTTTTGTATTTAAATCCGGTGCAATTTCTGTGTTTCATCGGCAATAAGAAGGTCCAAAGGATACAGTAAACCTGGAGTGAAGCATCGGAATCTATAATTAGTGTCACAGGAGTGGTTCAAAACATAGTCAGTAAAAAGAGTCAGTCTTCTTGTCCTTAAGTCGGCCTTGTGCTTTTGTATTTATTTCCGAAACAATTTTTGTGTTTCATCGTCAATAAGAAGGTCCAAGGGATACAGTAAACCTGGAGTGAAGCATCGGAATCTATAACTAGTGTCAATGGAATGGTTCAAAACATAGACAGTAAGAAGAGTCAGTCTTCTTGTACTTAAGTCGGCATTGTGCTTTTTGTATTTAATTCCGGTGCAATTTCTGTGTTTCATCGTCAATAAGAAGGTCCAAGGGATACAGTAAACCTGGAGTGAAGCATCGGAATCTATAACTAGTGTCAATGGAATGGTTCAAAACATAGACAGTACTTATGTCGGCATTGTGCCTTTTGTATTTAATTCCGATGCAATTTCTGTGTTTTATCGTCAATAAGAAGATCCAAGGGATACAGGAAACCTGAAGTGCAGCATCGAAATCTACAACTAGTGTCACAGGAATGGATCAAAGCATAGACAGTAAGAAGAGTCAGTCTTCTTGTACTTAAATCGGCATTGTGTCTTTTGTATTTAATTCCGGTGCAATTTCTGTGTTTCATCGTCAATAGGTAGGTCAGAGGGATACTGAAAACCTGAAGTGAAGCATCGGAATCTATAACTAGTGTCACAGGAATGGATCAAAACATAGACAGTACTTAAGTCGGCATTGTGCCTTTTGTATTTAATTCCGATGCAATTTCTGTGTTTTATCAACAATAAGAAGGTCCAAGTGATACAGGAAACCTGAAGTGAAGCATCGAAATCTACAACTAGTGTCACAGGAATGGTTCAAACTATAGTGAGTAAGTAGAGTCAGTCTTCTTGTCCTTAAGTCGGCATTGTGCCTTTTGTATTTAACTCCGATGCAATTTCTGTGTTTCATCGTCAATAAGAAGGTGCAAGGGATACAGTAAACCTGGAGTGAAGCATCGGAATCTGTAACTAGTGTCAATGGAATGGTTCAAAACATAGACAGTAAGATGTGTCAGTCTTCTAGTACTTAAATCGGCATTGTGTCTTTTGTATTTGATTCGTGTGCAATTTCTGTGTATCATCGTCAATAGGAAGGTCAGAGGGATACAGTAAACCTAGAGTGAAGCATCGGAATCTAAAACTAGTGTCACATGAATGGTTCAAAACATAGACAGTAAGAAGATACAGTCTTCTTGTACTTATGTCGGCATTGTGAATTTTGTATTTAATTCCGATGCAATTACTGTGTTTCATCGACAATAAGAAGGTCCAAGGTATACAGTAAACCTGAAGTGAAGCATCGCAATCTATAACCAGTGTCACAGGAATGGTTCAAAACATAGTCAGTAAGAAGAGTCGGTCTTCATGTCCTTAAGTCGGCATAGTGCCTTTTTTATTTAATTCTGGTGCAATTTCTGTGTTTCATCATCAATAAGAAGGTCAGATGGATACAGAAAACCTGAACTGAAGCATCGGAATCTATAACTAGTGTCACAGGAATGGTTCAAAATATAGACAGTAGGAAGATACAGTCTTCTTGAACGTAAGTCGGCCTTGTGCCTTTTCTATTTAATTCCGATGCAATTTCTGTGTTTCATCGTCAATAGGAGGGTCCGAGGGATACAGTAAACCTGGAGTGAAGCATCGGAATCTATAACTAGTGTCACAGGAATGGTTCAAAACATAGACAGTACTTAAGTCGGCTTTGTGCCTTTTGTATTTAATTCCGAAGCAATTTTTGTGTTTCATCGTCAATAAGAAGGTCCAAGGGATACAGTAAACCTCGAGTGAAGCATCGGAATCTATAACTAGTGTCACAGGAATGGTTCAAAACATAGACAGTACTTATGTCGGCCTTGTGCCTTTTGTATTTAATTCCGAAGCAATTTTTGTGTTTCATCGTCAATAAGAAGGTCCAAGGGATACAGTAAGCCTGGAGTGAAGCATCGGAATCTATAACTAGTGTCAATGGAATGGTTCAAAACATAGACAGTAAGAAGAGTCAGTCTTCTTGTACTTAAGTCGGCATTGTGCCTTTTGTATTTAATTCCGGTGCAATTTCTGTGTTTCATCGTCAATAGGAAGGTCAGAGTAATACAGTAAACCTGAAGTAAAGCATCTAAGTCTATATCTAGTGTCACTGGAATGTTTCAAAACATAGTCAGTAAGAAGAGTCAGTCATCTTGCCCTTAAGTCAGCCTTGTGCCTTTTCTATTTAATTCCGATGCAATATCTGTGTTTCATCGTCAATAAGAAGGTCCAAGGTATACAGTAAACCTGGAATGAAGCATCGGAATCTATAACTAGTGTCACAGGAATGGTTCAAAACATAGACAGTACTTATGTCGGCTTTGTGCCTTTTGTATTTAATTCCGATGCAATTTCTGTGTTTTATCGTCAATAAGAAGGTCCAAGGGATACAGGAAAATTGAAGTGAAGCATCGAAATCTACAACTAGCGTCACAGGAATGGTTCAAAACATAGTCAGTAAGAAGAGTCAGTCTTCTGGTCTTAAGTCGGCATTGTGCCTTTTGTATTTAATTCCGATGCAATTTCTGTGTTTCATCGTCAATAAGAAGGTGCAAGGGATACAGTAAACCTGGAGTGAAGCATCGGAATCTGTAACTAGTGTCAATGGAATGGTTCAAAACATAGACAGTAAGAAGAGTCAGTCTTCTTGTACTTAAATCGGCATTGTGTCTTTTGTATTTAATTCGTGTGCAATTTCTGTGTTTCATCGTCAATAGGAAGGTCAGAGGGATACAGTAAACCTGGAGTGAAGCATCGGAATCTATAACTAGTGTCACATGAATGGTTCAAAACATAGAAAGTAAGAAGATACAGACTTCTTGTACTGATGTCGTCATTGTGAATTTTGTATTTAATTCCGATGCAATTACTGTGTGTCATCGTCAATAAGAAGGTCCAAGGGATACAGTAAACCTGAAGTGAAGCATCGCAATCTATAACCAGTGTCACAGGAATGGTTCAAAGCATAGTCATTGAGAAGAGTCGGTATTCATGGACTTAAGTCGGCATAGTGCCCTTTTTATTTAGTTCTGGTGCAATTTCAGTGTTTCATCATCAATAAGAAGGTCAGATGGATACAGAAAACCTGAACTGTAGCATCGGAATCTATAACTAGTGTCAAAGGAATGGTTCAAAACATGGTCAGTAAGAAGAGTCTGTCTTCTTGTCCTTATGTCGGCATTGTGCCTTTTGTATTTAATTCCGATGCAATTTCTGTGCTTCATCGTCAATCAGAAGGTCCAAGGGATACAGTAAACCTGGTGTGAAGCATCGGATTCTATAACTAGTGTCACAGGAATGGTTCAAAATATAGACAGTAGGAAGATACAGTCTTCTTGTACGTAAGTCGGCATTGTACCTTTTGTATTTAATTCCGATGCAATTTCTGTGATTCATCGCCAATAAGAAGGTCCAAGTGATAGAGTAAACCTGAAGTGAAGCATTGGAATCTATAACTAGTGTCACAGGAATGGTTCAAAACATAGACAGTAAGAAGAGTCAGTCTCCTTGTACTTAAGTCGGCATTGTGCCTTTTGTGTTTAATTCCGATGCAATTTCTGTGTTTCATCGTCAATAAGAAAGTCCAAGGGATACAGTAAACCTGGAGTGAAGTATCGGAATCTATAACTAGCGTCAATGGAAATGGTTCAAAACATAGACAGTAAGAAGAGTCAGACTTCTTGTACTTAAATCGGCATTGTGTCTTTTGTATTTAATTCTGGTGAAATTTCTAAGTTTCATCGTCAATAGGAAGATCAGAGGAACACAGAAAACCTGAAGTGAAGCATCGGAATCTATAACTAGTGTCACTGGAATGGTTCAAAACATAGTCAGTAAGAAGAGTCAGTCTTCTTGTTCTTAAGTCGGCCTTGCGCCTTTTCTATTTAATTCCGATGCAATTTCTGTGTTTCATCGTCAATAAGAGGGTCCGAGGGATACAGTAAACCTGGAGTGAAGCATCGGAATCTATAACTAGTGTCACAGGAATGGTTCAAAACATAGACAGTACTTAAGTCGGCATTGTGCCTTTTGTATTTAATTTGGATGCAATTTCGGTGTTTCATCGTCAATTAGAAGGTCCAAGCGAAACAGGAAACCTGAAGTGAAGCATCGGAATCTATAGCTAGTGTCACAGGAATGGTTCAAAACATAGTCAGTAGGAAGAGTCAGTCTTCTTGCCCTTAAATCGGCATTGTGTCTTTTCTATTTAATTCCGATGCAATTTCAGTGTTTCATCGTCAATAATTAGGTCCAAGGGATACAGTAAACCTGGAGTGAAGCATCCGAATCTATAACTAGTGTCAATGAAATGTTCAAAACATAGACAGTAAGAAGAGTCAGTGTTCTTGTACTTAAGTCGGCATTGTGTCTTTTGTATTTAATCCCGGTGCAATCTCTGTGTTTCATCGTCAATAGGAAGGTCAGAGGGATACAGTAAACCTGAAGTGAAGCATCGGAATCTATAACTAGTGTCACTGGAATGGTTCAAAACATAGTCAGTAAGAAGAGTCAGTCTTCTTGTCCTTAAGTCGGCCTTGTGCCTTTTCTATTTAATTCCGATGCAATTTCTGTGTTTCATCGTCAATAAGAAGGTCCGAGGGATACAGTAAACCTGGAGTGAAGCATCGGAATCTATAACTAGTATCACAGGAATGGTTCAAAACATAGTCAGTAGGAAGAGTCAGTCTTCTTGCCCTTAAGTCGGCATTGTGCCTTTGTATTTAATTCCGATTCAATTTCTCTGTTTCATCGTCAATAAGAAGGTCCAAGGGATACAGTAAACCTGGAGTGAAGCATCGGAATCTATAACTAGTGTCACAGGAATGGTTAAAAACATAGTCAGTAAGAAGAGTCAGTCTTCTTGTCCTTAAGTCGGCCTTGTGCTTTTGTATTTATTTCCGAAGCAATTTTTGTGTTTCATCGTCAATAAGAAGGTCCAAGGGATACAGTAAGCCTGGAGTGAAGCATCGGAATCTATAACTAGTGTCAATGGAATGGTTCAAAACATAGACAGTAAGAAGAGTCAGTCTTCATGTACTTAAGTCGGCATTGTTCCTTTTGTATTTAATTCCGGTGCAATTTCTGTGTTTCATCGTCAATAGGAAGGTCAGAGGGATACAGTAAAACTGAAGTAAAGCATCTAAATCTATATCTAGTGTCACTGGAATGTTTCAAAACATAGTCAGTAAGAAGAGTCAGTCATCTTGCCCTTAAGTCAGCCTTGTGATTTTCTATTTAATTCCGATGCAATATCTGTGTTTGATCGTCAATAAGAAGGTCCAAGGGATACAGTAAACCTGAAGTGAAGCATCGGAATCTATAACTAGTGTCACAGAAATGGTTCAAACATAGACAGTAAGAAGAGTCAGTCTTCTTGTACTTAAGTCGGCATTGTGCCTTTTGTATTTAATTCCGATGCAATTTCTGTGTTTCATCGTTAATACGAAGGTCCAAGGGATACAGTAAACCTGAAGTAAAGCATCGCAATCTATAACTAGTGTCACAGGAATGGTTCAAATCATAGTCACTAAGAAGAGTCAGTCTTCTTGTACTTAAGTCGGCATTGTGTCTTTTCTATTTAATTCCGATGCAATTTCAGTGTTTCATCGTCAATAAGAAGGTCCAAGGGATACAGTAAACCTGGAGTGTAGCATCGGAATCTATAACTAGTGTCAATGGAATGTTCAAAACATAGACAGTAGGAAGTGTATGTGTTCTTGTACTTAAGTCGGCTTTGTGTCTTTTGTATTTAAATCCGGTGCAATTTCTGTGTTTCATCGGCAATAAGAAGGTCCAAAGGATACAGTAAACCTGGAGTGAAGCATCGGAATCTATAATTAGTGTCACAGGAGTGGTTCAAAACATAGTCAGTAAAAAGAGTCAGTCTTCTTGTCCTTAAGTCGGCCTTGTGCTTTTGTATTTATTTCCGAAACAATTTTTGTGTTTCATCGTCAATAAGAAGGTCCAAGGGATACAGTAAACCTGGAGTGAAGCATCGGAATCTATAACTAGTGTCAATGGAATGGTTCAAAACATAGACAGTAAGAAGAGTCAGTCTTCTTGTACTTAAGTCGGCATTGTGCTTTTTGTATTTAATTCCGGTGCAATTTCTGTGTTTCATCGTCAATAAGAAGGTCCAAGGGATACAGTAAACCTGGAGTGAAGCATCGGAATCTATAACTAGTGTCAATGGAATGGTTCAAAACATAGACAGTACTTATGTCGGCATTGTGCCTTTTGTATTTAATTCCGATGCAATTTCTGTGTTTTATCGTCAATAAGAAGATCCAAGGGATACAGGAAACCTGAAGTGCAGCATCGAAATCTACAACTAGTGTCACAGGAATGGATCAAAGCATAGACAGTAAGAAGAGTCAGTCTTCTTGTACTTAAATCGGCATTGTGTCTTTTGTATTTAATTCCGGTGCAATTTCTGTGTTTCATCGTCAATAGGTAGGTCAGAGGGATACTGAAAACCTGAAGTGAAGCATCGGAATCTATAACTAGTGTCACAGGAATGGATCAAAACATAGACAGTACTTAAGTCGGCATTGTGCCTTTTGTATTTAATTCCGATGCAATTTCTGTGTTTTATCAACAATAAGAAGGTCCAAGTGATACAGGAAACCTGAAGTGAAGCATCGAAATCTACAACTAGTGTCACAGGAATGGTTCAAACTATAGTGAGTAAGTAGAGTCAGTCTTCTTGTCCTTAAGTCGGCATTGTGCCTTTTGTATTTAACTCCGATGCAATTTCTGTGTTTCATCGTCAATAAGAAGGTGCAAGGGATACAGTAAACCTGGAGTGAAGCATCGGAATCTGTAACTAGTGTCAATGGAATGGTTCAAAACATAGACAGTAAGATGTGTCAGTCTTCTAGTACTTAAATCGGCATTGTGTCTTTTGTATTTGATTCGTGTGCAATTTCTGTGTATCATCGTCAATAGGAAGGTCAGAGGGATACAGTAAACCTAGAGTGAAGCATCGGAATCTAAAACTAGTGTCACATGAATGGTTCAAAACATAGACAGTAAGAAGATACAGTCTTCTTGTACTTATGTCGGCATTGTGAATTTTGTATTTAATTCCGATGCAATTACTGTGTTTCATCGACAATAAGAAGGTCCAAGGTATACAGTAAACCTGAAGTGAAGCATCGCAATCTATAACCAGTGTCACAGGAATGGTTCAAAACATAGTCAGTAAGAAGAGTCGGTCTTCATGTCCTTAAGTCGGCATAGTGCCTTTTTTATTTAATTCTGGTGCAATTTCTGTGTTTCATCATCAATAAGAAGGTCAGATGGATACAGAAAACCTGAACTGAAGCATCGGAATCTATAACTAGTGTCACAGGAATGGTTCAAAATATAGACAGTAGGAAGATACAGTCTTCTTGAACGTAAGTCGGCCTTGTGCCTTTTCTATTTAATTCCGATGCAATTTCTGTGTTTCATCGTCAATAGGAGGGTCCGAGGGATACAGTAAACCTGGAGTGAAGCATCGGAATCTATAACTAGTGTCACAGGAATGGTTCAAAACATAGACAGTACTTAAGTCGGCTTTGTGCCTTTTGTATTTAATTCCGAAGCAATTTTTGTGTTTCATCGTCAATAAGAAGGTCCAAGGGATACAGTAAACCTCGAGTGAAGCATCGGAATCTATAACTAGTGTCACAGGAATGGTTCAAAACATAGACAGTACTTATGTCGGCCTTGTGCCTTTTGTATTTAATTCCGAAGCAATTTTTGTGTTTCATCGTCAATAAGAAGGTCCAAGGGATACAGTAAGCCTGGAGTGAAGCATCGGAATCTATAACTAGTGTCAATGGAATGGTTCAAAACATAGACAGTAAGAAGAGTCAGTCTTCTTGTACTTAAGTCGGCATTGTGCCTTTTGTATTTAATTCCGGTGCAATTTCTGTGTTTCATCGTCAATAGGAAGGTCAGAGTAATACAGTAAACCTGAAGTAAAGCATCTAAGTCTATATCTAGTGTCACTGGAATGTTTCAAAACATAGTCAGTAAGAAGAGTCAGTCATCTTGCCCTTAAGTCAGCCTTGTGCCTTTTCTATTTAATTCCGATGCAATATCTGTGTTTCATCGTCAATAAGAAGGTCCAAGGTATACAGTAAACCTGGAATGAAGCATCGGAATCTATAACTAGTGTCACAGGAATGGTTCAAAACATAGACAGTACTTATGTCGGCTTTGTGCCTTTTGTATTTAATTCCGATGCAATTTCTGTGTTTTATCGTCAATAAGAAGGTCCAAGGGATACAGGAAAATTGAAGTGAAGCATCGAAATCTACAACTAGCGTCACAGGAATGGTTCAAAACATAGTCAGTAAGAAGAGTCAGTCTTCTGGTCTTAAGTCGGCATTGTGCCTTTTGTATTTAATTCCGATGCAATTTCTGTGTTTCATCGTCAATAAGAAGGTGCAAGGGATACAGTAAACCTGGAGTGAAGCATCGGAATCTGTAACTAGTGTCAATGGAATGGTTCAAAACATAGACAGTAAGAAGAGTCAGTCTTCTTGTACTTAAATCGGCATTGTGTCTTTTGTATTTAATTCGTGTGCAATTTCTGTGTTTCATCGTCAATAGGAAGGTCAGAGGGATACAGTAAACCTGGAGTGAAGCATCGGAATCTATAACTAGTGTCACATGAATGGTTCAAAACATAGAAAGTAAGAAGATACAGACTTCTTGTACTGATGTCGTCATTGTGAATTTTGTATTTAATTCCGATGCAATTACTGTGTGTCATCGTCAATAAGAAGGTCCAAGGGATACAGTAAACCTGAAGTGAAGCATCGCAATCTATAACCAGTGTCACAGGAATGGTTCAAAGCATAGTCATTGAGAAGAGTCGGTATTCATGGACTTAAGTCGGCATAGTGCCCTTTTTATTTAGTTCTGGTGCAATTTCAGTGTTTCATCATCAATAAGAAGGTCAGATGGATACAGAAAACCTGAACTGTAGCATCGGAATCTATAACTAGTGTCAAAGGAATGGTTCAAAACATGGTCAGTAAGAAGAGTCTGTCTTCTTGTCCTTATGTCGGCATTGTGCCTTTTGTATTTAATTCCGATGCAATTTCTGTGCTTCATCGTCAATCAGAAGGTCCAAGGGATACAGTAAACCTGGTGTGAAGCATCGGATTCTATAACTAGTGTCACAGGAATGGTTCAAAATATAGACAGTAGGAAGATACAGTCTTCTTGTACGTAAGTCGGCATTGTACCTTTTGTATTTAATTCCGATGCAATTTCTGTGATTCATCGCCAATAAGAAGGTCCAAGTGATAGAGTAAACCTGAAGTGAAGCATTGGAATCTATAACTAGTGTCACAGGAATGGTTCAAAACATAGACAGTAAGAAGAGTCAGTCTCCTTGTACTTAAGTCGGCATTGTGCCTTTTGTGTTTAATTCCGATGCAATTTCTGTGTTTCATCGTCAATAAGAAAGTCCAAGGGATACAGTAAACCTGGAGTGAAGTATCGGAATCTATAACTAGCGTCAATGGAAATGGTTCAAAACATAGACAGTAAGAAGAGTCAGACTTCTTGTACTTAAATCGGCATTGTGTCTTTTGTATTTAATTCTGGTGAAATTTCTAAGTTTCATCGTCAATAGGAAGATCAGAGGAACACAGAAAACCTGAAGTGAAGCATCGGAATCTATAACTAGTGTCACTGGAATGGTTCAAAACATAGTCAGTAAGAAGAGTCAGTCTTCTTGTTCTTAAGTCGGCCTTGCGCCTTTTCTATTTAATTCCGATGCAATTTCTGTGTTTCATCGTCAATAAGAGGGTCCGAGGGATACAGTAAACCTGGAGTGAAGCATCGGAATCTATAACTAGTGTCACAGGAATGGTTCAAAACATAGACAGTACTTAAGTCGGCATTGTGCCTTTTGTATTTAATTTGGATGCAATTTCGGTGTTTCATCGTCAATTAGAAGGTCCAAGCGAAACAGGAAACCTGAAGTGAAGCATCGGAATCTATAGCTAGTGTCACAGGAATGGTTCAAAACATAGTCAGTAGGAAGAGTCAGTCTTCTTGCCCTTAAATCGGCATTGTGTCTTTTCTATTTAATTCCGATGCAATTTCAGTGTTTCATCGTCAATAATTAGGTCCAAGGGATACAGTAAACCTGGAGTGAAGCATCCGAATCTATAACTAGTGTCAATGAAATGTTCAAAACATAGACAGTAAGAAGAGTCAGTGTTCTTGTACTTAAGTCGGCATTGTGTCTTTTGTATTTAATCCCGGTGCAATCTCTGTGTTTCATCGTCAATAGGAAGGTCAGAGGGATACAGTAAACCTGAAGTGAAGCATCGGAATCTATAACTAGTGTCACTGGAATGGTTCAAAACATAGTCAGTAAGAAGAGTCAGTCTTCTTGTCCTTAAGTCGGCCTTGTGCCTTTTCTATTTAATTCCGATGCAATTTCTGTGTTTCATCGTCAATAAGAAGGTCCGAGGGATACAGTAAACCTGGAGTGAAGCATCGGAATCTATAACTAGTATCACAGGAATGGTTCAAAACATAGTCAGTAGGAAGAGTCAGTCTTCTTGCCCTTAAGTCGGCATTGTGCCTTTGTATTTAATTCCGATTCAATTTCTCTGTTTCATCGTCAATAAGAAGGTCCAAGGGATACAGTAAACCTGGAGTGAAGCATCGGAATCTATAACTAGTGTCACAGGAATGGTTAAAAACATAGTCAGTAAGAAGAGTCAGTCTTCTTGTCCTTAAGTCGGCCTTGTGCTTTTGTATTTATTTCCGAAGCAATTTTTGTGTTTCATCGTCAATAAGAAGGTCCAAGGGATACAGTAAGCCTGGAGTGAAGCATCGGAATCTATAACTAGTGTCAATGGAATGGTTCAAAACATAGACAGTAAGAAGAGTCAGTCTTCATGTACTTAAGTCGGCATTGTTCCTTTTGTATTTAATTCCGGTGCAATTTCTGTGTTTCATCGTCAATAGGAAGGTCAGAGGGATACAGTAAAACTGAAGTAAAGCATCTAAATCTATATCTAGTGTCACTGGAATGTTTCAAAACATAGTCAGTAAGAAGAGTCAGTCATCTTGCCCTTAAGTCAGCCTTGTGATTTTCTATTTAATTCCGATGCAATATCTGTGTTTGATCGTCAATAAGAAGGTCCAAGCCATACAGTAAACCTGGAATGAAGCATCGGAAACTATAACTAGTGTCACAGGAATGGTTCAAAACA